>NC_089880.1:27516250-28212500 GCF_040182565.1 Anser cygnoides | reverse complement strand
TATTTACTCCTCTTTTCGTCCATATTCCTCTTATGTCTGTTGCAGAGGGTAGGGATGTAGGGAGGGGAAGAAGAAAAATGTAATTTCCACTTACTTGGGACTACTTAGAACAGATGTAGGTAGGCACTTGAGAAGGATGCAAATTCATCTTGTGTGACTGATCAATTCCCCCTTTTTTCCACTGGGGGGGAAAAAAAAAGTGTTGTAAGCTTTGTTGCTGTTTTTTGTTTAATGCATTTTCTGTCCAGGGTGGTACCCTGTGGTTGCTTCAGCGTATGCGTGGCTTGACTCATGGGAGTACGTAGGAGGTACCCATGGCCAGGATTGGGTTCATTTACTGAGCGTGGTGATTTGATGGATAACGTTGGATTTTTCCGAAGACGGCAGTGCTGTTTGTTTGGTTGCTTTTTTTTTTTCCCCTCCGAAGATATTTTCAGGAGAAGCTAGGGAAAATAAATTTGGGGCTAGATTCTTATTCCAAACGTGTGGGCTGTGCGGCTCCTCCTGGCTGCCCAGCAGCGGCAAGTGCCTTAATACCCAGGCGGGCACTGGGGAGTTCTCCCACCAAACGCTGGGAGCTGCCGGCCCCTGCTCGGAACCCGGCGCTTCTGAGTCAAGTGTGCTGCAGTCAGCGCCGCAGAAATAACTGAAGTCACTCCATTACTCACTGTGATCTAACCGTAAAATCAGAGCTCTGTGCATCTCAAAGTGAGCCGTGCTGCTGATGGGAGAGGAGAGCCACTGATCTTTCAAGGAGCGGTGTGAACCATCTCCCAACACCAGTGGTTCTGCCGGGAAAAGAAAGATAAAGAAGAGGGCCAAGGACAGCTGTACGTAGATGTCAGATAACAAGATAAAGCTAAGAAGTGTGAATGAGGGAAGTATTCACACTTACCCTGTCAAAGGTTTTGAGAAGGAAACGGGTGACAGCTTGATTTCAGATCATCACGCTGTGCGTCTCCTGCTCTCCAGCCCCAGCGTACCGCGTACCCAGTAATTCCTCCTGCAGTCTGGGTTGGATTACAGAACGCGCCTCCTGCTTTTGGTTTATCCACAGCTGAAAGCTGCAAGTAGGGAGAGGAAAAGACCCTCTTTAACAAGAGCAAAAACAATTTTTATAGTTGCCTGTAAAAATATTTTTTTTTCTAAACTATACATATATATTTCAAAAAAGAACGAATCGGAGTGATACACTGCCCTGTTAATAACATGAGCAGCTTTGAAGTAGTCACAATGGGGAAAAGGCATCCTGCTGGGGTAACGTCCCCGCAGCGTTACTCCAGTGCTTCACGGTGTTTCGGATGGATCCTGCAACATGCTTCCGTGCCTGAGCAGGGCTTTTCACATCAACAGCCAAACAAAAACTCGAGGAGGGGTGGTGGGAGGGTTACCCCTGGGAATCAGATCATTTGGAGCTAAGCTTTGTAGGATGGAGCTGTTGTTGGTTTACCAGAAATATCAGTAGTTTGGAATTGTGCTTCATGTTTTGTTCTGTTTGGGAGCTGTTTATTTTAAACACCCAGTTTTCACCCAGCCTCCCCCTTCTGCTACGATTGGCTGTGATACGCACCAGGCATTTCTTGATCATTGACTTCCCCATGTGTCATCAGGCAGAGTATTTGTACCCAGACAGTACTTCTTAGAGGAATTCGTGGTCTGCTCTGCATAGAATGATTGTACCAAGAGGTATGACGTGTATTTTATAGTGCTGTCCTGTGATTGTGTGGGTTTGATCCTGTTTCATTGAATTTTGTGCTAGGACATTACCATTTTGAAAGTAACACAGAACAAAATAATTACTGTCAACAGGAAAGAAACTTTGGGGAAAGCAAGCTTTAGTGGTGACAAAAGAGTAATCTATAAAGATGTCAAATCTCTCTTTTTCTTTTTTTTTTAAACGACATTGATTATGGTTGTTACCAGGAAACACTTCTCCTTTTCATTCTTTTCCAGTTTCGTTCGGTGTATCTAATTCATGACTCAGTAGAAATGACGAGATTTATCCTGTTGGTTGTGCCACTGGGAAATCAGCCAAATGGCCCAGACCTTTGCAGTAACCACTTCAGATATTAACTTTCAGCGGGCAAAACAATAAGCTGTTTGGATTGCAGTAGCTGGATATTTCCTTGTTGAGAGTATTTATTATTCAGACAAGGAGAAAGTTTTTTTTTCTTTTCTTTTTTCAATGTAGCCACGTTTGGCAAACACACAACCAATGTATAAGGGTATTAATTTTCTTCTGCTGTTGAGAAGGTGCATTAAATCTTGCCACTGCAACCGCCTGTGCCTGCTCCCTTGGTTAGCAGGACAGTCCTTGCCTAAGCAGCAGCTTATGCTGTTGGGATCTTAAGTAAAAGCATATGTTTGGGTTATATGAGTTATTAGGTGTATTGGCTGGTCTTGGGCCTGATTCTGCCATTTTCTTTTGTACACCTTGTCCGCGTTCACCTAAATTATCCCACTGAAGCAAATGGGACTGTCTAGGGCTGATAAATATTATCTGAGCTAATAAGGAGACCGGGAGTGGTGATCACTTGTACAGTGATCTCTAAACTTCCTATGTTTTATATAGAGCTCTAGCAGTGCTTTTTTAAAATTTTCTTTTTCACTGCAATTCACTTACAAGCCTGCTTGTTGTATTATGCATTTGCATTCTTCCCTACAAAAAGGAATTTAAAGGTTTATTGGAACTGAACTTGCAGTTACACAACTCCTTTTTATGTCCTTTTTTTTTTTTTTCTTTTTTTTCTGATTTCCCTGCTTTGTAGAGAGAGAAAGGGGAGGAAGCTTCAAATTGGAGAATGTGTGCTGAAAATCCATTTGGGTTAAATTGTGACTGTCCCCTCCTCTGTTAAACTGGCTAAAATGCTTACTCATTTTGAATAGGAAAATAACTTTCGGTTACTTGCTGCTGACGGTTCTTCTAGTGATTTGTGTTGCAAAATCAGAGTCACTGAATTGAAGATGACCCTTTCATGGGATTAATTTAAAAGAGGTTTAGTTGCATCTAGTAATTAAAATCTTGTCATTTAGGGATTGTTAGTAGAGAACGTTTAGTGAATACAAAGCAGGAGATCTAATGATAGACCTATTGGATAAAGACATTCAGTACTTGTTAAAGCAAGAAAACCCTTCTGCTTCAGGGAAAAAAAAAAGCTGTTGGAAAGAGGAAGATAATAAATATTGCATCTATCTTGATACTGTGTAGAACTAGTAAATAATGTCAGATTACAGGAAATGAGTCTGATCTGTGGAAGAGATTTTGTAACTTCTTGAGTTTTACTTGATGAAATAAAAGTAAATAAGAAATCATTTACTCTGGCTTTAAAATGGAATAAAAATGTGGCTTATTATATACTCTGCTAAAAGAGACGGGAAGAAGATATTTTCCTTTCTTTTTTAATGAGAAGAAAAAGTTTAAAACCCAAATCTGTGTGTCACTGTGTTCCTGTCAGTAGCCTTATCTTCTACAAATACTTGGGACTCCAAACATTCTCAATGATCTATTCAGCTATATCTAAATGATTGCTTGTATGCTAGAGTTCAACCCTGTAAGCACATAAGCTGTTGAAGCATACGCGAAGGGGTTTTAGCAGATTTGAAGTTACGTGCTGGAGGTGCTGGGAGATTCGACTGAGCAAAGCTGCTAAATGTAAAGTGAGTGTCTTCTGGGAGATGGCACTTCCTTAGGGCAACAGAGCTTTATTTCACTTTCAGTGAGCAAAGATGCTCAGTGTGTTGAATAGGAGAGACAAAATTTTACTCCAAATAATTAAAATCAACAGGAGTCTTGCCACGAACTTCAGCTGGGTCAGTATTTCAATCCTAATATTACAGAAGTCCTTTATCCTGTGTACAGGGCAAAGCCTGTAGAACAAATAACAAGCTTGTATTAAATCCATCTGTAAGCTCCGAAGCAGAATAATGTATGGGCTATGTACGAAGGGAAATTTGGAATTATTGTCAATATAATTTCCTTGTTCGGCACCAGGATTAGCATTATTCCAGAAACGCGAAGCTCTGCCGTTCAGTGATCTGAGAACGTTGAAGATGTTGATGGCCGGGTAATTGGAGAGGGAATATAGACGTAAACCACTCCGCTCTGTACTCCAGGTTTCTATCATTATATGTCAACAGGCTTGAACAAGGCATGCAATCTAGTAATTATTTCACAGTGCCTGAGAACTGCTTTTAATAGAGCGTTGTTTTTGTTTGCTTTTTTTTCCCCTCAGCCACCAAGCGTCGTTTCCCAGCACACTGATGCAACTCAAAGAATACAGGGTTCCAGCGCAAGGGCAGTGCTCGCTCACTGTGGTACAGCGTAATCTGGCTCTACAAATGTGCAAACAATAGCAAAAGTATGTGTTTCTGAATATGGCACAGCTGTTATCTTCTCCCGAGAGCAGGGAGCGTTACAGTGACACAGACAGAACGGCCAGTTAAAACCACTCGTGCCATTTTATTGCGTTTAAATGGGGCATGTAAGAAAGCAAGGGCCGGTTCTTCCATCCAGATAAGTATCGGTTCAGGCTACTGCAGTGCTACCTTCCTGCACGGCCTTTGAAGAATAGAGGCAAAGAATTCCCCTTTTCCCTTCCCCTCCTCTTACATTTCTGGCACCCACTATGTGAAATCTCGGCTGGAACCTGAAGCTTTCTGTTCTCAGAATCTGTGCTTCACCAGTAACCTGGAACAAGGATTTTTTTTAAATTACAGTCATTAGGTTGGATATATTAAATGGCTGTTAATCATTAAGACTGTAGAAAGGAGGCTACTTGGAAAACAGAAGAAATATTGCCAGAGCTGCAATAGGAAATAGATGCAAATTATGTGTTTTAGGTTATTTTAAGGTTTTCTGTGTTTAGGAATTGCAAGGTTGGATTTAGTCAAATCATCCCAAAGTGCTTGAGCTCCTTCTCTCTCTAATAAAGTTTTATTTTATTTTATTTTTTGTTTTAAGCAATTGTATTAGTCTAAATCTAATATTCATGTCTGGCTTTCCTGTCATTATGTGTGAATGTATATGTGATTATTTTGCATAGTGGACTGGTAAGGAGCACTGTAATTGAATCTGCCTGATCAAATTTATTGTAGGGGTTAAACAAATGCAAAACATCTTAAACTGCTTTTGATTCTGGCATTTACGTGTGTGATAAGAAGAAGGCTTTGTGAGTGCTTTAGCATTATCAATCTTTTTAGATTGAGAGGAAAGCAAATACATTCTTACGAGTGTTTTTTTTTTTTTTTTCATATTTAACCAGAGGGAAAAATGACACTGAGGCGACATCATCAAATACTGTAAAACTAATTTTTTCATACAGATCTCCATTGTTGTTTTAAGTGCTTAAGGGGCTGGCTGGTTGGTTTATTTTGGAACTTGCTGAACTATATGAAGTGTGTCTCCAGGGGCCTGGTATTTTAATACCTAGTAGAAGGTTGTATAACAGTAGATGATGTATTTTGCCTGCCTTCCTATGTTGTAAATAAATTACATGTGCCGGCTTGGGAGAGAGTATCTGAGGTGTAAATCAAAGGCTAATATAAGAGGGAAAAAAAGAATTAAGTGATATTTTGTGACTGATTAATTTTATTTATACATTTATCTATAATCAAAAGATTTAAGAGCAATATTATGTGTAACAATGTTAACATGAGGCGCTTTCCAAGAAGAGGTAGAGGGTCTAGTGTTCCTTTAAATAAAGTGCTGTGATTCATTGCCTTTTCACAATTTGCTGTGGTTAAGTTGCTTAAATACTGAAGTCAACAATCCCCATGGCAAAGAAAGATAATGTGATTTTAAGCGTATTGTAAAATTGAAATGTCATAGCTTCCAGTTTATAATCCTAGCTAAGTCTTGCTTGTAATAAAAGGAAAATACAGATTTGTGTGTCAGTTTTTGGAGCAGTCTTCTTTGAGTTTAAAGAATCATAAAAGTGCTTCAAACAAGCCACACAACAGTTTATTAATATGAATGTTTTGCTAAATACTGCATGCTTAATGCAATCCCCATTCCTTTATAATAAGTTTAAATATTAATTCTTTGGAATGCTAGATGCCTAAAGCTAGATAGAAATGCTGTGCAGTTTCAGATATCTAGGAGTGGGCTTGTGAAACAGGATATTTAACTGGGAGAGATGAGTAGCACATTTCAGAGTTATTAGGGCAGAACAACAATGCAAGAGGATGGCTTAAAAAAAAAAAGTTACATGTTTTCTGTGCATGAGGCTTAAATACCTTAGACTTGTTTATTTGAAATACAAGAGTAGATTTCCTATGTATGGAGGCTCTAGATTGCATTTTTTATCGTTATTGTGCTTTACTTCTCTCTACCCGCCTGCCCCTCTTTGAAGCAGCTGGCTTTGATTTAACCTGAATCCTTCACAGAGCCCGAATGATCAGTCACTGCTGATGACTGCGTGTCGTGTTCTTTGCTGGAGCATCTCCACAGACTGGACGCATAAGGGAGAAAAACAAATAGGCCAGGAGAGGAAAGCAGCAGTTTGCATTTGTTTCACCCCAAAACAGATCTCTTCACTTGCTGTTCTTGTGTAAGTCCTGCCTGCCTCCCAGCCTCTGTCTGGGCTGGGCAGAGAAGGGAGAGTTAACGTGAGAGCAGATAAAAAGAGGAAATCTCTGTTTTTATTTCCCACTGTTTTCCAGAAAGGATTTAGCATGAAGTTTCCTAACTCCTGCTTTGCCCTGCTTCTTCCCCTGAAATTGCAGGGAGTTGTGGCATTGACTTCAGGAGGAGGCCAGGACTGAATGCTTTTGAAAATCCCGTGCACAGAAGAGCAGCACAGACTAGAAGATCCAAGTGTTAAACCTGCTCCCAGAGAGAAAAGTGCAAGCAGAAACAGCCCAGTAGCTCAGATGCCAAGGTCAGACAGTCAGAACAGCATGTTCATCTTTAATTTCCCTTCCTGTTCAGGACCCCACGTAGGTCTAAGGTCGGTGCGATCTGCTGTCTCCCATGAGGCAGGCAAAGAAGTGGTGAAGGCAGAGAGAGAACACAAAGACTGTGCCAGCAGCTGGCATGGCCAAGTGTATGTAAATGTTTGGGATGAAGAGGGTTAGGGTGCTTGGACTCTGCTCTAGGCTGTGCCATTTACTTGTATTGTTTGGGGGCAAGTCTGTTTATTATTCAGGACATTTCTTCAGCAGGAGTGTAACAGAGTGCGGTGTGGAGAAATACAAGCCCGTTCTGGAGCCAGAAGCAGTGCAGTTGTGTCGGCACACCTTCAGGGCCAGCTGAATTTTCTCTGCTGAGGGCCAGACTTTGTTGGTTCAGGTGCAGCATTCAGGTGGTGTGGCTGTGCTGTGTTTGAGGTCTGACCTGGTGTTATCGCAGGATGCCACACTGCAACGTCTGCGGCGCTTACTGAGCGTGGCTGCTCCCCTTCCGCTCAGCGTGCACGTGGACTGGATTTCTCTTTGTGCTACCTGAAGTACGTGGTACTTGCCTTCACTGATAAGTCTTCTTGAGTGTGAGTGGTGAAGCGACCAAAACACTTATTTGTTGTCTTTGGGAGAATAAGGTTGTTAATGGAACATTTCAGCTGGGTTTCTTAATGCTTGGCATCTGGGTTATACTGCTAGTTGCAGGAGAGTTGCTGAGGAGCAATATTCTCCCACTTATTTTAGTGCTTGAAATGCTTAGGTGAGGGAAAAGAGGCTACGTTAAGAGCTATGTTGAGGGAGCTATGCTAGAAATAGCCAATAATAAGTTCCTGTTGGGACGAAAATTTTCCCCCTGCCTTGCTGGAGGAAGCAGCTTCAGAGTTGCCCCTGCCTTCCAGCAGGAAGGAATCCGACGGCTGCTGTTCTTCAGGCAGGGGGCACCCACTGCGTTGTGTGCCTGTAGGGCTCGGGGCACAGGTAGCTGCTATAAGGTCCCTGATCCTCATCCCTCCAGCAGAACAGGCTTTCCACACAGCTGAAACTGCCTTCTAGGACTCGAAGAGGAAAAGGCAACAGCAAATTCCTCTTTTCTGGATATCTGATTGTGGTAACGTTCAGTTTCCTTGAAGTCATCAGAGCTGGTTTATGTTCAACTGAAACTGAGTTGGCTTCGTTCCATTCTCCCTAGATCTGGTGCAGATCTGAAGCAGCACCATTTTAAACCAAGAGTGGATAAAAATGAAGCAGACTTGAGCCATGGAGGGTTAATGAATAGAAGTTTGTCTTCTATGTATGGACTGAGTTCACGTGGCAAAAGAAAGATATCTCAAGTTTTTAATTTGAGCAGTTTTACTTCTTACTTTTCCTCTTGCCAACTCACTGCAGATTGGCTTCTATTCTTTTTCTCTGAGTTCTTGAGCTATTCAGTAAAGTTTGTTGACTTGTCATATTTTCATGGGGATAAGCTACAGGCTGTGCGAATGGTTCTCTTTTCAAAACAAAGATGCTGCATTTCAGCATCTCTGAATGAACAGACAGGAAATTTAAGGGGATGTTTGCCCCTAGAGCCCACTTGCTCTTTCCCTGCCCTCGAATCTCAACTTACTCATTCTACTTTCTTAGCCTGCTGGCCTCTGTCTTTGACTTTGTGCAACTTTCCTGATGGCTTATTTTAAATATATATAAAGGGATGTAACTTATTGGAATTGTGGGCTAAATATGTGGAAATGTGGCAACTAGTGTAAATAGCTTTTGGCCTGTTGAATGTGTAAATATTCAAAATCTGAGAGGGTGATTTGGCTAGCTTTTGTTGGAAACGTTATTCATGTGAGATCTCCGTTCTGTTGCTGCATCCCGTCAGAAGCTGTTCAGCAGAGATTACTGGCGTGGATACTCAGACCACTTCGTCAGAATTTGCTTTTATGCCCGTTTGCTTGTAAAATCACCACTTCCACAAATACTTTTACAAGTGTGTATATTTTGCTGGATTAGTCATAGAAAGCAGATACAAAGGGGGGCAACAGCTAGAAAGTGAGAGCAAACCATCTCAGTGACTAATTGCGAATTGTGTTTGGGCCCTAATGTGTGATGGCATTGGCTACAAGTGCAATTTATTTGGCGAGTTTGCGTAAAAACACAAGCATTTTGCAGAGGCTTGCTGCTTCAGTGGTATCCAGGTTGAGTTTCTTAAAATGGGACTAACCATCTTGGGGAGGTTTCCTTGCCAAGAGTTAGCGTTAATGTCTACAATGGGGTTTTTATTAGCTGCTGGAGAAGTTGCTGGGAGACATGGAAATTAAGAACGGTAAACAGAGGTGATAAAGATGCTTTATGCACGGGATGGCTGTTTCGGCAGCCAGCAGTCACTCTGAAGTGACAGTTAGGCAGTTTCAGAGCCTGGAGATAATACGCGAGTTGAGAGGAAACTTGGTGAAGGACACCCCTGTCTTATAACCAACTGGAATTTAGGTAATAATGAAATACGTTAGTAACTGCCGCTAGAGAAAGCAACCGGAGAGGCTGGCTGCAGCTTCCAGTGTGAAGTCTCCTGACTGCGTTTGTTAGTTTGATGAGCAACCCAGGTTTAGAATACAAGCTAGATATGAATGGTAAGGACCTTCTAAACATGATATCCGCTGATTTATAGATTAGATTACACTTCGTGTGCATGGTACCCACACCAGTCTTGTTCTGCTTGTATGGAAGAACAAGCAGAATGTGTCCTGTTGCATCCTTTCCAAACCTGAGTGTGGCAGTAGGCTTTCCCCATCGGAACTAAGTACCTTGTGAAATGCGCGTGGCATTCAGTGCCTTCTGTCTCTTCTACATTGGTTTATTCTTCCACAGGTTTTGTGTGGACTGGACACTAGGGAAGAACTTTAACTACGAGTACACTAACCTTTTGATATACTCTGCCCAAGCAGGCTGTGAGGTGTTTATCACTGGAGTTTTTAAAGACAGGCTGCATGGAAATCCTTCAATGGGATATAAGTGCTGGTACAGTACTGTCTTTTCTGCAACGTTTTCATTCCCACACTGACCTGCTCAGGCACGATGAAGAGTTATAAGAGGTCTGTCAAGCTTTGGACTGCTATTCTCTGACCTGCTGAATGAAGTTCAAATCTCCCCTTGTCTATGTTAGTGTTTCTGGACACTCGTTTGTCACGAAAACGCTGAGAAAGCACTCACAGACTGAGTGAGGGGCTCTAAGAGAGAAGTGGGGAGAGCCAGCGGTGGGACAGCTGGGCATGGAGAATGATTGATTTTTATGCGCAAAGCAGTTGTGAAATATTCTGTGGCATTCTGGGGACATGCCATTGCTAACACACGATTGCCTGTTGGGGATAGAAAATGCCAGCCATTGTTCTGAAGAAGGAAATAGCCTTATTGATACTGAATTAGGCTCAGATTGAATTATTATTATTCATTCGTAGTACATCCTGTTTTCCAAATACAAAAATCGACTGGCTATACCAAAGTCCTCCAGCACTATCAACCTTTCATTGCTGCTCATATCTACAGAGTTACGTTCTAGGTGGAGTTTACACTATTCTGAATGGAGGTGAATTGTGACAGAAATCTGCATTAACAGGGAAGCTGTTCTGCTTCTTCAAAGAGTCAGTCTCATCAAGCGTGTTCGTGTCTTAGAACAAGCCCAACAGTGAGGCTGGCAGAGGTAAATGTGTTGGTGGATTAGGCTTAAGCTTCTGGGAGACATTTTGAGTCATCACGTGCCACGTTGACGGGAAAAATAGCTGTCTAGAAAATAATATGTGGCCTTTTGAATGGACGAAAAACTGACTGATCTGTAGAAATTGAGACACGCACCAAACAACTATCAGTGGCAGTATTTTGTACAGAACTCTGAAAGGTCGTTTGGTTCCCAGTGTTATCTAACAGTTTCTACTGAAATCCTGACAGAAAACGTTTGCCACTGCCAGTACAGTTTATCTGTTGCTTCAGATTAAGGCAATAATAAATAGAAATTAGAAAGTGACCAGAGTGAGACATGGATTTCTTAATCAAGGATCAGGAACTGGACGATGGATATTTTGATAGAAACACTTGAGACTATTCCTTGTGATGAAGAGTATGAACTGTTCTTACAGATGGCAGGCTGTATGTCCTGGTAAGCAGTGACAAAACAATTGGGATGAGATTGGTACGGGAAAATATATTTCTAGTGGGGTATGAGGTGATGTGATAAATTATTAAAAAGCATAGGGAAGTGATGTTACCTTTCTGTTAAGCATCAGTCTAGCTGCAGGATAGGCTAATGCTCAAACTTTATTAAATGGCTTTGAAAAATCAAAGGATTTGGAGAAGAACTGGAAGATGCTAACCCACACGTGGTACGGATGGATTAATGGCTCAAAAGAGGCAATCCGGTCAGTTCTGGAGATGCACTAGATGAGAAAAGTATGTGACTCTTGAGGGCTCTTTTGGGTACAGATAAATTCAGAACAAGGTCTCATGGCTGGAAACCAAAGCCAGGGAAGATCAAACAAGAAGGAAGACCCATGGTTTTGATTTCAAGGATAGTAAACCTGGCACAGCTTAACAAAAGATATGATAAATCCTCTGGTACTTGGGAGTCTCTGAGTCAATTTTGGTCGTTCCTATGGAAGAAACAATTCATTTCAACCATGGACAAATTGCACTCAACGATAGAATCACTGGACCAACAAGCTGGACCATCCCAGTGGCTTTCACTTGCAATCTGCAAAAGATTGAGTTGCTTTCGCTTGTAATCTTTAAAAGATCGAGTCCCAGGTCACCTCCTGCTGCCGGAGTGCTCTTCCTTCATGTGCCTTCTGCATTGCAATCCTCAGGCTTAATGCCCATGCTGAGGCCAGATTTAGGGCTGCTGTCTGGGCTTCATAAGGAAGAGCAGGGGGCAGGCTGGGGAAGGAGGAGTGTTACTGCTCCTGAATCACACAGTTTTGACAGAAATTGTGGTAAAGCAATCGCTAGAAACTACTGTTTCTTCCAAACCCTCCCTTTCTCTCCTCGTGTTATGTCTCTCCTCAGCAAACAGCACCACTCCTCCATGGCTAGACGGGGCTCTGTTCAGAGACGTTGTGATGGAACCTCCAGTCTCCTAGGACCTGGGCTGAGACCAACTAAAACCAAGTGCTGGGTTTAAAACCTGGACACGTAGGAAAATGGTAACAGCTGTGTTCTTCCTCCTCTTACCAGGCCCCGATGATTTTCAACATCAATATCTTCCCTTTCTTTGCTTTCTGAAATGAAAACAAAGGCGCTTAGCCTCCTTCCTAGCACGGCAATAGTGACATACTAACACAGTTATTACAGCAAACATTGTGGCCCTCCCTGGTCATGATGTTTTCTTTCTGTGGGGAGACTGAAATACTAACTCACAAATAATGTCTTTAGAAGTCATATTAGTCACACATTTTTAAGACATTCCAAAATCATACCAACCTCCTTCTGAGCTTGTCTGTTGCTACCAATGATTCAAAGTTTTGAAAACTCTCCTTTAGTTTTGATTTACATTTTGGTCTTGGGCACTTGTTATTTCTGGCAAATGCCAGTTCAGTTTCATTAAAGAAAAATCTGTTTTACAGCCATGCAGCTCAGATCTGCTGCGCTTCTAATAATTGATGGCTGGTTTCCTTATTTCCTGCATTGTAGAAAAATAAGGACCTTGTTAGACCTAAACAAGCCTGCATAAAGTCACAGTGTGAAATATCAGGTTGGGGGTGAGCAGAGCAGCTGTGGGCAGGTTTTACAACTTTGGGCCACAGTTGATCGAGGCAGCCAAGGGAAACTGAGATATACCCATGTGACTAAAATTCGGCTGAGTTCTTTGGCTCCCTGGCCCGAGATTTATATTTGTGACACCTTCCTCCTCTGTCAGTCCCTGGGCCAGACACAAGTCTGTCTGTATATGTACTTAAGGCTCCGCACACCCTGTGGTGTGGCCGCTGTGCCCGCTGCTTGCCGTGCCACTGCGGGACACGTCTATTTCCAACGCTGGCTGTCTTGCTCCAGCAGCCCACAACAGTACGAGTGTGTGCTTTGGAAGAAAGCAGCTGCCATGTGGTGGGGATGAAAAATCAAGAGCAAACACTTTCAGAATTTCTGCAAGTGGGCAAATTAATTTCAATCTCAACTGTCATCACAAGGACCTTTTTTAATTCCCTTTTCCTTTGGGTGGTATCTTTGATTTATATTTCTGAATGAGGCAAGTGATCACCCTTTGGTGCCCATTAAGAGCATGCGTGGTTCAGTTTCCATATAGATTATAAGTTACAGAATCAAATCAGTTCATCAGTTTGTATTACTGCAAACAGGTTTCTTGGGTTTAGGATTTTTTTTGCTGTTGTTTTGATTTTTTTGCCTTTTTTTTTTTAAGAGCCAGTGAAATTCAGTGATACCAATGTTAATTGAAAACAACCTGTAAGTCTTCGTGAAGAGCTAATTGCTATCAGGTATTCTTCCACAATGCAACAACTGTTGCACTGATGCCTCCTACCATACTGCCAGTCCATAAGTCTGGTAGCAGAGATAGGATCCTACCTTAGAGATTCGTGCAGTTAAATGGCTCCTGGGAAGCCAAGCAGTGACACTTTAACAATGTTATAAAACACAATTTTTTTTTTCTTTCTTCTTTTTTCCCCCTCTATACTTATCAGGTCCTGTCTGTTTCCTTTGAGAACTGAGTGGCTGTTTTCAGGCAAGACAAGTATGTGATGAGCCTCCTAGTCCTTTCTCTGAAGGACTTGGTCCTCAGAGGAGGTACTGAAGAGTTTATAGAAACTGCAGAACCACCGAAAAACCAAGCCTTGAAGTTTGCTCTGTTAAAGGTCTGATCAGAGGGGTATTCAAGCACCTAACTCCTACTGACGTCAGTGGAAACTCAGTGCCTAAATACCTCTCTGGATCTGGCGCTTAGTCTTCTGGTGTTGGATGTTAACACAGTTCGTGCTTTCTGTGGGTCTCCTTTTATGGCATCTTCTGAGTGGTGCAATAGTATTAATTTTGAATTCTTCCCATCATGAGTTCCAGCACACGATGCAGACAGCTGCCTAGAAAGTTGTGCCATGTGATAATCCACTGTTCCAACCAGGAGCTAGGCAAGGAGTGGGGTGGGAGAGCGACCCAGAGAAACTACACTGCTCTTGTATTAATTGTTACTGAGGAAGGATGGGGCTGACATTCAGGCATTGAGACTTCATTGAGGGGAGAGCTACAATGACATGTTTGTTTGGATGAAAGTCCGGGGAGAAGTGGGAGATTTTTGTTGGCGTTTCCCCCACTCAGTACTGATCTTATCATGCTGCTTTAGTAGCAGAGCTCCTCTGGCTCCTTTCCAGGTGATACCATTGGAGTCCGTCTGAGATGTGCGAGATAAAGGATCTCAGGGAATTACAAGTATTATGACTTCCCTATCATCCAATGCTGATGAGTAGAGTTTTCTGACCTAGAAAACTAGCCTGTTTTTAAAAAATTCTGTTATTGCAAGAAAAAGCAGCACAAGAGCTGGAAAGTGGAGCCTGACGTGTATAAGGGCCCTGAGAGCAGCTGCAGGTTTCTGGAAGACTTAATCCTCTGCCAGCAAAGGGCCCTGGTGTTCAGCCAGGTTTGATGTAGCCTGGGAGATCTTGGGAACTGTGCACCATACGCTAATTCTGTGCCTGGCACTGAGCACATGAAGCGTCCTCTCAACAGATAAGAGAAAATATCTTGTGTGCTTCCAGTGTGTCTTGTGAGATGCTCTGGAGGTCTGAGTCGCTACCCGGCATCTGGGCCAGTTCGCTAAGTTTGTGGTGGGCCTCATCAGGGTGCTGTGGGGATGATTGCCCTACTGGGGTGCTGTGCTAGTCTCATGGTCCTGTACAACGCCTGCTTTTAACTTGGGGCTGTAGGTTTGGTGGTGCTGCTGACTGAGTGACACGAGAGCAAAGGCTCCTGCAGTAACAAGAATCACCCTCGTCTTCCTTGCAGAGACTCAGAGCAGTGGTGCTGTGCGTCTATTTTGATTATTTTCAGGTCAATTCAGTAGTGATGCTCGGCAATACTGTGGGGATTTTCTAGTGCTGGAATGCTTTTATGGCTTGGTGTGAGACTCCAGCCATGTGAGGACTGCTGGCTGAATGTGAGATTTACTCCTTTGACTCCTCCTCCCTTGCTTGTACCTGCTGTGATCTTTTTCCTGCTGCGTTTTCATCCCATGGCCTCTTCTTGTCATCCCCACAACACCCAGTCACGGCTTCCCCTGACCTGCGCTGGGACTGACCTGACTGGCACCACGAAGGTGTACCCAGGAACTCGGAGGAGCTCTGTGAGGTGTGTAAGAACTGGAGGCTGAAGGGCTGGGAGAAGGTGGCAGTGGGGTTGGGTATGGAGGGAATGGAGCACTGGGAAAAGGCAGTTGGAACAGGGGAAATTAGAAACCAACGGGGACCAACTGCTTTGTGGAAGAGTAAAGGCCCATCTGCACAAAGAGGTGAAGCTGGACCTGCATGAAATAAGTGTGTGCACAGGGTGTGATCAGAGTGGTCACTAAAGAGAAAAACAGATATTCCTTGTATTCTTCCTAGAACTTCAGAATTTATCTATTGGCTTATGAGCTCCTCGCTTTTCAGATTTCACAATACTTGCGAGGAAAACATCTGAGTTTCTTTCTCAAGGACTCTGGAGCTGTTCACAGTCCAATTTCTCTGGTTTTAGATAGCAACCAGAAATGTTCACCACTTGCCAGATCCTACAGAAGTTAGTAGAACCTCAGGGAAAAAAACATAGCTTTTAGCAGAGCTAAATTGAGCGAGCCACCTTGCATGTTGGCCAGCTCTAGGACATGAGGAGCAGTATGGTGTGCAGAAAGGTGCTGGGGGACGGACTGGGACCCCGACACGAACATTGGCCCTTCTTGTTCATGCTGCTGCAGCGCAGAAGGCTGGGCAGGGATGGGGACTGATCCCAAACCCCATGGCTTGGTAGCCCCTGGGGTCTGGGAGGGACCACCACAAGGCCCATCGAATCCAGCTTGTTGCTACTGCAGGCAATCGACACTCGGTCCACGGAGCATCTGTCCCACACCACCCACAAGCCACAAAGCACTCCCCGACAGCCTATAACAAACTGAGATCATTAGTGGAAAATACCAAAAGCCACAAACTGCTGTGCACAGTAGAGAGCAGGAGAGGTTGAAAGCACTGACCACGGCCTGCAACTCTGGAAAGGCAGGGAGTTTCCTTCAGTGAAAATTCCCAGATGATCCAAACGTCAAATCTGATTTTTGCCTTAATGCACTGTGGGTGGGGGAGGCTGCACCACCGACCACCTCGTGTCTTTTGCATGCTTGGACAACCGGGGACAAGCTGGTGTCCACCAACCCAGGAGTGGAAGGGCTGCTCGTGGGGATCCCGTGCGTGCCCTTCGGACTTGCTGGTGCTAACAGCAAGCACAGTTCCATGCGGCACACAAGACAAGGTGCTTTTTCCCCCTTTTTTTTTTCCTCCCCCCCTCTTTTTTTTTTTTCCTCTCCCCCTCTCCATTTTAATAACTGAACCCAACAGCTCCTCCGAGTTATGAGGGATTTTTACAGCGCAGTTGCATGGTGGAGGGACCTGGTTTTCATTGTGCAGCCCGGGATATCAGTTTTAACCCAGAGGCAGTGATGTTATTTAACAGGTGCCTTAAAGGCATAGTGCTTATTTAATCACCGTCTCCATATCAACATTATGTAAATTGAAATTGCTTAGGTACGCAATTAATTGTGAATGCTTTAGACGTTTTTAAAGGCATAAGACAATACCTGAAGTTCCATTTTAAGAATATCCAGGTCAAAGGACACACATGTTTTTATTTTCTTATTTGAGGTATAATGTGTTCAAGGCAGATTTATGGCACAACCTTTGTTTATTGACTTGTACTTTTCCACATGAAACTAATGGAACATGACAGATGATATTTATGAGGCATGTGTTCCTGATTAAATCATGTTAGACATTAAAACCTGATAAAAGAATGTATTTTAAAGGGTGGATTAATAGAAAAGGAGGCAGCATTGATTGGGGAGTTTACACGGAACAAGACACATTGGTCTTAGACTGAGTATTTATAGGTGAGATATGTGGTTATAAAACTTTAGAAGCTGAACAGAAAAAGATTAATAAGCCTTTGCTTTTTGGAAAGTTTGAGTTTTGTTTTTCTCCCTTTGTGAGCCACTGGCCACCTCGTATTTCTGGTCTTTCAAGCACATTTATTCAGTTCTGCTTAAGAACTTGCGAGCCTTTATGGCCTACTGCTTTTACTTCTGGTTCTATGTGTATTCTGTGTACTTTGGGATTCCCAGTCAGCAGGTCTGTGCTGGCAGCCTTTGACATTGCTGAAAACTGCTCTGAAATGTGCTCTAAGTTCTGCTCATATGGGTGCAAATTGGGTAAACCAGCAAGAGTCAGATGGAGCCGCTCGTTCCCACCTTGATTTCTGGGGCTTTGCACAGAGCTCTTAGTAAGAGGTTAGTAGGGAATCACCTTGTGTAAGATTTTGCATGTCAGGATTAGAGTATGCCTCAAAGTATTTCCTGTGGAGAGCAATTAGAGGATTTTGGTAAACATTAAGAAGTGGGAACAGCTTGAATTTGTTTTCTTGTCTTACTGAATATTAAGTCTAAAGGGAAAGCAAATACTTGCGTTCTGCTTTCAGTTACACAGGTGCAAACCTGGACTAGTTCCGCTGATTTCAGCCACACTGATGTAGCTAAGGACATGTTCTGGCTCTTTGCAGTATTTTCATTCCTGAGTTTTAGCCTTCTGTGACTGAATTTGTGGACACCTGGATTCTTCTTAAATCTGCGTCCTCTGTAGAGGTGGCAAATTGCTGCATAAAAAAATAGCCTTGAGTTCGTAAGCTGTGTTTTATTGCATTTTTATGTCATATTAGCTTCAACTTTTAGAAGCACTATTCATTAAAATATAAGAAAATGCTAAGTATATTTTTTATGACAATAAAGTAAAACTGCATATTGTTGTGCAGTATTCCACTCCTTCCTGTAACCTGTTCATCACAACCGAAAGACTTGTGCCAAATCATGAACTCTCTACTTTTCATCTGAAAGCCATATCTATTCTGGATAAAACATGGTAAAATGTGTTAAAGTTGTAGGTTTCAAATATTCAAACGAATAAAGAGCTTGAAGATCTTCTACAGGAAGGAATATAACTTACGAGGAACTCATGAATGTGTCTGTGTTTGGACGTTCAGGATAGATAAGTAAAAACTAGTGGAAAATAAGAAAGCTGTAGAAGAAATACAGTTCACTGTGAATAGTGGTGTTTATATAAGGTGTTGTGCATTGGAATTTAATAGGGTTAAAGCAAGACCTTGCACCTAGTATCATGAAAGCAAGTTATATTTGAAAATTTGCTAGCTGAGGTAAACTGGCTGGTAGAAGACACAAGTATTTATGCTGCTTTGGCTTACAGTAGCAGTGGTACTCCTAAGCCTTATGAGGGCATCACAAGTGTCTGCCCTCATAGCTGGGCTGTACAGTTCTGGAAAAATAACATTTTTAATTACCAGTGAAAATGGCTGGTGATGTTGGCCAGCACCCAAGTGGTGACAGACATCCTCCTTTCCCCGGCTAGGATCAATGCTCCCCACTCTATTTCTGGTAGATCTTCGCCAGGTCTGTTTTATGTGCTGCCAAGAACAGATATGCTGTGTGTCCCCCTACCCCAGGGCCTAGCTGCCTTTCACAGGTGCTGCCTCCCCTTTCCTGGATGTTTCACCAGTCTCCTTTGCTAAGCTTGACTCGTTCTGTCAGCAGAAACCATTGGGACTCACGTTTTTTCTGAGTCTGTGTAAGCTGAAGGAAACCTGAGTTCCTTCAGCTCCAACAGATACTGCTTCACTTGGAAAACTGGTCATGCTATTAATGATTTCCTGTCTCATAAAAGAATTGTCCACGGAGTCAAAGTGTTGGTCCAAGGCTGCCGGAGCGGAAGCCCTGCCGTTACAACTTTCCTCTCAACATGGCTTCCTGCTGAAAAGGCCCTTGCTGGCTCCCGCAGCTTCACTGCTTCCTTTGCTCTGTCCTGCCATTCTCTAACAGAACAGTTCTTCCTCTTTGGCCTCTTGCTTTTTCTTTACGTGTTGCCTGGCTTAGTACTGTTCTGTGTTTCTGCATCTCCTTAGGGTGGAGGATGCAGACTGATGGTGTGGGGCATTGCTGAAGGAAGCTAAACAGGCTGGGCAGGAGGCCTTTAGAAGATGCCTGTAGTGGCCAAGTTATACATCAGGATTTCCCCAGACGGTGCTTGAGAAGCAAGTAGGACCTGTTAGGTCCTTGTAAACAGAGGACAGACTCGAGAGAAACCCAGCTGGTATGCAGGCCGAGACAGTCCCAGCGAGTGTCGTCACACCAGGGTAGCTGAGCACTAGGTGTCACTGAGGTAAAGTCCATGTCAAACATGCACTGCTGACTCTTACAGTGCCTTCTAGGTGGTAACAGACATGTTTCAGGCCTTATTATCTAGCATGTTCAAAGCATTATTCTAGAGATTTACGTTTATGCATGCACATATGTACACGTCTCGCACGAGCATTAACCCAGCTCTCTGTGCTGCTGGGAGGCAGTACTGCCCTATTTTCCACTTCCAGTAAACTTCCAGTTTATAGGATCAAAGAGTAGAAGGGAAACATAAAATCCAAAGATCGTGAGAAGTTTCTTTTTAATCTGTGCTTCTAATATCAACAGAAAGAAAAACACCTATCAGCTAATACTGATTAATTACATCTCTGTGCTGGCAGCCAAGAATGAAGAGTATCATGCCATATAGAGTATATAAAACGTGTTCTTTTCATGAATCAGCCAGGGAAGGCATCCAAGCACTTTCAGTAGGTTGGTAAAGAGTTTGGCTAATTTTCAGATTTTGAAGCCATCTGGAAAAATTTAGCCAAAATTATCTGCCTCAGAGTCCCAAGATAAATCATTTTCCTACTTATACAATTGTTCATCATTACGCTGGTCAGCTTAGGGCTGATTAAACTGTGAGATTATAACCTGGGCTTTTATAGTTTTGATGGCAAGCATGACATCAGTATGAGCTCCAACTAAAGGTAATAACAGAAAAAAATTAGAGTTTAATGGGATGGAATACTGACTAAAAGTCTTTAAAGGGAAATAATCCTGTTTAGCTGTATACTTTGTCAGACACTTCTTTCTGATGAATGTTTAATCTAAATATTTCAGCATGTGCTGTATTAGATGCACTTATATATTTACATATTAATATGTACTAAAGATACATTATATAAAATATAAGTAACCTTTTTTTGTGAATCAAAAGAGTCCTACACATTACTGCATAAATTATGTTTACTGCAAGTAAAACATTTAAGAGCAGCAGCAAATAATTCCCTCTTAAAAAGCAGCTTCATTATATTCTTCAGCTTTTCCCTGCATTCACTCATAATCAAACTCTTGTAACTGAGATCAGAGGGGGAAGGAAGACAGAAAGTGCATGTTGGTATTATTTTGATTTTAAATGAAAAGGAGTTAATGAACCTGATGCTGTGTAAGTGGCACATAATTCATGGATGTGAAACGTTCTTGCATTTTATGTGCTTGAAAAAAAAATAATTTCCAGTGTTACTCTTATTTTTAGAAAATATTCTGGAAATCAGTGATTTTGATTCTGGAGACATCAACCCCTGCCTCCAGTACATTGTCCTTATGTACTTAAGTAGTCTTGCTGACCTCGAAGGTCTGCTTGCACAAGTGTGCTATTAGCGAGCTTGGGCTCGCAGACCTGGCTGTGAGGTGCTGTAGATACATCCGATTGGCGCTCTTGGGTCGCGTAAGGCCTACATTCTTTGCACAGATGTTGTGGCTTGACTGCGTGTGTAAGAGCTGCAGCTAGTTGACAGCACTGCAGCCTCTCAGCTGAGGATCGAGGATCCCTGGGAATGTCTCACAGGCGGTGTTTACAAGACTGAGTCCTTAATTTAGAATTTTCATTTTGCCAACAGAGGTGATGTATTTTGCCTTCTAATTCTAGAAAAATTTATTATGAACGTGTAGTGTGTAACCTAACAATGGAATCTGTCTCTGGTTACGGTGCTGAAGTCTGGCAGCGTGGCTGCCTGTCAGATCTGCGTTCTGGGCCTGACTGCCCTGGCTCATCGATGCAATCTTGAGTGAGTCAGGCAGCTTGTCTGTGCCTTGGGCTCCCTGCTTCCAGAGTGAGGATAGCAATACTTATCTGTTTTTATAAAGCGCTTAGAGACTGAGGGGAGAATATGTGGTCCAAGAACACTGCATATAAGTAAATATTGTAACCCACAAATCCTCAGAGCTCGGCTTTCGAGAAGGGCGGTCAAAAGTAGGATTTTGCTTAATGTGGAACTGATGAAGCTACTGAATGCAGCAGCCCTTAAGCGCAACCAAAACTATGTGCAGGGAGAAAGAAACCTCTGGTGCCCAGTTCTGTCTGTGCCAACCACTACCCATCCCTCTCCCTCTCCCTCCCTCCCTCTCTTTCTCTCTCTCTCTCTCCCCCCTTTGGAACGAGGTTTTGAATGCTAAGAATTACTCAAAGCTCATAAAATGCAGGGCTTGGAGCTAAAATAACTAGTATTTCCAGGACACACATCATCACTGAAGATGATAATGGTGTGTGTGGGTGTGAGGGCACGTGTGTCATTGTAAAGAACTAAGGAGTCCTACCAGACGGAAGAGTTCTCTGAAGCAAAGCTTAACACACATTTCAGGCACATGCTTTAAAAGTCTGCCGACACTGAAAATCTTCGTATTTTCATTAAGTTGCTGCCATAGGATCTGTATTCTAATGCAGTTCCTCTGAAAAGGGAAGGTAGACTTTCTCCTTCGTGCTGTTTATACTTTCATAACTCTGTGATTTTCACATATTCTAGCAAGGGTAATATGTCAGGTTTAAAAAAAAAAGTTGTTTCCATTCATGTTGAGTCAGAATGACGATCATTTTACAGTATTGGGGAGTTAACACTTATTTTCTTAAAACTGATCTGCTTCTTTTTTCTTTTTTCTTTTTTTTTTTTTTTTCCCCAAAACAGAAGTGATGCATGGAGCAGCTTCTGTGAATCTTCTTGACACAGGTTCTGTAACAATCTCAGGGTTACGTTATGCAGATCGGCAACCCAGGTAGGGTGAGAGGGGCAGTTCTCATTGGCGCACACATGGTGGGGACAGTACAAGAGGTCAAGTATGCTTCGTGCCTAGGAGGAATAGCTGCAAGTCCGAGGCTCAGGATAACAGGTCACAGTGGCTGGTAGAAGAGCCCTGAAGAAGCTCTTGGGGTGGTGAGAGCAGAACCCCCGAGGTAGGTGCTGGCCTGCAGTTTCTTCAGGTTTAACCTGGGGTTAGTTTCTGAGCTAAGTCTCACAGCTCTTTAAAAAGTACTTGGTTGAATGGAAGGTTTCTCCTCACCGAAGGAGGTGAGGAAGGTTTCTCCTCTCCTCATGTTCAGCGGACATGTTGAAGCTTTTTCCTACCTTACCCTTTTAGTCTCACTTTGAATTCGCTTTGAAGTACAGATTCCTCATCTTTCCTGAAATCCCTGTGCAAGGCTTCTTGATGTGATGGCTGCATTTCCACTGCCTGTTTTGGGGTTTCCCTTTTGTTCTCTGTACATTATCCCATTGTTTTACTTAAGTGCAAATGCTTAGAAGTGACTCTGTAGACTTGAGAAGTTGCTGTTTGCTCACGGTACCTGTATGTAGTTATCATCCAGATTGTGTAAAAACATATAGAAGAGGTTTTAGAGTATTTTTTAGTGCTAGGTTCATACAGCAGTACCACTGAAAAAACTGGCCTCGATCGGGCCCTCTGTACCTTCCCTAATAGTAGGTTAAGTAGAGTCCCAGATTATGTTAAAGTTGCTGTTTTGAGGTGTTTCTTCTCTTCCACGTAGTTTATTCAGGGTCTGATTTGGAAATATGACTGATATTTTAATACTCATGTCTAAATACTTACCGAACCCTCCCTTGCTTCTAACAAAATCCCTTTCTTGTCTACTGCTAGTACTTCTTTGTTAAAGGGAGCTGGGAAGTTATTTGCATTTGGAAGGGAATAAATAAAAGCAAACTAACATTAAGGTGCGGTTACAAAATCTTGCAGGCCCTTTGAATGCTGGGCGTCTGCTTATTTTGGAGTATTTGCTGGGTTAAATGTAACATGGGTTTGACTGTGATGTGTCATAGACTTATCAAAGCCAAATTACTCATTAAAACAATGCTGAATTGGAACCATAATGCAGTAAACTAGCGTATAAATAAAAGGTTAGCAGAAAGGTAACTTGATATATGAAACCATAAAAGAGATTTCAGAATTAATGAGGGAGACAATATTTCTCCTGTAGAGACTTAAAGATTTGGTTGAAACAGTGTAACAGCAACACATTATTTATTTCTCATGTTGCCTTATTCTTAGGCCCATGGGACCAGACAGGAAGGAATTAGAGAGCCCTATATTACAATTTAATTGCTTGAAGGAAAAATATTATTTTTTATTGTTAACCATTAGCTGCTTCTAGTTTTATTAAAGTCATGTATGTCCATGCTCTAGCACCAATGTTTGCAGCATGCAGTCGGGGCTAAGAAAATAGTTCACATTGCTATAAACCCTGCTTAGTAGGGGAAAAAAAGGGAAAAGAAAAGATGGGTTGGAGCAGTCCTAGTGTCTGTTCAGGTGTTACATGTCTAAGAGCTGCATTTTCTTCCACTTAGAGCAGATCTGTGCAAAACCAGTCCTGATCTTTCACTGAAAGGTGTTCACATACTAAATCCCCTGTTTTCTTTGGGTTGAGCCATGTGGAGCAGCTCATGCTCTTTGTTATTTTGTTTTCTTTTCTTTGTGCTGGCTTGGAATTTCCGTATAATGTATTTTTTCATCACTTAAAATGTTAGTGGTGTTTTTGTTTGTTTTGTTTTTTAACCACAGGCTAGAATTGTGACTTTATTTGTCCAGAGACATCCCTGTTAAATGGACAGGTCTGTTTTTTTTTTTTTTTTTTTTTTTAGGCAGGTTTGGTTTTTGTTGCAGGGCTGAGGGACAATGAAAGTCTTCGGCTGCTAAAACTGTTGCTCAGTTTTGCAAAATAAAAATTCTCATGTCAGCTATGCTGCGATGACTGTCCCCTACTGTGCTCTTGGCCTGTGGCAAGGGGGAGACAATGTAACTTAGTTTGTCGCACCATGGAAAAAATATTTGAGACGAATGATCTCACACCTGCTTCGGGCTAAAAATGCTTACTGTATGAACAGACAGAATGGCTCAACTGTTAAGCTGGGGTGATTTGACCACATGGACAGATAAGTAAAGCTGAGACATGTCTGTAATGCAGAAAGCATTGTGGTAATGGCTGAGTAGCAGTTCAGTCTTCAGTACATCTACTCAGTGGCCTGACAGGTCAGTACTGTCATCCGCTGCCTTGTGTAGACTGAACATTTGCTGTCTGCCATAGAAGTGGGAGGGCAAATCCCATCCCTTGATCCTTTGCTGAGGTTCCCAACAGTAACGTTGACTTTGATGCAGCTACGAAGAGACCATTGCATTCACCAGCTGGTTCCTCTTCCGAGTTCAGCTTAGTCTCTGAGGTAGGTTTAATTCTTCTGATGGCTGAGAGGCAAATGGCTTTCCAGCCTGTGGGTAACATGCCTGTAGGAGTATTTGAAGGTGTTCTGCCTTCTTGTAAATCCAGAAAATGGTGGTTGTCTTTCTTCCCTTCCACTGTTAAATTCAGACCCATTGAGAAGTATTTTTAGCATCTGCGATTAAACTACCATGTGAAGGCTGTTAGGTAGGTTACTGACATGGTGGAGCTGTGGCAGCTCCGTGCTGGTGGCTGCTGATGTTACCTGCAGCTGGCTTCGATTCCATTTGAAGCCAAAGAAGTCATCCAGTCTAAGAATATCTTGTATGTACCCAAGTATGAATCATTCCCTCGTTATTACCCAGAGAAAGACAAGACGCAGCAACAAGACAGAAGACCATCTGAAGAGATTGCAGTGACTTGTAAATCAGCTCAGAAGGTTAATGATGACAAGCTGCTATCTACTGTTCCAGCAGTGAAATGGGGGTGTAGTATTTACCATCTCTTAAAGCTGGGTTTTGTGGGCTTTGGCTTATGTTGGCAGCCCATTGTATGCACCATCTGCAGGTCTCCTGAAAGGGCTGAAAATTTAGTCTAGGTATTTCTGTGTATATACATGGATATGTGTACAGTTCTCAGGGGTTCACTTCTTAAAGAGCTTTTTTGGAAGCCCCATGAGCTAGCCCCTAGGTTGTTTAGGAAACATGATCTGTCTGATCTTGTGAAGCACAGTTGAAATTTGAAATCTATTGTGGACATTGTGACTGACTCTAGACTGTATTTTTTTTTCTGATAGTTAACCTCATGATACCAGGGCCAGTTGTGCTTTTCTGTGCTCTTGCAAACATTCAGTAGGGAAGGTGCACTACTTCTGATGAATACTTTCATTGTTTGCCATGGACTCTGGGCAGTAACTTTGGCCTTACTGGGAAAGATTCCCATTCTTTGATGCTCTGATTCTTCAGCCAACTCTACTCTGTTGAATATAATTTTTAATCAAGTTTTCCTTTTAACTTGTAATGTAACAAGTCCCTAAATGTGTTACTTACTATCCACCAAAGAGGGTTTCTTGGCAGGATTTCCAAACAAAAACAAAACAAAAACCCCTCTATCCTGCCAAAGTACTCTTAACGGATGAAGCAACAATTACTTGTGGCTTTGTGGAAATAGACTATATACTGTATATATTGTGGAGCAAGAGACCACGATGTGTGTAGTGATGATTTGAGGTATTGGGAGATTAAGTGATCCATCAGTATCAATGCTCGATGCCAAGTATTTAGTTCAATGCTCCAATTTTCTGTGCAATTGAAAGTGGGAGTAGGCTTTTCAGGAAGGAGGGTCTAGTGGTTAATGCACCGAGCTGAGCCTTAGAAGGTCTTGCTTTAATTCCCCAGTCTCTACGGGCTTGCTGTACAACTGTGAACACGTTACTTGAACTCTCTGTGCCTCAGTTCTTCTCATTCCTTCCCTGGTCCACTTCTTCTTCAAACTCCTTGGGGAGGAGCTGTCAATAAGCACTGTATGTGTTATCTAGACAAAAGGTACCCCATTTCAGTTGGGGGCTGGATATACCTTGACCATAGAAATATTTGTAAATGTTCTGTCAAATACAAAACTGTTGTGTACATACCCATATTAGGCAAGCTGAGTTATGTATGCAATAAAAGGGAAAAATTAGCAAGGAGAAATGGCAACCAGTACAACCGCATGTTTTCATTTGGACATCTTGGTTATGTGAGTATTTGGAGAAGCTGCTCCCATTCCTACCCTGGTCCCTAGCAGTACTATTTCCCTTTTGGACAAGTTTGAATGAAGATGTACTTCCTTAAGAACAAAATTCGAACATCCTTTCTCTTCAGAAGCCTTCTTTCTGCATAGTTCTTAAGGCATTCTGGGACATAAAACAGAGTGGCGGCTAGAGAGGCCCGTGAACTTGAGGGAAAATGTTATTCTGAACAGTCCAGCAGCTTGTCCTGGGCTGATTTACTGAGTCTCCTTGTTTCTAGCCCCTCATCTGTAAAAGGCAGAGAATCATAGCTACCCTGATACTACCCTGGACTGCCTGTGAAGATTCATTGATGTCTCTAAAGCACGTTGAAGCTGACACTTCCCTTGAAGTCTGACAATATCGGCTGTTGCGTTCAGTGGAAGCTGGAGGCTGGAATAAAAAAGGCATCTGCTTGGGTCAGTACTGAAGTGCATCGGCAGAAGTTAATTCTGACAAATTGCAGTAGCCTAAGGACAGCAGGCCAGGGCTAGGGTTCTTCAGCAAAGCAAAAGGCTGGGAGGGAGCTCCCAACAGCCCTGCCTGCTCTGGTTCTTGAGGGGTTTGGGTTTTGTGAGAGTAGGGAGCAGAGCTGTATTGGCCTGACAGAAAGAGCATTGTTGCAAGTTGCTGCCCTTCCTGCCATCTTACATGCATTTAAAAGTAGAAAATTCTGGAATCCTGTAATAGCTGCTCCTGAGGATAAGCCCTATAATGTTTCCCAGTTTGAAAGCACCACTTCTGTGTCTGTGCTAATTTTTGCTGTTGGAATAGATAAAGAAGCTTTATTCCATGAGCATCTGACTGAGTTACAGCCTAGTAAAGACAAGTCTCCTCTGAACACAAGCGGCATGACAGACAGATAAGCTAACCTCATTCAAGCCAAGGGCTAGCTTTAGGAATCAAGGTGTTGTTTTTTCATCATTAAAATGGTGGCAATAGCACCTTCTTTACAAGATGGCATTTCCCAGCCAGTGGGACGGCAGGACTGAGCGTCATGTTTTGTTCTTATTAGCAGAAGGTTTTGTCGTCGGACCTAGGCCTAAACAAGGCAGTGATCCGAGAGCTGTTCATCTGCGGGCAGGTTAGACATCCGCTGCTGGACATATGCGTAATGTACTCCACACACTGGCGAACGGGTTTGGCAGTTGCTATAGATTTTGTTTTCTCATGTAGATTTGGCTGCTGGGATCTAGGCCAAGCTACACGTGATTGGAAGACAGCTATTCAAGATCACACCGGCAGTCACCTGCGGAGCTGAGAGCAGACTGCCTATGGTTACTCTCACTGCAGAAGAAGGAATTTGTTTTGTTTCGAACAACGGGTAATGAGATCTCTTGCTCTGACTCCTGTTTCTGGAGATCTAAGTGAGTAGCACAACAGTGACCGTTCATGAAGATAGGATTAAAGTATTTAAAAAAAATAACCTGACAATCTTGAACCAGATCTGCTGTGTAAACTGAAATTATACAGTGCTGGAGTGAGCTACCACAAGGAGGGCCTTTCTGACCTACTGATGGAGTTTTACTGTCAATTACCCGCTCAGCCCTTGACTGAAATGGAAAGAAATCTCCTAGTTAGACCCACTGGATATTTGTTCCCCCTCATGGTAGAAGTAATTGAAGATTTGGCCCATAGAAGGCATGGTAATATCACAAAAAGAGAAAGATACAGAAAACAGTGTTTAGTTGGACTTTTACTTCCTGATAATTACACCTAGGACCTAGCTAGCTATCATCTTCGTATTTTATTCATATGGGTAAGAAAGTAGCTACACAAGTCAAATTAAGGAGAAGTGGGACGTTAAGGTGTGCTAGGACTTCTTTCTAAAGGTAGAGTCCTTGTGGGTTATGGAAGCTTTCCTTTTCTACTAGGCTATTGTCTCAGCAGGCACAGGAATGCATACAACCAGCTCTACCTGTATATGAAAAGAATAACTTGCAAATAAATGCTTTAAGTTACTGTTGATATACAGGAGATGCAAGGGTGGGAAGAGAAGAAATAGATATTTTGTAAAGCAAACATTCACAAGATCTTTTTTCAGATGCAAACTCAAAATCTGCTTTCTATGTATGTGTACTTTTTTGCCAACAAATGTCTGTAAGATTTTAGAATAGAGTCAATTTACTTTTTTTTTTTTTTAAATCTCTACGGGAGTTATCTTGACTTGTAGCCAATAGGATCTGTCTGGCCCGCAGACTCTTCCTGATGGACAAAGTGCTACTGTTTGCTTATAGCTGCTGAAAGAATTGGAGAATTGGAAAAAGTATGTAGTGATAGAACTTTCATCTGCTCTTGTTTGGCACTTCAGTTAATGAATGTCTCATGTCTAGCCATCCAAAGGAGTGATCTGTGAAAATCTAACACAAACATTGCATGACGTTTTTCACAGCTAAGGCAGAAGCATTGTCTCATCGAGGACTGAATCTTCGCACCTTGAAGGTCAAGTGTGAGGGCAAGACTGTAGCCAGTTTGCTCAAGTTAGTACCTAAGTAGACTTCTGCATCCACAGGTGTTCAGATTTCATCTACATCTAACATGCTGACAGGTATATAAATATATTGACAAATTTTGCGTGTGGCCCACAATTTCCTGTCCTTTGAAAGCCCAGCTTTGAATCTGGCCTTGTGTGAGAGAGACTCAAACTGAACCTATCTGAATAGAAGATGCCTTTTAACAGTGGAGTGGTCCAGCTCTCGAAAAAGTTCTGGACTATTGGATGTTACAGGTGGGTCAGGTGTCACAAACCAGGTGATATATAATCTTTCCATTCTCCTGTAGTTCTCTAAAACCAGCAACATCAGCACGCTTACACTCAGTACAGACATTTTTTGGGTGGTTGAAAGCACCTGATCTGTACCTTGGGTAATGCCTGATTTAAACACATTCCAAACTGCAGGTTATGGCACCAACTCAGTCTGCAGCTAGGGATACATAGACTAGGTTTTTGGCAGGAACTGTCTAACTTTTGTCTGCAGAATATAATCAGTCTTTATAGTGTTTAAGACACATAAATCTCATCTTCCCCCAAACTGTCTGTAGCCCATTTCCTTCGGGGTTGGGGGCAGGGAGAAGTCTAGGTAGATGGAAGGACAATTTGAAAAAGAGAGAACTCCTGTGAAGTCATTTGAGCATGAAATGTTGGATTTAGACAATGAAGTAGCTTCCTTTCCTATTCTATTTATCATTTTAATTGCTTAAAACATATTTCTTAGAAATAGTCAAAATACAGACTCAGACATATTTATATTTTATGCATCCCTGCTGTTATGTTTTTTTGGATGTAAAATGGATTGGCAAAACCCATGGAGATGTTTATACAGAAAACATAATATAATGAAACTCTTACTGTGAATTTTGTGTTGATAGCATTTGTAATAAATCAGGAGAGTCAATTACTTTACTCTGCTATCTGCACAGTAACTACTGTCACATTGCATGAAAATATTACTTATCTACTCACTGTAAAGATGCCAACTATCTTTGGATCAAACTGTGCTGAACGATGAAGTCAGACTTCTTGTAAGTTAGACGGACTTGCAAATCATAGGAATATATGTGCTGGTGAAAAAGCCAAAGGTTTCTGACAAACTACTTTATGATGACTTTTCTTATTTGTTGTTTGTGTACTGAAATGGAGGAGGAGACTCAGATCAGTTCCTTAAGTTGTTAATGTCAAAATAGTTCTTAGGGGACACAGAGGAATCAAGTCATGTATCTTAAGTATTTACTATTTGGCAAGCAGAGTCAAGGCATCAGTCTCACAGGGTGTCCTACGGGGGGAGAAATACTGGGTAGGTAATGGACTCTCTGGTTTCTTAAAGTCTGGCCTTTTCTCAAGATTTCCTTTGGTGTCAGGCTGAACCCGGAATGAGGGATTCGAGACCAGTATTTTTAAACAAAAATACCTTGAAAGGACGTTCTGGTCTCAGCTGTTGAGTATTCAGTGTGATTCTAAAAATAGTAATATGTCTCTGCCTACAGACCAGTGTGAACATCTCCGTACAAAATTCCATCTATACGTTAATAACTGCAACTTTTATAAAATTTGAGAAAATGTCCCTTTCAGTGTGTGAACTTTGAATGCTTTAGCTCTAGAACCAGCAGAGGAACAAATAATTTGAGGCTCACCGATTTAAAAAAAAAAAAAAAAAAAAGGGGGGGGGAGAAGAAGAAAGAAAGAGTAAAATGTATTAATATAAGAGAGAGGACTGAAACTGCACTTGCATATAGGGCTGATGGCTGGTACCATCAAAATCACCTGTATCGGCTGTGCTGTGCTCAAGCCAGTCTTGGCTGAGCTGTCTGAGATGCTTCTGAGCTGACTACAAGGCCCTTTCTGTGAGCTGACAGTTGGCTTGCAACAGAAGAGGCTGAGTAACCAGGCAATTACAGCTGAAATCAGAATCAGCCACTTGAAGCCTGTGTTGTTTTTGCATTTCTGTTATGTTTGGAGTTGTTATGTGAGTTTAAAGATCTTGAATCGTTTTCTAAGCCTGTGAATTGAAATTGATTGAATACTGGATGCTGTAAAAACAATTACTTCAGCACAGATATACTTACACAACTCCCTTTTAGTTTTTGGTAACCAGGTTCAGGCACTTAGTTATCCTTGGTGAAAAGCCATCGGATATAAACAAGTTGTAACCTCTATCCAGTTGGATGACTGAGGAAATTAATGTCTTTCAATAAGAAAGTGGACTTCTCTTGTTAGCATACCTGGCCCTTGCAGGACTGTGAAAAGATTTGTTGTTACCGTGTCTAGGACTCTCTTACTTAATTCAGTACCAAAGAGAATATTAGTTTTCTACTTCTGAGCTGCTGTGCTTTACGTTCAGGATCTTTCACTGCACCTTTTACATCCTCCCAAGTTTCACACGTGCAGAGCAGTTCTCAGAATGTGAAGCTATTGCTCTTACTACATAGAGGAGTACACACAAACACTAGGTGATATATGCAACATGTCCTTCTTAATATCTTTTATCCCCTTTGGGTATTTCCAAAATAGTTAAACAATTTAAAACATGTACATAGGCTGTACAGATAAATAAAAATCCGATGTAGTGATTATTAAGGGCTTGTAGTTTCTCCTCCTGTAGTCAGGCTAATGTAAAACTTGCCATTTTGTATGCTGTTGTAGCTTTATCCATACCATTGGATGCCCCTTAGATCTGCACATAATATTCTAATTACTGATGTAATTTCACCACAAATATAGAATGGATTGCAGAATCTGGTGAACTCTGTATGAATATTCTTGTTGTCATCCACATACTGCAGACATAAAACCACTAGCTGTCTTTTGGAGAAATCCATTGTTTCATCATTCATAATTGTACAGCACTTTCCAGAAATTTTCTCAGAAGCATCTCTCATGAGTTTTGGAGCCATAATTTCCATTATCTCATGTTGAGTAACTGGATTTGTGAATTTGTCTTGAGTCATTTTCAGCTACTTTGAAATATGAGGATCAGATTCTGTTTGCAAACGAGTCAGCTAAGATTGATTTCGACTTTACTGTTTGCTAAAGGGTGTATTTTCAGTTTCTTTACTTCAGTGGTCTTGCAATGCACGTCTTTGTCAGGCAAGATAATATCTCCTACTTAGTACTTTCATAAGGATCTTCCTGTTTTCTTTTTTCTTTAGAGAGCACTGAAAACTTAGCATTTCACCCACATTCTTGTGGTCTTTTGAATGGTATCAGCTGCTTTGCAGTGATCTCAAATGGGTTTTAAGATTGTTTTTCCCAACTGGAAACACGGATGGCATAACAGCTTAATTTGTGCACTTAGTCAAAAGTTCAGATTTTGGGTGCAGATGACAACAGTAGATACCACGTGTGCTATGACCACCTTGAGAACTGGAGAACTATTAAAAAATGAAATCTGGGAGCTCAACGCAGCCTTATTTGTCAAATAAATGAAATATATTTTCATAGGTGGCGTATCTCAGAAGTGTTAAACATACTGAGCTGTAGTTTGATTCTGCTGCAGACAAAATCAGATACAGCTGAATAATTCAGCCAGCAAAAGCTCTATCAGTTATTGCTCTAAGTTTGTTGTTGTTGTTTTCTTTTCAACAATCAAAAAGCGTTAAGTGATTTCTTTCTTTTTTTTTTCACCTTGAAGTTACACTGTCTAATTCTAATTTTGTACTTTGTTCAGTGATACGGCACAGTGATACGGCACAAGAGCAGATTGCTTATTTCTTCTGTAATCTCTTGTGGAAAAATAAAACAGTTTTACATAGCTTCTGCAGGGTTTGTGGACCTTGTAGAAGGAGAAGAGCAATCCACTCACTGTTCCACCCAGAAACAAGCATCCACACCCCTGGCAAATGGTTTGCCTTGAAAGAAATGTCAGGGCCTCATGCAGTGCTGCTCATTCAAAGCAGTTTCTGAGGGCCAGCTGTAACAAAAATGCTAAGGCACCTAATAGGCCTTTTTGGTAGAATTTAGGAGCTGATGCTAGAAGGCTTTGTTGGCTGCCTGCTCAAGTGTTCAGTGCTTGGAATTAGAGAAAAACCGGGAAGAAATGTGCTTTTGGAGTGCTTTCAGTGCACTTTGACTTTTTTGAAGTACACGGTATCGGTAGTGCAGGTTGCAGAGTTCTTACTTGGAACTCTACTCTTGTATTGCAGAAACTTTTTCATGCCTTGAAATGGCACATGCTGATCCCAGATGTTAGAAATAATCAAAGCAATATGATGGCTAAAAAACTTAGTATCAAAAGTGTTGGTCTAATCTGCATGTTAAGTACCTTCTTGAAACTGCGGATTCAGACAAAATTCAGGAAAAAAGACTAAGAAATACTAAGATGTCATTTCAAAACTATAATTAAGGGCAAATAAAAGTATAAGATCCTGAATGAAAAAGTGAGTAAGGAGGGAAGGATTTTTTGTATTTCATGTGGAAAATAGGTTCAATCACATTAACTGTATTGGCTAAAACTGTTGTCTTGAGATGGCTGTGTCTGTACGGCTATGGGACAAAAATGAAGTACATGGTTACTAAGGGGAAAATGAGGTGGATAAGGGGTAATTTCAAGGAATATGTAAGAAGGAAATAGAGGATCTGCATTGCTGCATAGATCTTCAGTTAGATGATACTGATATGCTGGGTACTACATGGGCATGACTTTATTCTGAGTTATCTCGCCTGTTATGAATAGATGCAAGGGTAATGTGAGGAGTGTTATCTCTGTGTTGTTCTCCTTTTATGAATGCACAAAAGGTGAGAATGATAAGGCAGGTTCTAGAGTTTGGTGTGCCCAGCCTTGGTGAGGAAGATCTCAAGCAGACAAAAGAGAACCATTTACAGGAAGAGAAAGACGTCAATGGCCACCTGTGTTCCTGGAGATGGAGCAACAGATCCAGCAGTGAGCATCCTTTTGGACACATGTAACACATCCAGAACCTCATCTGGTATTAAGCCTCAGAGATAATGTGGAAAAATGCAAAATATCTGAGGACCAAAGGGAAAGAGCAAATCCTTTGAGCAGAGGGCATGTTCTCTGCTGACAGAAATCGAAGTCGAGACATGCAGCATGAGAGAATTTGGCCCATACACACTTGGTCTCCTATGTGGGCACAGGTCTGCCACTGTGTTTGACATAAATAACCCTGGCCCCTACTCCGCTTCTGGGAAGGGGAGTAGGAGTTTGGGAGTCCGGGAGAAGCGTGTGTCAGATGACCCTTTCTCAAACCAGAATTGCATGTCGTATCTTTGCTAACTGTTAATGTAATATCATCACAGATGAAGTGCAGGAGGTGAGAGCTGAGTTTTAGCTGGTATGTCTGTCATGAGATACGTAACTAACATCTGTGATCATACAGCGATTGATCATACAGTGATGTTGTTTAAGTTGAAAGTAGACCCTATTGATTGCAAACAACTTTTTTCTTTTTCACAGCTACACTTGACAGGATTATTTTCCAGCAGAAAATTTCAACTTGGCATTTTCTTTTTGCATTACGTCATTCCATGACAAACAGGCCTCAAATCAGTATTTAAGAGATATCCAGATATCATAAGGGTTTAGGTCATTGTTTAAAAGAAGTCTGTAAAGATGTTTGTATGGAAGTCCTATTCTTTTTCTCTTCTAGATGTACATCTTGGGAATACATATTTGAAAAGAATTCCAGAGTTTGGGTTCAAAATGTTGTTTCTCTTGCTATAATGAAGGCAAAGATAGGCCTCATTCAGATGCTTTCAGGCTTCTGGAGAGTTGAGGTTTAGATCCTAGGTTGTTTTGAGGTTAATGCAAACCAAATCCTTTTGTTAGTCTTCCGCAACACTGAGTGACTACTTTACTTCCAGATGAGGGCTTGAGGTCATGTTAGCGTGGTTCAGAGCCTTACTGCTTGCTTGACGTGAGAGTAGATACATGTCTGTGCACCAGTTCTGAGTATGTTACAGGGCAAAATGAGGCGGAGGTTCAGAAACCAGCAGCAGCCGTTCGTTACAACCAAGACAGCCATTTACTGCCATTGGGCTACAGTATTCCCCATGGATTTGCAAGGGTGTTTCCGTCAGTAAGTATGACTGCTATCCACAATTACTTTTAATAATAATAATTTTAAAAATACATTTGTGAGAGGTTTTCTTTCTGGCTTTTGTGTGGCAGGGCACAAAGCTCTGACCACAGCTTTACATGTTAGGCACAGAAGGTAATGCCTAGCTAATTGGTGTGAGATGAGAGGCATGGGTTTCCTTGGAGAAGGAAGACTCAAAGTCTGTCCCTAAGCACCATGATAGGACATCGTTGTGTCTGTCCCACATATGCAGCTAAATCAGCCCTTGTAGATCTATTTGGGATCTAGACACTGGAGACCTGCTTAAGGGCAGAAAGCTTGTGAAGTCATCATCTTTTATAGTATTTAGGAACACATTAGGAAAACATCTGCTGGAGAAGAATTGGATGCAATTTATTCTGATTTGAGGCAGAGTTGGACAGCTGACATCTCCGGGAGACTTCTAATCTCTGTTGCATGAGACTGGTGATTTTGCTCATTCCTCTCTGACATATAAACACCCAAATTGGATTAAAGGTCCAATACTCTGTCTAACTGGAGCTGGGAGCAAACGCTGAGGGAAGAGCAGCAGAAGAGGGCAAGCGTGGAGTCAATCTGGGCACATTCTTCCAGCCTCTAACAGTTGCAGTTTGCTTAGCTAGTACTCGTGTTCTGTTTTAAAGACCTTGACCAGTTTTACAATCACAGTTTTTCTGATCACTTTTTGAATGCGTGCCTTCACAATATCCTGTGACAGTGAGTTTCCTAACCGTGTGTTAGTTAACTTCCCCATCAAAAGCCAGCCCGTTCTGACTCGACAGAACTGCCACACGATGTTTTCATTCGGTACATCCTCTGCTTTGCACCTTACGGGAGAGTGAGTGGCATGCCCCATGATCAGTGGGCTGCATGGTGTTATTTTACTGGTTGGATTGCACAATGTTTAAAGGCATGTCAGGGAAGGAAACGTGTCATCGGTACAGGATAAAACTCAGCGTGCTGGAAGCAGACGCACACTTGAGTTTTACAGCATGACCTTTAGGGTTGAATGAGATAATTTTAAAAGGCCATCTTGCTTCAGGGAAGCCAAAATGGGATGGGAAATGGGGGAATCATTAAAAACATGAGTCCTGAATTGTTTTTGGTCTGTGTTAGGTTCAGATATTTGTCCTAACATCTGGTTTCTCTACTACTTTCATCTTAAATCTAAGCTGGATTTTCTTGGTAAACAAGCAGTAAATTCATCACTATGAGATTTCTAAAAAGCATTATAAGTTATTTTAAAGATCTTTTTGGAGTTTTATTTTAATTGCACAATAAGCTTCCATTCATGACTAAAGATGCCTGCTTGGGGCGTCAACAACAATTTTTCTTTCCTGCGTTTCAGCCATATTTTGTGAAATCGGCCAAAAAAACCTTCTTAAATTAGATACACCAATAGCAATTGATTTTGAAAGGGAGAAAAAATAAATTATTATTCCTTCAGATATTCATACAGCTGTGAATACATCTTGATTCAATTTGTACCAAGCGGTGGGAAAACACTTTTTGAATGGTTCGAAAGCATTTAATAGTCCTGCGATGCACAGCTGATTTACAGCCGAGCTGTACTGGATTTCAGTGTCATGTGTCTGCAAGTTTGAAGGTATGATATGGAAAATTATTACCTTCCCTGTTATTCTGAGTAATTGCTCTCTAATGGACTCTTCCAGCATCGAGACCGTTTTATTGCTTAAGGTAACTGTTAGCTGATGCCAGTTAATACAGCTCTGACAATACGCTGCCTCCTAGGAGGATATGGCTTATTCCCTTGGTGACAGATGCCCTGTGCTCTCCACCACTGTTAGCTTTGCATTTGCTTTCCTAACACGATTATAAAACAACTCAGAAAACTTAATTAAAAATATCGAGGGAAGAATTTTCCTTGTAGGATTGATAACTTACAACAGCAGGAACAAAGGGATCGCCAAAGGGATTGGGACCACTGGTCCATCTGAATTCAGGGTTCTGTCTTAAGCAGCAGTGAGTCCTAAATGCTTCATAGAAGGAGATCCTACCGCACAGTAGTTAGGGGATAATTTCTTTTTACAGAAGTTTTGTTGAACATCCTCTTTTATGGGGAGGTGAGAAGTAACTCTACGTAACTATTCCATGGATAGCTTTATACTGTTCATCGTGTAGCTTGGTCACCTCCTATTTCTCTCTGTTTTGGAGGTAAAGTTCCAGATCTCTGCAAGAGTTTTTAATCTGAAGCGTGTTCTCTGCTTTTTCTCATCTTTACCACCTGTGTCTGAAATTGCCTCTGTTTCTATAAGGTCCCTTTTGGCTGGAGTGTTAGCAATATTTTTGGAAAAGGTATTAGCCATTGATACATTAAATGGATATTGTGATTTGTCCTCTGCCCTCAAGTGCTCCTCCACTGAGTTTGTAGCACGGTGTTGTGCCATCTGAGGTCTCTTGTATTTACCAATAGGACCAATATTAGGTACTTGACAAAGTAATGGTTGTGGGGCTCCCAGTTGACTGAAAATTGAGCTTATTCACCAGCCACAGAAAATTATGGGTGCTGCTTGAGGCACTGGCAGAGTATGTAGGATAACGGTGCCTTGGATGAGCAAGTGACTTGTGAAATACCTGCTCAGTTAAACAGACCTTTGTGTACTTGTTGCATTCATCCATCGTCCACCCTGATCCTTTTCTTTTTGTCCAAGTGAAGAACCGAATTGTTTCAGGTTGAAACTGTGTGGAAGAGGGAGGAAATATTTTTTTAAATAATTAAGAAATAAGGTAGCCACAGCTAAGCTGCGAATTACTGAATACAGTGTCAAGCACTGAAAGAAAACAGAACAAAAATTAAGACTTCTAAAATTACACAAACATCTGGAAGAGGACCTTGATGTCTTCATAAGGTGCTGAGCAGCTGTGGGGGGCAGGTAGCAGCAGAAATGTGTGGGTATCAGCAAGATGAGCTCTGAAAATGTTGTCATTTTGTTTACCTCTCTTGAAATTTAGATGGTGTTGAGTTTGGCAAAAAGGAATTCAAGGTGGCTTAGCAATCACCTCTCACAAGAGTGGTGACTTCTCCGCAGAGGAGTTCGTTTCTGCTCTATACCACCTAGTGGTAATCCTCAAGCTGATGCAGAGTTTTCCGGAGGCTTAGTGTGTATGTTACTCTCCTCTCATTTGTGAGCTCTTCATGGCGGGGCATCCTCCATCCTCACGTAAATTACCTCAGCCTTTCCTTGTCAACGTGCTCTTTGGCTGTCCTGATCTGCTGAGACTTTTCTTGTGTCTGCATGCTGGAGGGGAAAGAGGTGAGCTTCTGACCAGATCAGCCCAAAGGAAAGAGGTGGTCTTCCAGTGACAAGTGAGCTGTGAGCTTAATTTGCTTCTGAGAAGATCACCTTCTCTCTAAAACCTTTGCTGTTTAATTTGAATGACAGAATAGTTATCCAAGAGTCTGATCTTAACCTTCTTATTTGCTTTGTTCGTTTAGGACTGATTAGTACGAAAGTAGTCCTGAGCAAAAGTCCCCATGTGGAGGGCGCTGCGGAGGATGCGGTCAGTCTGTCCGTTTCCTCTGTGGCGTAGTAACGCCGCTGTTACTGGTCAGGCACACCAGTTGGGGTGGTGGTGCTGAGATGTGGCTGAGCAGGCTGCGAGGTGGGGAGATGTGGGCTCTGGCTCTGCCCTAATCCTGCTGTGTGGGAGGCAGCATCGCTTCTCAGCAACAGGGAGGGAGGCCTCAGTTCCCTCTAAAACACGTGGATTAAAAGCTAAAGGGGTGGCAGTATTGGCACCTCTGGCTCCGAGAACTGTTTTGCTGTTTGTTTGCTAGTTTCCTTTACTAATGTGGCGACCTGTCTCAAGCAATAGTTGTGGACCTGTAAGGCTCCTTGTGGTGCTGAGCCTGGAGGTGCAAATGAGAGCCAAGCACACTCATTTCACCACGCTTGTGCTCGTGCTGTGGTGAAAAAATAATGTGGGAAAATAATGATGTTTTGAAACAGGGCGATACACATCTATAGACTGATGCTGAGAGCAGAGGGGAGTTTAGGGGGAGGGCAGGGGCTGTCACTGAATGATCCAAGCCATAGGAGACCTGTCTAGTCAACAGAGCAGCAAATCTGAGCTTTCCTGTGTATATTTATTTTCACGTCACAATCTGTTTAAGCAAGAAAAGCACATTCTAATTGCACTCTAAACAAGGATTTCTCCTTCAGCATTTTACAGCTGTTTCTCGTATGCGGTGCCAAGCTGATCTTAGTGAGATGTTCTAGCACAGCATGGCCAGGAGCCCAGTGGGCGGATGTTTCTTTTGCTGCTTTTTCATTCACTGTTTCAAGGGGCAGTTGAGGAAGAGATACTGTTTTGCTCCTTTATAGCGGTTTGTAACTGACAAAGCCCGTTCCAGCGTACAGAGCTGTACATCTGGCTCAGAAGCACTCGGGTGGCCCAGAGAATGTGCTCAGCAGGAAACAAGATGCTTCTGGAGTAAATGCTGCAGTCTGACTGGAGTTAACTTCATTTAAGACTAAAGAGCAAAGATAATAGATAAGATAGTGGCTGCTGGAAAGGTGATACCAGGAGCTGAGCTGAGTTACGGTGCCTCTCAGAGCAACTTGAAGTGCTTTGGGCTGCAAAGCTCTTGTACGCCATTATAAGCTGCATGTACAGTAGTAACCTAAGGATTTGATACCGCCCTTGTTCAAGCCGATAGGAGTTTTGCCAACTGCAATGAGAGTTGGGTACTGAGGACAAAGGGAGCAGAAGGGCTGTTACCTGTGCTAGAACACAGTTAGAAAGCTTGTCTTTCTGTATCCTCTTGGAGTTATAGTTAGCTTGAGGGGCCTTTCTTTCCCCTGTCTTAAATTCAGAACCTTTCCAAAACAGAAGTCAAATCCAGTTTAAGATCTTACGTTGTCAGCTGTTGTCCAAGAGAAACTTCTCCATCAGGCAGCGTGAAGTCCTGAAACAAGAAGAGGCAGAAAACATACGCTGTGAAAATGAGCTGGGTCCCGCAGTTGTGTGACACGAGCTACGAGCAGCGCCCTGGGTCAGGATGCTGCAGCAGGGGAGCGCGTGTCCCTGGGAAGCAGCTGCGCTGTGCCTTCTGCAGCCCGAGCAAGTCCACTCCTGCGCTCAGTTTACGATTGCGATGTCACCCCACTAGAGGGATTTTTCACTTGCTGAGCTCCGCCGCACCGCTCTGCGTTTGCGTGCAGGCTGCTGGAAGCTATGGCAGAGCCACAGGACACTGCTCGTGCGTACCGCCGGCTTTCCCTCTTGTTTGAAGCGAATTGTAGCAATGAGAAATGACACTGGGGTTAGTGGTTTCAAAGGGAAATGCGGTGGAGTTACATTCTTTGTTTTCATTCATGAAGTTATATGAAAGGCCCAGCTTCTTGGAAAGCAAAATTCTTTACTCTTAGGTGCTGAAATGTGAATGTAGGTGTCCGGTTCCAAAATGCGTTTGAAAATTGCAGCCCGTTTTTATGTATTTTTAAATAAGTATCAGCGATACTGGAGATAAAAATAAAGCATCTATTCCAGCTGAAGAAACCAATACACTCTAAGGTCCCTCTGGACTAAGACATCTTGCTAGTGGCATCTCAGCTAATTTTAGACTCCCAAATTAGAACCATCGAAGCTGAGAGACCAGATCTACAGGCTCGTTGTGGAGTTAATGAAAAGACAGAGATACTTCACAAAGGTAGAGTCAGCCACCTAAGATCTGGAGTTGCGTGTGTCTCTTTGCTGCCTCTCATGTAAGGCTACAGTGCTCACCAATCAGACAGAATGAATCCAGGACTGAATTTCTGTTTAAAGATCTGAGTGAGCTGTGCTGAACTGAGCCACAGATTTTGATGAGTTTTCAAAAGAGGGTGGAGCCAGCCTGGTACTTTTTGGCACAAAAGTCCAGATACAGAGTTGTTATGGAGATGAAGAATCCCAGTAAAGGTTGAGATGAAGTCAGTATTAATCAAAACTGGCTTTAAAAATATTTTTCTAAAATGGAGCAGTACCAATCCCACTGACTTTCAACGAGCCTTATAGCCAGCTTCCATTGCCCTTAGTACGCAACAATTTCTATGGTTGTGTTTTCTGAAATGTCCTCTCGATCAGTGTGCTCCTGCAGACAGCAGATTGGTGACTTAATGGGAAGGCTGTACAAAGCAGGTGAATGACAACTCGGGGAGGGATGATAGATGAGGAGTAATAGGCTACATTTATCATAGGACGTGGCATCATTTGGGGAATTCACAGACTTGCTGCAGTGCTAGCGATATTCCACTTTCCAGATGATAACAGACACAAAAGTTTGGAGTAAGTACTGCTGAGATATTAGGGAGAATGGGGATTCTTGTCGGAATTGTGTGACAAGAGATGCCCAACAGACACTTTGTAGTGTTCATTAATAGATCAATGAGAACAAAAATGAAACTATTATTTTAATAAGAAGTTTTCATCAAAACCACATCAGGGACACTGTCCTCTGCCAGTTCAGTGGGAAGACTTGTCAGGCCCAAACACGATTAAAGGGGAAGGAAAGTGGAGTCCATCAGTGGAGTCAGTCATAATTCCAATTTATGGATGCAAAAGCCATCCTGTTCGCTAAACAAAAGATTTTCCTGCATTATTTATTTTCAAGTTCCTCCACCAGTCACGTACTGATCTATTACCTGTATAAAATTTTAGGTGTAAAATCTCCTTCCATTTGCTTTCACAGTATGTGCTGTGTTTATTCTAGTTTCTGTTAGAGTGAGGACAGAATTTGGCTACTTCACTGTGCAATAAATCAGAGTTCTCTACTTCAGCCTAGTAAGTACTTATTTCTCTATCTAAATATTATCATTTTCTTCTCCTCCTCTGAAAAAAATGAAAAAAGAAGCTCTTTTGAAATTTTGACTCATACCAGAGTCCTTTGTAAAACTGGAATGTGCAATTAACATAAAACCAATTCTTATCTGAAATTGTAGGGGAAGAGACAGAATTCATTCTTGATGCCTCTCTTGTGCAACCCAGCATTCCCTCAGAGTAGCAAGATTCCAGTATTAGTGGAAAGCTTTTTTGTAAGACGTCCCAGCCCGTGCCAGCACGGCGCGTAATGCACACCAAACAGGCTAGCTCATGAAGAAAAACATGTTTACAGAAACTGAAATGACTTCTTTGTTGTTTACTCATGAAAAGGAGAATGGCGTCAGGAGTACTTCGAGAGGGAATCTAGCTTTTGAATTATGCCTGGAACAGTGCTGCAGTGTGACTAGACAGAATTTTCATGATCTTGAGACTGTTCCAGGAGCTGCTGAGCAAATGCCCCATCAAACAGTTGATCTGTTAGGCACAGAGAGAGGCATTGTCATCTAAACACATGGCTGCACATACCATGCTGCCCAGTCACCCCAGGGAAAGTGACTCACTATTCAATAAAAGCAAATCCTGCTCCATAATAGCACCTACCTCACCGCACTTCCAGAGGCTGCTGTCTTAGTTGGCTGATGAATCAAGCTCGCTTGACTATTTCAGTGCTTCAGCACCTGCCCCGAATTGTCCGAGGCTCCCAGTAGTGTGCGAGGGGTTACGTGCAGTGATGCCAGCCCCCTTAGAGCACGTCGCAGAAATCTTGTTCCCGGTTTTAGGCTTTTGGAATTCCTCTGGTTATTATTGCCTGTTCATTTTTATGTGCTCCCTTCCAGGGATTTATAATTGCTACATTTAAAAAAATATATATTTATTTTTATTTATTTATTTTTACCTCTGGTAGTTATGCATCATGAGTACTTGGTAAAGGTTTCCAGCTTCTCTGGTTTGCGGTCATTTTTTTCTTTTCTTTTTGAACTTGAGTTGCTTCCCCATATTTTTTAATAAAAAACTTCTCACTCTCTCTGTTGTGCTTTGCAGTGCTGGTGCTTGTGCTTCCAAACCAGATGGCTTTTGTTGTTGTTGTTGTTTTGCTTTGTTTTGTTTTTCCCTAAAGAGCAATTTGTACTTCATGTAGTGGTAGTGTCTTTTGGCTCCAGGCTTGAGATCCTGGAGATCCTACCTCTTATGGGCACTGTTTCATCTCGGTTCACCTGGGTGTGGAAGGTGAGTGTTGCCTGCGCAGTCAGTCAGCTAAGAGATTTGTACCCTGCTTCTTCCAGTAATATCTGAGTGTTTACCAGGGTTACCAATGCTGAGAGTGTCTGGGTAGGAGATTCTTAAGGCAAGAGAAGGGAAAACAAAAATAAAAATTAAAAATTCTGACTGTAGGGGATGCCAAGCAATAGACTGTTGAGGATGACTTTAGAATAGCAGCAGGGCTTCCAACTAGATGTTGGAGGAGAAGGAGCCCTCACAAGTAACGTTAATAGAAACTATTTGTGTTGTGCTTGCCCAGCCAGCACAGCTCTGAGCGAGTTATCTGTGCACAGAGCAGTACAGAAGTAAGTACCTTTTGTTTTTTTGAAGAGTAGGTAATGGGGACGGGGTGATTCACACACAATCCATCACTTACTGTAAGTGTTTTTCCCTTAAGGAGCTTACTCGGGGAATTGTGTAAGCACAGCAATGCTTTTGTAGGGCTTATCATATGATTTCTAGGTCCTTATCCTTTAATTTCTTTTCTGCTCCTGGGTGGTACTCCTTGTGATTGCTCCTCTAGATTCTCTGCCCTTTGAACAACAGCATTCTGTACTTTTTACAGCATCTGCTATTAGAAGTTCTCCTGGTTCTTTACAAAGTTTCACCTCACCCCTGTGCGTGAATTTATCACCGTTTGCAAGTGGGGAAACACTCCTCTCCTACCTTTTGGGTGCATCTTTTCTTTCTGTGGTACCGTGGAGCCAAACTGAAAGGTGAAATAAAAGGAAAGAGACCAGTTCAGCTGTCGGTCTAGGAACTGAAGAGTGATTTGGCCAAATGCTCTTCCTCCTGCCAGCGCAGAGTTTTTCTGTGCTGCAGATTTACTAGTGATTTATACATATGGCCAAGGAGTGGATTTTCTGAAGAAACTTTGATGTAGCTGGATTGATCTCTTTCAACAGGCTGTGTTTTCCTGCTTTCTGTCCTTAACTTCATCCCACGCATGTACCTATGCTTCCGTTATTAAACGACAAACAACAGTGTGCTCTGTAGGATTATTGCTGTCTGTTTGCCTTCCTCCCCTTTCTTATTGTTCCTCTGTCTTGCTGGAGTGATCTTGTCCTCCTTGTGTCTGCTGTGAAGACAGGAGCTATTCTGGTGCTTCCCCTGCCTCAGGAGTGGGAGGTGAGTGACTGGCTAACCACTGACGCAGAACTGTCTTGTGCTGCCCTCAGCAGAGCCAGGAGACAGGGAGACTGGGACAAAGACATGGCAGCGATAAATAGCTGGGTGCAGGGGGGAACGTGGGGGTGACTCACACGGGGTCAGAAGCGTGACACAAAAGTGTGCTGCAGCAGTGGCAACTGCTTCATCCTCAAAGGCCGATGGCTCTGTGGGAAGCGGATTGTATGTGACTCAGTTGGCTTTGCTGACTCCTGCACAAGTCTGAATGAAGCCCAGGCTGACCCTAGAGGTCTGCAGTGAGTTCATCCTATTGATGCACACAGCTGCGAGATGTCTGAGCCCTGCCTCAGCCTGCAGTGCTGGCACGAGTTAAGACTGCTATCTAGTGTATGCTCAGACCAGAGGAGAGCAGAGCATGGAAGAGTCTTTCAAGGCTCAACGTGAAGCGGTGCTTCAGAGGAAGAAATTAAAGGGTAATGGGTAGGCTCTGGCAGGCGCAGCTGCTACTGCAGGACCTTTCCTGGCTGTAGAGCAGCACCTCACTGAGCTGGATCCCTGTGGGCAAGGTACTATCTTTCTGTTTAATCAGTGTGTACAAAAGCAGCGGGTATCTGTTCTCTGGCACAAAGGAGCCTTGACTTCAGTGACTGCTGCTGGACACTGCTGTTAACATGTCGCACAAGCAGACTCGAGCAGTTGCTGAATGGCTCCACAGTGAAGTAAGCAGACAGCACAGCAGCGTGGCTATTTTCCTTGCCTTAGCCTGATCAAAATATCAAAAATGAACAAAGAGGGTGGCGGTAGGACAGTTAGTGGGGCTTCATATTTGGTAATAACGTGGTTTGATGAAATACTGAAGAACAGACATGCAGTTAGTTTAGCATGGTTGTAAAGTGCATCGTGTTGGGATTGGCCTGAGGTTGTGAGGTTAGTGCATTGAGGGTTTCTTAAAAAAAAATAGCAGCATGTGATATTGCTAAACCATCTATTAAACAGAGTAAGTACTTGCTCAGAGTAGCTGACAACAGCAAATAGAAAGTAAGTGCATCCAGTGGGTTTGTATATGGCATGGTTTAGTCTGTTTTAATACTTGAGGCTCAAACTTGCTGGTAAGGGCAGCTGTTAATCATATCACATTCCTTTTAACCTTCCCCAGATTTACTCTGTCATCCTTACAAGGGTCTGATTTGGGTTGGGGTTAGGGGAGGCCTGTTCATGGGCTTCAGAGTGAGTCAAAATAGCATTGCTTTTACTCCCAGATCGGCTCTCGGATTTGGCAGTGGTCACTTCAAGATCAAGTGCAAGGGATTCACTAACGTTCCTACGCCGGCAGCCCTTTCGAGTGCAGCTTAAAAGAATGGGAATATTTTTATTCAACTGATTATTTTTCCAAGAACTAACACAGTAATTAGAACTAGGATATTGCATTTTCCAGTGTCATTTGGTAACAATTCCAATAAATTTGATGGATTTCTACCCATATAAATTCACCGAAGGATCCGAATCAGGCTTGTTTATATTTGCATGATTCAGTTGTAATTGCTTTCGTGTCTTCACTGTTCTTTCCATGGAGATCTCCTTGGACTTTTGAGTTTGAAGAGCTGTTTTGAAACAGGAGGTGCAGAGAGAAGGGGGAGGATAAAGGCAGAGAGAGAAAAAGCCTGTCTGCAAGGCAGATTTTTTTCCAGGCTCTCACAGCTATATTAAGAAGCACCTGGAGACAAATAAAAAAAGAGGTATTCCTAGCCCCAGCACAGAAGCTAGTTACTCATAAAAACACGTAGACCGTGGTGCCTAACAACATACTTGGGCAGCTCTCGTGTGAGCATTGCACCAGGTTATTGTGTTACGGGTTGTGTGCGTCTCTTGCTGCCTGGAGGAGAGCCTGCCAGCCGCCAGGCGTGCTCCAAACCCCCGCTTTTGCTACCTGTTTCCCAGCCACCGTGAGAAGAGGGCGCTTCGTTTGAGAGCGGGCTTTGTTTGCTTGCTTCGCGTGCTGTTAGGCGAGTATCCTCCGCAGGCCCCAGCCAGGATCTCTGTTTTCCGTTCGATGCGCGTGCAGAATTCCCATGAAAGCTAATGGGTATGGAGTGGGAGAGGCCGGGGAGGGCTCTGCGGGTCGGTGCAGCGAGCGGAGGGGCTGCCAAGTTTCTGTCTGTTGCTGCGTGCACGAGGCGCGCTGCAGCCAGAAAGCAGACGTAGCGTGCCACAGAGGCCGGCACGAAGCCTCTGCCGCCCTATCTTGTCTTAGCAGGGGGGATGTGCTGGGGATCGAGGGGAAGGAGCCGTATCCCTCTGGGTGCTGAGAGAAGAGCTGTGCTGGGGTGAGAGGCAGAGGGGCGGTACCTAGTGGGCCCGCAGCCGCCTGGGGCAGGAGCACAGGCCTGTGCTGGCACCGTGAGGGCCTGCAGCGTGTCCCCGAGAGGCAGGAGCGCTCTGAGAGCACTGCCCTGCTGCCTTGGTGTGGCTCCGGGACAGGGAAACATTCACTGTCCCTTCCTGCTCTGCTCCTGTTCCCTCAGACGCCATCACATTCAGACGAAACGTGGCACCAGTCTGCCGCGATACTCTGAAATGAGAGGTGTTAGCAGGCAGATGGGAAGGGAAAGGTATTAGGTGTGAGCACAGGGAAGCAAGAGAGGGAAACTCAGCATAAGAGACTACCAGGAGAGTTGTTTTGGTCTCCATGGGCTCAGGGAAGCACAACAGGGCTGGGTCATTTAAGGTGAATGGTGGTGTCGGTCAGTTCAGCCCGTTGTGTGTTTCTGAGTTATCTGTGACTAGAATTTATCCTCAAGTCCACACATACCCTGTGCAGTCGTACTTTAGTGTTCAGGATCTACTCTGTGCTTCAGCTGTTCAGCAGGATCTTCCCATAGCTGCCAGTGTTGGTGAGCTGCTTGATAGCATTTCTCTCTAACCCAAATACCCCTCCCTGGAGGGCAAGCAGTTCAGGCATAGGAATGGACATCCATGGTTCACTTAGTCACCTGGCTACTGGCATGAGGCATTTTAATCCGGAAAATTTGCTAGAATAAAATGAAAACAGAAGTGGCAGCAGAAAAGTAATGCTGTGTGAGTACCACCTTTCAGAGTCCCTGGTCACCTGGATTTCAGGCAGAGGGAAAGGTAAGAAGATGGCAATTTCATTTCCTGTGATGGAGTGAATGTTTCAGTGAATCAGGATCTAGCTTATCTAGCTTAGTCCAGCCACCAGCACATAGTCAGTCCCTTTAGTGTAGAAAACTGTTTCAGCTTTCTTCTCATCCAAGTTTGGGACGTTATTGTAATTTGTTCAGGCTCCATCTGAATGTTGTCATATATGTGGCAATATATTTTTTGAAGAGTGCATAAAGAAAGTCAGCTGCTAAATCACTAAAAGACCGACATCTTCTGTTATTGAAAAAATGAAAAGCAATTGAAATGAAATGAAAAGAAACAGTGCAAATAATATCTCTCAGGTCTAGTTTTCTGATACAGTGACAAAAATTTTTAGGCAGCCCAGTTAATGACGCTAAATAAATTAGTGCACAGTGAGTTCTAGTACAAAATTAAACTAGCTACAGTCTTACGGACAACCTAGAAATGCATTCCTCAGTGTCAGAGCCATCCACTGGTTCCTCCAACCTATTTTTCAACCACATAAGATTTAATTGTTGCAAATGGAATACTTGTTCTACAGAAGTCCAATAAATCTGCAGCCTGTCTTCCCAGTAATCAATCACAGATTGCGAATTGCATGAGGAAAAATCTATAAGATATGTTCTTCATGTCTAGTACGTTGGGTTATTTTCATGTCTTGTGGTTTGAATTTGGCCACTGTCATTTTAGAGGAATTTCCTGCCATCTGCATTCAATTGAATTTTCTCACAGATTTGGGCTTGCTTGTAAATACTGGGATCTGGCAAAAGGAGTATCTTTGTTCTTCAGGGGCATTTTCAAAAACCGTTAACATGGTGTTGGCAATGTGCTGGGTTAGGGAAGATCCAGGAGATGAAAAAGGTATAAATCCCTCCTTCCCCGTAACGGCCGATGATCTGTCTGGGAAGGAAAAAGAACAACGAGTGCAGGAGTTTGTGGCAGAGTTTATCATTAGCTATCACGGTATTTCACATTTTGCTTACTAGTAGCGTGTTGGTCTTACTGTCTGCTGGTGACCATGTACTCAGGCAACAGGGTGAGCAGCCAAAATATTACAGTGAATTCCTGGGGGATCTCATTGCACAGTCCCAAACAGATCAGGAGTCGATTTACCACCAGCTCTAATTTGTGTTTTGGCTGCTGGTTTTGCATAGTGAGTTAATATCCAAACAGTGAGCATTAGCATATGTAGATTTTTCGAAATCACACGTTCTGGTGACAGTGGGGCAAAGGGAGCTCCTCCATCCTCAGTTTAAGGCGTTGCTGCAGAGGGTTGTGAAATTCAAGGTAATCGCATCATCCTAATTGAAAGCTGGAGAGAGCACTCGGCATTCCTTTCTGAGAAGAGTGTGTGTAATTGAATGAAAAAAAAATCCAAATGTTGAGGATCAAATTTAAACCAACAAAATCAAAACAATCAGAATGGAGTTTAATGCTGTCTTGGGCTTAACCTCGCAAGGAGGAATAATAGATAAGATGGGTTTACATGTGGACTCCATGCGAATACTCACTAGAGATAGAAGAGGTGTCTCAGCTCAGAAAGAATCTGCTTTAATTTATTTCATTTTGCAGATTTTAATTTGCCAGACTTTGTCATTTGGGCATAAATCAGGGTCAGTTCCAGTCTTGCTGTGAAAAGTAGGCCTGTGCAAATAATGGTGAGAGCTTCTAGATTTATCGTGTCTCTGGCTCTAACAGTTTATTCCATTTGTGTATGGCAAGGTGTGTTTTCTGACAGTCAGTTCCTCAAGCTATCATTGGCCTTACAGAATGATACTTGGTTATTGCATCTTGGATGTCAGTGGGCCAGATTAGATCTTCCCCAGTGCTTTTAACCATGAATTATACATCTAAATAAACATGCACAACTGCCTGGACTACAGCATGGGTCTGTTGACAATGCAGCAGAGGGAATCTTGCTTCTGCTCCCTTAGTTCTGTAGAAAGGGAGGGGAAAAGCAACTGTTACGGCCAGTGCAGTCCTTGGGGCGTCTCGGTGTTATGTAGCTTTGGTTTCCTTAGCAAGCATTTTCCGAATTGTGTCTGAAAACAGTCCAGTCCAAGATGTTAAACAACATCTGTCCAGGGAGCTGGAGGATGACATTTTTGTATCCTATTTTTGTATCCTCTTTCTGTAACAATCAATGCATTGTTTTCAGTATTGCATTTTCCATGGTCTGGAAGTGGTCAGTGCCTGGGAGCAGGCTCCTCGTGATGGCTGCGGGTGTACCTACAGCTAGCAGGCTTTGGGACTGCACCCCTTGTGCTGCCCAGGGATGCTGAGCTCTGGTAGGAGCAAAGTCATTTCCTCCTGCTGGCATGAGCAGCTCCACTTGCATTTACATCTCCGTGTACTTTTAGGACAGACAGCTTTTTCAACAAGGGCTGGTGTAAGCCCCGGTCCCTCGGTTAGCTTACTGCTTCGAATGAATACTGGGGAACGTTTGCACTTCTGCAACAGGCAGGCTGACAGCATGACGAAATGGGCATAATTCTCCTAAGGCAGGGTGATGTCGTGTGCTTCTGCCCTGTGCCTTTTGAGACAGTAGAGTGTATTGGCATAGTAGAGTGGCATGGGTCTATTCATTGCTCGGGAGTAATCTCTCATGCGGAATATTCCCCCAAGATTAGGCATATGTCTTAGCTGAGCATTCCTAAGATTTCGAAAAACTTGCTGAGATTTGGAGGGGTTATGCAGTCTTGCTTCTGTGCATAGTTTTTCCTCCTGCCCTCTTTCCTTATTTTCTATATTAGTTTTCCTGTCATAACATTGGTATAGCTATATATATTTTTTGAGGCTATTTTCAATGATGTAACCATATTTTAACTTATTTATAATACATTGTGCAGAGCTGTTCTGATTTGACCAAGGAGCTGAGGCCACTGTTGCTTTATGAATAAATAGATGTTTATTCACTACTTCTGTTTTTAATATGGCATGACTATCTGAGCAAAGATTTCTGGTTTGATCTCGACAGCACAGCCCGTGATAGAACATCTGGAAATACACCTTCCAATGCGTTTTAAGCCACAACGCTGAAAGAGAGGCTCTTTTATTTAAGTAAAGTTTCCAAGATTCTCTGGATCACCAGTTTAATTTGCTTGTTTACCAAACAAAGGGTTGCATTTTACACAAGCCAAATGAGCCTGGCACTGCAAATAAAAAACAGATTACATTCGTTGCCATTAGTCACTCAAACTAAAAGGGCAGCTCCTCCCTGAAAAGCAACTCTAAAACAGCATTGAAGACTTCAATGTTTTTGTCCCTTAATATTTCCAAATCATATGTGCTAAAGCAATGCTTTATTTTCTTATGTCACTCTTGCACAATTCCAGTGCATGATAGCTGTGATGGTGCCTACTTTCATTTTCTCATTTGACCTTTTATTCGTAAGTGTTTTTAAATCAGACAAGCCTGTCTCCTATTCACTTTTGTAGTCCACTCTGTCCGGACTTGTTCCTGATTATACGGAGGCAAATCTGGGTACTGCTGTAGTCAGGCGGAGCTGGAGTCCCTGCTCTTCAGTGATTTTTTTTTTGGTGGATAAATGGTGGGGTAAATCCCGGTGATTAGATCACATCAAGTCCTGAAAAATTCCTGCTTCTTGCTTCAAATATTGCTCTGCTTTCGGTATAATACTTCATGCTTTGTGTTCAGGTAACTTGCTGATTTACTTTGTTGGTGATCGTTGGTCTTTATCACTCATCCTGTTATCCCTTTGTTCCCTCTATTGTGCCTTTACACATTTGATTGCGTTCCTGCCTCTCACACAACTACCTCCCCTCCTTCTGGATCTCCTAAACAAACCCCAGGCCCTCACTGAGTTCATCAGCTTGACGCTCTTCCCCGAAGTCTCTACTGGAGACCAATAAAGCCAATAGGGAATTAGCTGACAAAGACAATTGTTATTGTTATTTCCAAAGAAAACATGCTTGCATTTTCTTTCTTTTTCTGAATAACTAAATGATGTTAACAATTGTTCTCTTGTTCTTTTTCCTTTATTTGCTTCTCCCTGCCATTTTGTTTTATGAAGTTAAACTACTGATAGAGCTTGTGTGCTGAAGGGCATCTGTCAGGCTTGCCACAGTAAGAAAGACATTTGGTGAGGTTCTAGGTCATTCTGCATAACCCTAATTCTGAGCCACAGCAAGTGGGGTTATTCCAGAGAAAAGAGTATCACATTAAGGTGCTGTAGGATCTCAGTTTTGATAAGAGCAGCATGCATACCCTATGGATAATGAAGGACTAGTGAAAGATACGTGGGTTTTATTGCAGTTGTGGTAAGTATGTTGTTGTTGCTGGACAGCTTCCCTAGATGCGCTCATTGAATTTCACTTGTATTCTCAGCTACATCTAAATAAGAATTTAGATAATCTTTTCTGAGATATAGTGTCTGAGTGTGTATATACACGACACATGTAGGGAGTCCAGGCATAAGTTTCTGGTTTCAAGGGCAAGGTGCCCCAGCAATAATGAGCCAAATAAACTGGAACTTTGCCTTAACCTCCCACTGTAGACCCTATAGTTGCAGATGTTGATGTCCCCATGAAATAATGAGTTACCTGATGAGATCAGATGAGCTGAATATGATTTTATATTGTTATCCAAATGTTGCATTTCTTCAAGCTGCTGTGGTGTGTATCCTGCTTCTTTTGATGTAACTGCACAGGCAGTCTGCTGCTTTACTGCTAAAGATATTGATGTAGTTTGGTAGACTGAGCTTCAAAATACATCATTGGAGATTGCTATGCTAAAACCTTCTGTAGATGAAACCAAGAGTAAAAGCTAACATTCCTATTAGAAATTTCTACAGATCCTCATCAAAGGGTCCTCACTGAAGGTGGAATAAATCTGTGTGCTTGCACTGAGTATACCCAGCTGAAATTCTGACCTGGGTGGCACTGATTATTGGAAAGTACATTTGCATTGCACTTACCTATCATGTCTTTTATAGAGGCCAAATGCTTAAGTGCAAGCAGATGAGTAATTTAAACCATCATGGACTATACACAATCCAGAGAATAAACAGATCATTAGATAGTGTAAATCAGCAGCGAAGCTGTAGAAAAAAACACGCCAGCTAAAAGATTTGATATATTATCCTTATAGTTTTCTAAGACATGCACATTTCATCCTGATACAACCGTCTTAATTTAAGTCAGAATTTGTCTCTGAAGTTAGCGTGCAGCCCGGAGAGATGCAGGGGACATGGGAAGCACCATTCAAGAGAGTGAAAAGCTCCCCAGTAGGGTATCTGTGCGTGGCGCAGAGGTCTCTGGCTCTGGCCGTGTTATCGTTCCGTTTTATGATGTGTGACTTGTGCTGTGACAGATTAGAAATATGGTTTTGGAAGCTCAAAGAGGCATAAATACATACAAGCTCTGCGAAAGTGTTTAAAAACAGGAATGACATCTCCTAATTATATACATTATATTTCTTCTAACTTTTTGGCTATTGCTTTGTTCTGTGGTTCTTGATAAACAATTGGTTTTATTTAAACTGAAGCTCTCTTCTCCCCAGACCCTGGACCTCCTTGTGAGCTGGATACACAACCCGTCATTTGTGGCCTCACACAGTCGCTACAGGGATGTTCAGGAATAATATTATGGCACATCCTGCATGGTGCTAAGTGGAAAGACTAAAGAAGCTGTTAGGGATAAAAAGAGAGAGGCTGCATTCACAACAGAAAATTGTAACTACATAGCCAGCACCTTTGCTTTTGGAAAGCTGGGAACCTCCCAGAAAAAGCAGATAAAATGCTTAGTTAGGTTTGTATCAAGCTCGCAACAGGCTGCAGAGAGCCAATAGGTCTTTCTCAGCTCAGGACAAACACTCAGGTGCCCTGAAACCAACGAAGGGGAGCTGAAGGCGGGGTAAACACCCAGCTCAGATAAGCTCTCAGGCCTCACACTTTGGCCAAAAGTCTGCACTGGCCTAATTCCCCAAGTGATGCTGATATTGCCAAGAGACAAGAGGGCTGTGGCTGTTCCTCCTCAGCTCTTAGTATTAAACCAGCCTGATTATGGAAGAGATCAAATTGCATCTGCAGGGAGAAAACTCTCTGGTGTGTTCTCCCTTTGTGCCTGCTGGCAGATACGGAGTCGGCCTGCAGGATTTGGGTAGGGAAAGTTACGGTGCTGTCTTGACTTGCAAGCTCTTCCCATGCAGAACTCCTTGGAAATGACATGGTTAACAGTGTGTTTGTTTAAGAGGTAAGGGGGGGAGGGAAATTAGTATCGGGTAAAAATATATATGCTTGTGTATGTATATAAATTCCCAAAGCATTCACAGCCAGCTACTTAATAGTTTTCATTGAATTAATTTTAAAATGAGAACCTTGTTTCCTTTATTTAATAGAACAAAACAACTTCCATATTCTTGCCTGTAACTAGCAGGATTTATATAGCATTCTGCAAACAAAGTAAGCATTAAAGTCCCTTTTGCCCATCTGTGGAATGAATAATTTTGTGCAAAGCATTTATTATAAGCACACTGTACACTTAAACTTTTTACTGTAGTGGTGACAGATCCAGCACAGAACTGGATTGTTAAGTAGCAAGCGCGCCACACTTCTATACTGTGTAAAAATTTACCAACCTTTCTAAAGGCTCATGGGTTCAAAGGAAAGTTTTAGCTCACTTGGCTAACTTTTGGGTGCTACTTAAAATGACTCTGGCTGTTAATGTTGGAAGTAGAGCCGAAGAGGTTACGGGGAGATTGAGTTAGAACTGCATGACTTCATGAAGGTGAGTGGAAAGGTTTGGGTCTGGTATGTGTGGACGTTGGCCACCCGCTTACACCCTGGGAAGTTGTGCCAGGCAGCAGCTGGGTACCACTGGGTGAGGCACTCAAATGTCTTTGGGAAAAGCTTAAGATTTCCCTATTATTTGGCAGCAGTTGGGACTAACCCAGAGGAGATGCGTCGCAAGCACCTCACTCTAATGTAGGTGCTTTTAGGATGAGGTACAATAGGTAGTTGTAATTTATATGCGCCCCTCTTAGGGTGCTGTCAGTTGAAGCAGTGCCCCTTCTTCGAGCTGCCTTATTTCACCTTCCAGTTAGCTGCTCCTAGGGTCGCACTCCCCAGTTCGTCTGGGATTCAGTCGGTGCTCAACACGCAGCTCTGTTGTAAGATCCCATAGCTTAGGTTCTCCAAAACATCCTTCTCATGCCTCTAAACACAGAGAGAGCCAAATTCAGAGGTGAGGCACGAGGATGGGCGAGTTAGCCCCAGATAGGCATACACCAGGCTGGAGGGAATCTGAGTGGGAGTGGAAGTGACATGCAGGCTGAGGACTTTTGGTGGTAATAGCAGTCACGCCACCAAAGGCTTCCTGCAGCCTTGCTTATACTCACCTCTGGATTTGACCCACTGCTGTGATCTCTGCAGAATGTCTTGGACTGGGCAGCGTAGGCAGTTGTTTTAGTTTGTCTCTCATTGCAGTAGTACTGAATGGGAAACCAAAAAACAAAAAAAAAGCCAAGTTTCAATTAAACGTATTTAAAAATATATTTCCAATATTTTCTGGCAGCCAGAACACCAGACTCCTCTCTGTTTATCCCTTCCAATCTGCTGCCATCACTCTTTGAGCTGCCTGCCATGCCTTTACATCCAGCACTGGGGTCACTTTTGTCTCCAGCGAAACCTCTCCCTCATTTAATTTTCAGCACCCAGTTGATCCCTGAATTTTTGTCTTTCTTCGTCTACCTGGTCACATTTAAAAGAGCTGTTTTCTTTTTGGTTGTTTTAATCATATCTGGACTTAGTAATAGGGAATTCATGCCTCAAAACCTACATACATCACATCCTTTATCATTTTGATAGGGCTGCTGCAAGTTCTGCGTATGTTCTGCCTCTAAAGTAAGGTTGTGCGTCACTGACGTTTCATCTGCAAGGTCTCTGACTTCTGTGCTCACATGTTCTGACTTTTCTGCTAGAAAACATCTGTTTTTGCCATGGTTGGGTTACATCTGCTGCAACAAATGGCACCTGAAGTTGGCTGAAGAACAAATCCCTCCGCCTTTCCAGCTATAGCACAGCACTAGGGCTTCTGGTGGGCTGGGCTTGCAGCTCTTCATACAGCTTGTGGAGCAACTCTCAGAATAAACATTTAATTCCTTTCTGTATCTTTGAAATGCAACTGAAGCTCAGAGGGGTATGCATGTATGACAGAGGTTAGCTGTTGTCCTCTGTATGCAAATGCATGCTCTCAGAGGTTGGTTTTTCCTCCAGCTTATGGTTAGTAAAACAAAACTCAAGGCCCTCTTTCTCGTTGTTTAGAAGAAATGCTGAGTTCTTTTTCAAACTTCACTTCATGTAGTGTTCCTGTGCTATCACTGTGTGTGTAATTGCAGGTCTCAGGAGAGACCTGCTGCTGTTCTTGCCCAAATGCTGGAGGGACCTATAAGAACAGGCCAGAGGAGTGCTGAGTTCTGTATTCCCTTTCTGGATCAGGGAGTGAAGGAGCAGACACTCCTAAATGTACGTCTCTGAGTTAGGTTTTTGTTGCTCCTAGCTCTTTGAGCCTGCATAGGTGGTTGAGCTGATGGAACCGACGGGAGCTACTTCACCAGCACGTGCAGTTTTTCAGATCCTTGAAATCTCAGAACAGCCTTGGAGAAAGGTTGGAAATATCAGCTCTTTGGCTGTGCCACTTCCAAAGTGTCCTCAGAGTTGCACCCTCCAACCTTAGAGGCATGGAGGCAACCTTAGAGGCAATATAAGGAGGGAGGAGCAGTGGGAGTGTTTGGTGTTATTGTGAGTCTTTGGTGTCTAGTTGGAGTTTATTGTTGTAGCCAACAACAATAAACATAATAACTGAGAATAGATAGGATTATTTCAGGATGTTACAAAGTGTCAAAAAATAAAATGATTTGTCTTGTAAAAGCCTATTTTGTTGTTGTTGGATGATGACCTAACCTTGTTTATTTCCCAGCACTCAGTTTGCACATCTGTTCTGATGTTACTCTCCAGGTTTGTTTGCTATTATTCTTTCATAGGAACACCTAAATCACTTACTGTTTACAGCAAGAGCTGTTTAATTGGGATGGTGGGTTTCTTGATGTGCGTAAGACATTTAGGCATTCATTCGATATGCAGATGAGAGCCTTCTTTGTCGTGTGCCAGGAGGAATCCAACGAAATATTGTGTAAGTGGTGACTGCGATTTTTGCTTCTGTTGAGTCTTGCACCTGATCCAACGTTAGCTAGAGTTTTAAATTTATAATGCTTGTGTCAAGGAGAAACCTGAAAGTAAATCATGTTTTATAGTCTCGATAATGTAGTGTCTGTTCCAGCTGATACTTTATTTCTTCAGCCCTTTGATTCTTTCCATATGAAGGCAACAAATACTTCCATCAGGTTGATATGGCTGTTTCTTTTCTTAGAAGTTGGATACCTTCTAAATGGTTCGAGCAACTGCATCTCCAAAATTTGCATAAATAAATCAGCTATGTACTGTGGCTTTTTGTGATGTTCAGTGTCTTTTTATTATTTGATGATTAAACGTATTGCAATTTACTAATGAAGAGATGTATTTTGAAGAGCAAAGGTCAGGGCCAGATTTGAAGACTTCCATTGCCTGAAATGTCTAAAGTAATTTTAATCAGGGAATTTACTTGCCATCATCAAAGCACTTTTCCTTTCATGATTTGAAAAAGTCTTACTGCTGATGTTTATAATTATGGAACACCACCATCAAACCCTTTGCTCATCAAACTTCATTACAGTGATTTATTTGACATGCAGTAATACTTATAATGCAGAACAGAAACAGAGCTATTGATTTACCAGCAAATTCATTAAAATTGTGTAAGTATTATTGCCAATAGATACACAAAGAACATAAATTATTTTATTCTGTTTTTGACTTACAGAGGGTCTGTCGAGGAGCTCCATATAAAGCAGTGCAGCAAGCTCACATTTCTGTACATTAGCAGATACTGCTGGAATAGCCTTTCATATTCCAAAAGCTCGTACTGTTGAATTTTGTTTAAGGAAGTATTTTGGTTGGTGCAGTCCTGTCTTGCAAAGAGACCTATTTTCTGACCTGTAATGAAGTCAAGAATATAGTGAATGACAGATCAAGACTATTCCGTAAATATTAGTTTTGACATAATAAGAAGGAAAAATATTTTGCACTTTTTTGTATTCCAACTTTTGGGTTGATCCAGAAGCTACTGTGCATTTGGAACATGTTCCTGTTATGAAGAACTTCTTAAACTCATTTTTATTTATTTTAAAATGATTCCAGAAGTGCAGGGCAGGACATTTGCTTGTGTTGTATCTCCAAACTGTTCTTTGTTTTGTATCTCTTAGATTATGTTACACAGTACCCATGCCAATGGAGCTGCAATACTGACTGATTCCTAACTGGTGCCATCGGCCAGAAATCATTACTAAATTTCAGGCTGTCATTAGTAAGTGCTGAGAACTGCTGATACTGTGCAGGATGAGAAACACCGTCCTGTTACTCTGGTGATGGAACTATCCAGAGGTATTTGAAGACACTTGGGCTCTGGAGCGAGTTGTTTGTCTTTGTGGGACTTCCCCAGTGAAGGTCAAATGTTTGAAGGGACTCCTGGTGCACTTAAACTGCACTGAGTGTAAGGGTATGTTTTGTTCTTTGGGTTTTAATGCTTTTCCTGGATCTTTTCCTTTTTCTTTGCCATTTTCTGTAGGCAGCTCCATTTTGTGCTTATCATGGCTCTGCCATATGCCACACTAAATAATATGCTCCTTTCCCCAGTACAGAGCATCTACTGCAGTGTTTTTTGGTTTCCTTGCCTAGCCTCAGGCAGGATTTGTTTTTTTAATTACAAAGTTAATTTTTTTTTTCTTTGGACACAATTCAAACGGCTAACAGTAATGCTCATATATCCCCTAATGCCTATGACAGGTTTTCCATGTAAACAAAAATTGCATCTGTCCTCAGGGACTGATTTCTGTGAGCATATATCATGAAATGTTGGCTATTTTTATAAGGTATGTAAATGAAAATGGAAAATACTGAGAGGCTGTCCTGGAATGTGAAGAGCTTATATTTCTGTCTGAACTTCGGTAAGCAAACCTGTCTTTACCCTTGAAAGTGGTTGACTTAGTTGATTTAGGGCTTCGTTTTTGGCCAATTGATAGTGTATGACCCTTCTGCTCGGTCTGTATCTAATGAAGACTCCAGCGAAGTTAAAACTTGAGTAGTCGGGAGTCTCTTGAGACTGTGCTACAAGCAGATAGAAAGCGTGAGCTGAATTGCTCATTGGTCCTAAAACTGTTTCTGCAAAAGAAACTGGAGTCAGTTTGTGGGGAAGGAATTAGAAATTCCAAAAGCAGTTCTGTTTCTTTCTTTTTTTTTCTTTTCTTTTCTTTTTTTTTCAAATTTCAAATCTAATTTTTCCTCAGCAATTTGAAAACAAGTAGGAACGGATCCTTCCCCATGTCCTTGCCCCCCTGCAGTGGGCAGGTAGGGCGCCCATGATGCCAAGCTCAGGTTCCTGTGGGAAAAGAAAGACCTTCTCACGTTTTATGGCCAACTTAGACAAGGATTGTCAGAGTCACAGCTTATTCCTACCATATGGATGTGGCATACTTATGTCAGCACTAGAAATGAAGCAGAGTGCCCAGCTGATGTGAACTGTAGTATTGTTATGAAACCTCGTGTTTCTGCATATAACCTTGAAGCAAAGGAGCTGGGAAGAAACTTTCCTTATGAAAAGACTTTCTCGTTTGTAGTTTCAGGTTTCCATGGTTAAGAAGCATTTCATGCCTCACCAAAGGCAGATAGGACAATCCTTCCTCGAGCAGTCACTGTAGCTGTTTCCATGCATGTCTGAATGCCTAGACACCATAACATGGGATGCAGAGGCAGAGCAAGTGAGCATAACTGTTTATTTCCCTTTCCTCAATTGTGTGAAGCAGCTACGTAACTTTTTCGTCTGACAGTTGTTAAGCATTTAAGTGCAGTATTCCAAGAGATGCATCTTTGCCAAACATCCTGTCTCCTCTCCTCTGTTTATCCAGTTATTTAAGGAAACAAAAGGGAATCTTCTCTTACTTGTCTCTCACTGCTTCTGCAGAGCAAGGTATGTTAGGACACATGTTTCATGCCGTCTCCTTCCCTACCCTATGCTTGGATGCTGAAATGTTTTTGGAAAATTTTCTTAAAAAATAGAAAGACTTAATGGATCCATTTAGCCCAAGAACGGACCATTTAGCTTAGCTAAGTTGATGTCTGCTTTTAGGTTGAAAGTACTCTTTAGTCCCTGTCAAGGATATAATGGATCAAATCCTTCCCCCCTCAGCTGTGTTTAGACACAGCCTATGTCTAAACATACACAGTTAGGCCCTAGCTTGTGTAAATCACCATAGTATTCACTAAGGAGTTGAACTGAAGTAAAGGAGGTTTTGATGATTTGCATGAGCTGAGAACCTGCCCCATGGTCTCCTTGCAGTAGAATTTGACTGTGCTGTGCGTGCATGACTGTAACTGGAGGCCAGCAGTCGTGGGGGATCTGTGTTCTGATCATCCAGCAGGATTAACAGAAACATCCTGGGCAGCTCAAGCAGTCATTCACACAGCCCAGCACAAGAATGACTGGACAGACAGTATTTCCTTCCCAAGAATTTGTCTAGACTTTACAGGTTTTCCAAGAAAAACCATTCCATGCATACAGTCATTGCTCCTGAGGTGTGTAAATGTCTCTGATCCTACTAGGAGACAGATGACTATTGTGCTGATGTCTCAGCCCTTTTAAAGAGCTAATGGATAGGAAGCAGAGGTGTTCATAGGGGCACGGGGCCTCAGGGCTTTGGCATCAGGATAAGTTACTGGAGAGCAGCAAATCACTGTGTCTGCAGCCATATGCACACTCTTACCTTGCAGCACCTCCTGGTCAACGAGAGGTACTGTACCTCTCTTTTCCTGAAGGAAAGCTGTCTTAAATTGTGTTACACTTAAGGAAAGTGCCTGCACAGCACAGTTAATATGAAGTGGTCGTTAAGTAGTAACTTGCCACCTCGCAGAAATTGATCTGTGTCAGAGCTCCTGATCTCCACGTTTCTGTTTCCTTTTATTTTAAAGACAGCATTTTTTTTTCTCAATTCTCAGAGAGGTCAGAAACTTCAGTATGTTGTTTTCCCCCTGTTACTTTCCTTGGAAATTCAAAAACACTCTTGATGCTCCACTGAAGAAATATCCTTCCTTAGAGGATTTCTGGTAGAATGGAAATTCAGAAATTTGATTTCCTCTCTCTCCCAAACCATCACATTCCCCTCAGAAAAATCCTCCTTCTTTTCCTTCCCTGAGTGCTCAAAAAGGAAGAGGGAAAAAATTGCCAAGTCCCCCTTAGGTTTGGGCTTTATTGACTTAATTGGCTGATTTCATTATGGTCTTTCTTCAGAAGAAGGTAGGACTAGGAGCTCAGCTTTACGCAGTGTTGATCCTAGAATCACACAAGTTCTCTAAACTGGATGAAGTGGAAAGAAAGAAAGTGAAGCAGAAGGAAGGGATGTCGTCCTTTTAAAGCAAGTATTTTCTCTCAGCTGCATTTTTTCCTTGAACACGACCAAGTCAATGCAGTGGACACGTCCGGAGAAAGCACTTACCGTAATGTCACAGGTTGTGGAGATATCTGTACCCAGTCCTGGCCAAAGAGTGCATCTGAGTGGGGCTGAGATGCTTGGCATTCTTCTTAGCTAGAATCCAGAGGGGTAAATGACTGGTGGGAGGTCTGTGATGAGGGCCCTGCCTCAGGTTTGTTCCAGTCTCTGAAGAGACACGGAGCAGAACATGTCCCCCAGCCATTCCGCCCTCCTTCGAGGGTTTGCTACCAGCAGTCGTTTTGATGGGCGTGGGGACTACAAACGTATCATATTCCCAAGGCAGGAAGGAGGGAGGGATGTGCTAGTTTGCCTCCCTGGTGATGACAGGCCTCGAGGCCTTGCAAATAAGTCTGTGAGAGATAGGATGGGGGAGCTGGGCTGAACCCAACAGGGAACAAGCTGGGGAAAGGGATGGAAAAAGTGGTGACAGGTTCTCCAGGGCTCCTCTTCTATTGCCTTTCTTTTATCCCTTCCTATTGTTTTTCCTCTGTAGATGCAACCATGGACATGTGAATAGGCCACAATTTAAGGTGAATGGGAAATAAATCTGCCACTCAATAAGATGTGTTAAATTATTGTCTTAAGTTTTATTTTCACATAGGCTCAGATCTCAGATTGGGTTGAGCTAACTGCGCTCTGCTCCATTTCTGGCTGCTCCTTGGCTTGAACTAATATTTTTGGGAATGATGGTTTTGTTAAGGCCAAATAATTTCTCGGTCTACCTATCCTCTGAGGAAAAAATCCAACTTATTTGTCCCATCAAACCTCACTGAATGTACTCCGGGAAGGCGCTGCCTGCCTGCCCTTTCACCAAATGGTAATCTGCTGGGGGGTGGTCCTTGCAGCACACGAGACAGTGCAGGCAGAGCTAATTTACCAAAAACAAGGACAGATCAGTAAAGGTATAGAGACCAACCCTAAAGAGCTTGCTTTCTCCCCTTCCTTCTGCCTTTGTATCAGTTTGTTTGTGATAGTAGGCACCCTCGTCTGTGAGTGACACTTGCATTAAGGATTCCCTGAGAACCTTCTGAAGATCCTTCCTTCTTCACTTAAAATTTACCACCGAGCTTTCTCCTGTCTTGCTGTGACAGCAGAGGCTTAGGGGGTTCAGAGTTCAGGCTTAGCTCCAGTGAGTATCCCAAAAGATAGATGCAGTTCTGGAGCCTGTTTGAATTATCCAGGCTTCTCCCTGACAAAGATGGTGCAATCCCCTGTGCACTCTCTGGCTATAATTTAAGATACTTCTTGTGGAGGCTTTATATTAGGCCTGGCCAGCAAATATCTACTGTATTGAAATGGGAGTGGCCAGACAGCAACACTTTGACGGTAACTTCTCTATGTAAGGTGATTTTATGGCCCTACAGAAGGTGTGTGTTTCTCAGCCCTTAATATATTTATTTAAACCTTTGAGAGGCAGAAGTGCTGTTACTCCCATTTTACCAGAAAGGTTTAAAGCACAGGTTGAATTCAGTGACTTCCCTGAGCGCCACCCAAAATGTGAACTATCACCTCCAACATGTCAGGCATTGCTCTAATCCAAGGCCCATCCTTTCTTCCAGGCCTTTAGGTGGGCACAAGCCACACAGTCTTTGAAGATATACTTTACACTGTTAGAGGAAAACCTACAAGCCCCTTAACCTTACCCTAACTAAAGCGTCCCAAGAAAACAACCATAAAAGACATCAGCTGTGATGGAAATGTTGAGCTTGATCAGGAGGCCTAAAAAATTCAGATGATGAAGGGTCATTTTTGAAAACATAGTAACATCTATGGAATATGTGGAAGATAGTTCCATTAAACATGGCAAACCTATCAGTTCTATCGGTCATTTTTGTTGGCCGGCCTTGCTAGTGTGTTTTTTTGCACCAAAGTGAAACATAGAAGAATTGGTAAGGTTTATGTCACGTTGCTTGAATCTGTCTAAGCTGTAATTTGTACTGGACAGTTACATCTACAGAATCTGCAGTTTGGAAAATATTTGTTGTTCTGTAGCGTGTAATCCACCAATACAGAGTTTGCTTCTTGCTCTTGTAATCTGACATGAATTAAAGCAATTGTGTTTTTTTTTTCTTTCTTCTTTTTATAGAGGAGTGCAATCTTCCTGCACTGCAGTTAGTAGCTGTTGCTAAAAAGCTAATTTGCAAAAATATTATTTAGTTCTCTTGTGAGTGCATATATACTTATTTTGTGAAAGCCCTGCCTCTGTTTGCTATATAGATCAGGAATTGGTATCCTAGCAGCTAGTAACCCTAAGGCCGTCCCAGAGAATCCAGAAGGCACTGATTTTAGTGGAACCTGTGGCTACCTAGGTGTCAGGTGCACTTTCTGTGGTGCCTGAGGTTTTCCTGGGTATCTCCCACCAAAACCTGCCCATGTTCAATACTGATTTGCTTGCAAGACTTGTGAAGTGCAAAGCTTAAGGTAGCATAGCTACAGTAGCAAAGCATCTGTGGAAATTCTGGCTCTGTTGGCTTTAGCTAAGAATTATGACAATTTCTGGGGATTTTAAAAACATTTGGGGCATTAGCAATCGTTTTTCTCCACATACCAAAATACTGGCAAGATGAAAACCTAAAGAAAAAGATGTAATTTCTGTCAGGATGCACTCTTCTGGGTTTGCATTTTGTCACATTTATCTGAGTCCATTGTTACTATATGCCTTTAAAAAGCAGTAGTTGTCATACAAACCCTGCTCTGATCACTTACCCAATCTGTAATCTTAATGGAAAGGTTAGGTTCAGGTTAATCAATTAATCTTACTCACAGGAATAGCCTAATAAAGTTTAAAGGCTGCCTTGACTGACATTAAACTTTTCTTCCTGCACCCGTAAAGAATCAATAGGGTAACCTCAAGTGCTAAAACAGTAGAGAGATAAAATGTACAGAAACCTTTGTCTTACAGCCTTTTTGCACAGTTCCATGTGAATAAATACCAACACTTCCGTGGCGAATCCTTATGAAACTTTCAGTAGTGAAATGCTGAGAATTGTCCATGTCACACTGCTGACTTACGGGAAGCTGGAGAGCCTCTGCTGCACCCTATAAACTATAGGTAAAAGTGCATTGCTTTGTTCAAACTGAGGCCCCAAGTCTGAGTTCAGTGTATGTCACACTGCAGTAAAACTGTGGCCTTCAGTATCTTCTGGAAGCGTCACTGTTGGAGAATTACGCAATAGACATAAAACTTGATGGCTGGAGAACAAGATGTAACATACCTTAGAGGGTCAGGGTCATAGAAAGTGTCAGCTTTTGGACGTCATGTTTTCCTGGCAAGACAGCGAGACTTGCCATCTCTTTGGACTAGTAGGGGAAGGGACATTTATAGGTAAAACTGAGCTTAGCCTTGCGAGGACAGTGCATCCTTTCGGGCTAGGAATGATGTATTCCCAAAGGAGCACAACCTTGTTGGGAAGCTGAACAGCGAGCTAACAGGGAGGTGCTGGGGTTTGACCAAGGTTCTGATGGGCAGAAGTGCTGGAGGGAAAACAGTGGCAATTTAAGTAGGTACAATCAAGGTAAAAATCATGAGTGAAATCCAAATACCCGTACTTATTTCTGATCTGGTTGTTTCTTAGGTAAAAAGTTAATAGACTTGGAAGATTTTGGCTGTGGAGTCTTGATTTGGTCCACTAAGTATTTTAAATTATTGTTCATGATTAGTTTATAATAAAAACGTGGATGATTAAGTCTGGGAGAGCTCAGAATTTAGTGCTTGATTCTACATGACATTCCTGTCTTTCAGAGGGAACTTTGTCCACTGTTCCTCATTTATAAAAATTCATTACCCATATAAATCTCATCCCCAGATGTTTGCTTGTCTCTGGAAAAAATACAGATGTCTCTGAGAAGTCATGTTTGATTTTATAAAAATCACTTTTCCCTTTGTACGAACCTAACTGCTTGAACTAAAACAACTATTGTAGGACACTCTGAAGAGAAAGCTTTTTAGCAGGCGAGGAAGCAATGCAGCAGGATGGTGATGCTGAAACACAAGGAAGATACTGAGAGCAGATGTAACTGTGCTTCAGCAGGACCGTGTATGCTCTCAGGTACCCTCAGCAGAGAGAGCGGCCATATCTGTGTATGTGGTTTGGTTTTGTTTTAGAGCAAAGGACATATTTCAAAGGAATACAGTATATCCAAGCAAAAACAAATAACTGCATTTTATTTTTATTTATTTATTTATAGCATTTCTTGCGTAGATTGTTATTTTTCAAAAGAATTGTCCCTTTGTACCTTTTTTAGTCTGTACATTTACCTTGTCTGTCTTGTCTCGTATTTGCACATCACTAGCAAAAGGAAATTTACTTTAGCACTGGAGGTCTCAGACGTTACAGCAGTATGGATAATGAACGAGTACTTGGCTTCCTGTCTTTACCCCAGCTGATCATGTCACTGCGTGTCCATGAAGAACAACTCTGTGTATGGCACAATGCAAATTGGCCTCAAAATACCTTAGTGTTGTGCTGAAATCCCATACTGACAGGCCATGCTGAATTTGGAGCTCTGGGTTATTAAAAATACAGGGTTACCAAGCAACAGTGTTTATAGAAGGAACATTTCTTGTTCCCAGTTTCGCCTGTGACTGCTCTATCTATAAAATAGCTTCAAGCAGCAGTATCGAGGGGGTTTCGGTGTAACAAAGCGATTAATTTTGATACTAATGAAACGAGGCCCTGCTGCCTGCCTTGTGCTGTGCTTGCGGTGCCTGTAGGCAAGGTACGGACCTTGCAGCGGGTGGCTTGATTTGAGCTCTGCCTTTATTTTACCAAGGGTATTGCTCTTTTTTTTTTTTTCTGTGAATAGCAGCTCCGTTCAGAGATCCATACAGTAAAGTAAATTGTCTCACAAGATAAGGACTTCCAAAGGAAAACCTTGCATTGACTAAAATCCAGGTTATAACTCAAATATAATATTCTGAAGAGCAGGAGAATGCGGTACCACATACTGAGGAAAATGCTGTTGTACAAAGCAAACAAGTTCTGCTTGTCCCTGTGTTGTGCATTTTTCCCCTTCTTCCAGTTGATTTATTTAGTGACTTGCACAAGCCTCAAGGCATTTTGTTGAATTCCAGAGGAACTTTACTTAGATAGAGATGTGTGCGATGGGATTAAATCTCAAGTATCTGTCATTTAAATGCTAATATCTCTGGATTAGGAGAATTTGGCAGTAATTACAAGAGCTAGTGATGTTGCATACTGATTTAAAGTAGTTGGTGATGCTTTTGCTGGAAGTAGAACGGACAGTTTGACACCAGCATCAAAGCAGAAAGAGGTATATTTAATATAAATTGCCTATGGAGTAGTTTGCATTGGAAGAACGTTTCACACATCTAGATGCTGGTGAAAACCTCTTCACTGCTGCATGCGGAGAGTGGCTGAGCCTAGTGGACAGTGACAGCAGGGTGTCATTTTAATGAATCACCAGCAAGCTTATCAGAAGAGAATTTTATTTCCCCATATGTCTAGATTATTGTAATGGCATTAACCTCTACAGAGAGTCCTGAATCCATGCGGTATTCCCAAATGCTCATGTTTGTATTGGCACTTACATGTTTACAGATGAAAGTGCAAATCCCATCTTCTCCCTCCTGATTCGACAACATAGGATGCTACTGCGACAATTATTTCTCCTGCAGCCTGCTGAGACTCCCTCATTTTTTCCTTGCTGAGGTTGCTGTCAGGTGCTGCATTTTAGACCTTGCCCTCTTTAAGAAGTTTGTTGATGTCCAAGCAGAATGCATGCCAGCAGATTTTGCAATATCATTTGTAAGACAAAAGAAAACTAGAAATGGAAGTCATATTTTTGTGCACAAATTTCTTAGCCCTTTTTATTATTCCTTCTGTAGTACCTGATTCCTCCAGGACAGTTTATATCTAGATTTGTCCAGCTTCAGTGGGAGCACGTTGAGTGAGCACGGAACAGAGTGCTCAACACGCAAGATCTAATCCAGCAATGGCATGTGTGCAAGCAGAACTTTGCATTCATGCGTTGCACCAGGAATTTCACTGGGGCTCTGCCTGGGCACCCAATTCTGCCTACACGGAATAAATGGCAAATAGGAGTCATGTGTCTTAAGAGCAGCACAGAGCTGTCAGATGCTTCCTTTAGCCAGACTTTACTATTTGTATAAACACTGTAAGCACTCTGTTGCAAAGCTTGGAAAACATTTTGCTCTGCCTTCTTTGTTTTGGTTTGGTTTTGTTTGCATGCATCATTTTACATGTGAAGAAATTAACCCAATACAACCAACCAGATTGTACGGGAGTTAGAATAATGTCTTACATGCAAAATTTATATCCTCCTGTCTTGTGGAATGTGATTTTACAAAAAAAAAAAAAAGACAACAAAAACACAATGACGATTTGAAACAGACACTGATTTGCTCATAACAAATGTTGAAAAAAACCTCCAGATATCCTTGGTTTGTGAATGTGCACATTATTGAAAATGCAGTAGGCTCCAATGTTTACTTTCGGCAACGATCCCAAACTCTGGGAAGTTGTGTCTTACGTACAAATATTAGTCTTTCATCTGTCTTCACAACAAGCAAATATTGGGAGATGAACTTGGTCATACTTTCACTGCTGCTCGGGTGAAGTGTTGTAGACACTGAGGCACAAATTTACTTTTGCAGCAAATTATGTTGGCTTGTTTTTCTGTGTATCTTTGAGTTAATAAGCATGGAGAAAAGATACATTCATTATTAACTTCCTAGAGACTGGCCATCTGATTTATGGCTTCAAAGTATCCCCATTTAATCTGTCAGAACTGATTTTAAACTTCATTTGTCTTCTGGTTTTGGCAGCACTCTACCTTGAATTTGACCATTTGACATGCATTGTACTAGAGTCACATTTTAAAAACATTTACAGTATGTTGCAAAAAAAAAAGAAAAAAGAATCAATTTGGTACATCTGCTTTCAATATTATGCATCTCTAAAAGTGAAAACAGTTTGAGAGTTGGCATTGGGAATGCTCTTGTTGTAGCTGTGAGCACAGCGTTTAGGTAACTTTTATAAGAACACAGTAATAATTACAGACAATGAATTGTCAGTGAATAAAAGCCTCCTGTGATTATCACCAGTTACAGTTAACAGCTCTGGTGGCCGGCTGATGAGATGCAGAACAGGGCTTTCCCAAACTGAAAGATAAGGCATTTCTCTAAAGATTTTCTAAAATCGCTTTCAGAGAGAGGCTGTGTTCCTGCTCATGAGACATTAGCAGCCCCCGGAGGCTTTGCACAGACACCTCGCAGGGTAAGTTACCACGTCCAGGAGGCTGGCTGCATCTCGGGAGCTGATACAACTCTTCCTGCTCTCCCTCTTCCATAAGGAAGCACAGCCTCAGCTTTGGGCTTCTCTCCAGCCTGGGCCTTCCAGGCTCTGACCACTGCTCCTTCCCTAACTCTGACGCGTGGAGTTGGAGAAATCTTCTTTAAGTGCACACATGGCTCAGGGTTCCCGTGTAGTCCCCTGTTTTTTAATTGTAGCTGCATGGGATTGTTTTTTGTCAGAACAGCCTTTCCCTGTCTTGCATTTTTTCATCCCTGCTGTCACTGTATATTAGTTTTTTCCTGCACTAGTCTGGGTGATTATCAGCAGGGGAATATTATGTGAGTAAAGATCACATAAGAGGATGTGTTAACAATACAAGAATGGGGTAGTGGGGAGCTGGATGAAAGTGCTGGCAGTGTGGATAGGTAGGAAAGGCATTGCCTTAGGAATAGTCTACAGAAAGAGCTTATTACAAGACCCAGAAGTAAAGTGAGGACCGAGAGGTCCAAGTCAGAGATGAAGCCCGTGTTGTGAAGACCTCACGGTAGGAGCTGTTCTGGTAGGAACTGCTCAAAGACGGAGAGGATGCAGGTGCTGGGTTCCATTTTGCAGCTGCAAGGAGCCACCTTTGATACTTGTCATCCACAAAGAGATGCCAGAGACTGAATATTAGCAGTGTTAGGCAGACAATAGTGAGCAAAGGCAGTAGGGTTATGTTTGGTTTTGTAATTGAGATTACCAATGTGAAGGTGAAGAGGGAGAAGGGAAATAGAGAAAGGACTAAGCTCGTTGAAATTAAGAACGTGAACACAATCTTTCCTCTGGACAGCTCATTGAGGTAAGTGCTTCTCCCAGTGCATCACAGGCGTTGGGCATGGTTCCCACTGGTTAGACCAAAATAACTCGATGTTTGTGCGTCCGAGCACCGGTTCAGAAAAGACCGCTGGGCTTGGCACTCCTGGCTTGCGTTCACCTTGGACCTGCCTGGTGTGGTGTTGTGGCATTATTGCCTGCGTTCCCATCAACACAGGGAAGGATTTAAGGAGTTTCCTTTTTTTTTTTTTTTTTTTCTGTACGTGCCTGATGCTGAGCCTGGGGTTTTTATTCTTTCAATTACGCTGTGTAGCACTTGGAATGCTTAACAGAGCCAGGCACAGGCAGTGCATAGGGATGAGAGCACTGGAATAGAAAAATAAACAGCGGAAACCCACAGCTGAACTACCAGATGCTGGGGTTTGTCAAGAGTTTTTTTTATAAGAAGACAAGACTCTGACTGGGGTCGTTATCCCCACCAGCCACTTGTCAGCGTAAGTCCCTTTTTTTTTTTTCTCCTTCCATCTCCACCTCTCTGTATAAAATGTCCCTGTCCAAGCACGATGAAACAACTGATTTGTTATCGTAGGTTCTCTCCTACAGGAAAACGGTGTCCATACAGAGAGATGTGCAGGCCACCGTGTCACCTCTGGGGACACTGCTGTGACACAGGGCTTGTCTTAGACTATAGGAGGGCAGAGGGAGACACAGGCCACCAGAGGCACAGATGTTTAGGAAGGATGTGTTTTCCTTCTGATGTGGAAATGTGAGGGGTTCCCTTAGCCCTGAGCATGGATTGCAGGGACAGAACCTAGTACATGTGTGTGTTGCCTCTTTCCCTGCCTCTTCTTGTGGTCCAGCCCTTCCCCGCTTTCTGTCCTGCCGAGCATAACCTGCTGGTCTTCACCAGCACAGCCCAAGCCCGTGGCTGCACTTGTCATTACTGCATTTCACAAGGTTGCCCTGTTTGGCCCTTGATGAAGACAAAAGATGTAACGAGCACTAAATGACACTTGTGCCAAAGCCACCGTTGCTGTGCTGACTGGCACTGGCTCACCGTTCCTTACTGCTCTGCTTGTACCCCTCAGTCTCTTAGGCTGTCATATTTTTGGTCATCCCAGTGCAGAAATACGGGATTATAACCAAACACTGCCTGTGTCCTGGAAGTAAAAGCTGGCAATAGCTCGGCTATTGCACCACGGCTCGCCTCAGTCAGGTGGATGTCAGGAAAGAGGCCGGGGGTGATGAGGAGCAGACCACAGAACCCAGCAGTTACTTCTGAGGCGCTGGCCTTGGCGATGGATGTCCTGCTGCAAAGTTATGAAACATCAGTGGACTTTAAAGGGGAAGCAAAACCAGAGCAGGCAGTGCATGTGCCTAACAGTGGCTGGATTGCTCAGCAGTCTGAACACTGAGGGTCTGAGTCCAGAAGGAAGGTCAAGAGAGATTCCTACAAAAGCCGGTAATTGTTTTCTTTTTTAGCTTGTTTATTTTCTATGCAGTTAGCAAAACGTGACTCTTCATTATGTGTGGTGTAACCAGTCATTAGCTGTATATACATGGCTGGGATTCAGTTACACAGAAACCAGATACTTTGCTTTTCCACGCTAACTGAGAAGAGGAAAATGCAGTGACGTGCAGGGAATGTAGACCTGAGCTTTGGGAAGCCGCTCCTGCTCGCAGAGGACTGGTCACTGCAGCATACGTACTGGTGTTTCTGTAGGGCGTAGGGCTTTCTAAGCATATCTGAGGGCACGTGGCCAACAGCACGATGGCTGGCGTTTGGGCTTGCCTTCGAACCAGCCTCTGTGCATTTTTGCCAGCCTGGCCAGGACCCAGGACAGTATGTGTACCCTCAAGAGACAGGCTGTCTTCTTGGGGGTGGGAAATATCTCTGCGTGGTGGGACCCCACAGCACGAGGACTTGTTAGCTCGGGTCATGACAGCTTGGAGATTCCTGCAGCAGGCTCGGAACTGGCCCAGGTTTGCTGTTGCTGGTCCCTTCTTTCCTTGATGTTTTTCCTGGAAAACCACCGCTAAGGACTTGCAGCACAAATAATGCACGATACTTCCGTTGTACTGCAGGTAGTGATTTTGGAGCCATGCTGCTCTCATCTTTTCCCTCTTGCTGGCTGCAAGGATCCATGCAGATGAAGGGCTATGAGAATGAGAAGGAAAGATTCCTTATTTTTCTCTTTTTGGGTACTTGCCGAGGTTGCCTTCCCCCCCCAGCTAATTTCTTAGTCAGTTCAGGACCACATGGGATTTCTGTCAGGTAAATGTGGATTTTTGTGCATCATGCCCTGCTCTAGCAGCAATCATTTTAGCTCTAAAAGGCTATGGCTTAGCGTGGGGCTCGGATGACACACGCCTTCTGCTTCCAGTTCCTTTATTTTTCAAATGGCTTGAGTTACTCCCACTCTGCCGCCTTTTGCAAACCAGCCACGGGGTTTAGATGTATTCTGCAGAACTTGCGCTACACCAAACAAGGCAAACCTAAGAAAGCCTAAATTAAAACAGCAGAAATCTCACACTCAGTGACTCTACTGCTGGAGCCCTTTTTGCCTGTAAACAAAAAATTCAAATGGCTGATTTTCCCCCCTCAGTTTCATAAGTGGTTACTGAGCTTCTGCAGTTGCTACATTCCTTAAAAAGTTGTTATTTCTTTTTTGGTCACACACTGGGGGACTCCATTGTTTTCAGTGGTGCCTATTGAGTTAGGCCCATCGACAGCAGAACTCATTCTGGGTCATTAAGTTTGGAGGCACAGTAGTATAATTCGGTGACTTTATTCTATTCCTTAGCAGAGCTTGTATTACAGTCACGCACACACTAGAACAGAATAACCATCCTTCTCCCTTCCCCCAAATCCGGACAGCTGTATAGGACCCAGCCTGGCAGCCTCAGGTGAAACATCAAGAATTTGCTGGCTGAACGAGCGGTTCTGTTCTGATGCTGCAGCAGAGTAAGAAAAGAAAAAAATTGGAGAGCTCTGTTTATGCACATATCAGGCAGAAGGAGGCAAATGACATTGTTGTCTTCGAAGTTATTAATGGTTCTAGCACTGTGCTGCTCTGGTGTTGACAATTTAACAAGGTTCTTTGGAAAAACTGGCTGTGATTAAGAGAAGATTCACACAGATGATTCACGATCTGGCGAATATTCTCTACCGTGAGAAAACGAAAAAGGCCAGTTAGTCACTGAAGAAAAGGTAGGAGCAAAGTTTAAAGTTATCCACAGAGGGAGAAAGTCCCAGGTACTTCTCGTGCCTTAATGTAGCACATGAAGGCATAACGAGACCCAGTGCCTGGGAAATGAAGACAAAAAAGTTCAAGCTATACAAAATTCATGCTGAGAACTTGGAACAAGTTGCCACAGAAGCAATTCCCCATCATTTAAACATTTGATGTCTCTCTAAAAGATACTCCTTAGATCTGATACGCCAACAGCACTATAGTGCACCAAACACACCAACCTCCCTCCTAGGTTCTGCCTGTGGACAGTGTGGTGTTTGGAAGTTGCCCCGTGTTCCTGCGCTACATCTGCTCTTCACAAACTCCGTCACCTCACCACAAGGTCTCCGTTTCCCACTTAGAAGTAGTTCTTACAGGGCACATTTCTGTGCAAATATGTGCACTGTCACGAGAGTTCTCATTTACTGTTTTATGCCATTAAGTTGAATTATGGAGCGATGAGGCAACCTTTACCTTTGCATGGGTGTTTAGTAAGTTCTTCTGTACTGAGATTTCTGGGCATTTTTCAGAGGACAGTTTAATGCAGCAATAAGAACCCAAACCAGTTGCACTGGGTCAGTGCGAAGGTTCCCTAATCTCATTATTCTGTGATTTATCCAAGAAAATAGATTAAATAGAGGATAGCTGTGAGCGTAGGTGTGCATATCAGCAAGAGTTATTTATTTGAATTGTCAGATATGTGCAAGGTTAGGGAGAAGTGCACTCTGTTGTGGAGAGCCTGCAAGAGTCCGTTCACTGGCAGTGAGTGCAGAAGGGTAAATTCTACTTGAATAGAGTTAATCCTAAGCATAGTTCTGGTAAAATAGAAAGCAACATGGCAAATCACTTGATGTTAAATATATTTCAAATCAATCCTTGAAATGATGCCAAAATCCTGGCAGAAAGAAATGTCAAACAATGAAAGCAGCAAATGAAAAGTAGAAGGGCCAGGCTGTTGCTCTTTTCAGCATATACTGGAGGGGATTGTTTTGTTTGTCTTGAATTCTCTTTCTGGCAGTTTTAATTCTAAGCTGCAAAGAAGCTGTTACTGTGTTAGGTATTAAGTGGTAAATGAACAAAGAGGCTGTGTAGCTGAAATGGTTTCCTGTTTGGGGTAGCGATTTGAGTTTTCATTGTAAAACATTTTTTACACAAGAGCACAAAGAGGTTGATTGGGGATGTAGGTTACTTGGTGAGTGAGGTTGATGGGGGATGTAGGTTACCTGGTGAGTGTGAGAGGTCTGCAGTGACTCTGCATGGAATGTGTGGATGTGAAGAGGTCTCCTCTTCAATAAAAGAATGGAGAAACCAAGGTATGTTAGGAGGACCTGTAGCTTTCAGTGATCCAATGCCTCTTGACTGTATTTTTTCATCCCTATGATCTATAGAAAAACAAGAAAAAATGCCTGGAAGAAGCTCCAGGTGGGCTTGGGGTGAAGATATCAGTTGAGAAGAGTGTCATGAAACCTGTCATAGAAAAGGAGCTTAATTCACATGTTTTGGGGGACCAGCAAATGGAAGACAACCCATTGCTGGAAGCTGATGTGCAGTGCAGGTTTACTAGCTCCCCCCGTTGTCTTCCCTTTGTGTGTGGGAGTATTGCTGTGACACAGCTTTAGCGCCCAACGTGGACAGTTCTTCCTAGACTCCCAATTCATTTTGATTCCTACTATGAGTCATTTTCTGCCTCCTTTGACTATAAGTAGAGTAGCCTCCAAATACATGCTTCAGAATTAGATCCCTAAAACTGGATGCTATGCATGCCCTTCCCACCAGTCCTTTTCCTCTGTCTAGCTTGCATTGAAAAGAACAAAATGCTTTTTGGTTACCAGCATCCTCTTTTGTTTAAAGTTTATGCATAAGCCTGCATGTCTACATTGATTTTGTCCTTGCAGAAGTTAGCTTCTGTGGCTTTTACTGACTTGGTGACACTTCCAGGCTTCTAAATCTTTCAGCCCAACATCTTGATGGAACTAATTCTTGTTGTGCTCAGCTGGAAGTACGGGTGGTAGGTTTTTTCCTTTTTAATATATAGAGTGCATGCTGAGCTAGGCAGACATAAAATTCCTTCTTGGGACATAGAGACATATATGTTTACACAAGACACATGCAAGGTGCCATATGGCAAAAACCCCAGCTTTCATTCCCTGCACATCCTTGTGTTTCAAATGTTTGGGAGAGCACAAGCCCCTGTGGAGCCTTTACATGGTCTGCTGGCTAGAACTTCCATGGAAAAGAGAGACTAAATGGACTAAGTAAAATATAGGGGAGTGGAGGTCTGGGAGTTTAAAAGTTCAGAGTTTAATAAGTAAATGGGAAAGCAATAACCCACATGCAGCTCATAGGAGGCATGCTTTGGCTATTAGTGAATTAGATGACTTGGAGAAAAAACAAAAACAAAAACAAAAGGAATAGATTTTTTCAAACTGTGCATGTATGGAAAGATCCTGTCTCTTCAATGGAGTCATGTAATCAATGATGAAAACATGTTTACAGTAGGAACAATGCAAGCACCCACATCAGAAAATGTGTGAACTTGTGTGTTGAAAAAGTCACTCTGGAGTTCTTTTAACCTACAGGCTGCTGAGAAAACCCTGGTGGTGTCCATCTAGAGCAACAAAAAAAACAAAGGGGACAAGGGGCAGGTATACATAACCCTAAATGATGTAGAGTTGTCTTCTACCTTATATCAGGATGCTCAGTGGCATTTATTCACAAGGTATGAATTGATTTGTCCTGGTTCAGCTGATCTCTGGGAGCATGGGTTGTCAATCAACCTGATCCACGAGAGCAAAGAGTTTAAACCAGGTAGACTGACAGCAGCTTGTGTGTGCTATGTGTGTTGCTTGCATAGAAAAAAAAATACAACTGTCTGATACCTGGGTAGTGTGACCAGCTTCAGCTGGGGTTGAAGCTTGTGCATCTAAATAGTAAAATGGGTTTGATAGTACCAGCTTTGCACAGCACAGCAGCTGTCTGTTGCATCTGTGGCATTGTGGACAGTGTAGTGGAAGGTGAGGCACAGGATGGAGAAGGTTAAAGACAGTGGTGGAACTGAAGGTTTCAAACTGAGCTTCGAAATGAAAGGGAAATAGAGGCGAGTGGAGAAGTGGGAACAGAGAATGGGGCCAAGGGCTGTATTCGTGTCTCCTTCAAACATGTTTATTCATAAGGCAGCAGAGGCACCCCTGTTCTCGTGTGTTTGGCAGAGCAAAGAAAACTATAATGATATACCCTATCTATTAGAAATACTGAGAATTAAATCTATTCCATACAGAGTCTTCTTAAAAAGGAAAAAAAGAAATACATCGCATTTCATTACATTGAGCTTATATTCTCCTAGTGCCCATTAGGCAGGTTTTAGGATTTCCTTTTTAATTAAAATAATGTTTGTTGAGCTTAATATTTTCCTAAAACATTTATTTTAATGTCTTTTCCCCCTGTTGCTAAAACCCAAGCTGTGAGGAAGGATAACTGACCACAAAAAAGGCCAGATGTGCTGAGAACAATATTTTTCGGATTGCCTGGCAACAGGCAAAAGGTAATTCCAAGACGAGGAAACTCCGTAACAATGAATGTAACGACAAGCCCTGTGTTTCATCAGGCTGGGAAGGGTTTTGTCCTGATTGCCACAAAGAAGTGCAATGGTCATTTTCAGTCTGCTCTCAGCTCTGTTGGGGGACGTAATTTAGAGGTCTGAAATCCAAATGGGAAGCCAAGAATGTTGAGTTCCAAGCCCGAGTGCAGTGAAACAGTCACTGTGATAGCAGGCAGTAATTTTACTTCTCTGACGATCTATGCACCGTTGCCTAAAATGGTTATATTCTTAGCCATCTAGAGCCTGACACAGAACATCAGCTAAGGCTGTGAAGTCACTGGAACCTAAGCACGTGGCATGTGTTCTCCTGAATCTCAGCCATGCTCTCAGACTTCAAAAAGTGTTGTGAAGGTCTTTGTTGGAAATCTAAACCCTGTAACATTGCAAACCTATGCAATCTATTGCATGTAATGTACTGTTACGGCATTCTTTGCCTGCCTCTGTTGGACTCTCTTTAAATTATGTCTTTAAACTGTCTTTAAAATATCATGAAAAAGTCAAATATGGGAGCCATATCTATCTGCATGCTCAGAGACGAAGAGGTTACAGATCTCTAAACTATTGAAACATTTTTGACTTAAATTCAACTGATATAAAATTAACCATGCTTCTTTATTCAGTGATGCCAACCCTACTCATTCACTCTTTTAAAATACCGTGTGTAGTCTGCAGAAAAAAAAATCCACAGAACAGAAATAAAAAGCAATCCAAATAACTTGTTTGAAAAATAAATTGAACATGAAATAACAAATATAGATGTAGCCAACACTTAGGGTCCAGATTTTACTAAAAAGACACACATGGGTTACATTAATCTATCACAAGTTTTTAAGATTGATATTCTACAATTTATTTCACTAACTGGTTTGTTTTAGTTTACAAGAGTTTTCTTAGTCCTTCTGTCTTCACTCATACATCAATGTGAAGGTAAGGTATTTCTGTTATAGGATTATACAGGATGATTCAAAAAGACTTGGAAGAAAGAGATCCTTCTTTTTTTATTGAATGCTGTCGGTTTTAACCATACCCGTTTATAGATTAATATCACCCATATATATTTTCAAATAGGAATCCCTGTAGCTATTTTCAAATAGCTGTCACCTCTGTTGTGATACACAAATGTAGGACAATTTGATTCTCCACTTGACTCTCACTGTACGGCGTGGTTTGCTCTGTACTAAAGAACCTGTTGGTTCTCACATACTGCATTTTTTTTGGAGATATTGTACAGGTATTATAAAAAAGTAAAGCCAAGCCTCTACCAGCTGTATGAAACAGGCCTTAAAATGGGAACAGAATGTAACCGACCTGGGGTGACCCTGGAATGTGGTGTGAGCGGGTCCGTTCATCTTGATGAGATACGAACTCTTTTGTATGTGGCAGTGAAAATTCAGTGAATTCAGTGCTGTCATTGTTAACCACTTCAGTCCAGGTGAGGACAAACAGCAGCAAAAGGGACTCGGAGGTCTCTCGCTTGATGCTACGGAGAGAGAGTTGTTAACTTCCTTTGACTATCTAAAAGAACCAAAGGAACCGTGTGTTCCAGGTGGCCGTATTGAAAGCCCATATGTTCAACCCCATGGGCTTACCAATGGGCTTAAGAACTGCACAACTGCACGTGAACATTTTTAGTAGCTCTTCTGTGTAGTGTTGATTTTGTTTGATAATCCCTCTCGATGCAGTAGCTTCCTCAGCACCATGTTCAGATCCTGTGTTTGCTAGCTGTGCGTTACAGAAGACTCGGATAGTTTGTAGAGCAAGGAGGGAATTCTGCACCTTGGCACCGTGGTCTGGGACTATTCAGCTCTAAGGGGTTTCTTGCCTTTTTCAAACCCAAAAAAGAGATCTAGTGGTGCACAGTACTGCTATCACACAGAGATGAAACCAAAACACTCAAATCAAATGTTATTAGAAGTTTTGTATTGAATTGTAAGTCATCAAAAATGTCTCTGAAAGTGCAGAACTTTCCCTTTCTAGTCATTAGAGGCCCAAATACCTAGAGGTTTGTTGCGTACCAGACGGTGCAAGTGACTGCAAAGAAATTAGTAAAAGATCTGACCATCCCAGCTTTGGGTCTCCAGACCAAGATCTGGAAGTTTGTATTTGGGTTATCTCATTACAAGCTTGAAGATCTAAGTGAAAATAACTATTTCATTTGGGTAAGGCCTACTTAAGTAGCCTGTCATACATGGCTAGTCATACCAACATGCTTCTGAAGTGGTTTTCCTTCTCTTAAGCTGTGTCCACAGTATAAAAATGTGTGCCCAAACTCCTATCCATTGTGACTGTATTTCACTGGAACTGAAGGAGAAACCATGTGTTTCACAAGGCATAATAGGCATAAAAACCTTTGGGAAAATGTTGATTTTTTTTTCTAGATTTCAAAAATGCTGCATTTTCATGAATCATTTTGAAGATTCTGTGTTTTGAAATGTTTAGTTTGTTAGAGCCTTCCAGCAGGTAGCATGGTGCTAAGCATCAATTTTAACATTCGTAAATTACTGACTGTAGGAGTTGCGGCAGTCACTCCAGCCGTGCGGTAATAAAGGTTATTCAGCACTACTTGGGCATGCTGAATATCCATACAGGCCTTCTCTACAATACCTGTTTTTTCTGCGTTGGCACCTTCTGGGTTAATAATTTTCTCTTGGAGGGCTCTGATAGATGGCCTCTTCCAGCGTGGATGATTTTCACTTGTTGGAGAAAATGTGGCACCATTTGGTCTTTCACTGGCCCCATGTGACTCCTCCAGCTGCCAGGAACAGCGTTCCATTTCTCAGTGTTGTCGTGGTAAATTTTGGACATCGCATCCAAACAAAACCGAGAATGGCAAAATCTTTTAAAAAAAGAAGTAATTAAAGAGAATGAAGCAGTAAGAAAAAAAAAAAGGCAAATGACCTAGTTTGGTCTTCACCACAAAACCCACAATGCTCTGGGGATATCTAAGTATGTTAGGCAAATATTTCAAATCTATCTCTATTTCGAATGTGAGTCATTTCAATTATATATCATTTCAGTTATTTGTTCATTGGCCTTAATTAGGTAAACTCCAAAGCATTGCAACATGTGTTTATTGTCGAACAATTACCCTTTTGATAAGCTCTTGCTCTTATCTATCTACAACCACAATAGCTAATTTTGTCACTGAGAGGGAAGCCTTCCTGAACAGTAAACGAGATGCTCCCAGGGAAGAAGAGCTATTGCCCCTTAGCAGGGTCATTTTTAACGTTGATCTCATTGTTACACAGACAGGTTTCCCTTCGTGTGACGAGGTGCTGTTCTCCCCTAGGAGAATGTGCCCCTAGCAAGAGACACCAGGCTGACTCTGCAGATCCCGACCAGTTGTGAGCGGTCCTTCCTGAGGTGTGTAGCCCTGTCACAGTCCGTGGGACCAATTCTCCCAAGTCTTAATCTGGCATAAATCAAGGAAACGCTCCCCCAAAGTTAGTTACCCCAGAACGAAAGCAGCAAGATATCCAAAGCTGAACTAACCTGATTACTCATATGGAAGGAATTGCCTGATTGCAGCCTTTGCACACTTCTGCATCAACCTCTTCTGTTCCCTGTGTGAGTGTTTAAATGTAAAGATATAAATCAAAGCTGCCGGACAGCAAAAGAGAAAGACAAAAGTTACCTTGATGGATTCCACTTCCATGAGATCCTTCTGGAAACCATTCTGCTTTTATTAGATTTACTCTCTGTAAATTAGGATTAGTTTTTTATATGGATTTATGAAATAGCTATGGTTCTACTGAAAGCAGAGTGAACGCTCTGGTGTAAGGCAGGGAGTGTGCTCTTTTCATCTGGTATTGGTAAGTTACAGTATGTAGGTTAAAGGCCCCTCGATACCAGTGAAAGAGGAGATCTAGTTCCAGACATGGAAAATGCTTAAATCTTGTGTTATGCCAGCCAGTGATATTAATATTGCATAAAAAAGCCAGTTGTCAAAGGGCCAGATTCTCTTCTCAGTTACACTGGTGTAAACCAGACATTTTTTTCCTTTTTTTTTTTTTTTTTTTCTCCGGAGGCAATGAATTTGCTCTCCCAACATTTGAATGTAGACTCCAGTTGTCTGTGTTCAGAGACATCTCACAGTCCTTGTCGTGGTTTGCTGTGTGGAAAGAGAAAAAAAGGTGAGACAAAGGTGCTGCTACTTGTCCATCATTGTTCCGATTGCCATGCGGTGGGCATATTTCAGAGGTGTTCGGATGCAAGTGTGACTTCACACAAGGCACTGTTGTGCAAGAAATTTTTAGCTCTGGTTAACAAATCTGTGAGGGACTTTGTGAAGGCAAATCTGTGGCAGATTGTCTGAAACACACAGAATTTCACAGATTTAGCATGGCTGTTCTGTTCCTTTGCAGGGAGAAAATGTATTTTCTGATTTGACAGTTACAAGAGAAGATACTCATTTTTGACAGCATGGGAATAATGTCCATGTTATTCTAGGAAATCTCCATCTTCACACAAATTGGTATCAGCGTGTGCTACAGTTGGTATTGCTGAATTTTGAGTGAAAGCGTCAGGTTTCCTTGTCTTGATAACATGATAAAATTGATAAAATGCATATTTAGAAAGCCCTAATGAATTTCAGATGTATAAATGGGGAATGAAAAAAAAAAAAAAAAAGAAATTCCTTTTATTACAGATCCAGTATAAATCTAAAACCTTTTTAAAGCGTCCATGGTATTTTGGAGGGAAGATGCAGTTTGCATATATTCCAGGTAATATTACTGGTGGAAAAAGTGAGGAACTGTGGCCTGGATATTGTAGGTATGACTGATTTACCAACGTCTCTTGGTGGTGCGGCCTTTAAAATTGTATAGAGCTTCTTTCACCAGTGTTCAGCAGTGTATTTGGATACCCTTTAGATGTGATTCATAAATCCAAATTAACAGCCACAAGTCTGTCTGTACCGTCTTGCTAAGGTAGATATTACCATTGAAATGAGTTAAATTGTGGTAGGAATAAGCCAGAATAGGAAAGGAATAAAGCCCCATGGAGCTGTAGACTCCAGAGGATATAATGATCATTTATGTCATGATTACATCCAGGGCAGAGCTACTTCTCACAGACACCCACTATAAGCTGAAAGGTATCCAATATGATCTTAAACATTTTGGTCCAAACCCATCAAATACAGCTGACTGCTCTGCACAGGCCAAAAGTTGCTCCATTTCTGTACAGCTTCTTTGTACCTTCAGAGCTTTTTAGAGCAGTCACAGAGTATCATTGGATATAAATATCAGTGGATATCACAGTCTCTGAATATAAATCTGATATAACCAAAGTATTAATTACCATGAAGAAGGTTAATGGTCCATTTTGTATAATTTAAATACATGAAAATCTTATGTATTATTCCTAAAAATTTTACGTGGTCTGTTTATATATATAACTCTGCCCTATGCTTTCTAAGACTTATGATGTACCTTAGTATTGTGCCTGGAGATGGTTAAGAAAAATCCCGTATTGTTTGTCCAATTTTAAAGATTCTAGCTTAAAAAAAAAAAAATCATACAAATAAATGATCAAGAAATGTAATGCATCAGCCAAACACTGAAAACTTTTCACTGGAACCAGGGAATTCTATTCTGGAAATGTCACAATAATGCCTCAGGAGACTTGTAATTTGGGTGTCACATGTACCCACTCTTTTCTATGGGTCTGGATCCTTGCCTGGACTACGTCTTCATCTGCCATGGTCTTCCCTTTACAATGGTGCTGCGAAGCACGATGGGGAAGCTGTGGAGCCCAGCCAGTGGAGGAGAATGGACTTTTGTGCTGTGATCCCTTTCACAATTTCTCCAGTTACCAGAGACTTTTTCTAGTCTTCCCTAGTCACCTGTTTCTTCTCATTTATACGCACCAAGAACCTGAATATCATTGTCATTGCTTTCGAAGCATGCATTGACTGTCATTACAGAGGACCACAACAGCTCGAGCTCTCCCACTTGCCTTTCGTTAGCTTTAGGGACAGCAACTGTAAGTAGAAGAAATGGGGATTCATGTGTGTTAAGGGTACCTCTGCTCTTGAGGGTTTGTGCCAGAGCAGTACCGCCAAAAATGAGCATGATCTCTGATCTGAACTTCGAAAACGATGGAACAAAACTGCAGCGATTGCAAAACTTCACGAGTAGAATTTTACCTACTCTTATATCATGAAAATATCGTTTGCTATATACTGTGGTATCTGTGTACCTATGTATTATTATACCTATATCTCTGGGAAATACCAAAATTGTAGTGTTGAAATGGCAGAATTTGTTCTGTCAATGGCAGGTTCACCGCGGGCTTCAGTAGAAGGGCTGGGCCCAAGAGCAGTGTAAAGTAGGTAGTTTGTGATCAGGGTGTCTGTAAGTCATATGGCTACTCAGAGGGATTCATTTCAGTTGACTGCAGCTGTCTAAAAGTCAGATCCTCAGTTTAAGTTACTTCTTGCTAGTGTTTGACCGATACAATCTAAGTTCTTAGTTTCCCCTTTTTCCTTTCTTTTCAACTAAATTATCATTAGTGGCTATATATATACTTTGAAAAATATTGCTATAGCTTTAGTCTGTTTTTCCAAGTCAAGTGAAACGTAGTATTCACCAAAACAGAATTTATTATTATTAGTAGTAATAGTAGCGTTTAAACTAACAGCTCACATTGAAAATACAGTTAAATGTATACATTGAACCAAATTAGTTACATTTTTTTTTCACACTGTTGACCTGGCAGTAAAGGAGAAACATGCCCATCTAAAGTCATAATCACAGAGATAATTGTCTGCAAAGAAAAACTTGACTTACGTCACTGTTTTCAGAGAGCTTCTCTCCCTGAAAATAAAGGGACTCTGAAACATCCCTCCACAAAATCTAACAAAGGCAAGATTCTGCCATAAAAATACACAAAAGGAAAGGAAGCTATCATACTAAGGTTTTTTTTTTTTTGAGTTAAATTATGCATAGCCACAAAACTTAAAATGAGAAATAAACAGTCATCATTCACAGATTCCTTTGGAATTAATTTTTGCTTCCTTGTGAAACCTTTCATTTCCACTGCCATGCCACTTACAGGAATTTTGCAAGTAGTTGCAAAATCAGCACACACAGTAGTAGTAAGTATAGCGTGTTCTTAGTCAAAGGCTTATGATAATTTCTTCTTTTTTTGACAGTTAATGGTGGCTACAATCATTGTAACTTGATCTCTGAGAAGAAGAACATGATGGACATGGAGATGACAAGTAGCTCAGTACCTGTCTGCAGACAAGGACTATTCATCCACACAGGAAACCCACTCATGCGAGACCACCCACTGTCCTGTGAGAGATTGCTTCATGTTGGTCAGCTGAACTTGACACACTCTGATATAAGGTATTACTGCAAGATTTGACAGTTGATATACTTAGCTCTTCTGGAATGCTTCATTTTTGTAACTGTTTTTGAGTAGCATCCGTGGGTGCTATATTTGGAAGAGTATTTTTGGCTTTTACTTCATTTTGGAAGTCCTTTGGATGCTCGTTTAACCACGCTACTCATTTGCAGGTTCTCACTGCAGGGACATGGACATGTGCACAGACAACCATCCAAAGCAATGCCAGTAGGAGTCACTGTATATGCAGCTGCAGCCCCCCTGCATTGAAGTTTAAATACAGCTTCTCTGTGGGGGCTCTTCCAGCGTGCTCAAAAGTCAATGAGAGTTTTGCCAGGGGCTTAAGTAGGGTCAGACTTGCCTCCTCTGTACCTCCACTCTCCACACCAATGCCATGCTGTTTCCAACTTGCAGCCTGGAAGGCAGGGATGATACTTACTCCCAAGCCAATGTCTCCCATATGGCAATTTGGCATGTCACCATCAAACCTACAGGAAGCCAATGCCACTTTTATTTCTACAGCATTTCCTTTAATGAAGTATTTTCAATGTTCCCATACAGCCACATCCTTGGTATTTGCTTTTAAGGCTGTAATGTGAAAATTTGGTCTCTGGTTTTGATATATACACTGTAGTTGGATATGCTATGAACAGAATCTCTATTTAAACATTTGCTATAAATTAATTATATGAAAACACAGGACTCCATTATTTTTTTGTTGTTGTTACAAATTTAACATTACCAGATTTTAAACAAGTACCCTAAACAGACATCCATTGTGAATAGAAGCCTGCTACAAATTAAAATCTGTCCATCTATTTTAATTACAATGCTTTTTGGCAGGGGATGTAATACAGAATAATCTTGACCTTTTTGAAGAGCTGTAGAAAAGAAAAACCTCAATAAAGTTGCAGCCTTTATCTTAGATACTTGGAATAATTGGCACTCTGCGTGGAACTATCAGGCCCAAATTTCCATAGTCACAGCAAGAGGAAATACGGGCTATAGCTTGGTCTTGGAAATCTGGCTGTTTCTGATTTTATTGTACATATTTATGTCTTATTTCCCCTTTTCCATTTACTAGTGGGGTAGAACATCTGTGTTTTCGGGAAGAGGAGGCGCACAGAATATGGCAAGCAAGTGGAAAGAGCTGTTTGTTTGTTTGTTTGAAAAGAACAAGTAGTATCTGTGCCACATAACAAAATATTCTGCTATCGCTGCAAAGAGTTGTAGATGCTGTTGAAGCTTCATTCGAGTCTGCTTCCTCCCAGCTGCCTTGTGAATCAATGTGGAACTGTCGCTTACCAACCTTTTTTATCCTGTCAGTGAGGACAATTATGAAACAAAGATAATTAGGGCAAGAGCAAACAAAAGGAGAAAGAGAGTACTCTGCTTAGATCTTTTTGGACCTTTTTGTGAAACTTATAATGAGGAAATGACAGATAACTGCATACCGTGGATCACAGTACCCCCCCTCAGAAATATGAACCCATTCCAGCCCCCATTTGAGAGAGGATTCCCAGAACAACATAAAGGATTTTTGGCTGCATAACATGAGAAAAGTGGCAGGTGACAGGCCTAGTTCTGTCCTCTTTGCTTTATAGCATGGTCTAAAGCCTTGAGGCTCTGCTGCTTCCTAAGCAACAGTTTGGAAACGTTCAGAGAATATCTTGAAGGTCCCTTCCATTCCTTTATGGGTTGTTGGTGTGTCCTGTCAGCCTTTCTCTACTCGTATGTCCATCTGGCTGGTACTGCTTTTGTCTGTCTGGGATGTACAAGGTAATGCCAAGCCCAGCTGTGCTCTGTGGGTCTCCTGGACACAATGTCCAATTTCGTCCTGGTGCTACTCACCACGTGTGTGGTACAGAGCCAAAATCTTGGCATGTGAGGGAAGGTGGACAGCAGCTGGGATGACTTCATGGTGTTTGGTACGCTAAGGGTTCCTGACAAACAAGTAACAAAAAGCATGGGCATTCCCTGAAGAACCAGAAGTAGGTGATCATAGCTGAGGTGGGGGCGAATGCCCATCGGGCTCCAGTGAAGTCAATGGGAGCCAGGGGTGCTCTGTGCCCCCCCCAGATTTACACCTCCCTCAGAGAAGGAAGGTTGAAATCTGAAATATGAGAGAGATAGGGCTGGAACAGACAGATACCTGAGCATATGGAGGGCAGTGCAGTTTGGTTGTTCTGTCCAGCTCTAGTGACAGGCATAGAAACAAAAGAAGATACAAATTCCAACAAGCTCTCTAAACTGAGCTTTGAACCACTCTGCATTTCTAGGATATGCAACATCCAAAGAAAGCCCAGACAAACCAGAGAGCACCTCCCCTAACAATCCAAAATCTCCCTCAGGACTTGGGGTTATGACTGTCTTTGTCCTTTTTCCCTCAGCGCACTGAAACTTGTTATCCCCTTCAGCTTCTCCCTGAATTACTTTCTATCAGAAAAATTACTCTAGGGTTGACTGCCTTAATCCAAGAATCACGATCCCTCTTCCTCCTGCCCCCTTTTTCCCACTCAGTTAATAGCTTTTAAGTTGTGCAACATAATTGCTGCTACATGCTATCTGTGAATGCGATGTGTGTGGGACTGGAGAAGTCCTAATACCTTCTTCACCACAATTGGAGTCAGCACACAGCAAATGTTGGCCTTTTGTCAGATAATCCATTATCAGCCAGCGCTAACCCGCCCACACTGTGCTCAGAGCCCAGCGTATAAAACCCAGGGAAGACACTGGAGCGGTCAGATAGTGTTGCACAGGGTCCCTGGATGTGCAGCAGAACAATCCCCTCCAGCTCCTTAAAACTGCCAGTTATCACTGATTGCACATTTACAGTGGCAACTGAAGGCATGTACATTTGTTTTGTAAATAATCTGGAGATCTCAGTTACAGTTGTCTTTTCCTCTGAGGGCAGTTGGGAGCTGCAGTACTTCTGGCATGGTGCTACAGGCCTCACGCTCTGGCTCCAATTACCACGTAAGGGAGTCTCTTTGGAAACGCTGTTTTAGTATCCTCTGAGAGGCTGCTGTTACTCTACGAAGGCCTTATGTTCAGCTGTTGTATGCTGAGCAGAGTACACAGATGCTCCCTGTGAAGAGATGTCCATGGGGCATATTCTCCTTCCAATCCCGCTCCCTCCCAGGGCCACTCATCTGGAAGCCCCCAGAGCCGCCCAAGCTAATCCACATGCCCATACAGTGCACTTCATGCTGTCGTGCGATCCTCTGTTCCTCTCCCTCTTGTCTTGGCTGTTTGTTTCATACGCATTTATATTAGGCTACTGTCCAGAGATTATGAAATTCTTAAGGCCAGCATTGCCTGTGTGTACCAGACCTGGAATCTGATCTCCGGTTGCAAGATGCCATTGCAGGAGCAAATAGTGCAGTAATAAGTTAGAAGAGGAGCTACAAAGCACATTGGGTTCCAGACACCTTGTCTCTCTCTCACATCAGTTTTGTTTGTGTCCCCCACCCCCAGGCTTGGGAGGAACCTGCAGGCTTTTCCCTAGACCGGTGATGGTAAAATTCTGCCAGGAATACATAAAGTTTGCATTCATGCAACTTTGATGTTCTGTACCTCACCGCTTAAACATCAGGAAATTGAAACAAAGCCAGATGCTCCCGGCAGAGTTAACAATTACAAAATATGTCACGTGTTTAAATACACAGTGCTAAGGAGGAAGCTGTAGCTCCCCGAAAAGACTTGCTTCTGATCTGCACAAGCAGCCTGCACTTACCATCAAGTAGGCAGAGCAAGGTTGTGCTAACAGGATGCTTAAATTCAGTGCCTTCATCCCTTTTGTTTGTGAAATAAGGTATTCCAATGCCTTATTGGAAAAGGCCTCAAAACTGCCTTCTTTCACTGTTTCATGTTTTGCATGGTAGCAGCATCACAACAATACAGTCCTGACTCTGAGCGAGACCTTGTGCTAGAAATGCAGATGGATGTCGCTAGGAATTTGGAGAATGTAGTATGTCTCAGGGTAAGGACGCTTGTATCCATCCTGCAGGTACTCCGCACTGACTCTAGCTTGAACTCCTCACATGGATTTCTGGCAGGATGGGAGCTTTACAGAAAGCTTAATAGTATGACACCAATTATCACGGGCTGAAATGTAAGGATTGGGTTAGCTTTATGTGATGTAAGAGACGTGTTGTGTTTACTTTAGCCTGAGGCTTTGGGACCACTAAGCTATGGCACAAACTGAATTATTTAGAAGAGCTCTTGTACAGAAGAAACTAAATAATAGGAAATACTGTGCCTGGCATGGTATGCTGTAAAACTTTTCTCAGAATGAGTTTAAAACAGCACACTTTCTACTGAGCAGTGAAGCTACAAGCAAGCAAGGCAGGGTTTTCCAAACATGTGCAATAAAAGGTTTTTACTTATGCTTATGCCACATATTTTACAGACATATGGTTCTGTAAATGTTAAAAAATAATGCATGAATACTGATGTGTTTTTTTTAAACTCACCATCTGCAAAACCAGGTGCTTTAAGTTTACCCTGAGACCAACTGTGCAAACCTAAAGGGAGAAATTATAACTAATGGATTATGGAAACCTCTAAAATTTTTAAATGTAGTCTTTTTAAACTTCTGGTGGCAGAATGCAAGGTCTGATTGTTCTGTAGCAATGAATGGTGGGGAATTTCATTTCTCTCATGGCCTTAAAGTTTTTTTACATCAAGCCCTACTGGCTGCAAACTGTTGTAGCTTAGGAAGCTGTCACCAGTGGATGCACCACTACCAGCTGTGTGCCTCAGACTGGTGTCATTTTTTGCACCCTTCATTTGCATGGGAAGGAAGTCTTTTTGAAGCTTTTTGTTGTTGTTTTTATTTATTTTCTAACTGGCAGTTCTTTGAGAGCTGTTACCAAGAAGGAGTTAGAAATGGTCTCAGCTTCTAATGTTTGTAGTGGTTTAATGGAAATAATAGAGGTGAAATCATCTAAGCCATAAAATAAATGCTGTTTATTCAGCAGCTCTGCAGTTTAATGTACGGATACGTCCACAGTATTTTATGCATATGTGCTTCATGCTTTAAAATGTGTCAGATTTGTCAGCTACGGTGTCACACACAAAAGTTGCCAAATGGCCAGGTTTCCTTCAGCTTTTGTGGCACTAACATCAAAAAAGCATAAAATTCATTTATATGGAACATGTCAGTGTAAGTGCCATGGAGGACCTCTCTGGGGGGTTTATTGGTTCAGGTACAGCTTTTTTGCACACAGATGTACTTTCCTCTTCTAGGTCTGGCAGATCACTGCGTGTTGAAGCCACAGGTTAAACCTTACTACACTTTTCAGATAACAAAGAAACACTGGTCCTAAGAAAAACGCACGATTGGGTCATGCACAGTGAATGTTTATCACCAAGATACATTTTTTTTTTTGTGTTAAGGCATAAACCAATTGCTAGCTGCTTAGAAGATGTTATCCTAAGAGTTCTTCTGAAATGTCAACATGGGGTTTATGCTTCCTGAGTGATTGGATTCAGAACACATCAAAAAAAGATAGAAAATCACTTCTGCAGAAAATCACTTCTTATCATTTGCAGACCCATGCAGATTTTCAAGAAATGGAAATGGACATACAATAGACTGCCAGTTTAAATCTACTGGTTGTGGACTTCTCCTAGTTATCTTTTGTAGACCCGTTAGAAGTAAATAGTTGTCTGATTTCTCATCAGCTCTGGACCACTGGTTGAAAGCGAGCTGTTCTGTATTTGTAATCCTTTTTTCCCCACTGATCGAGCACCTTTTTTAATTTAGCGAAGCACAGCATCTCCGTCACGGGAGCTAGCCTTTTTTTATTCATGTTAAGATTGCCAAGGCATTTTCCCAGTGTGCTCTGAGGAAAATGCTGATATTTGAATAATTTGAAAATGCCCAAAGCTCTCAAACTTCATTCTCAGCTATTGTTTTGCCCAATCTATTATGCATTGAAAACCTAGATTGTGATTGATGAACTGCCCGTAGCAGTAGAGGGGAGACTGTCTGTTCTGTGCATAGCTCAGTGTGTAAAATTAATCCCATGTAAAATGATGCTGCCTATACAAGGGTTGTGGAGGAAGTGCTGCAGAATTTTTTGATGTAATTGCTGCGTTAGACAAGCAACGTTCAGCAGAAAACAAGTGCTTCCATTCTTCGGGGCTTAACAAATGTTGTGTCTTGTACAAAAATGATAAATCCTGTGGTAGTTCGTGATGCTTAATGCAAACTATATTACAGGTCACCCAGGTTTCAAGACTCGGTAGATTCTGCTGCTCCATGCCTGAATGGAAGTCACCCAGCTCAGCACATTAAACAAGAATGCCCCGGTGATTATAAGGTTCTGTCTGAGGCTTCCACGCATAGAAGGATTACGGAGGGGATGGAGCTGAGAGCCTCCGGTAGCCTGCATCCTGAAATAGACCTAATGAATAATAGCTTTACAAATTCACTTTCTTCCTACTTGTTTAATAATGAACATAGCTCCTCCCTGGGTCCGTTGTCACTTGGCACCCCTCAGCACTCGGCTAGGCTACAAACGAGCAACCTGAAGAAGAGATGCATCTCTGTTGTGCCGTCTTCAGCCGAAGGAATTGACATTACAGCTATCATCCGCACATCACAGACGTCACTGGTCACCTGTGTGAATGGACTGCGAACTAATTCAGCTGGCATTTCCTCTCATCCCGTGGAGATCAGTCATCACAGTGCTCAAAAATCCTCTCGGCCCCAGTCTTGCTCTCAGCCTGGAAACCCTTGCAGTATTCCCTCCCCTCCAGCATGTCTTGTACCTATTTCCACTGAATGTGACAGAGGTGACTGTGAGCAGATACAAATGCAGCAAGTCGAGGAGAATGGAAGTCTCAGCCTTATGATGAATGGCAGTAGCATTCCTCATCAAAACACCTCCCACAGCACTCAGAAGGTGAGTTTCTTAAAACAAGAACCAGCTGACGATTATTCCTCCGCTGCTGATCTTTTCCGACATCATCAGGGGCTGCCTCCCCCTTACCACCTACACCAGCAGCTAAGCCAAACTCAAGGGACACTGCCTCACTTGCACGCCTCTATGTCTCCGAAATCCCTTCAGCCCAGCGAAGGGGATGAACAGGACCTCGGCAATGGCAAGCAGATCTGTCGGTGGATTGACTGCAGTGCCACTTACGACCAACAAGACGAACTGGTCAGACACATAGAAAAGACACACATTGACCAGCGGAAAGGAGAGGACTTCACTTGCTTTTGGGCAGGCTGTGTCCGCCGATATAAACCCTTCAATGCTCGTTACAAACTGCTGATTCATATGAGGGTTCATTCTGGAGAAAAACCAAACAAGTGCATGGTAAGTCTGGAATTTATTTGTTTGAATAGAAGCATACTACTCTGTTCTCTTTTTTGCTCTCTCTTCAGTCTTATTCCAATATAATTGTCGTGCTTTCCTGTAAGAGTCTGCAGCAGGCTACAGGGGAACTGGAGAAAGCCTTAATATAGAAGGAAATGTTTGAGTGAGAAATACTGTAGTTCTTGGAAAAGGGATTCAGTTCCCTTATATGAGAGCTTAACTTTTAATACAGTGCTTTATTTTTTTTAATATTCATTAAAGCATTAATAAAGTGATGATCAAAGCACACAGCAGTCACTTAACGTAAAACAAGTCACTGAGCCTCGGGTGACATTTTTAATCAAGAAACATAAAACACATCTAATGAAATTCTTTTCATTCCTTCAGCTGAACAGTAACCCATAGAGTTACGAGTGCAAAAGTTTCGAATGGCAGTTTAGAAAAGAAAAAGAAACTTGTTAAGGATTTTAAACAGTTAAAAGAATAAAAGGAATATCTTCAATTACATTTTCAAAGGTTTTTAGGGGCTTTTTTAATTTGCAAAACAGAGCTTTAAAAATAAGTAAAAACCATTGTTCTCTTCTGATCAAGAAGATGTAAACAACATCAGTGTTCCAAAAAGAGGATCTTGGGAATAGCACCATCTCTGCATCTGCCCACCATGATGACAATATGGCTAAACTAAAATAAAAGTTAATGACTTCCATTAAGCTTTCCACATGTTTGCAACAACAATGATATAAGACCCTGACTGAAACAGATGAAGCAAAACAAGTTTGACATAAGCTTCCAAATTGGGCCATGAAATTTGGAAAGTCTTATTTGTAACACCCACATGCGCACGCGTGTGCGTGCATGCACATGCACATACGCGCACACACAAATGAGTCCAAACAAAAGGGATGATTATAGCAGCAGGTTGTTGTTCTTGATAGGCAGAATTTTTGACTGTATGTCTATTTATTGTTATGATCAGAGCATGATATAATGGAAAATGTTCGTAAGGAAGTTAGATCAAGACAAACTTTTCCATGGCAAGCTGTAGCTTTCTATGGAGGAAAAGGAAAGCATGTTTTTATAAAAAGCTTCCTTTTCTTCATTTGTTTGAGGAAAGCTTGCTGGCTTGCAATGGGTATGGCAGGGAGAAGGAAGAAAAAAGTTATTCAGTGTTTTACGGAGAAAAATATTCTCTAGGTAGTCACCTGATGATATTCTTACTTCCATTACATAAATGAGCAATGTTACCTTAATATCCGTGCTGTTCAGTGGGTATTCCCTGAAATAATACTGGAAACAATGAAGATTTTTAGACAACACCATCATGTCCAAGATAAAATGGAAAGTTTCTAAGACTTACCTGTTTCTTTCATTTTGAGTGAAAGAACTGACTCGCTCATTTCCAGAAGTAGCTAAACCCTATTTTGTAAAAGTATAAAGGAACTTGAAGTTCCTGTAAATATCTTTTTTTGGTCATAAATCATGCAAGGATAATGCAGCTTAGTTGCTTTTTTCTGAACCAAAGTCTAAGTAAACAGTGAAAGTATGCCTATTTTATTTTAGCCTTCCTTTTATTCGACTGTTTTAACAGTCTCTGTAATGAGAGTGGTCTTTTCCCTACTTATATCTCACAGTTTTTAAAGGAAATATTTAAACATGAAACCCTGATTAGCTTTACTATAATGCTGAAAGAATCAGTTTTTGCGGGAACTTTTGCCTTTTTCTGCAAAATGCGTATTTGACAGGTATTATATAGCAGATATCTAATGTTACATTCCCATTCCTACAGGAAACTGGATAAACCAGAGACATTAAATCATGTAACATCTTAGCAAATGCTAAAGATTTTGCCTTTCAATTATGTACATCTGCATTAAAGAAGTGGCTTTTGATAGTGTCTCAATGCTTAACGTTGTGAATAGGTTGAAAAAAATTCTGCATCTGCTATTGCAGATAGCTTTCATGGCACATGTATGCAGCCTTGGCATGTAAGTACATAAAGATGTTTTATTTATGCAGATAGTGTATTGTTGTTCCCATAGCCAGGATTGCCCCAATCAGAATTTGGTGCTTCACACTGCAGAACTTGCAGTTAACTCTTCTATTCCCAGACCAACACCCTTCTGCTATCAGCAGATGTATCCGTGTATTAAGTGTCACAATCTGGAATCCTCTACTGGAGTACAACTGGATCCAAGTGAGCACATGAAAAATAAGTTGTCTTTGTAAATTTAGTTTCCTACCCTGGAAAGACCTTGATCTAGCAGGGACAGGATCCAAAGCTGCAACACGGCTCCTTAAAGTTATTAATATCAAGTGGGGATTATTTGCCCAGTGAATTCCATTCCACTTTAAACAAGGGTTGCTGTGCAGTGTTTCTTTGTGCAGTGATGTCATGTCATTTTAAATGATGGCTTTTCTTTTGATGTGATAATAATTGTGCTGTTATTCCTGCAAATTAAGAAGGCAATTCATTCTGTGTCTATAGAGGTCTGAGATTTTGTTTCATTTTTGCTGTAGCCCTGTTAAAGTAACTTTACATCTCTTGGTATTTGTAGTGGAGATTTTCTTTCTCTGTTCACAATTACCCATTGTACTTTCTTTTTAAGCCCTCGATTTTGTTCCCATCTGTAAGATTACTGGCCGACTAGGTATTGAGCTGCTCAGGAGAAGCTAACAGCAAGCAGCACCCCACCATCATACATAAAAGTACTTTTCCATGTAAAATTATTAATTTCTTATGACAAGCTTTGCTACTATGTACTGTAATAGACAAAGGAATTTTGGAATTCAAGCTACTTGAGAACAGGAAATACATGAGACATTTTGATTGAAAAGTAAATGGTTCACTAAAACAGCAGTTAATCCTTTTATTATCTTTCCAACAGCAGTTTCCACAATACTTTCATGAGGTAAGCTTCCTTCAGTCCAACTGTAACACTCTCATCGTTACAGCTGGTTTAAATTTAGCTAGCCTGCTTCTTTCTTTACTACAGATAGTCGACAGGCAAAACAGTATCTGGTGTAGAGAAATGCTGATGTTTCGGGTCCGTATTCTGCTTGCTGTGTTTCATTGCCAAAACCCGTACTATGAGTATACTGTTTTCATATTCTGTTAAATACTCTAATTTAGTGGTGCCTTCTTGTCATTGTGTCCCTCAGTTTGGTTTTTCCTTGGGCTCTGCAAGTAGTCTAGAGGAAACTACCTAATCTCTTTGCAATATCCTGTTATGTTTCATACTTAACTCATGTTATTTTAGTTTTATTAAATTTGGGGTTCATCTGCATTATAATCAAAAATATATCCAACAAAAATAATGATGCAATGCATTTAAGACTTTAACTTCTGAAGATTAATTTCATGCTTTTTTAGATTTGATGTCCCAGACAATTGGAATTTTGATTGTCTGAGACAGCAAAAATTAGTAAGCTTAAATGGTTTTTATTTAAAAAAATTTCTCATAGCTGCATCTTTTGCTGCTTTTAGTTCTTCCAATACTTTGGTGGGTAGAACCCTGCTGATCTCTAAATATTGCATCTTTGGTTTAAGCCTCTGCTTACAAATGTAAATACAGAGCTGCTCATTTAGTTGTCTAGCATTGTTTGATTTGGAAAAATCCATGCTTGGCTTATCAGTTTATCCTCTTGTGCTTTCTGTGGCTTCATAAAGAGTAGAAAATGAAGTTAGCATCGCTGCATGCATCTGTGTTCAGGGAAACTATGTTGCAGGCTTTCACAGACATGAGCAAAGGTATTATATTTTCCTTTTTGTAATTTCTACATATGCAAACCGTGTTTATTGATATTGGGTTTCCTAACGTTTGTGATATCCATGAAAAGAGCTGGGCGGTGATAACAGCCATTGTTAATGTTTCTAGTTCATGTATTTCAAAGAAACAAATGCCTCCTGTGTATGTTGTAGCCCTGTCTGTGGCATCATGTTTCTGCCTGGGTAAGACTTGGAAGCCAAATCTTTTGTCCTTGCGTACGTGCAGTGTGTTCGGTTTGGGAACAGTCATAATGCAAGGATTTGGGTTCTGCTGTTGTGCACCCTGAAACTCCCGCACTTGTGCTGTTTGTAGTCAGTTCTTTTGGATCCGTAAAGGTGAGGCTCTACAGGTCCTGTATTGAGACACAGAGCAGATAAGGAACTTGCCTAAAGGCATCCTGAGGCAATTCCAGCATTCCAGCTCCGCTCTGTGTTCAGATCACTGCATCACACAAACTAAGCACTGGCAATTTGACCTCTGAAACACATTTTTGTACGGATTGCATAAAAGATAGCGATCCTGCTTGTTATTTTTATTGTTCTTCTATGACGCAGGTGGTTCCATGTGGCATAAACCTGTGACAACTTTCAGCTGAGCGCCAGAAGGCCTCGCGCGAGGCCTTTGTCATCCTGGGCAGCAACCCGGTTATGGCGCTTAAGGGCGAGAGGGGCCTGTGGGGCAGATCAGTGTGATTGCCACCGCTGCTAAGGAAACCCATGCGGAATCTCTGCTGTCAGTAGATAGCAAGGATTATGCTGCCTACGGTCAGTGGGGAGCGTGTGCCCAGCAGTGCACGTTGAGTAGTGAGGTCTCTGTGGGCTACATCTGCCAGTGAGTCTGAGCGGGTCCTGCGAGTGCAGGGAGACAGGCCTGCGTGCCCGGGCTGACGGGAGTTACTTCACCTGAACAGTGAGCCGGACCCGAGGGAACGCTGTGGAGGTCTGCAAAGTGTTTTCGGCTTTTGGCGTGGAGGGTGTCATGCGCTGATGCCAAAGGAGTGCTTTAAAAAAACAATAGCCACACTTTCTTTCCTTTGAAGTCGATGGTAGGAAACATCAGTTCTATCAAGGCTGCCTCGTTACAGATCTCTCTTTTTATGAGGTCCCTTTGGTGGCATTTCCCAACACTCAAGGAATTGCCCCATTAAAACCACTCTGTGATTAGAGGAGAAGTAGACAGCAATTCAGTGGTTTGGTGAAAACACAATGTTTATCTGTTTACGAAACCCACTACAGACTGCCTGACAGCAGTGCAGATGGGTTTAGGCATGCACCAGCACTGCGGGGCAGGCAAATGGCTTTGGACTCGTCACTGTGTCAGTTCCCCACCAGCATCTGGTGAATTTGAACTCTTGGTGTCCACGGGAGAGCTCCAGACTGACTGATCTCGCAGAGCAAACGCTCTGAGAGTTTCCTCTGTGTCTGGCGTTGTCCCTTGGTTTGCTGCAGCAGAACGGGAATGCAAACCTGTGGTTCGTAGTGCGGCCAGGAGCCACGGTGCAATAGTACAGCACGTTGCGGTGTCTGCGGGGGCTCGACACCTGCCTGCTGGAGCTGGGCCGCAGAGCGAGTAGCTCCACTGATTCCCTGAAGGACCGTAAGCTTCCCAACATGGGGCATCCCTCCCCTGGGACTGCCGACCTTCAGGACGTGCTGTGAGGTGTGGCTGCTTTCTCCGGTTGAGAACATTGGAGGGGCTAGATGGATTTCCATCCGACCAGGGCGGCTCGTTTTCTCTTCTTTCACAGCAGTTTGATATGGGTTAGGTCCCACTGCATATTCTTGGGCCTTTTGTTTGCATAAATCTAAATAAATACAAGGGAAGTAAGTTGTGACTATTGCTGCCAGCACCCAGAAGGGTATTCAAGCTCAGTTGCGTGCCTTAAAAATTTTACACAGGATACTGAAGATAGCTGATAAATGGAGTACGGTAGGCTTTACATGGAAGCATTAGGCTTCAAATACATACTGTTTTTATCCACAAGAGCATTTAATTCCATAAAGTTTTATTTAATTTGACTTGATAAATTATTCAGTAATTGGGGACCTGGTTAAAACATAATCCTACTTTTTGACTGCAGTTTTCCTGGCATGTTTATGCAGAGCTAGTCACTGTGTGTAGATACTGCTGTTCATTCTTTTAAGAATCAAAGCGGGATAATAACAATAATATCACCACAACATAGTGGGTACTCGCTCTGTGAACCTCACTGCCATACCATATAATGTAATTAATTACCACTATTGTGATTTCTCACAGTGCTGGATCCTTTCAGCTAATAAAACTCAGTATCTACTCAAGCTATGGGGACAAGACAAAGCAGATAGTGGTTTAGGGAACAGCTAGACTTGTGGCACAAGGACGAATATTTCTTTCCATGTTCCCCACTAGAAATGTTACTAGATGTTCCAGGCCATTTTTTTCCAACCAGTAGTAGTATCATTGCAAAACAGAGTTTTGAGAAGAAAATCATTAGTGAATCTGGATCACATTCAGTTTGGAAAACAGAATGATTGGGGGACAGTGAACAGGGCTGGAGGATTTTGTTACTATTGGCATTTTCTAAACAGTGTACTAATTTAGAAATAATGATTTTTTTTTTCTGTATTTTAACCCATCTTTTTTGACTTTTCAGAATGAAAAGTATTAAACAAAGAGGCTTTTCAAGGTTGTGTAAAAGCTCTCCCCATTTGATTTATTTAGAGTTTTTATTTTGTTAGAGCAGTCCCCAAACAATTGTATCTCAGCTCATTCTGGACTGATTTCTCCTCCCTTCATTCTTCAGTGTTTTGATTTGGCTACTGAAAAAAATATATCTTTAACATAATCCCAGCTGTGACATTATTTGAATAGAGGTAAAATGAACCACTTTCCTCCAAAGCAGCAGATATCTGTCAGAATCCTAAACGCTCTGAGCTTTTGACAAACACCTGACAGCGATTTGATAGCGATCATCTTAAAGGAAGGAAACATTTTTGTGTTGAAATGCTTCTACACAGTGACTGTGCAGCTTGGCACCATTGTGGCACAGAGAAGTAATTTGATCAGAACTCCTCCACACTGAACTAAGTCATTTGTGTTCTTTGTCAAATATATAGGCTAAAGTATGCCCAGCTTAGAAACTTACAATTTATTAGTTGTGACCTATGATGTCTGGCTGCCAGACAAAATTCTAGGCATTGCTCCCAGGTCTTTTTGGAAGATTTTTCCTAGACTCCTTTCCCTTCCCTTTGCCCAGTTTGCTCACAAAACTTACATCTCGATAGCATGTTTTTATCCTTATCCCATTGCCCCACAAAACTCCATTAGTGATTTCTTCTCATTTTAAGACACAGAATATTTCCAGCTCTACTGTGGCCTGGCTCTGGATGGTAGTCCATATGTAGATTTATTCAAGCCCCAGTCTCAGCACAGACCTATAAACCTCTCATGGGGCATCACCTTTTGAAGATATCTTGCAAGCAGCCTCTTAACTGCCAATTCATTCCAGCTGCACCACAAGATCACTTTCTTTGCCATGCAGATCAATGAATTGTATCAAATAAGCACATCTGAGGATGCAAAAAGGGAAAGGCTTTCCAGCCTCTAAGTGCTGGCTTTGCAATAACTCTTCAGAATTTCTGGAGCTCACCATTTCCTATGTAGCAACAGTATGACAAGACTTCCTTCTCACTATGCATCCTGTCTGGGACTGAATCGTCCATCAGTTTCACTATATGAATCTGCACGGTAGGAAAGAACAAGCGGTACACCCTCGGCTGGTCAGATGCATTCCCCATCTAGTCACAAGTTTTGCAGAGCAGTAAACATACTTGTGAACTACCTGCTTCCCGTGGGAACATCTTAACACACCCCAAGAGTACCTCAAAGATGGGTTCAGCATCATTTTGGCAGAGTGAGTTGTCTCCACAGGGTCTGGGAAAGTAGGTTGCATTGACTGATCCATGGGCAGTCTGCAGTTATCTAATATCTGGGAGCAGTGACAGAGGATTTTCTTCCCCCTAAAATTTCATTTTTAAAAGATTTTGCATCTGAACATTATTAATCTTTCCACTTAGAAAGTGGAAAGCTTGGAAGTTCTAAAATTTTAAGCAGTCTTTGTGACTGTGTACTTGAGGTTAAGTGTTTGGCTTTATTTTATTTCTGTGTATGTGTTCTGTGGGGATTATTAAAAACGGCCTGGAATTGCTCTGAACTGTCAGTGATTTAGCCTTCCTGAACAACGATTAACCTCAAGAAAGAAAATAGCCTGAATCACCTGGCAGAGGGTTTGGTCAAATTAAAAAGCAGTAAAATTAAATATTGTTTAAAAACTGTGCCAACGATATACTCATTAATGTTTCTTATTAGGCCAATACATTTTAATACTCCATATTAGTGAAACATATGTCATTTAATAAAAATGTTAATCTGCATTTGCAGGCAGCACAAAGGCTGTATACTGCAGTCTCAGGGGAGAAAGAGGAATTTAGTGCACATTAAAAATTTTATACAGTCATTTATGCAGTTGGATCTCAGTTCTAAATATGATGCATTTGTTTGTTACTTCAGGGCAAACCAGCAACCCTTAGCTTTTAACAATCGGATGGGAAATAAAAAAAACATCATTCCACAACACGGGGCAGCTATATTGGTGTAGGCTTCACAGTGGGCCAGATTCTGAAACCTCACTTGCTTAACAAGTCGTCCAGTGGGCCTAGTAATAAATAATGTGTTATTTAAATTCAGTATGTCAAAACTTGACCTTCTGGCATCTGACAGTCCACATTGTGGATTTTCAAGATTTTCAGAAGTGCACCCTGCATTTGGGTAGCTGTATTGTGGAGGTCCCCAGCTTGAACAGGGCACCTCTGAAGCTGAGGTCTTCCTTCTCTCAAAGCAGACAGCATATAACGAAGGTACTGAAATTTCGTAAGCACTTCTGGAAACGTTGACGTTAGATCTCCGTTTCCACACGAGCACAACGAGGTTAGTCTCCCTGGAGCACAGGGAGTGTGAATAATCACAGAGAGGTAGCGAGGCCAAGAACGTAACACATCCATAATGCTATTTTGCATCTCTAGCGGTTCTTTCTGCTGTGAACCTCAAAGCTCTTACAGGCTTCTGCCAGTGTACAGCATTTCCTGTGGCGAAAAGTGTTGCACCCAAATTCCAGATTCAGTTAAATTCAGGCAAATTACTCCGCTACCTTCTGTCCCTGTTTACACTGGTGTAATGGTAAAGAAACCCTGAATTTACATCAGGGTGTGTGAGCCCAGAACGGCTCAGCTACAAAGTGCCAATAGTCACACATTGAGTCCCTGGCAGAAAAGGCAGGAAAAAGAACTGTTTCTTCCCAAAATGTTTTCTCTTCCACCTATTTCTTAAAGTTGCTGTGGGAGTGTGCACCTCTGTTGACCAAAAAGTCCCTTCCGCTTCAGAGCATTACTCACGTGAGTAAGAGTTTGCTAAACTGCAATTTTTTTCAGCTGTACAGTGGCTTTCAAAGAAATTGTTGCTATTACGAAGTGTTCAGAGCCCCGTGTGCTATCTCCAGGACACCTGTATTTTCTGCGTTCTGTAAGTCAAATTTTTACACTTATATCACAGACATTTGTTGTTGCCCGAGTTTTCTGTTCACGTCCCTGGGCTGCCTGTGGAATCAGGAATATGAGTTTTATTCCAAAAGCCTGCTTTTGTTGTCTATAACAGTGTCTTCCCTCGATCGCCTTCTTTTATTGTTGCGTACAGATAACATATGTGTGAAGAGATCCTCACTCAGGTACGGTGTAACTGCAGCGTTAAATAATTGATCTTGATCTTTCTTTTGAAACAGCATCCAAGGCATTTAAAAGTGGGAAATGGAAAAAGCATGTTCTCATAATCCAGCTCAGTAAAGTTTGCACAACTGCTCTTTGTTTCATCATCCCTACAATAAATCTTTCATTTTTGCCAATTGAGAATGCCTACTAAATCTGCAAATGATTACTTCCCTGAATTGTGTTGGGATTCTTGCAATACATTTTTCTTACATGGGTAATGATAAAATAAGAGTCCATCAAAAATATTTTATTGCCTGGCAGAGAGCCTTTTATGAAATGGTTTTGATTCAGGGAGATTCTTCCAAGTGTTTTAGAGCCTTTGCTTACAACTTGCCTTTAACCCTTGCGTGGAGGGCTGCCAGGCCCCGGGAGTGGCAGCACTAAGGTCGGTCCGGCAGCGACAGGCAGGGCCTGGGTTTAACCTGCAGCCCTTGGCCTCAGGCTGTGAGCACGCTGCTTCAACGTGTACTTGTACAGGGTATTGTGTTACTGTTAGATTAGAGAGCTGATGAATGTCAGACAGGTGGGAACCTTGTAAAGCTAATCTGCTGTGTCCATGTTGATATGATTTCACTCGCTGTTTCAGTGAGAGAGCGGGGAAGACGGAGTACTAAAAAAACAGGAAAACACCAGGCGAAACTGGTAGGGCCTTCTGGGTCACTGAGCCCAGCCTCCACGAGGCCAGGTATCATGTCACATTACAATAATCCCTTCAGTACACCCAGAGGCACAGAATACCTTTCTGTCCGGGCCTTTGAGAAAGATGCAGTGTCGACACTTGGAAGCCAGGGTCTTTCAAAGTGGTGTGAAACAAACCCAGCCTTGTTTTTGCTGATTTCAAAATGGTACAACTACATTTCTCTGCCTTTGTGCAGCAATGACCAGCTGCAGGAATTGCTTTGCTTTCCCTTATAAAGAGACACGGTCTCGGACCGGTTCCCTGTAGATCTCCAGCACGCTGTCTCCACAGAAAACAAGGCCCATGGGGGTGCTCCTGGAATGGCCCGAGCCTTGGTGCCTGAAAACACGTTCTGGGGTACTGCAGGGAGAGGGGGTCTGGCAAGAGACCTACCTTGTGGTACTTGCTTGGACTCACAGAAAAACAGCGGTAGACCTGACTCAGTATGGGGTGTTCTCAGCAAAACCACATCTAATGCTTGACACGGTGCCCACTTGCCTCCATGCAATAAATTCTCTACTCAGACGTGACATGGGGAGAGAAGAAAAAAGCAGAATATGTGAAAATATGTAAAAGCATCACAGTTATTCCCAGACTTTTATCTTCCTGCACATCCTCAAACGTTATGAGATCTTTAATTGCATGGTCGGGGTGATCTCAGAGGTCACTGTTTACAATGCTTTGGTCTAACTAAACATTTTTAGCTTTTGTTTTGTCTTCAGGAGTGAAAAGATGACAGCAAACACACAGAAACCTGGCATATGCATCAGCTGCACAGAGCACACCAGCTTAGTCAGTCTAAGTTTTTTTAGCCAGGTAGGTGCTAAAAAATAGCATGCTTTACACTAGTTTGGCAAACCTCTTCTTTTGTATACCTTACTTGAGGGCTGAAGTGATATGCCAAAACTATCTCTGATGATGCTGACCATTTTTCTTTGGATTTTGAAAGGAGATGAACAGAAAGACTTTCAGGTGTGAAGAGACTGTGCTGAATTTAGAGGGTGAGGATTCAGAGGTACACAGTGAACATACCAGGAGAGGCCAGGTGAGGGATTCTGTATTGTCTCTCCTTATAGATGGATACTGAGAAGCAGCAAATGTAGACCTTTTTAAAGGAAAGACATTTTAGCACAGGGCAAAGTAGAAGGCATCAGAGTGGAAGGAACCTTTGTGAAGTGTGGGCATTCTTAACTGTGGCTTGAGATATTCCTAACTTTACATTGATTGCTCTCACGCAACTTGTAGCTGGGCCACTGGAATGACAACACGTATAAAACATGAATATTTGTCTCTGCATTACTTCATTTCTAGTGCTGTAAAAATACCATTCACATAATGGGGTAATGGCCTGCAAGTTCTCATGATTTCAACTGTTTTGGAGTTACAGGAGTACTGTTCCTTTATGGCAAGCATCCATCTCTCATTTTAACATCTTTGGCACTCGCCTAAAGGATGGGAAATTAAAAAATGATTAAGGGGACAGAGAGACAGTCTTTTAAGGAAAGATTAAAGGAATTAAACAAGGGCTGGGGAGCAGAGAACAAGGAAAGGGAGGGGTTGTTTAGAGGAGAGCAGAGAATGTAAGTACGGGAGATCAGCCATAACTGAGCAAAGGAAAAATGAATGCTAATCTTTCAGTAAAAGTTTCCTTAATTATGAGGTGTATTTTAGACTGGAATAATTTCATAGTGGAAATAATGGATACCCAATTATGTGAAGAATATAAGGTAGACTGTCTGAATAAGTGAAAAACATTGTAGAAAATCATCTTGAATGCAAACTGTCTTTTTGCTGATTTCTGCCATTCTGTGAAAATTGATTTTGTCATTAGGCATAAGAGAAGGACTTGCAATAACAGGCACAGGAATACATTTTTAGCCTTCAGGTGTCTGCACTCTAAAGATATTATTTGTGTATTTTGTCCTCCTAATGTTGCTGTAAGGTAGCTAGGGACAGGCAGCATGCACAGAGCTGGCTCAGCAGCCCATACATTGTGCGTCCCCCTGTCCTTCCAGGCAAGACTGTCAGCCCATTTCACAAATGAATGCTTTCTTTGCACACCGGCAAGCATGGAATCAGGGATGACTGGTAGAGCAGTCACATTGCCAAGAATGGTACCTTCTGTTTTGCTTTGCTCTTACCAGGTTTGACCTTTATAGAACAGAATGTTTCTTCTCACCATGAATGAAAGCCTTGCTATTCATTCCAGGGAATGCGATTGTACCACTTAGGCCATTGTGCCAAGAATGACTGTGCCGTGATATATGGATATTTTATTTCTGTTGGGAAATTGGGCAAGTAAGGGCTGTTGAGCACAGCACCTTCACCTGCAGATTCCTGCTTCAATTTCCTCAAAATTCAGGCAGTGAAATTCAAGTTGTGTTTCAAGCGTGATGCTTTGATGTGCATTGATCAGATCAGATCAGATTGGGCTGTGTTTTGTCTGGGAAACAGTGCAGGGCACAACTGCATTGTGGAGCTGAGAGGTGCACAGGTACGGGCTCACAATCAGATGACATTAAGCCAAACCTGGGGAGAGAGAAGGAGGCCAGCTCTTCCCTAAGACATCTCTGCTGAATCTGTACCTGGGCCTGCATTTGCCAATTCTTTGGCGACTCTGAGCAGGATAAACATAGCAGAAAAACAAGACAGTGAAAAGCATGATGATGCTGTCTCCATCTTTTACATCTGGCATGGACTGAGATTTCTTGCAAAGGTTTTTGGTGGCTGATGAGGAAGCACATCAGCTCCCTGGTCTTAGCATTTGCCCCAGCTGTTATGAATGAGTCGTTCCCCTTAGCAGGTGAAGGCACCTCCGTTAAGAATCGGTCTGATGCTTGTTGATCGCCAACAGACTATGTTTGTGCATCACCAGGGGTGCAACTTCGAAGGCAGATGAAGCTTGTTTTGAATATTTTGTCTTGTCAAATACAGGCTCCGATACGTATAAATTGTTTTAGGAAAGTCTGTGTTGAAACGCATCTCTGAATGGCAAGAGAAAGAAGTGGGTATTGCAGTCATCCCAAATACTTTCAATTTCGATTGTTTATAGCAACGCTGACAGAAACTAACACTATACACAAAACTGGTTTTGAAACTGCCCTTTTTTCAGAGTTAATGACCCACAGGCTAATGGAAATTTGCCAGTTTTTACCAGCTGGGATCTGGCCTGATTTTACTGGGAAAGAAAAGGGCAAGGCAAAGAAACCATTTGGATTTCTGAAAGTCTGTGATGGTTGTCTTCTCTCATTATATAGCTTTTGTATTTTATTTTTGGATATTGTGTTTATAATTGACCTGTACTTAATAAAAATGCCTGCTTTGCTGAAGGACAGCATACTCTGATCACCCAGGAATTCCCTTTGATAACTGCGTTTAGATCCACTTCTTTGAAAAACCAAACCTATTCCAGTCAATGCGAAAGGACTTCTATTAAATCATGACTTTGAGGATCCACTGACACAGGTCAGCTGCTCTAGCTCCATCTGGGAGAAGGTAGTTGTATGTATTTTATGATATGCTGCTCTGTTTATTGCACTTGGGTCTTTCTGGGGCATTACACTGGGACTTCTCATATGATAGGCATGGCTGATTTGGCTCACATGATTAACCTGGAAAAGGCAGACTCTGTACCTGAGTGCATTTGTTTGTAAAATCAACAAAAGAGAGGGAGCGAGCCATTTATAACAATTATAAATACAAAAAAAAAAGAATCCCTAAAGGCAAGGCTATATCATGCATTATGTTCAAGCAAGTATGGGATCATTAGTATCATTCATAATAATTTGATTTACCCCCATGGCTTCAAAACAATGCATGGCTCGTAGCCTTGTGAATTGGAGTGCGTTAAGAATTGCATGGCAGCCCTACATTTTTAGTAGGAAAACTCTTAGGTCTTACTATGCTGAAGGCTCTTTTATTGTAAAACTTTACGAAGATAGATGTTACTTCAGTTCACAGTAAACAAACTGACTCTGGAGTTTTTGGTCTCAGTTTTCCAGAGACAAATTGTGAAAGCTTCTAATTGTAGCCTAAACAAAACCATATTTTTCATAAAAACATGGCAGCGTATCATTCTAAATCTACAGTGTTTTGCCCAGGAACCATTTCAAGTACAAAACTCCAGCATGCAAAATAGCCACCTTAGACAAAACAAACTATCAAACCTGTATATTAAATGGAGTTCTTTTGACTGCAGTGTTGCACCAAAAATGTTGTCATTGTTTCAACTCTCTTTCCCTCCATGCACTCAGAGATACCAGTGTATACTTAAGAAAATGTTAAATATAGAATACTGGCAAATTTAGCTTAAATACAGTTACTAGTAAACAACTATAGCAGGGCTGCCTGATTTCCAGGCCTGATTGCAGCCAATTTTAATTTAGATTATGAAAGATGAAGAACAGAAAGCCTTAAAAGACCAATTTCTGGTTCTTTGCTACATTTATGAGCGTACAGCGGCTTTACTCATGACCCAAGTCTGGTTTTGGTAAATTCTGATAAATGTTTCATAATGTTATTATAGAAACAGACACATCGTTTAGCTATCAAATCGTTGGCCTTATTTAAAGGAAAGAGAGGTTGGTCTGTCTCCAGACATGCTGGAGCAGCTGCAGAGTAGCCACTGGAGCTCCTAGCTGGGACTGTAGCTACCACTGCGTGGGCAGGCAGAAGGTGCTGCCCTCCCACCCTCCAGCAATCCCATTTTGCTCTGTCCCATCCACTCTCAGGCATCAAAACGACCGTGCAAAGCTGCGGGGAGAGTCTCCCCGGGCAAGGCAGGGTCTCCAACCTTTGAGCACCTGCACGGAGCCTGCCCAGCTGCAAGCTCTAAGCCTCTGCCAGTTCCTAAAGGCAAATTTCAGCTGTGCTGAAAGCAAAACTCCCAATGACCGCAAACAAGCAGGAGCACAGCCGAGGCCTTTATGATACAAGCGCAATAATCAAGCCCCGGTTCACAAGATACTGAGTGCTCCTGTTACAGAGGTGGGTGACTTTCTCTGGGCTTTGCTGTGTTATGGCACCTCTGAGGGCTGCTCTCCTGAAGCTCCTTGACATGTTTGAAAACAGGGTGATTCAGTTTGGTGATTCAGTTTGGGAGGCTTTGAAGTTTTTAGCTCAGGTTTAGGGAAAATGTACAATGTGAATCATCCAGGGACTTTGTTTTCTCAGTGAGTTCTATGGTAATTGCACACTGCAGTAATGTTTAGGGCAAAACAGTATAAGACATTGGAGCCTTTTGTTACTGCGAGTCATATCCTCCTGAAAGCCAAGTGTTTGTCAAATTAAGCAGACAGCTCATGCCTGGCTGTCTTTTGGGATTAAAAGCAGAGGGAGGACATGTCTTACTTGCATGTATCAGTACGCAATGCTAAAAGGAGAAGAAAGGGAGACAACTCCGTTATTCTTTCTTACTCTGAAAATCTGTCCCTGTGTTTAATGGTGGATGCAAAATTTTGACTGTACTGTACAGTGCTCGAGTTTTTGGTCTTGGGGTGTCCAGGAAACAAAAATTAAGATGGAAATTATTGGGAAAAGGACAGTTCATTATTTATTTGTAGTATATCAATGAATTTGGGAATAAATAAAACTGAGAGTTGATAGGGGCGCTTAGGGCAATGTGTTAGCTGTACGCCCATCAGCACAGTCCTGACGCTATCACTTGCAAGGTGGCCACAGCGCCATGAGCAAGTGAGCATCTTGTGCTGGGGTGGGGATTCGTGGTCATCTGCCGAGGTCAGCAGAAGGTTCAAATACCTTTATTTTTTAACCTGTTGTCTGTAGTGACCACTCCCTGGAGGGAGCTGGCTGAGAATAGGAAGGGACCTGTGAATTGCATCTGCTTTTATAGAAACTTAGAGGTTTATCAGACCCTGTGGTTGTGAAATGCAGACTTGGAAATACCAGAACCAGAGTGGACAGCACTGGTGTTTGGCACAGGACAGGTGCTGAACGTGTTCAGGTTCAGGACACAGGCTCTATTTCCCCTCCAGGAAGACAAAAAGTAGCTGTGTGGGAGTGGTGTGGCTCAGCCGCAGTCCCTGCGTGTTTTGTTTGGATAACAGCAGTGTCCTATGCAGTAGTTATTTTGGAGCTGGGCTTCCTGTGTTTGTTCCTGGTCTATTCATTAATAATAATGGAGTGTGAAAACCTAGCTCTGTTTTCGAGTTATCAAAATAAATTCAGACTTTGTGACCAGTTTTTGTCATAAGTGGGGTATATGATCTGAGCTATTTAAATATTTGTTTGCAGCACTGCCTTCCTGCTGCTTTATTAAGCCTTCCAGAACTCTGACTCCAACGAGGACGTGAGTTCACTTTGAAGGGAAGGGGTTTCTCATTCACTTCTAAAGCTAATCACTACGTGTTTGGAAAGATACATAGACAAGACAGACAAAATATGAGCAACACATGTACAACCTAACAGCCTTGTAACAGGGAAAATAAGAAAATCAGAGGTTACATCATATTATTGTAAGAATACAGTATTTTGTTTTCCAAACTGTTATTCAACAGTGGGATGAATCCTTGAGTCATCTTGTGTTTGAACTTCCAAAACGGCCTGTGGTTGTTCCATCGTTCCTCTCACACAGTCCCCAAAGACACAAGAGTTAGAGGCAATGATTAATCTTTCTGCCTTAATGGCCTGATCCAGCATTTGCTGATGTCGAGAGAAAGCTCCTGATATACTTCGACAGACTTTGGAGCAGGCCAGTGATTTTTCAAAATTATGCACAAGCAGCAAATGAGAAGCAAGTCGGGAAAATCTTTCCAAGTGCTGTGGACCCAATTTAAGAAACTGCTGTATTCTGTTGTAAGACTATCTAGAAACCCCCAAATACACGCACAAATACACAAACACATGGCTTATAATTCATTGTGATCACTTCCTACCTTTGATCTTTTTTTCTACTTGACTTGTGTGCATATGTGTGTATGTGAGAGTAAATAACCTAATCCTAATTGTCTGAAGATACACATACAGACATGTAACAACATGTATTGCTTACATAATGCCATAAATGAGCGTAGTGTTTGTGTGTAAATTATATTTATATATAAATTTCCTACAGTGTATATATGTAGCCAATATAAATAAATTCTTGTCACGGTAGTGGATTTTATCTATATATTTGCCTTATAAACTAGCAGGTAATAATTTAATTCAAAAGGTCCTTCCAAAAATGCAATTAATGTCTTTTGTTATAGTTTCCCTGGGTTTAATAATCCTCTCTTCCAGATTTATATTGGTTTCTGGAAAGTAATGCTTATTAGAGTGTTTTTCCAAATTGGCCACAATAATCCACTGAAATCTGCCAGCTGAATCATTGCTTTGCTTGTGAAATTGCCAGGATCGCCTGACAGTTATTACTGGGGCAGAAGGGGAGGGGGAAAGGGAATGAAAGTTTCATAATATGTCACTGTTACTGATACCTCCGCTATGGGTCTGAGATTTGGATTGAAATGTTTACTGAATTCTCTGTGAAAGGTGGAATGCAGGGTGGCAGATTGGCAGCAGGGCTTATAACAGGCAAAGTTCAGTAATTTCATTAGGCAGTTGTACTTCATTGTGGGAGTATTTAAAAGCATACGCATATACGCGCGTGTGTGTGTACCTAGGTGGTTTTTTATAGGTATGTATGTGTGCATTTTGCCCCATGCATACTCCCCCAGCCTGGTTGTTGCAGAAGGGGTATATACACGAACCAAGATTGTGTTTTACATAAAAATCCCGCCACAGGTGCCAAGTCACCACCTTAAATCAATCACCTGCTGCCAGGCGTGTTAGCACCTTAACGTGCTTATTCTCTTCTGTATGCTGCTGGTGAACGTGGGTGGCAGGTACCGAACAGCCGTGGTTCTAATACATTTCATTTTCTCTCACACTTTTGAGATATCTTTAAGGAGCTGATTTTGCAGTGTCCAAATTAATCTTTCATGTGAACTGCTGCAGAATGGACCCTAGCCTTGCTTTTGAGAAGGATTTACATCCCTAGCAGTTGCTGACAAAAGGATGCTGGATCCCACTGCCTCGCTGCAAAGGTATATAAAAGAATAGCAGGGCTATGGCCTGCCAGGGCTATGCCAGAGGGAGCAAGACAAAATGCCTCCCCCTCAGGAGCCCCGGCACCAGCGCCAACACAGAGCCCGTTTGGGGATGAGCGCTGCAGGCTGGGATAAATATTGTCACCAACAGCCATCCCTGGTGAGGCATTGCTCAGAGCAGCACCCACCCCCAGAGAGCATTTATGCACGGGATTTGTATTTTAGAGTTGGAAATAGGCTTTAGTTTAAGTAATCTGACTAGGAGGCAGGACGGGCGGTGTAAGAGTAGCATGCTGCAGGACAGGCAGCTGGATGGGGCTGTGTAAGCACCCGTAGACGCGTCTGCATGGAACAAATGGCATATGTTGGGGTTGCAGGGCTGTCAGTGCCCTGCTCAGGTGCAGCAAATCCAAAATCTTCCTGATAAAAGGCCATTCTGGCTTGGATTTTTTTATTCGTGCTGTTGCAGCCACAGCAGTTCTATCATGGAAGCGTTGCCTGTTTGTATATTGTGGGCTGAGATAGTGGATGCCCACATCAGTACAGCCAGAAAAAATAACAGATTCTGAAACATTTTTCATTCCACAGCATGTGGTCAAAGATGAGTTCTGTCTCAGCAGATGTTCATGTGCAAAATGATGCTTTAAAGCAATAAACTTCCCCTAGATTTTCCTCGTGATGCTGCTGAGTTTCCCATAAATACCAGCCAGGGCAAAAGGCACGATGTTCTGCAGGTATCCTTCTGGTTCGGCTGTCCCCTGGCGTTGTGGCCAGGGTCAGCTCAGGGGCCGTACACTTTGTGGGAGCAGCCATACAAACATGCTTCCCCTTTTAATGCATTCTCCTCTGTCTGTAGCAAGCTGAAATGGCAGACAACACGTGAGGAATCAGCAGTGCTGTTTACATTCGAACACCAAATACCAAAGTCAGTGCAAGCCAACTGGATGGCAGAAGCAGTCATCTTCAATTTTTATAGCCTTATAATTTGTAAGACAATTTTTATTACTCTGATTGGAACAGAGATGATGTTTGTAATGCCTGTTTATGCCATTTCAAACTTGAACATAAATCTCATTTTTTAAGGGGATTTTGTGGTTTTCTTGGCTTTATGGATTTTTTTATCCTTCTTTTATGCATTCTGCTAAATTAAACCAAAATAAACCCAAGGAAAAAAGTGATTCTTTAAAACTACTTTATTATTTTATCCCTTCTTTGGACAGGAATTTTCATCAGGAGGCAAGGGCAGAACATTCTATTCAGCTTCTGCCTGCTGATTTACGCTGCCGTCGTTGTAAAAGCCATTATGACGGCCAATAACTAGGAACAGGAACTGTAAGGAAAAGCTTTGTAATACAATGCCGCTCCCCTTTTTCACCAACAGCTTTGTTGGTGGTCCAGACGTAATTCAAAAACGTGTTAGATGGTTCTCGGAGAGAAGCATGGAGCTTCTTTTGTTTTAGGAGGAGTCCAGGCCCAAGAGGGCATCTTGTAGTCTTCTGCCTTGGCTCTAAGGTGCAGTGGGCTTGCAATAGAAAGCTGCAGATTAAGTAATGATAGCTGTTATTTTTCCTGCCCAGCAGACCTTGGGTTCTGGTGGGGTAGCTTACAGGGGATGCTTCCAACCACAAACACTGGCAAAATCCTGTGGGATTCTGCCTTAAGTGTTAGGGATAACATTTAAGATTGAGAGTGTATACATGGCACTATGGACCTGCAGGTCGGAGCAAATGCTAAATGAAACCACGGATATATTCACAGGAAACCAGGGATAGATTTGGCAAATGTGTTGCTGCCAGCAGTATTGTTTGACACGTAGAAGTACTTCTAAAAGGTAGCGAGTCTACCCACCTGTATATCTGATGCTAAAACGTCAGTTTGTTATTGCAAGGTAGTAAGACTCAGTTGCCACTTGAACTTGACAGCTCATTCAATAGATCCTGTTCTGAGCATTGCTGTGAGAGTAGACCATGGTGGCATCAAAGAAAAAGCTTTTGCCAACAGTTACTGGAGAGCAGCAAGTGAGATATGACTCCTTTTTCCTATGATCATGTATAGAAAATGACTGTAGTAACACTGAGGTGTATGCTAGCAAATCCTGACTTGTTAAAGTTTCCAAATGTAAGTGGTAGATGTTCTACCAGCATTACCAAAGCGTTTTTATTTTAATTTTTTAAAAATCCCATTGCTTGCAGCTGTTCATTTCTATGGCACTCTGTTGTTTATGGACGTTATTTCCATATGGGTACCCGGAGCTGTTTGTTGTGCAAGGAAAAGTTGTTTGTTTCGCCTGTATGTGTGTGTGTGTATTGTACTTGTTTGGTGGTGGGTTTTGGTTTTGTTTCTGTTTTGTTCTTTCAGATTAAGGTTTTTCCCGTTGCAAAATGGATGTTGGCATACAGACATGACCACAAGTGAATTGCACTTGTTAAATGTTTAGATGAACAAATGACATTTGCAATTTAAAAAAAAAAATCTTCTCACGTAGAAAACTTAGGCAAAGATAATGTTTATGGAAAAAAAAATCTTTTGCCCCTGGCTCCATATTCTAAGTACCTCTACCCTGGTCTCTGTGCTGCTTTGGTGCAAGTGAGATGAGAATCTAGCCCCTTTCATGACCGATCTCTTTTGATTGACTAGGCAATGCAAAAGACACATGCAGCATCAAGTTGTTTTAGCAACTAATATTTGACAATTTTAAAAAGTTTTCTTTAAGGCTGAGTTTTATGTAAAGCTGTTTACATTAAAGTGACATCCAATTAAAGTGTATCATGTAACCCACATCACAGTTCAGCACACATTTTCTGTTTTAGCTGACATATGGCCCCATTTATGAAAATAAAAATCATCATGTTTTGATGATATGTTCACATAATTTATGTGGAAAAGCAGGGGGAGAGAAGCAGAGAGAGGGAATGCTTTTACTGTGTAAAGCTATTATTTTCTGTGACTCATTAAATGTCTTTTAACCCATGTGCACAGGCATATCCCTCCTCCATCAATTCCTGCCTAGGCTTTTCTCTCCCCATTCTCCATGCTGGACAAAGGGACTTAATAGATGTAATGGGCAGAGACAGTTTGCACGGTACCATCCCATACCACAGGCATTTTTACAGTAAAGGATTCTTTAATATTATGAAGAGGAGATAAAATAGTTAACTTAAAAACAAATCTGAGGACAGCAGAGCTAATTAAGTCCCGTTTTTCTTTGGTTGTCCCAGTGCTGTGTGCCTGTGAAGATTCTCTGATGTCTGGGAAAAGATAATCTACTGAGGTTTTTTTCTCCAGTCTTTTCCCTACTCAGCTGCCAATTTTCATAAAAACTTGTAGGAACTTAACACCTTTGCAACCAGCAATCCGCTGTCAAATTTGGCTGGCATTTTCTCCATACACAGAAAAATCATTCTGGCTCACCTGGGTGTTTCTGGACAACTTAAAATGGGAAGGCAAGCTGATTTCATTTGGGTAACTAATTGATACGGAAGATGGTTTGTTTTATGAAGTGGCCATGAATCAGAGATGTGTAATGTGTCAGCACAAACTTGGGTTTGTCAGGCTACCTACAGCCAAGGCTGGGGGTTTGGTGTTTTATCCACATCGTGACCCTCGCTGGAACTGACTCTGCAAAACAGAAGAAGCCTCTAAGCTGATTTTAATCCTGCCTTAAGCAGTGTGATGACAAAGCATTATTTAAAACTATAGATTTGCATGTTTCTTGTTAAACAAACGAATTTAAACTCCCAGGCCTTATTTTGTTTTTGTACCAGCACATCAGTGGAAGAAAAGACTCTGCTAGCCAGCAAATTCAGCATGTGCAGAGGAATCAGCCAGTAAGTGTGCAGTGAAAACAAATTAATTCCTGGATTTCCCACATATGCTGGAAGGTAGACTTGTCTTTAAGATGGAAGCAACATGCCTACTGCAGAACATTTGTTTACCCACAGTTTGGGGATCTTAATCATTGTTTAAATGGTAGCTGTTGTTGCACATCAGAGTGCAAGGCACGTTGAAGATAGTTGGACAGTATAAATCAATATGCCATGATCTCGTTGCCAGGAGAAACTAGACTGTATACCTGCAAACTGCTTTATTATTATTATTTTTATTATTTTTTTTATTGTTTATTTTTTTTAATAGCATGAGACTGACAAATGGAACCTTTGGCCTGTACAGTTTTGGTCAGTAGATGTTTGGCCACTGTCGTAGATAGGAGTTGAGTCCTGTCCTCTGTGAATGGACTCTTTAACATATACTACAAAAAGCTCCAAAGAGACATGAACCCAAATCAGTGAGGCAGACATTAAATTTGGACTATCCCGTTCCTTACTATGTATGGCTACGAAACCTCACAAGCGTTTCTTTTTTGTTGGAAGAGAAACAGAGCCTTGTCAGTTGTACAATATTATACTGTAATCACCCTCCATTTTCTGCTTTCTAATGACTTTTTAGAGTCATCATTCTTGACATAAGTTAATGTAAAAAGGAAAAAAAAACCTCACTTCCTCACTTGCCTCTAACAAAAAACTAATAAAGTTACCATTTACCATCTAAAGTCCAGTGGGATCTAAACTGCTGATGATAATATTAAGTCCTGAGAAATGTAGAATTTCCAATAGAATCTGGCAACCTCTGGCAGAACCTCCTGTTTATAATGAAGTATGTGTATTATGTATAGTTGGATGGTGATCCTAATCAGGGTCCTGAGATCTGCGCACTCTGGTTTTGATCATTATTACTGAGATTAAATAGGCATAGAGCCAAAATGTTGCAATGTAATAACCTAGGAGTTGAGCAGGAGGGAGCAGAGGGTGAGGGATTATTTATTGGTTGGATAAATGGGGTTACCAGTTACTGGATGTAACAGAGACTTACTTTCCTGAAGTCAATGACCATTAAAACAATGGGGCTTATGAATGAAGAATGTCTGTCAATTTAAAAAGCAGAAAATGTATCATGAGTGAAGGACATGGCCAAAATCAGGCCCTCTGACCTTGAAGTATTTTTCAGTTTGCAGATTCCTAAAAAAAAAAAAAGGTTGTGTACTCTTGGATAGCAAATATATGTCCGCTGGTAATTGGCTTTTTGTAACAATGTTTTATAGCAGTCTTATAAGGAGTTAACCAAAACACTTCTCAGACCATGGATACGACCCTGCTGGTCTTTTTCTTTCTTAGCTGGCTGTAGGTTTGTGCATAGGAGTTATTCAGCAGTAGGCAAAAGAATTATTTTCCAGGTTTTAAGAACCCAGAAATCTATTACATATGCTCATAAGCTTCACTTTCACCGAGATCATTAAATACAAATAGAAATTCCCTCCTTAGTGCCGAATTGTGCTGTTTCCCATCAACTCATCACCTCAGAGAGGCATTCAGGTTCCCCGAGTAGGTAGAGTAAAGCTGGAATTGTGACGTCTGCTTCTGTTCTGTAATTTGATTCCTAGAGTTTTGGCAGTTTCCTTAAGGAAAATAATTTTACAGGGTTGGGGTTTTTGGCTTTTTTGTTTTGGTTTGGTTTAAATTAAAAAAGTCTGAAGCTTTCATCAGAGAAATTTCTGTATCCATCCAAAGGAGGAAAAAAGCCCTCAATACTATCCCAAAAAATTGTTCTAATAAAAATTAAGGAACAGTTAGAAGGAACAGAGGTTAATCTTCTGAAGATTCTGGCTTACTCCGATGTAGATGTTAACAAAAGCTAATGGGAATGTCATGTGTTACTTGGGGATAGTCTAAAACATGCACATACAACATGCACATGGGAAATCTAATAGCTGGCTTGAAATCACTCTTAGCAGACTGTTTCACTTTGTTTCAAAAGCAGAGTCAGTGGTCAGTGCTCCGAGGGTATCCTGCACAGAAGAGACACTCCTAAGTTCCCTGCAGGAGCAGCCCCTGCTAGTTCTCTGCGCTTTGGCTTGCAGGGTTGCTCACCGATTTCGCCTCACCTGGTCTTGAAGCAGCTCTCGGTAATGTAATTGGAACCTAACTGCGCTGCCGTGCTCAGGGGGTCGATAAGAAAAGGAACACGCTCATCCCAACAGGGAAGACCTCGTAATTTCTGTGCCACCAAAAATCCATTGCGAAGCAGCCAGTGTGTCATCTCAGAGCTAAGGACAGAGAGGACAGACGTGGATTTGAAAACAAAGTATGTCAAGTTGTCTGAGATAAACAGTCAGCTTGAGCCAAGAGAGAAATGGTGTCCAAAGACTTGATTTTTCAGAGGTACCAAGTGCTCGGCACCTTTAAAAACGGACTACTTGTGAAGATGTTTGAATAAGGCTTTAGGTGAAGAAGTTGGCCTAGTTTCAGTTGAAATTAATGATTCACTGCAAGCGGTGTTAAACAGAAACATCAGAATTATCAGAATAGCAGGACAAAAATAAAAACATAAATTGCAGGTGGCTAAGCATGTTTTTAGCACAACAGATTCTGCTCTCTGTTCAAAGGTGATTTGCCAGGTATAGTAAATCTTTCCTCTGCTGCTGGCTGAGATGAGAGCTTCTCAGCGAGCATTTCTGTTTGCCCATTTGATGTGAGGTGCCCACAGATTACCTTCCAATGAGGTTTGAACCGTGCTCACCTCCCATTTCTGTGCCCAGTCCATTCTGGGTTTCTGGAGGCTATGAAGCACACGTGTTGTGCTCAGCTTCATAAGAATTTGTCCCTGCTTGAAGTTTGTGAATTTTCTAGAGGAGACTTCAGTTAAGAACTAAAATTACCCAGAGGAGTCACCCAGTCCTCCTGTCTGACGTACATGTCCGCTTCTGTCTTTCTGTCCCCTTTTTCTCTTCTTTTACTAGTGATTTAGTCTAAGGTTTCTGTCACACCTGCCCTGTTAAAACTCTCCTGTTGGCATTTTGCTCCACGTCTCAAAGGATTTGATTCCTGTTCCAGTGCCCTTCCCAATTCTTCTGGTCAGTGGGGAATGGCTGCCAACCCGAAACTGAGGAAAATCTCCGTAAGAGAGCTTTTCCCATGGTGTGGTACTTCAGCCAGTCATTCTGGGAGAGACGAGGTGTTGTCATGGTGTCTTCGGTTGTTAGGAGGATCCTAAGCCTGATTTGGAACATTAATGGCTTGAGCCTGAACAAAGTGGTCAAAACATCACGGAATAAAACTCCTCTTCGGTGTCTCTGCCTGGCAGGGCAATATGACTTTTGTCTGTCATTCATCTCTGACCATCCTAGGTACGTAGGTTTTGGGTACAGCTGTGCTCAAAAAGCACAGAAGCTTGCAAGAAGGCTACAAGCCAGCTTCCACAGCCAATGTGCCTGGAGCACTGTGATTTTAATCATACAGTTTGAGTTCCCTGCACTGTAAGAGTGAACCTGGGTTAACCCTGTGGTGGATGGAGTAGACTGTGGTTGAACTTGTGACAGAAATCATTTTCAGGTTCTGCATTAACAATAGGTACAAGCCAAGGTGGAGATCGCAATGTTCTGCTCCCATGCAGACAAGTCTTTTTGTCACAGGCATTCACAGTTGTGATTTGAGGTTACTGAATTTATGGGAAAGGAATTAAGGGGGTCATAAAACAGGACTTAACCCATACTTACCCATCTGCAGCACTGCAAGCACGCTGTTTCTGTTTTTTCTTCTGGAGGCAAGTTCTGTGAACTCACTTTAATAACCTGGCCAGGATAAAAGGTTAAATACATATAGCCTGCAGAGCTGCTGAACTCCAAGACTTTGGGGACTTGTTGAGCCTCGATGGGATCCATACACTGTCTGAGACTCTGTTCTGCTCCAACTGGCTGTTAAGACACCAAAATTACTTGGTAGCCTGGTGAAATGTACCACAACCGTTCCCTGAAGAAGAACAGGTGGAAACATGCTGAACAGATTAAAAGGTTTGTCTGACAGTGACCCCTTGCTGAATGGTATATCAAAAAGTGAATACAGCTTTTAAATCTGGAACACACGGCCTCTGACTTGATGCTACGCAGGCTGACATTTGAACACCATCACCATGGCAAAGTCTACATTACATTTTTTAATAGGTATACACATATGTAATAAATGTAGAAAGTCAAAAGGATTTCCAGAGATTTGTAGTACATTATTGTAATCACAACAGACTTTAAAAATAGGTATGAATTTCCTTTCAGTGGGGAGAGACCAAAAGAAAGACTATAAGCTTAGCACTGTTCATCTTCCTGGGCCATGATACCTGTGTTCCAAGAGGCCCAGTTTTGAAGTTGCCTCTTTTTCATGCCTTTTAAAGGTTTTTCACTCTGTTCATCATGCAGATAAGCTGTGATGAAAACCCAGCGTGTTAATACCCTCACCCAAATAACGAACCACCTTCCCAATACATGGGCTGCAGGTTTGGGGTACGTGGCCTGACCACTGTGTGCTCAGAAGCAGATCCCCCAAGGATTGTAGCCTCTGTTGAACATTCTCCGCTCCCATGAACTCAGGTAGGAAGTTGAGGCTTTTGGCACCTTCCGTCAGCCCAGCAGAGCTGAGGAAGGGTCACACCCAATGAGTATATTGATTTCCCTCAGTGCTTGCCCCTCGGCGCCCTGCTCAGCGGTGAGTGCCGTCTCCGCTGCCACAGGTGCGGTAAGAGTGGATCAAGGCATGCAGAGGAAAAGCTGTTTTGAAAAAAAAAAAAAAAAAAAACTAAAAAAACTTTAAAAATAGTCTTTCACAACAGCTCTGGACTCAGGATCTTAACAACTTCATAAAAGCTTGTTGCTGGTGTTGTAAAACTCTAATACACAAGTTCGTTCCACATAAGAACACGGCTGTAAGTTTTTAGCTCCAGATGCCAAAGAGTGAGCCCAGCCTGTTTAAAACGTGTTAAGCTGCAATATGCTACATAAGTTAATACCAGCCTTCTCCTTTTTACCTGTTCTGCTTGGGCGTGTGCCAGTGCCAGTCACTTACATACCCCTTTACCTCGATTCACTGGAGGAGATGAGGCTGCCAAGCCAGATATTTACCTTGGGAACACACATTCTTATCCTGTAGCGTTTCATCAGCCACAGCTAAAGAAAAGATTTATGGACTTTGTAACTCTAAGGTTATTTAAGTCACTTGTTAGCCAAAAATAATGTAAAGACATACAGTGCTTGTTTCAAAAAAGTTTGTAATTAGGAGCCCATACTTTGCTCTGATTTACAATGTACGCTTGGTATCCAATTAGCAATAATAGTGTTCTTTTAACTAACACACATATCCTTCCAAAATTATGCAGACTTTCCAATTACTGCGCTATGATGAAATTATAGCTAGAGACTCATAAAGTTGTGCATAGTTTATAAATGCAATATATTCTTAACTACCTTGCGGTATGGTATATACTAGCAAGGCTCATATGTTCTCTGTGTTATGGAGGCTTGTTAAAAAACACGTATAGGATTATTGAAAAAGTATGTCCAATAATATTTATGTACTTACTACCATTGTGATAGGCAGTAACTGTTCATTCTGATTAACACTTCTGCTCCGATACAGCATGATCAAGTGACTCAAAATCTCTAAAATACTAGAAACTGTTTAGAAATTCCCTCCAAACCACCTGGAAATTTAAGTCCTGGGAAGGTTACTGTTTGATTTCTTTGTTAACTTATAACATCCCCTTTATTTTGCATAACATGAGATTTTTTTTTCTAATTTCTTAAAGCAAATTTGAATTGCAGTGCCTCGCCAGCTTATATCCAGTATCTTCCTCTTGCTGTTCTTGTAGCCAAAGCCAGAGCTCCAGCCATTCCCACTGGTGTGGGAGCGAGCTGATAATCAGTAAACAGCGTCCTAGAGTTCAAACCAACACCAAGAGAACGGGCTTCCGAAGTGCAGAACAACCTTTGATTGCTTTCTGGTGGTGGGAGAGGTCAGAGAGGAGCTCCTTACTCTGCTCGTAGCAATCCCTTTCCAGCTGTGACATTCTGGCATGTTTGCAGAGGGTTATTGATGAGAAAACCATGTCTTTTACAGGACGGGGCGACTGACTAAGGCCTGTTCAACGCTGTGAAAGTGTTAGTAACATTTAATAAGATGACTAAGCAGACTGCTCCAGGGCTTTTGTAATTTATTTGTTATTATTTGTTGCTCAGAGTGTGCTGAGGACTGTTAGTCCTGGAATGAAACTCCCGTTCAGCCTGCAGAAAACGTGCACGAGTAGAGAGACTAGCCAGAGAGCATGTGCATTGTAGTGCTGTAAGAATTAGGACGTGTGTGTGTCTTAGCTGGCATTATTAGGCTATCTTGGGTTTGCTATTACTGTTCATTAAAAAATGATTTCAGCTTTGCCAAAGCCTTGTGATCTCGTTGAGGTGAGAGTGGACAAGGAGAAGATTCAGCAGGGGTGACTCAGGCTGTTGTCACCCGCAGTCATCCTGTGACCTGTCCTGGCTCACCCTCCTCCTCCCCAGCCTCACGGAAAGGCCTGCTGTGGAACATGCTCTGTGTCACAGCTCGGGAGAGAGGCCCTCAGCCTGGGGGAGAGGACAGAAAAACTGTGAGGTGGTGGCAATGCCTTGCCCTTTACCTCCCCTACCCCCAGTGAAAGCCGCTGGCTTGGGACAGCTATATGCCTTTACAGTGTAACCTGTAATCAGAGATCATAATTAAAAACTGAGTAACCTATGAATCTCCCGAGAGCTTGCTCTTTCCTTGTTTTTACAATTCTTCCAGCCTCATAAACGAGGCTTCTTCAGTGTGAGTCACTTGGGGGGACAGTTTGGGATCTTCAAGTTTTGAGGCTATTTTAATTTTTCAGGCTATTCATTGTCTGCATTTGCTTTGTTTCATTTGGTTTGGTTTTCCTTCAAGCTCTCAGTACTATATAATATAAAAGTATTCGGAGCTGTATAAATTACGGCCCAAGACGCCTCAGGGGACGTGGAAGTGAGTTACAGCACTGTGCCTGCATGCAGTGTCTCAGCTGCTCCGACTGGCTGGGCCAAGTGGAAGGAGGCTGAGAATCGTTACAGCTCGAGGAGAGCTTGGTGCCTGATGGCAATCGGTGCATTCAGTCAATAAATCTGACCTGATTCATGCTGCCAAGCTGCTCTGGCACACCCAGTGGAGGTGTAGGGCTGATGGATGTGGAAAACCTGTTTGCAGCATTTCAGGGTAATCTTAAGAATCGTCACTGTTCCAAAGGCTTGCCTTGGCCCTGGGACTGGCTGTCTCCACAACCGTCCAGTGAAACTTCCAGAATTGGCAGCTGAAGTCCCAGCTGTTACCGGTGCCACCCACTGCTCTGCCTCCTCTGCAGCCACCCCCGACCTTCTCTCTGACTCTTTCTGCAGGTTTGACTCAACCGAAAAAAGGGACTGAACTGAGAAAAGCATGTTTGGTTCATGTCTGCTCTACCCTCAGCTGGCATCTGTCTCCTCTTGCCAATTCAGGTTGCCCAAGGTACTAGAAGCAGTGCAGTGTATGCAGGACGGAGGAGAGGCAGAGCAGTAAGTACCATGGGAGCAGTCAGGAGAAGGCAAAGGCAGATCCAGGGTAGGTGTGGTTCAGGCTACACAATGATAGACATGTCCAACAGCTGTGGAAAACAATAACAGATGGATGAAAGAAAGATTTATGGGAAGATGGTGTGTGCAAACAGGGGCATTAGAGCTGCACTGGTTCCCATTCAACTATCTGTTGAAAACCTCAACAGAAGAAGAAAGCCCCTCACTTCAAAGGGCTTACGTCAGCTGAGGAGCCGTGCTCTGTGGCCTCTATCTGGAGAAACTGCAAAGGCTCAGAAAACATGCTAGCAGCTGGTAACGTGTCTGTAGCTAATAGTATGGAAGCACTTTTATGTTCGTGTGTTGCAAATATTTACACATTAAGTCATGGTAATTAGGAATAATTAGAGTGGAATGTACCTTGTATTCACAGTGCCAGGAACTAGGTCCATGTCATAAACACCGAGTTTATTTCTGTTCAAACTCTACAGCACAGGACACAGAGTCTTTAGTGCCTTCCCACACTGTGCCCAGCGCTGGGACACGGCACAGTGGCACAGGCTGTCTGTGAAGGACCTCAAATGGGTACATCAGCAATGGTCAAATCCAGAGCTTTATATCCTCTTAGGAAAAGATGGATTTAGAGATCGATTCCATCATGTTCTCTGTAGTCCTTCCCTTCCCTTTGGCTTGCGGAATTGGTGCTGTCAGTGGAAGCAGAATGGTTTTATGGCCCTTCAAGCCATGGTATCTAAGGGCTTGAAGGTAAGGGGAGAAGTGAATGTTTTCTCTGTGGTCCTAAAAAGTTTGTCTCAGAGGTTTCTGATCTTTTCCAAACACAATATTGCTGTAATACTGTAATTGAAAAACAGCAACAGCAGCAACTAAAGAGCTCCTAATGCAGGAGGAAAGATCAGTGTTCACTATTTAGGCTGCTACTTGTATCAGAAAGATGGTCACTTAGGTAGATGGGCAATTCTATGTTCTGTCGTAACTGGTGAAATAAAAAATAAACTGGCTAGGTATGTGATTCCAGTTGTTGAATTTCCTCTTGATAGTTATGGGCTAGTGTCTGAACTTTGCCTTTGTATTTGATTAAATTGAATATTATAATTGACATTGCTATTCAATGTTTTTGTCTTACAAAATAATTTGTGAAGTAATATCAAATATTCCTCACCAGCTACCCACAGCAAGATTTGTCTTCTCCCAGAGATACCTAGTAATATGTGGTAAGAAGCCTTTCCCCCACACTGTGAGCCCCAGCCTTCCCAGAAGGACTATTAAAAATAAAAAATAATCTTTGTTAAGAAAAACGTTTCTCATTGGGAAGCGGAGATGATTTATCTAATGCTTAGTGAAGGGCCCAGGGAATTAGAGGGACCCGTCCCAGAGCAGCTTTCCTGGTGAGGTGACAAACAGCCACAAGTAAGGCACTTAAACCCTGTTGTGGGAAACCTCCCTGTGGATTGCAGCGTGAGCAGGAGATGCCACTTATGGCAAATCCAATTTGTAGAAACTGTTGACATCTCTAGCAGCCAAGAGTAATGATAGGCTTTTTGTTTGCTGATGCCATAGCAATACTGTCATTTCATAGTGTTGTTAGGCATCATTATTTGATGTTCATAAATGTGGTGATTAAAAATGACAGAGCACATAAACTGCTTTTTCCTACTTTGTATTTATCCCAAGATATTTATTAATTTTGTAACTCCCCAACATATTATTTCTTCACCTTGCGTAGCATCTAGCAGTAGTAAGCCATGCTCAGCCACACCACCTCAGTGCACTCTTTCATTGCCATGTTTGTCATTAGCATGTGCTTGGTGATCTCTGGTTTTGTGGCCCAGTGGGACGGGATGTTGTTGGGGAGGTGGACACCATGTGTACTGTGGACAGTGCTGGCAACTGTGGGAAGCTCAAATGTACTGTGCCAGTGCAGTGGTTGTGAAGATCACCAAAAAGGGTGCGAAGAAGTAGAGACACGTTCTGTCCTCGTCTTACCATTTCTTAATACCGTACAATACTGTTCTGGCTTGAGGAACGTACTGCCAACTCTTCCTAATATTAGTTGTGTTCTGAAATTGGACAGTGATGGGAGGAGGCTGTGTAGTTTTAAAGTGAATCCAGTCTTTAGAGATAGTTGAAATCTCCAGCTACCATGAAATATGTTGTCACTTCAATTACAGTTGCAAGTACCTCTCTCTTATTTGTTTCCTGTAATACCAGACAGACTAGGTAAATATATATCTTTTTTTAATGAAGCACAATATAGTTTTTAAATGGTTTATATCAAGTTGTTTCCAGTTTCTTATAAACTCCTGATTTCTAAATATCCCATTATTTGTTCCATATGTTTCACTGAAGTCATTGTTATCAGTACAGCAGAAAATGCATAAATAATCTAGTAATTTAACATAAGTTTGTGATTTTTCTTAAGTTACTGTCAATCAAATATCATTAGTATAAACTGAAATCAAAGCAGAGCCAAAATCTGTAATTAAATCATGGAGGATGTCCTGAGACAATAGGAAAACAGGGAGTGCTCTCGTAGGCTGTACCGGGCACAACTGTCATTGTGTTTGTTAGCTGAGAGGCCGCAGAAGTCTTGAAGGAGGTACTTCTTCATGACAGTGACTCTGCTTTTGTCAAACAGGTTTCAAAGAGCAGTCATGACACTTGGTATTAATCCATTTGACTCTGCTTTTCACTTGAGCTAAACGCTTCGTTCTACATGAGGGAATAAACACAGCTCATTGCGGTGATGAAATAGGAAAAGTAAAAAATGGTTGGGGAAGATGCTCAGGAGAACAGGGCAATGTTGTACAAAGTCTCCATCCTGTGCAAAAGGAGGTCACGGAATGGAGCTGGCAAAAGAGTCAGGTTATGCTTCCTGTAAAAGTTCATCATTTCCTGACCAAAAAATGTCCTGATTGCCCAATGCAAAAGACAACTTTTTTTGTTTTGTCTCCCCTCGGTCCCCTTCCAGTAATGAAAAAAAGAAAAGGAGAAGATAGTAAGAAGAAAAATGTGAAAGAGGAAAAGGGGAAAAGAAAACAACACAGAAATAGATAAAAGTTTGTGGAATCCTTATAGAAACATTCAGAAAAAATCTAAACTATCTGAACATTTTCAGATGTTCACAAAATGTAATTTTAAATCGAAGATGGAAAAAGAAAAAGCAGACCACTCTGCTAAACTCAAACTCTGAAAACTCAATTCTCACCAGTAACCTAGGAGGTCACTGGGAATTATTTATGTGACCACAATTCCTTTTTTCTTTCCATAAGATAGATTTCTTTCAGACTTGCACCTTTTTGTTGAACGTGTCTTGGTTATTAGTGCATAGCTTTGATATATTTTCTACCCATCTCTGTGTTACCAACTGATAAACAGCATCATGCCTCTGAATCAGGTCCGCAGGTCCAGATACCTTTAAACTTGCGCATTTTCTCCTCATTGACCCAGGTTGTTGCCACTGAGTCTGTCTTTGATTTTTGATTGCCTTAGAGTTGTGTTTTCAGATGTATGCTTAAAGTAGAGATTACGCTGATGAAGTCAAATGCATTGCTTTTGGTCTGTGGCCAAGAACCCAAGTTTACCTTTCCGTTTTCAGAGGATGATGAGGTTGTCTGTTCAACTCAGGTGAAAATCCTATTGGACAAATAATAGTGTGTTCCCATTATAGCTTTTATATTGACAAGTTCAGGAAATAGCCAATTTAACTATGCAATGAACACTCATCTGCTCTGTGGTTAGTCTCTGCTATGCTTTTTTTCTTTCTGGGATTCTCTTTCTCTTCTGAATCTCTACTTCTGTTCATAGACCCCTGATCTGAAAATGCAAGGCCAAAGGACAGTCAGTGGTGCATGAAACAGCCCGATTTCTTTCAAATAAGAGCTCCATTTCCTCTGGAGAGGTAGAAAGTGGGAGGCCAACTGTAGACTTTAGCTTCACGGAGTAAACCAGAACACTGGGAGGGAGACATTCCCTAAGGAAAGCTGTGGCAATCAGTGTAGAGCAAGGTGCACCGCAGTTCAGCAGTGGTGTTGGAAGACACGGTCTTTTCAGTGGTGCTAGGAGCAGGTGCTATAGCTCAGTGCATCTCAGAAGAGAAGAGGACTGCTGATTTCACAGTTGCTCTAGAAAGCCCTATCGATGCCAGAGAGGAGGAGGAGATGAGGCTAGACTCCACCAGGCAAGAACGGGCGGTGTATGTTAGTGCTGCTGCAGTGATGGCCCTTCCAGTGTTTCTGTTGTAAGCTCCATTTTTCAGGGGTTTATAACTTGCTCATAAAAATTTACTGCAAGCTATAATTTGGCACACAGGGTTCCAGCCTGAGAGAGTACTGCTTTTCTTATTTAAACTGCATTTGGTTTATTGACGGGCCTGTTTTCAGATTGCAAGAGAGTGATGAGTGGAATAGAAATCTAATTGTTTCAGAAACTTTTTTTCCCCTTTTAATACCCTGTAGCCCCCAAACAGCTTTAAACATCTACTGGTGCCTTTGAGTATTACAAAAAATTAAAACGAGTTAAGAAATGCATGTTTAAATAGTGGCTACTGTGTATAGTGAGTAATTATATTTACAGCGTATCGTGTCTCTCCGCCTGAACGATCCCAGAGCAGCTTTCCAACTTTTTAGATAGGGAAATGTATTTCCCCACAGCTGAAACAGAGACATCAAGAAGGATAAAATGAAGCAATTAATGGCATGTAGCCATATATAGCAGGATTGATTGTGACTTGGGCCAGGCCATTCAATTTGATTCATCTGGTCTTGCAGAAGACGCCAAAGGTGTTGTGAATCCAACTTTCAGGCACTGCCTTTCTCTTCTGGAGAACACAGGTAAGAAAGAAAGCAATTTTGCAGTTACAGTTTAAGCCACTGCTGTATTAAAGCTTCTGGTTTGAAAGCACAGCTGTGGATACATGGTTTATTGGCTGCTCTGACTTAGTGCTACAGGCAAGGAGTTCAGGCTTTGCAGGTGTCCGGGTATCTGTGTCTGGGTATCTCTGCCCACCTGCAGCGTCCCGCTCTTCCCAGCCTCCCTTCTGCCTCCGGCTGACATGGCCACCACAGTTCTCATCCCAGCCTTTCAGAAGGAAGAATGGTTGTAAAAGTGTGAAGTGAAGCACTCAGAAATTGAAAAAGGTCCTGCTGAAAGCTCTGTCCCATGCTCCAATGCGTATGTAATTCTGCAAGCTGGAACTACTCGTTTACACGATTTTAAATACATTCAATAGTGGTAAAATGGTTTACTTTTTCATATTTTTTTTGTTTTTATGAAGAATGGATTTCTAGCCGAAATGAAAATTTCCATTTAGGTGTTCACCTGGCTAAATATTTTGAGATGCCTTTATTTTGCTTCATTGTGAGGCCTTACCTTTCTTGACAGAAGGCGCTTTTGAAAACATGTTTGGATTGCTTTTGTAATACCTTGCATCCATTGTGGTAATGTGAAATAGGAAGAAAGACTGGCATTTTGTTAATTCTACTACTGGGACCTCCTCGACATTTCACTGGGCCCGTGCTGTTGAAAACCCGGTGGTATCTTTACCTCTTGCAATGAAGATCCTGGGCTCAGGCTCGTTAGATGGTTCCTGTTGCAGACTTGAATTTCTTGTGTGGAATATCACAAGCCTGAAGCAGCGTGGCAAGGTGTCAGATCTAACTTTTCCTCCTCGCACCCAGAAAAATGAATTTTACAATCTCAAAAGGTGTTTTTACAATCACGGGGTATTTGTACGCTCGGGAAGCTTTGAACTGCACTTCTTGTACCTCCCACCCTGGCTGATCTCATCGTTTCGAGATTTGTCTTGACTAATTCAAGATTCCTATTGCACCCTTGGGGATACAACTTCAATTTTAAGAAAAAAATTGGCTATAGAGGTACATACCAAAAAGACCAAGCAAAGGAATTCTTTAGACTGTGTGTGGCCACAGTCCTTCGGCAAATCACGTGGATGTGCTAGGCACAGATTGCTCCACTGCCATATCTTTTTCTCTTGACAGAAAGCTGACAGTCTGCTGGCATCCCACGGCAACGATCCTGCAGTGTGCGCGCTTATACTTCATCCTACAGACTGTGTGTGTGTGTGTAGGGATTCGCCATGCTAATTTGCATGGCTAGCATTAGAGAGGCTTTTCCTGAAAGATAATAAATTACAGACGCTGCAGTCTTGTAGATGTGTTTGGGAATGATCAGCACTTTGCTGTTTCTTCCACGTGGGGACAGCTACTGCAGAGAGCTCGGGCAGACTGAGCCTTAGCGCAGGTTGGTTAGCAGAATGTAATCCCAACTCCTTGATGATGGGCTGGCCACACCTTCTGTATGTTTTTGGGATTAGGGAATCTGAGGGGCACGTTTAGGAGGTGAGAACCACGGTACCAGTGACAGGGGTGCGGGAGGTGAAGGGGGAGCAGCACAGAGTGCGTGGGGCACAGCGGAGGTCGGGAAAGGGGCTCAGGGGGAGGGAGAGATGAGGACTGGCAGGAGGTGCTGGCCAAGAAGGCATTTTCCTGGAAGGAACAGCTGCTGGGAAGGGCAATGTCCACGTTCCTCCTCCTGGAGGTGTGCTACTGAGCGACGGGCTTCAGGCACCCACAGCAGGGTGGGGGACACCAGGTGCAGGGGCAGCTCATCCCAGCTCCCTAAGCTTTGCCTGTCCTGTTCCTGTTTCTGACTGCTCTCATGAAAAATTAGAAGTGTTCTCCCTAACCTGTCTGAGCCTTTCTGTGCCGTCTCCCAGCTCCTCAGGGCTCTTGGAGGAAACTGCTCCAAGAGGGAGGCTGAAGAAGCGCTGGAGAGGCGGGGAGCAGCAGAGAGCACAGAACGGGCGTTGTGTGGCAGGGCTGTCATTGCCAAGGGTTGAGGCAGTGCAGAGGGACAGTGAATGAGAGTGATGAGAAATTATTGTTTCAAAATCAAAGAAATGAAATGGCACCCAGTTCTGCTGACACACAGCTGAGATTGCTCAGTGGCTAAACCTACACCTTTGAGACTTAAGGCGTGAGGAGCTGTGGCACTGGTTTTCTCTGTTTCACTCTAAGATAACACAGGAAAAGATAAGGATGTGTAGAAGTTACTTAGTACCATTGATCTTTAGGCACAGGAGAGACTTAACTGATCTTTAAGGTCATTCTATGATTCTATGAACTGCAGATACGTGCTCCAATCCCGGCTGTTTAGCACTGCTCCCCCATGCCCGTTGTTGTATTAACTTGCCAGCCCAAAGCTCAGCGAACCCAGGGCTAAAGTTCCCTTCTGACAACTTGTCTCTTCTCTTCCAGAACATGCAGTTCAGGTAAGCACAAGCATCTGGAAAACATGGAAGAAAAAGTTAATGTGAGGCAGAATGAGAAAATAGATGGGTCACAGAGCCTGCAGTGCATCCGTAGCCAGTTGGCAGGAGCTGGCAAAGGCCACTCGGCATTTTCTGCTGGCCTCCTCACTGCCTTCACCACCTTCAGAATAGCTGACAAGGTGAGAAGGTCCATCCCCACAGTTAAGGGAGTATTTTTGAAGCGAGTTACCTTTACCTACCCCAGGTATGCTCAGGGCTTGCCTTGTTTCGACACTGAGCGCTGTGAGCAGTGTGAGGATGTTACCTGTGGATATAAAATAGCTGATTAAAACAAAGTGGTTCCAGGCTGTGGGTACAGGGGAGGTGTTTGAAAAATCATGGCTAAGGTGGTTCATTAATAGTGTTCATTTTCACGGGCAAACTTCAGCCTTGGTATATGTGACAAATACAGATGGCTTCTGCTCAGTGCAGCTCACCTACGTGACACTTGCTGGAGCAGAAAACACACCCCCTGACTCCCAGTGTTATGGGACATCACACAGAGAAGGCAGAGGTAGGATGGCTTTGCTGGGTTCTTTTTTCTTTTTTTTTTTTCTTTTTTTTTTTTTTAAATATGAATTATGACCCTCCTTATAGTTTTTTCCTCTTTCCTTTTGGAAATCTGGCTTTGCTCTGTAGGTGATGCTGAGGAGAAAGCACTACCAGGTTGTGTCAGCAAATACTAGGGGTACACTGTATGCTGTTCATCGGCAAAGATTTATGTTTGGATAATCAGATGTTCTCTCTCTCTCTGTGTTACTGTATGGATTTATAGGCATTATCCAGACATACTTTTTCAAAATTTAGCAGACATTTCTCGTCTGCACCTACTATGTGGATGTGATGCCTATATCATCTCAGATGTTCTAAAATACATGCAGCTTTAAAGGCAAATGAAGTACTGATTTCTGTCAAGCTGGGTTCGTAAATTCTAAGTGCTTTTTTTGGTTTATTTTTTGTTTCTGTGGACCTGTGGAGGATTTAAGAAGGCAAATGCATTCACTTGCATCGTCTGTAGCATAAAGACTCTTGTGCAGAGCCTTGTAGATATAAATTAAAGATTTATTGTCACCATTTCTTAGAAAGACATTTTTAAAGTGCGTGCCAAAGTTTGTTCATGAATGCCCGTGTGCCTGTGAAAATGTCAGCTCTTGAAAATGAATGGAAATGGCAATAGTAATAATCTCTTATAGTTGTATAGAGTCTTTCGTTTTAACAAGTCTAAGATTGCTTCACCCAGGCACGTGGCAGGCTGCAGGACATGGTTTGCATGGCTTGGAGACTTCTGGCAGGACAGGCTATGGAGAGGGAGATCTCACAGAGCTCAGCAAGGAGGAGAGCATGGCAGTGGGCTGCAGTATTACTGTATAGCTGCCATTTGCTTAAAAGATTGGGATGCCATTCTCTGTGCTTTTGTTTACTGCCCTGTAACCTTGACAGGGCTAGTCTTGAAGTACTTCAATAATAATTTCACCATGCATGAGCTTTCAGCAGAAGACGTGGAAACATGATTGAAAAAGCTCTTCCCTGGCTGTTCATTCATGCACCAGGGTTTGAATGGTGCCGTCCTTTCTTACCATTACTTGTGTCTGTGGGATGTGCACTTTGAACTGAACAGATGCCTATTAAAATTAATGTTCTCTACTTTTGACTGATAAAATCGCTGATCTGGTTCACAGCATGGCTGTGCAAACACTTCTGTAGGCTGAACTGAGGGCATGCAAAACAAAGCAGGAATGAGCAAAAAGTGGTAGCAAACAGTGGCAACGTTTCCTTAAGTCAGTGCTGGTGCCAAAGACGCCTACAGTGGTTTTTGGTCTTATTTTCCCTGAAGTAAGAGCAGCATTATTTGACAAAATGCAATGGTGTATACCTAATGTTTTAAAGTTTCTCCCTCTAGAAGTGGAATGGAAAGAGGTCTTTATTTAGTACATCACTTGAATTGTGATGGTTAAAATAAGGTATTGTATGCCATTAAGTCATAAGTCATAAGGTCATAGAATGGTGTTGGGGTTCAGCTAGTGATTTTGATGCCGTCTCAAGTAACCACTCTGGTGTATGGTATTTAATTAAAAGCAGAAAAATTGATACAATTGAAAGGCAGGAATCTGAAGCCTTAAGAATGGTGGCCAGCCTGGTCCTTCTAACATACTAATTGTCAAATCTTGCTCTACGGCTGCATCTGGGACCAGTCTTTGTACGTCCTTTATCTCTTTAATTCCTTTTGCAAGGAACAAAACAAATTGGAAATGAAAAACACTGGCTTATTGTATTCATCTAAGGACATGCTAATTGAAAATGATTGCTTCATACTGGGATGGATTCGAAAATATGTACATCTCTCTTTCCCTCTTTTACACACAAATCCATAAAATACTTGTGTTGAAATAAGAGTTACTGGGTCAGAGGGAAGTGAGATAAGTAAACCAGAGACAGGCACTCAAGAGGTGGCCACACAACAGGCCGAATTCCTGTGCCAGCTCTCAGATCCTTTGGCACAGAAGCGATTGCCGAAATCTACATTTTCATTAAAAACAACACAAAACAACATTTTGACTTTTAGGGCCCGCAAAGTTAACTTGGAAAACACAAGAAAATAAAACGGAAATAAAAAGGAAACCTTAAATTTCTTGAAGCATAGTTAAAGCTAAGAAAGAGAAGTGTAGTGTGGTTTCAGGTTGATCTGGAAGGTGTCTTAATGGGAGAATTGTGTGTGCTCTCTTCAGCTGACTCCGGTGTCTTTCTCAAATGAACTTGTGGCAGAAAGAAAAGGGACATACCAAAAACCTTACAAGAGAGGGGGATAAAAAAAATAAATCTGATTTTTATTAATTAGAAAATCATTATCCAAATTTTGGAATTGGAAAGGATTTTTTTTTCATGTCTAACACATGAAAACTTTAGGAGAAATACTTTCAGGTTACCTAGGGCTTTGTTTTTGTTGTTGTTGTTTTTGTACCAGATGAAATGTGTATAATGTATGTTGCATGCTGGTGGTGTCCATCTGAAGGATTAAAGTAAAATAAAAGACCAGTTAAATGAACCAGCGTACTACATCACAGAGCGCATGGTCCTTGTGTTATAAGAGCACACACTTTTCCAGTTAGGAGTGCTGTGCACACAAACAGAGTATTAAGTCCCATACACAACAGCAGATCAAAGAATAGCAGTAACTGTATGTTTCCATTGAGAACTGTTTCTGACAAATCACAGATGCATAGCAATAAGCTCCTTCGTGGCTAAATTACCAGTTATTGAACAGTGGCCAACAGCAAAAAGTGGGTCCTAATGACCTTCCTTTATTACGCAGAAGTCACGTCTTCGTTATCTTGTTTGTCATCGCTATTGTCGCCATTTACATCCTAGAACACCTACCCAACACTGGAAGGGCATGAAATTTGGCCAGCGTTATGTTATGCTTGGGGTTTAGAATTTACCAGTATTTCACAACTTCTCGGCTGGTATTAAAAACAACAACAACAAGGTTTGACTTACTGTGGTCCCTGACTCCAGATCCCCCTGTCCTCCCTTAAATGTTAGCATGTATTTGGAGCTGGGCTGTTGTGTTTGGCATAAAAACCTTTTCGGTTTGTTTATTTGTTGTCACTTGAAGATATCAGATGAAGTGTCAGTGGGTTTGCATCTGGGACAGCTGTGTCAACTTTCTACTAAGAGTCTAACCCTAGAACTTAAGGGAAGAAAGACGGGATATCTCAGGAGAAGTGGCGAGAGCTTGGCATTATTGAAATTGTGTGTAGTGCCAGCGGACTTTGCATTTTTTACAGCAATCTTCCTGTGCTGGACTGTTTGCCAGTGGGCTTACACATCGAAGAGAGCAGTCCTGTGAGCCAGCACCCAATCCATCCTTGTCTGCCTGAGATGGGGGAGCCGAGTAACTCGACTGTTCAGACAAGAAAGGGTTCACAAAACTTGCTTTGTTAAAGAAGTGACTTTTCAGAACAGCCTACAAATGGGTTCAATAATTACATGCTCTTGGTAAAAGCAAAATAATTTCTTCCTACTTCTAAACTTGGCAGGTTCCAGGCTGCCATTTTTCAGAGCGGACCCGTTGCTGATGGCTCTCCAGGAAGAGGCTGATTCTGTGTGTCGGCCGGGTCTGAGGTGGGTGTGCTGCTGGACTCAAGAATAGCTCCGAAATAATCCAGGGGAGAGTGGCCTTCTGTTCCCCTTTGTCCGTGGAGCGGGCTTGTTCATTGTCTGGAGAAGTGAAGCTCTCTACCAAAAACTTGTTCTTTGCATGCCAGTCAGATTTTTGCATCCTTGTCCATTCCACTGAATGCCTCGTAGGAGAGGATGATGGGATCCAAACAGCAGGGATGATTCAGAGTCATCCAGTCATCCTGGGAAGAGAGCAGAGGGCAGGGTAATGCCATAGCAGGCTCGATGGGTTGTCTGCAATGCCCAAATACATTGCATTTTTGTGGTTTAGTTTAAGAGGTCACAGCTGAGGTTGTGACTAGCCCTTCAGGTTGGCACAGGGTCTCCAAGGCAACTGGAGATAATACAAAATATTCCTTGCAGATGCTGCTGTGGGAAAGTAGCCTTTCAGCCGTGCCTACGTGAATATACTTCTCCCTTTCTCTTTTCTGCCCTACGCAGAGAATGCTTTCTATGCTGAGAAAACTGATTTTAACGCGGGGGAAAAGGACTCTAAGAAATGGTTGCAGGGTCCTTAACTCCTTTAGACTTGAGCCCACTGACCTGATTCCTTTGCCCTGCAGTGCGAAGTTGCAGCTGATCTGCAGAGACGGCTGGCCTAGGGGAGAAGATGATTTTGCCCAGTGCTCTTAGAGGCTCTCCTCACTTGGCTGCATCTTTTCTGTGCCCTGATGGAAGGTCATTTCCTATTGTTACTGACACCATTTGCCAAAGTTTTGTGTGTGTGGCTTTTAAGGCTGTGCTAATGCGTCTCTGGTAACCTGCTGGCGTAATCCTTTGTGGCCAAGGATGTCATCCGTGCTGTTGTTGTGCCAGCTTGCTTTAACTCCGAGAGCCTGCGGGCTGTACTCTTATGTTGAGGAGCTGTGATTTTGTCATGGTAAGTTTTGAGGGAAAAATCTCACGTTAGTCATGGTAAAAAAAAAAAAAAGTCAATGGAGAACCAAGGAAAATAATGAAAAATTGGGGTATGTTTTGTGTTGCTTGACATGGGGTATTTAGGTACACAGACTTGGTTGATCCTAAGCAGAACTAGGTTCACACGTCAAAATCAGTAATGCAGTCTTCATTGTAAACAGGACTCAGAGGCTGAGCGAGTATCCTGTACCATTTTTATAATTTCCTTGGCCCCCATTCTGGGCTCTGATTTCAAAATAGTCTCTGTTCAGTGGGTACAATCTGCTGCACAGGTTGCTCAGCATTTGTTGTTCGTCTTCTCTCTTGTTTTTCTGCACCGCTCTGTTTTTCGTGGTTACCCCAGAATGAAAGCAAGACAGCGACTGCATTGAGTCCCGATTCACCTGCTTACCTGAAGTCATAGGATGTTCTCTCTCCACACCATGTCTGTCCCTGTCCTGTTTCATGCCTAAGCGTGTAGGAGGTATCCTCCCAGAATTTTTGATTATCAAGTCTTTGGGGAGGCTGTGATCTTTCAAACATTAAATCTGCCTGCCTCCGACATGGGGTAAGGAGTGCGACAGTACGACAGGCACCAAGCGTTACCACAGGTGACACTGAGAGATGCTTCAGCAATAGGTATGAAAATTTATTCCACAGATGTGGAATCACCTTCCCACCATGTAGTACTCGTTAACACTACTCATTATTTTCAAGAAGTGGGTTTCATGGCATTACTACATGTGAAGTTCCTGTTTTAGGCTATGTGAAAGGCTGATTCTAGGCAGTGGTTTAGAGATAAGTTTCTTGGGCCGGGAATGTTTTGAAGACATGCAGCACAGGGAGAACAGTCCTGTACTGTTGATCTCATCGCATGTAGAGGGTGAGGTCATGTGTACATAAAAATCATGAGAACAGGAAAGACTGCTAGACCCACCACTCATGCCCCTTTTATTTTCCTTGCATGTGTTTTCCAACTTTTCCACATTTGCCTTGTTTGCTCTATAGCTTCTCTGTAATTAGTGGCTAATTAAAAAGGCACCGACCTCAAAGATGAAATTTAGAGAATTATTATTTCATATGCTCACTTTTGGCAGTGAGAGAAGAGCACAGAAAGCTCATAAGGAGGAATATGCATTTTTTCCCCCTGAAGACATTGATCCAGGACCATCTGGAGAGAAAGAAGGGCTGCACCTCTCCATCCCCATGGAGCCTGGCACTTCCAGGGCTGCACCTAGAGGGAGAGGAGCTGGTGGGGGCAAATAAAGAGAGTTCAGTGGGACAGAGGAGTCCACAAAAGCTCCTCCCTGCTCTCAGGGGTATAAAGCAGAAAAGAAAGTGGAGCAGTACGCAGCAGGGACTGTCTTTAAGCGGCCTCCTCTGCTGAAGGCAAGGCGTGCCCTTCCCACCCCACAGCACCGCTGTGTCAGCAGCCACCTCCTTGGTCTATGGTGTGCCTGTGCTCTGCAGTGCCCGCTCGGGGAGCCTGGCACTGCCTTGCTCCAGACCTAGAGTCTGAATTAACAAGCTGTTCTGGGAGGCAGAAGGGAGCTCAGGCCACCCTTTTCTTTGTGCAGGCCACTAGGCTTCCATGCCACAAGGGCCCCCTTGCCGATTAGACTCCTCTTCTAGAGCAGCATGGAAATGCACATATCTTTTCTTAAGCCTCTGGCTTCAATTCTTTGTGGTCAGCCTGGAAGGAGTTTTGCATCCAAAGAAGGGCTTTTGTGCTGAGAGCCTGTCTATTTTTTCCCAACTATATTAGTTGGTCTAATAAAAGACATTATTTCTCCCTGCAAAACTTTCTTCACTGTCCGATACATGTATTTGCCTGCATATAGAAAGTTGAGGTTATTTTGTTTGATTGTTTTATCTTTCTGGGGAAAGATAAAAGGACACAACTTCTAAAAAGTTATGGTAGCCTTGTCCTAGTCATTCATTAAATGCTAAGGTTATGCTTCTTTTCAAAGAATGCATTGTGGTCAAATAAATCACCGTGAAATCAAAGCAAGTTTACTCCAGAACCCCTGGCTTAAACAGCAAAATAACCCAACAATCTTCCTGTTTGCTTAATAGTGAGGTGGCTGGAGAAGAAATAGAAGAGGAAAGGTACAGATTACTGTAGATGTATTCAGATTTCCTAGCCTTTATGCACATGGAGCGTCATTTGCAAAAGCATAATGGGAGTGATTATCCAAATTCTATGTGTGAGTACACGCTGGGCCAGAGTGGGCCCAAATTTTGGAATAGGAAATCACCTATGGGGATCTGATGTGAAGGTGGTGGGAGAATTTAAATGAAAACAGAAGAATCTTTTCAGTGTTAAAACAGAGACAAGGAAATAAAGTTCTTTCCAGAAGAAGCACAAAACGCTGGAGCCTAAGACCAAGGAAGATTTGCCTTTCCTCTGCAACTCTTTGAACAGCAAGACTCGGTATGTTCTTGCTCGTGGAGTGCACACGCAGTGCAAAGATCTCAAGGTGCTTTTGTGAATTCAAATCCAAAGAATTCAGGCTCTGTACAATACACAGAGATATGAATATGTTTATGACCCCATTTTGTAGATGACTATTGAATTTCAGAAAAGACAAGTGCTTAAAGTGTTGCTTTAAATTTAGAAATGTAGTACTCGGATTGGAGGCTGTGCATTGCCTATGCCCTTGAAATAACCTTATTCATCTGCACCTGGAAGTTGTTCTCCATCCACAAAACCCAGTGGGGCTATTTAAAGCCAATTCACAGGTGTCTGAAATTTTACATATAGAGGTGTGAGGCTATTTAAAACATATGTGCAGGTGTTTACATTGCAAAGCGCAGGAGCAAGTCTGTGCACATCCAATTTAGGTTTCATGTTGAAAGACGGGGCTACCTTAAAGGAAGTTCAGGAACAGGTGGCAAGGTTGGCATGTTCCCAAATACATCAGAAAGGAGATAAATCATACTATAAAGAGCTTATTTTCATGCTGTATAAAGTAAATGCTGGTTGCATGTGTGACGTTATTTTGTTCCAAACACGGAGGAGAGTATTTGAAGGCATAAAGGAGCAAAATACCTGAAGATGGTTATGTGTCTGGCATTCTTTCCAGAGTCATGGGCACTGATCCCCTGCAGGAAGGCCTGATTCTCCTGAGCTCAGTGGCTTTATGCCCGTGATGGATGAGTTCAGGGTGCTCTGAAAGCAGAATGGAACCACGAGTGGCACCAAGCAGGATTTTCCTTCCATTTGGTCATTTTCACATGAAGTAACATGATGTGCAGCGGGGAACAGAGCTCCGTGAGTCTGACAGCAAGTGAAAGCAAGGTTAGCTTGAGTTTCATGAGAACCCAATAGCACTGACCGAGCTAAGAGGGACCTCTCTGAGGCTCTGGTAGGATTACACGTGGCTGCTCACATTGTCTGCAGCAGATGCACACAAGCAGTACGGCAGCACCAGAGCGAGGTATTACAGAAGTACCTAGGCACCGCGAGGGAAAATGGGGGTCTTGGTGTCGCACAGTCCCTGATCAGTAGGGATTTCAGTGTAAATAGGCAGGAAGCAGGAAGGACAAAACCACACGCAGGAGATTTGCTTAGGGTCCCCTGGGAAAACACCAGCTCTCCCACACCCAGCACTGTGTCTCATCGATTGCACAGCACTGCTCTCCAGTCCGGCACTTCCTCGACACCCGGCTGTCCTGGTTCACACTGCCAGCCTGCCAGCCGACCACGAGTGACCCCTTTGGGAGATCTCACAGGGTTTCAGAGAGGCAGTAGGCACGGGAGCAGCAGGGGTGCTTGGCGTGCCACCAGTTGCAAGGATGGCTCCTTGAGCCAGATGTGAGTTGTTCAAAGTGTACTGGGGAGGTGAAGGCTTCTGGCTAAGAGGTTTTCAGAAATATTTTCTAGTAGCTGTGTTGGCTGGTTCTGAGTAGCCGGCCAGTTCTGGAAGGCTGTGGGGAGCAGAGCACTGAAATGGGACATTGAAAAAGGTGTCTAGGGGAAAAGTTCTCACCTGAAGTTGGGGGTCTGGGCAAGTGCTGCGCCTGGCATTCCCTGGGAGCAGAAGCACAGGACCACGGTGGATGGGCCGGGTACCCAGCTATGGCAAGCCCACGGCTGAAGGCAGCTGCCTTTCCCCTCAGTGACACAGAGGACCCAGGGGTGGAGGAGAGTGGTTATAGGGAGTTACAGCCCCACAGACCCCCCTCATCCTGGTTAATCTCTCTGGGCAGTGAGAAAAAGAGCAGTACAAATCCTTGATCACCTTAGGCGCCTGGAGATTATGCATGGAAGAGGCAGCAAGGACAGAAGCTTTTTGGGGGCTTGGAAATCAGGGACTCTGCAATAGTCTCCTGCACAGCCTCTGGCCCTAAAACAAATAGGGCAGGTCCCACCAGGAGCAGCCTTCTCTTCTCCCCCTCACCTCAATAGGAGCGGGGAGAGCAACTCTGATGGCCACATCAGCCCTCGTGTGAGCGGAGCGGCTTCAGCAGCAGCAGCCAGGAGGAGCTCAGCTTATGGTATGAGGAACCTCGCGAGGGCTTCAAGTCATCCAGCACCTTCAACACATCAACCCTGGACGCTCTCCAGAGGCAAAAAGTGCAGAGTCAGAGTGCGAATGTAAAACCAAAACATATTCAGGCCCTGGGAGATTTGGCTTGGGCGCGGTCCGAGGTTTGCCTATAGTTTAGGGTCATTTCCTCTTGTTTTCCTGCACTGGCCCACACTTGGCCTTGGCCTCCTCAGTCTGAACCTCCAGAGCAGGACTCGGCAGCACTTTGAGATACGACGTTCTGCCTGGTGCTGTTTGCACAGATAGTATCTGCAAGTGTCAGGGCTCCAAGTCCAATGAGAGGAGGCATAAACAACTTTAAAAACAAAATAAACTCTTGCTATCAGAGTCACAAGGCGAGCTGTCCAACACAACATTGGTCTCTGATTTTATATTTAATTTTAGAAGCTGAAACTAAATGTTTTAATTTTATATTATTCTCAACATAATGCTAATTTGCTCCAGATGTCCACTCGGAGCTGAACATTGCCATTTTGCATAGAAAGCATGTGCGTCAGTGATTTATTCCAAATAGCTTCTATTTTACTGCATTTCATTTTATTCTCAATGAAGTACTTAACAACATGTTTCTCTTTAAGAATCTTACTTAATCATATGGATATAATTTTTTCAATTTACGTTTTCAGTTCTTTAGTGTGGTGGCCACAGGGTGTTTCTTAACCTAGGAAGATTAAATGCACATGTTGAAAGCTGCTCATATTTGATTTTGAGGCACTTTCATTTCAAAGTCCTCCACGTAAGGTACAGAAGTGATTGTGGTTTCCTGCTAGGTTGCAGGATAGAGGTATAACTCTCAGGAAAACCTTGCAGATACCTTCTAAACGCTGGATAATCATGCATGACAATAACATAATTTCATTTCTTTCAAAACTGTGGTCTACTGAGAGTGTTTAAGACTTTTTTATTGGGGTTCAGAAAAAAAAAGATTTGATTTTCTTGTCATTTCTGGGCTACAGTTCAACATTTCAATTTAAAACCTATTTCCGTTGAGTTCCATTTCCAGTTTTCCCTCAAAATATTAGAAAAAAAGACGTTTTTTATTTGGTTCTTTATTTATTTATTTAGCAGCATATTAAAAATTATTCGAGGCAGCTCGATGTGAAACCTTTGTTATCTGAACCTGGCTCGTGCAGCCGTTCCTGTGCACGGGCTGCTTTTGGTCAAGTATGTCAGGAATGTCCCTTGGCAGTGTCCTCAGGAGCTACGTCATGTGTGCTAGAGCAGCTCCTACGGAGGAGTCGGCATGGCTGTGTGGCTCCTCTGAACCTAGGAAGCGAAGTTCAGGAAGGATTCTTACTCTCGTTTCATTTTAAAGCTGTTGCAAGCGAAGTCTGCAGCCAGTTGGGATGCTCCTGCAGTGGTGGTACAGTCTAAGCATCACGCACCGGTTTCCTCAGGTATCAAAGCTTGCTCTTCTTCCCCTTGGAAAATCTTTTCAGCCATATGATCCATTTTCCTCTTAGGCTTCTAGATGGCAACCTACAACCACGGAATCTGTAGTTTGTGAGGTCATATCATTAGCAGGGCTGGTTATTCCCACCTGAAATGGTGTTCATCTGTATTCATTTACCTTTTCTTGCGGCATATTTTTTTATCTTGGCCTTTCATTTTTCAGAACTAACCTTGCTGTTATTCTACAATTGTGTAGTTTATTACACTGAATTGTTGACACAGCTGGTAGGGAGCTAAGTGCTGTGGTTTCACACAGTAAAATTTCAGACAATGTGTGTAGCACTTTTTCATACATATCATTTGAAAGCCATATGATTCACCAATATGTGTTATTGTTATCCACCCATGTGGGATACAATCTATTTTAAATTAGTGAAGTGACTTGCTAAACTCCCTGTAAACAATAAGACTGTGGGAAAACATTAAGTGCTATTCAGAAAAGAACATTGCTATACTGCCTTTTATCTGAAGGATCCCACAGTGCTATAGAGAATGAAGGGACCTGGCACTGCTGCCACGCCGTCTGCTCTTAGCAGAGCTCAGCTTCACAATAGACTTCAGAAGGCCACTTCACCACCTAAAGCTGCAGCGGGGCTTGGTGAAGATCATCGCTAACCACACTAGGACACGTTCAGCTTGCTAGGATGTAGTAGGTCACCGTGCACAAGAAATAGCAATGGGCTTTGGGGTGTACGTTAGCAAAATCTTGATTTAACAGCTCTGCTGGGGGTTTAGGCACAGAATCCAGTATAATGGCTTCACAGTGCGTATCGGGCACCTTAATTGATTAAGTTCGTGCATTTAGCCCATGGAAATGTGAGTGAGCTCAGCCCCTAATGAAGGCATCCCATTTTCTTGGATTTACCAGAAGGAAATTAGCATGGGCCTTCGCTGCAGCCCAGGTGAAGCACGGCAGTCATTTACTATGTGCAAAAGCTCAGCTGTGTTTCAGAACTCTGAAACGTGGCTCTGCCAACAGCACAGTGCCTGACCAACCTAGGCACTGATTTGACTTTGGCAAAGCTGGAAGGAGACTTGCCCTAAAACACGGGGGGTCTTGAAGCCGTTTGCCTAGGAATACATCTCACAGATTTTTCTTCATGGCCAAGCAAGATGAAACAAAAACACTACAAGACGAAAATTAACGTCTCGGGGTAAAATGCGAAATTCTTTTTGCAGAGAAGAGAGTCTGTTTTTGCAGCAAGAGATTTATTCTTCTCCATGTTGTTCCCCCTCAGCTCTCCCACTGTTAAGGCGCCCTGTGGGGTTCTGGCATGGCAAGGCTGGAGGGGGTCAGCGGGTGAAGGAGGGAGCTTTGTCTCTGAGGTTCTGCTTCGCACTCGGGGCGAGGGAAAGCAGAATAAAGTAACGAGCCTGCCACGATAGCAAGCCCCCAGCACGTTGCACAGCCTGTTCCTCATTCCCACTTCTTTACCGGGGCTCTTTTACAGAGCTCTGCTCACCGCGTGGGGCAGTGCTGGGTTTGACCATGGGCATCGCAGCAAATCCCTTGCTGTAATCCCTTGGATTACGGGCAGAACCCCAGTCTTCATTTGAGGACAGTCAGATTGGCCCAGCGTGGCACAGAAAGGAGCAGGAGCCTGTCTGACGGTAGGAGATCCCACCAGGTCGTCTACTGCCTTGGCAAGAAGAACCTTGGGGAAATCTCATGCAGCTTGTTGTTAACGTGCAGGGAAACTTGAATCTTCTTAACTGATTTTTAGAAACAACAGTTTTGGAGAAAATCTGCGTTACGTCCATGTGGAAATAAATACTGATAGAGTGTGAGAAGGAAAGTGCCTTTTAGGAAAAATAAAAAATAAAACAAACCACCCTATCTAAAAGAAGAGAAGAAAGCAGCAATAAGGTTATCCATTTTGTGAGAACATTCACAATCTCTGTTGAACCACATACAAAAAGTTATGTTTGCAAAAAAAAATCACATAGGTGATTAAGGTTGAACAAAATAGAGTTATCTTGCTGATAATTTTTATCTTTTCTAACAGAACTTGGTTGTGCTTGACTAGTTTAGCCAGCTGTAGCCAGCAACTTCCAATTGTAGATGAGTTTTCACCCCTAGGATCCTCCTGTCTTTGATCAGCCAAGGACAGCAGTCACTCTGAGCTGCGATGACATGTGACAGGGAAGCTGTGACTGTAAAACACGTTTATTTATTGGTCTTGACAAAGATATGAAATGGATTTTCCAGGATTAAAAAAAAATATATAGTAGTCTAGGAGGATCTGTCCCAGCCAAAACCAGGACAGTGGGAAATGAGGGTGGACGGCGGTGCCAGATGACACCGTATTTGTTACAGACGGGGTTTGGCACATGCCGGTCCCAGATCCTGCTGTGGTTGGGGACAAACAGAGCACAGATCTGATCCAAGATGTTAATTCTGGTGGTGCATTGGAAACTCTCCCTGTTTAGAGAGACACTGTTAGCATGCTACAAAGGCAGGCTGGATTATGTGCGGATATTTCTCTTCTTGCATTGATTCATTAAAAAAGAGAAAAATATGAAAAAAGAGGGAAGTTTTTCATTTCACTTTTCCAAATAAGTGTTTCCTAGTGAATACATTTGAAGTTATGTTGGTTCTAGTGCCTGATGCCAGTATAACAGTTTAGGATTGTTTGCTTAATTCCTGAGTGTGTGCATTGTTTTTAGCAAACATTGTTCATTTACGTGTTTGCCCAGCCTCTCTTCAAATCTCCCTTCGGATGGAGAATGCAGCCCAAGACGGGCAGTTTTTCTGCCGTTCTCTTTGCAGATCTCTCTCAAAGAATTAGGAGTGAAAGGTGCCCCTGCACCGGGCACAAAAGGGTAGATGAATTCCCCAGCACGCAGGACTGCCCTACGCTGAAAGAGAGTGCTCAACACGTTAAACGAACAGCTTACAGAAGCAGGGTGTGTAATTTTTAATAACTGGGATAAAAACCCTCAGTGACATCTTTAAAATATAAATGCCTTTTCTTGTTTCTTTTATTTCTTCCCCCCCTTATTTTGCCTTTTCATCTCTTTTCCTTTCAATTCCATTAAGCTTCATTGTATAATAATGTATCACAGTGGACTTTTTTCAATTATGTTTTTGATTTTTTCCTGCTTGTTACTATAAAACTCCAGATGTTTTGAGACTTCATGGTTCTCTGGATATTTTTTCCTTTATTTTAATCTTCTTTTGTAACATGCCACACATGTGGTATTTTGGCCTTTTAAGATGCTACGCTATGCTAATCAGCCATAAGTTTTGGGGTGTTTTTTTTTTCTTTCTGTAATGACTTTTTTTTTTCCTTCTTGCTGTTGTCCTCTCTTTTTTTTCTTTTTCTTTTTCTTTTTCTTTTTCTTTTTCTTTTTCTTTTTCTTTTTCTTTTTCTTTTTCTTTTTCTTTTTCTTTTTCTTTTTCTTTTTCTTTTTCTTTTTCTTTTTCTTTTTCTTTTTCTTTTTCTTTTTCTTTTTCTTTTTCTTTTTCTTTTTCTTTTTCTTTTTCTTTTTCTTTTTCTTTTTCTTTTTCTTTTTCTTTTTCTTTTTCTTTTTCTTTTTCTTTTTCTTTTTCTTTTTCTTTTTCTTTTTCTTTTTCTTTTTCTTTTTCTTTTTCTTTTTCTTTTTCTTTTTCTTTTTCTTTTTCTTTTTCTTTTTCTTTTTCTTTTTCTTCCTTTCTTTTTTTTTTTAATTGCAACTGGTTAGTTCACATAAACAATAACGGATTCTCCCCTCGTTCTGGGGCTGCATTCATTATTTTAAGCAGATTATCTCTTCAGTCCAAGCTTGCAAGCTCTTATACCTGCAAGTAATTTATGAGCTCCTATTCTACCTTGCATGGCAGTGACATGTATTCTGCACAGAGCTGTTCGCAGCGTAACTGTCCTCCCAGACCACAAGCACAGTGCCTTACTTTCAGATGTGGGCCAGAAAGCAAAGATAGAGGCAAGAGTGTAGGGCAAAATTTCAGTAATTTCAACTGAAATAGGTAAAAATAGGTAATACATTAGATGCAAACTGGAATTGAAATGTTTATTGTAAAGTTTGGCAAGACAATGACTTGCCAATACAGAAGAACAGTTTTGAAGTATGTGTAGGAAACTACATTTTTTGCTTAAAAGTCTCAAAGAACTGGAGAGACACATTTTTATTTTATTTGTGGTTCTTTGCTGGCACAGCTGGAGAGGGTTTTTAATTGATTTTGTTCAATCTTAATTTTGTCCCCATAACAAGCAGATCTGGCTTCAGATACTGGAGCAGCAAATCTTGGATTGTGTGTTGTTCTTTAATTTCAAATAACTTGCAAGCTATTCAAAAAATCCCAAATACATAATAGTTTCCCAATCACATATGAGGAAATAAAGGGACTGACATGTAGATTTTGGAAGGGGTGTCTTCTTTGCTTGTTACATGACCATCTGAATTTTGCGTTCTGTTTTTTAAACTGTTGCTCCATAATATGTTATTTTTGCCTGCAAGCCATAATACTGCATTCAGTCCAACTGTAATGAGGTTTCAGAAAATTGTTTGGTTTCCAAATGACATATTTAGCAAAACCTTATGGCAAAATATGTGGCTGTCATGCTGCTGATAGTAAGATATCCCCAGCTTCCCTGGTTCATTCTCATATGTTGCAGCAAATAAATGCAAGTACCCCCGTTTAGACAAATGTTTATCCCTCTACTTGATTGCAGAAGGATTACTAAAAAGAATTTTAAGACTTGCAACAGGGTCTTGTGAAAATGATAGGATGCTTTGATAATTTCCCAGATATTTTGAGTTTTGCTGGAAAACATATGAAAAGCTCTCCTTGCTCACTGAAATACTAACTGAAGTGTCTGACCTACTGGTACTGGAAGAAATAAATCTATAAATATTTCAGTGCTCAGAACAACATTCCCGCCTTTCCTGACAGATGATAATTTACAATTACACGAACAGGGCTTCCAAGAGCCAAAACTCGTAGTGCTACTTAGAGACAGGCTGAGCTTCAGTGCCTGTCCTGATGCGCTGATCTCCAGCGCTCCCTGTGACAGCAGACCTCGGGAGAGGATGGGCAAAACTCATGTTTAATGCCAGATTTACTTGGGAACACAGACAAAACTGACTTTACAGAACAAAACCCAGGAACCGAATCTCATCTGTCTCCGTAGGTGCCTGGGCCAGGCACCCAGAGAGCAGGACACGTCCCACGGAGCTGCCTGAGCCTGCCGGCCCCGTGTCGGAGATCTGCCTGTCCCCGGGGGCTCGGGCAGCTCGGACAAGGAGGCTGTTCAGCTTTCAGGTGGCTACAGCGAGAGCGAAGGAATCCCATCTCAGGGGATGCTTGCAGGCAGGTGGTAGGATTTTGCAGTCGGAGAAGTCTGTTTGCGTGTGGAAATCACCTCGCATGCAGAATCAGAGCTGTTTGCTGTTAAAGGCCTCATGACTTAAATGAGTCTGTTGTTATGCCCTCAGTGGGCCACGTCTGCATTCCTCACGCACCCATAACTCCTGGTACTGCCAGAGGGGGGGGGTCAGGAATGCAGACTTAGGGCCTTATAAAATGCATAGGATTGAAAGAAAAGAGACAGCCCAAATTCTTCTTTAATTCAGTGACGTATGCCGATCAAAAACCTCTTCCAGGACTTTCAGCTTATTAGTATTTCCCAGTTTCACGTTAATTAGGAAATATGCAACCTGTCTAACAGCAGGAAGAAAAATGAACTGCCGGTGTACAGTGTGTTGATGTCAAATGATTGGCTGTAATTACCTAAAAGCCCAACAATGTGAACAATGCACTGCATTTATTCTGTGGCTTACTTTTCTAGATTTTTCTTCTTCCCATTCTGAAACCTTTTACCTTTTCATGTCCTACACACCAGCAGTCATACAATAATCTGGATAAAGTCCAAGCTCCTTTTGTTATAATACAAATAATAAAATGAGTACAGGTAATACTTTCCAAATGAAATATCATGCAGGAGTGTCACTTTGCAAACATAAATTGTTCAGACTTCAAGAAAAGACGTAGAAATTGGCAGGTCCTTTGTCTGTTACAGATATCTTCCATTATTATATTGCTGCAAAGGGAAAAAAGCAGCTTCTACCCATTTAAATCTGTAAACTGGCTCTATGAACTGGGATTCTTTTGGAAGTTGAGAGCTTAGTCCTATGGGTACTTTTTATGCACCAAAATCGTTCTGTTGAGTTTAATAAAAGCCCTTGCATGAGTCATGTTACTCCCGAGCAAGTATTTGCAGGATCAGGGCTTTACATTGTAGCTACCATAGAGAATTAAAAATTAATCCAATCAGGAGTTCGCTAGAAAAAAACAAATCTCCACCTCAGATGTTTTGATTCTTGTGTTGGGTGGATCAGCTCACATGCTTAAGTTACTGACATTCATAACAGTTCGGAGCCTTGTATGCCTCCTGCCATGTCACCAACATTAGAGTCAGTGTGTTTTAAAACATTGATGCTATTTAAAGGGTGGCATGACTATTTCCTCTCCTCCAGGAGGGATACACAACCTCACAGGATCCTTTTTCTCATGACATGTTTTTCAATAAAATTTTCCCAATTTGGTAATCAGCTGGGAAGAAAGAACATTTCACAATGTTCATAAGGCTTGTAGATATTTTGACCAGACATAAGATTTCCTATTGATAGTATTAAATGCTTTGGAATGAAATGTTTTGGGTTTTCCATCTGTAGGCTGTCTGAGATGTCAGCAGCCAATATGACCTGCTCTTTCCCTTTTCGGTCTATAAATAAAAGGCAGCTTGTTTAACAGATCTTGCAGCAGAGAGCAGAGGTGTATATTAATGAGCTTTCTCTAATGGCACACTGGACCTATTTAGCACCACAACTGTGAAGGCTTCTCTTTTTCAGTCATAACTCATTTCCTAAGAAAATGTCAGTTATTGCTTCACCTTATGGTCTGAGCTGTTTAGTTTATAGTTTATTTCTTCTGATCTGTACCACTGACAGATATTCTAGACATGACTGTGATTAAATATGCTTATGAAAATGGTAAACATTTGATAATGTAAGCCCTCGCGGGAATATGCTGTTATTTCTGCATGGCAACATTCTCAGGTGCATTCAAAGTATAATGTGGAAGCAAAGAAAAAACATTTTAAGCAGTTACAGTTATTAGATTAAATTGTTTGGTTAGGAAAATTGTGATGTGTTTAGATCACTGTGAGATAATTCAGTGTTTTCATAAATATGCCTTTTAAATGCATGATATTCCAGCAGTAACTCTCCAGCGCGGCTGTAGTGTAAGATAAAGATAACGTGTATTTCCATCTGGTATTGAGCTAATTTAGTCCTGTAAATTTCTACAGCATATTTTTTCCTTGTAGAAGCCTTACTCTAAAAGCACATTAGTTATAAAATCCAATAATTACATCATGCTATTTACTGTAATCATGTGGCATTGTTTTGTGTCTGCGCTCAGATGTGTGCAGCATAGCGGTGTGAAGCACACATTGACAGTCTCACAAAAAAACAGACAAAAGTACTAACTGCAGTATAATTATTATTTTTAATTGATGAACTTGTTTAAGAGTTATGTTGACTTTTACAGACTTTAAGGATCATGCAGTGTTTGTTACAGTTATCCCAGGCATCAAACGTCAACAAAATGTTTAAGATTGTAGGATTAGGCAATGACAGATTGGGACCAGATGTCTGGGAGATACTGTATGTAGCCTTCTCAGTTGATCAAATAGCTCTTACCATCCTAAAGCCCTTTGGAAATTGAACATTTGCTCTTTGTAGTTGAAGCTTAGACACTTCTGGGATTGTGGTTATTTGAAAAGGCTGAAGAACCTTACCCCGTTTCTTCAGGAGTAGTTCTATTTGGTCTATACATAAATATATGTGCATTTCATGGGGTAGGTGGCAGGGTTACAAGTGACAGAGAACAGCAGCGAAGTCCAGGAATTACCTTAGGAAGTCATCCTGGCAGTTCCCTTAGCAGCCCAGTTGAGGTTACTCATCCTTGCACAACTGTACGGGGGAGGCTCTTCCGCTTCGAGGAAGCCGGGTCCCAGCAGTGCTGCCTTCACGTGTGGACTTGTAGGGAAAAACTGCAAAGGATACAGTTAGCAGATCCAGCAAGACATAACAGAGTCAAAACAGAGGTTTTCCTGGAATCCTTCAAAGCAAAGACCTTTCTGCAGCTCTGAAGGAATTCTCCCAGCCTCGTGCTTGTCAGCCCTGACCAGCTCCTTTCCTCTCTCCCTCTCAGGCCTTTCACCTTTGTTCTTCTTCCCCTCTCCTCATCGCTTGCCAGCAAGCTTCTCACCCCCGCTCCTTTTTGCACTGATTTTCTTCCTGTTTAGCCACTTACCTTTAGCAACCCTACCTTCTTGGACCTCTGAGCTGTAGTCACACCGCTCCTTGCTGGTGTGTTCTCCCACCTTACGGTTAGGCTGAATTAATCGCGGCACTGTGACTGCCCCACTCACTGTATGTTATCCAGCATAATGGAGCTGGATAATATGAAGAATAAAAATCAAAAAATAATAATATAATTAAGAAAAGCCATTGAAGTCAAGGCATATATGGTGATGGAGCGTTTGGATTATGTGTTAGCACCAAAAAAAGGCTGTTGACCACAGTAAAAGTACAATAAATTCATATTTGTTTGAGTGTTGCTGCTCGCATTGTAGCTCTGAGTGTTTATGGTAGGGCCTGTTCCTTTTCTTCCTTAAGTCCCAATCCAGCAAACTCTTAAACATATGTGCGTTCATGTGTTTCAAATTAAGCTTGTGTTTAGATGTTTTAGGACATTTGCCATTGGAATTTTTGCTACTGACATCAATGGGAATGGAGCTGGACCTCTAATTAGTTTGGATTATTCTGCATACTTTCCTACTTCACATTAGGCTGTAGATACGAAGCTGAAGGCTGATAATCCACTAGAAAAACATGCTGAGGGTCAAAATCCCGCGTTGGTGACTGGATAGCTCAGAAATGACTTCTGTGACCTACCAGGTCTTTCTGCCCCTGAGACGACACGGAGATGAGGGTCAGGCTGTGGAGTGTCGCTGTAGTGACTCCGATGCTGGCAGGGTGTAAAGTCTGCCAGGGACCCATTAACAAGAAACATTGCCACCTGATGTCCTCCTGGGCTAGGTGTTTTGATGCCCATCTGTCAGAACCAGGCAGCCCTTTAGAGAGGGCAGTGGAGCTTGTAAAAGGCTCGGGCTTGTCAGGGGAGACTGCTCAGGTCGGGGGGGGATCGCTCGCGCAGGTGGGAGAGCATGAAAACAACGGGAGAAGTGCGTGCTCGCTGCTCACCTGGGGTTCAGGTGAGTGAGGCTGCGGAGCTGAGCTGCAAAACAGCTTTGTTAGACCCCGGGTCTGACCTCAGGCTACCTTGGGGCTGTGGATCAGGGAGTAAAGCCGGGAGGAGCTGAACTGAAAATGGAAGGGGTGTTGGTTTGTAGGGGATGATACAGCAGTGCAGACATGGCACTGATCAGAGGACACTGAAGAAAGGGAGCAATAGGGAAGGGAAGGGAAGGGAAGGGAAGGGAAGGGAAGGGAAGGGAAGGGAAGGGAAGGGAAGGGAAGGGAAGGGAAGGGAAGGGAAGGGAAGGGAAGGGAAGGGAAGGGAAGGGAAGGGAAGGGAAGGGAAGGGAAGGGAAGGGAAGGGAAGGGAGCTGGGAAACAAAGAGCAAACCATGTTCAGCACCTCACAACTCCATTTACCAGAGGCTGTCCTTGTGGGACATCTTTGGAGAACTATGGATTTGCCAAACTCTGCTTATTTTTCATGGACCTCAAGGATATTTGCGCATTTCAGGTTGCGTCGTTCTGAATCCTTTGCCCGATTTTTAGTGATGATTAAAAAGAAAGATTGTTTCTTTGGACTCTTCCAAAACTCCTCATTTTCTGCGCCAGCTGAAGCGTTGTAAGGGGAGTCGTGACCTAACCGCTGAAGCCGTAGGTTGGGTGACTCCAGGTGATGAGCTTTCAGGATTGTTTTTGATGGGGAAAGATGAAAATATATGCATATCAGGTACTTGTCTGTGCACATAGACCTAAATATGCCATCCAGATATTAAATACCTGCCCAGGGCAGAGAAAATATTTAGGGCAGTAAAAACCATGGTGACTTTTTCATCCATGAGTGGCTGAGAAAGGCAGAAATTTGCAGTCTGTCTGGAAATGCTCTGTGTGGGTGTCCGTGTGCTGGAGTGCATCGGTGTGTTTAATTTGCAGGGTGCAGAGCTGATCTGCATCCAAAGACAGGACACAGCCTGTGAAATGAAGCTCTGGCTTGAGAATCCAGGTCCCTTTGTTCACTGTGTTGAGATGCTTAAAACACACTGGTCTCGGCAGGATTTGAGGGGCCTTTCTCCATCAGCAGTCAAAACTGACTCCATCAGGCTCCAGGAGACCAGGTGCCTCCAGCTTACCAAATCTTCTAGGCACCGTCTACATCTGCCCTCCCTTCCCGTCCCTCTGCCTGCAATGCTGGAGGCAGCTGCTGGGTTAGAAGTTTATACACACCGATGGGCGTAAGAGGTGTGTGCATGACAAGCAGAATACGTCAGGGATTGGCAAGATTATCATTTCTGTGATGCCATCCAAAGAACCACAGGTTGCGAATGTCAGTCTGCAGAACAAAATTCTGACTCAGCAGAAGGAAGTGGCAAGATCACAAATTATAGCAGAGCCAAGTTCCTATCTGTATAGAGACACAAGGAAATCTGCAATGCCATGAGGCTGCAACACAGAGTGGGCAAAATGGGCACACCACCACATGTGAGTGTGTAGAGAAGTATTTGTGCACGTGCATAAGCATCTGAGCCCATGTTCTGGGTTTACATGCATGTGCATGTACATGTGTTTGTGCTCACCTGAGTTAATTCTCAAAGCCCATCCTAGACACAGTTCCTCCAGTGCAGTCTCCTGTTGTCTGTAACACTGAAACTCACCACTGAGCAATGCAAAATACTTTTTCTCTGGCCCAGTAGCTGGAAATTTTAATCGTTTATTTATTTATTTATTCAGATTTAATTTGAAACAGCTACTTCTGTTATGAATGCTATGCAGCATATTATTACTGAGTTCCTTAACGAAACGGGTGCTTAAGAAATCAGAATTGCTCAGGTTACTGGTTGTGTAAATGCTGAGAACAGATCTGAATGATACGGCTAGTAAAGAAAAGGGTGCTGAATGACTGCAGGGCTCCTTTGGATTGATCTTCAAATGGATCGGGTCTTCTTGTAATAGTCTGTACTCATCTGCTCCAGTGTATAGGATTTCAGACACCTGAAACCAGGTTCTTACTCACCACAAATAGCTCCTCGTGCTCTCTGTCCGTAGCAGCTAATTGTTATTGCCCACAGTCGATCCTGTGCCAATTAACATTTAAGAGAGCCCATCAGAACACTTGTTCTTTCTTTGAATTTTCTGTACTGGCACCATGTCTTTAAACGTTCAGTTCTTCAGACAAAACGTGTGAGATATTTATAACCCATGTATTATTATTGAGCTACACACCATGTCTTCAGTGACAGATTAAATGAACAGCACAAAATGTTGTGTTTCATCCATAAATTTCAACAGATGTTTGAATGTTGGTTGATTTATTACATGTCCAACTTGGATCTTACACTGTTCTCATTGTGGCTGCACATGGTTTATTTAATAGCGCTTTACAACGATTTTTTATGACTTTTTTCAGTTTGAAGGGTGCAACAAGGCATTTTCTAGGCTTGAGAACCTTAAGATTCACCTCCGGAGTCACACTGGGGAGAAGCCCTACCTGTGTCAGCACCCAGGCTGCCAGAAAGCTTTCAGCAACTCCAGCGACCGGGCAAAGCATCAGCGAACACACCTGGATACCGTAAGCACGATTTCATACCGGGAGTTGCACTGAGTTTTCCAATAGTCCTTGTACACAATCTGTCCTGAAACTGAAGGGTGACTTTTCCTTTTCATGAGGAGCATCTCAGAAAACTCAGCTATAAGCAACTGTACTTCCGTTTTTAATTCAGTGTGTTTTGAGAAATAAAAAATGGCTTGATCTCAGAAAGGCAAATTCAGCTGTCTTACTCATGCTGAGGAATAATGTGCACAGGAATAAGTTACTCAGCAAACTCTCCCATTGTTCTGATTCCAGTAAGAGGAGGCACCAGTACAATAAGGTATAGTATGAGTGAAAGCCGAGTCATCGCTGCTGTACTCAATGTATGTCATTGTCTCGCTTCCTATCCTGTGTTGCTTCATTAAAGTCTGTTCTGAATGAATGCAAAAGCAGCTCAGACATCTAATGGAAGGTAAATGCCTCTCAGTTTTGGACATAATTTTGGAAAGGTAAAGATACAGCTGTGGTATAAGCTAAGTACCACCACCAGAATGAACTGTAAGAAACAAATTCACCTTTATATACAGTTGGTAGTTCTGGCTCAGCTCTATGAGTCTTCTCACTTGTCATGCAGAGAAGATGGGGACCTGTCTGGTGTCTTAGGCTCTGATAAAATAAAATCACCATATTATGGGGAAAAAAAGTAAGTAGGCAACTCTGTAGATGAGTTAAGTCCCCAGCATAAAGCTTTTAAAGAATAACAGCCCAAGTTGTTCCTTTGTCTTTTTCAAAGAAATGAATATACGGTTTAATGTTTGGCCAAGTGTTTATGGGGCAGAACTTTTGAGTTTAATTGATATTTACTTTTTAAGCAGTTACACATTTCAGACAGTGCAGCATTAAGGAATGTCTAATGTACATTATGCCTTGCAAAAACAAACAAGTAAGAGAAGCGAGTCAGTCACATTTTCCAAACCAAAGCACACTTACAATAACAATGTTTTATTTATTTGAAAGTCAACCTGAGATATTTGAATTTGTAATTAGTTCTAAAATGCGTCTCTTTTGAAACTGGATATACTAAATTGGGTGCATGGTTTTGAAATGTAACTGCTTGAATCTAATGGATATATTTTTTATTAGCCAGACTCACAAAGGGAATGCCATTTATTAGTTTTGAAAGATAATTCAATGAGTTAACAAAATGAGCAAAAAGATTTATATCTGTTGATCTGTGCATTATTGAAGATAAATCTCTTAACTTTCTATTTTCTTTTCTTCTTCCTGTATCTCTGTCTTAATTGTCTGAAATCTCATAAATCAGCAAAAAGGTACAGTAATCATTTTCTACTAACTTTCTTAAATGACTAAAAATATCATCCATGCTATTCTGTTTCAGGTTCTTCAAAACTGCTTCTGTAACCCTACACTATACTAAATGACTTCCACTTATTTGCATTAATTTTGAAGTCCTGTGATTGGACTTGGTGTATTGTATGAATGTGAAAAATAATGGGGCTACAGGATGGTGCTACTGTAAAGACTGCACACTGTGTTAGCTCAGTGGGCAAAATAATTGTCCATAACATCAAAGCAAATAGCCAAAGCAAACAGTCAGACTTTCATCTAGTGTCCATATCACTAAATCAAATGATTCTATCAATAATTCAAATTATACTGATTATTTGAAAAATACTTTGCTCTTTGTTCTGCTGAGGGATTTGTTGAAGTTTTCCGTAGTCTTTCCTCAGGTGTCAGTTCTCTGTGTGTTCCAGACACTCTCAATAAATCTGCTTTGCCCTGTAACTTTCTGGGTACGTGCTGTGTTAGCCTGTAAGGCCATAATTTGGTGAATGATTCTATTATTCCTTAAGAAATTTCCTGCTGGCTGGGCAGAGCAGCAGTACTTATCCTCTTGAGGTACTTACAAAGAAAAGGGGTTTATACAGACTACTTATTCCTTATTGAGTGCATTTGGAATTGGTTTTAAAGCTTCTTAATGTAGGTCATTCCATCATTTATCTACTCCAGGAGGAGAATCTGTAAATAATTTCAGAGACTTACTGTGTATGCTAGTTTGATCAGATCTCTCCTAAATCATCTGGAAGTAGATCTTTCTCCTAGGCAGAAGCAGAACAAAGGGAACGTATCTGTCCTTGTGGTGGAAAGGGCATGTCATCACTCCTCCACGAGTAAAACAACCAGTGTAAAGGACCTCACAGTCACTTCTCCCAAAACTTTTTTTTTTTCTTTCTTTTTGTGCATCCTCTATCTGAAATCAAGGGGAATAAAGAATGTGACACTGGGGTCATGACAAACCAGTTTTCTGGCTTTGGGAAAGCACCAAAAAGACTTACTGGTACAAGTGAGAAGGCCAAGATAATGTTGACAGATGAGGCAAGAAAACAAAGCAAAATGGAATGTTCAGCTTTGAAACTCCGTGAGCTTTGACACACAGCACTCCTTTGCTACCACTTAAGTCAATGGTTACTTAACAACAAGTGCCAGAGTCCCTTTGTTCAGCTTGGTAATTGCACATTCACTTGGCTGCTGTACTGTGGCACAGAGATAGTGTTTCGTTACTGGAAGTAGGCATAACTGAGAGGAGAACCTGGTGAGGCTTTCCATTATTGGGACTCCAGAATCAGCAGCTAAATTGGAGTGCCCTTTTACGTTTACTTATTTTCGTAGGAGAAGAGCACACTGGAACTGCTTGCCCAGGCTCAGATGGCTTTCCCAGGAAAGTGCTCATATTGTGCCACGTTTCGGCGAGCTCTGACGCATACCAAAGTCAGCTGGAAAGGTCTTCCCAACAAAGTCAACAATAGTGGATTTTTCTTTCTGTATTGATTTGCTCAGATGTTAATGTTTGATGCAGGTTGTTTGCTTAGGAGTTATAAAAAGAAAGACATTGACGTTGTTCAAAACAGGAAAAGAGTATGAAAGAAACCAAATGTGTGCTATTCCACAAGTTTTACTCTGCTGCATGTGGAACATAGTTGTTGTAAAAACTGTGTAAACCAGAATTAGAAACCAGAGCTTCTATATTTATAATTTTGTTGGGTGTTCTCGTGATCATTTAGTCTACTGTTAAGGCTAGAAGACTTAATGCTCTCAAAGCCCATCCAATTACATCTCATTAGCATTTAATTCAGCTCAGTAATATATCCAGTGTGCAGGATTACAGATGTGTCAAATGCTCTCAGCACTTGCCTGGAGCGCAAAGTCAGAGCCATCGGTGCTGTTCTTCTGTTTGCGCTGTGTCAGGCGTTTGTACACAGACGAGTTTGTAGATCTGGAAACGGCAAGCAGAGCAAGCAGCTCAGGCTTAAAGCCATGTTGCATAGAAATGGCTGTCCTTCAGGGCTCTGTGTGCCAATTGCAGAGATGCACAGGAATATGAAATCTTTTCCCTTCCCTCACACTTACAGAAACCGTACGCCTGTCAGATTCCTGGCTGCTCCAAACGCTACACCGACCCCAGCTCGCTGCGCAAGCACGTGAAAGCTCATTCAGCCAAAGAACAACAGGTGCGTAAGAAGGTAAGACTCACCAGGCAAGAAGTGACACATCTCCAGGTCTCCACAGTTTTTTAATTTAACTTTAGTTTATATATTTTCGAATCAGGGTTCCTCTGTGATACTGCTGCAAGAAAACTCAAATTGTGCTCATTTCCCTGTTGGATTTTAATCGTTATTGCTAATCAGTTCACTTTATAGTTTTGCACTTCCAAGGCCACCACCTGGTAGTTTCAGTTTGTCCCACTCTTTCTGCCCAACCATTTCTTTCCTGTTCACAAGCCCAAATTTTGCTGTCATTCGCATAAAATGTTCACGCATTGAGTCTCTGCAAACAGCTAGTAAATACCTGCTAGCAGATTATCTTGAATTCAAGTGAAACTAAGCCAGCATACTATGGAAACGTCAGAAAAGGCGTGCTTGTAATCGATCAGAATGAACCCCCACACTCTTCTCCCACCACATCTGTATTTTAAACACATTTATAAATCATTCCAAACCCAGACTGCTAGTTGTGTTTCACTAGTGTTAGATTCAAATAAGCATTTTGGTTTCTACGGGCTGAATCCTGAACTCATTATTGAACGGGAAGGCTTATGGGCTCCAGCCCAGGATCAGAGACTTGTTTATTACGCATTTGTACACGCAGTTTGTAAACAGATGATTGGGACCCCACAGAGGCGGGCTGTGACAGAACAGACCATGAGCATATTTGCGGCCCAGGAGTGGCAGAGAATACACGGCTTAGCAAGCAATGACAATTAGTTCCAACAAGCAGCAGCGGTGTCCTCAGATCCAGTCAGAACTTTTATGTCGGTGGGCAGGGCTGGAAAGGACTGCCCAGGATTGCAGCCCAGCTTTGTTTTATAGGGTAATGCGGTTTCACTACAGCTCTCGCCTTGGAAGGTTCCTCAGAGTGTGCTGTGCACATGCCTCCCACACCAGAGGTCACAAAGCACTTCTCAACAATACGGTAAAGCAACCTTTAGGTCTTACTGAGGGTAAGAGACAAAAAGCTGTAACCGTAATTGGCCACAGAAAGAGGTAGACTAGTAGTGTCAAAATCTTTTGCAATAGCAAGATCTTTGCAACAGGAAGATTTTGTTATATGAATTTCTCAGATGACCCCAGAAAGCAACCATGCTCTGTATTCTGAGGGAGAGAACTGCCCACCTCTTTCCTTCCAGTGGTTGCTGACATACTTCTTAGGGAAAGGAAGGAGGGAATTCTTTCCTAATAGCAGATATGGGTATCGTTTGTTCAGCTCTAACTACAGGGCTGAATACAGGAACTCATTAGCACCCTTTACGTCTGGACAAAGGAGCAGTCCCCACTATTACACCCCAACACCTGATGAGGCCAATTGCCAGTTCTGCAGAGGAAGGTGGGGAAAATACCTAAATCTAAACTTTGCATTAAGGGACAAAAAGTACTTCCTGGATAAGCAGCAGGAGGCCTTAAGCACAGAACGAATACAGCAGGGCAAATGCTCTGCACACTCATTGCAAACTCAAGCTACTTGAACTTACCAGGACATCAAATATCCAGGGTTTCATATCTCGTAATCTCCTAGCTTGAGGAGTTTTTTTGCATGTATATACATACCCTCCCGTAGACTTATCAAGTCTATCTTAAAATAATGTCAATTCCTTGCTTCCTACACCTTATTTCGTAGACCAAATCTGAATCTGCTCTCCTCCAGAGGTTAGAAATCATCTTCGGATTTCCTGTCTCATTTGCCCATGATAACTTTATGAATACTTGATCCTGTGTCTTTTTTCCTTTAACCTAAAAGGCATCTGAGAAAGCAGTAGATTGGAAGAGTATTTTGATCAGGCTCTCTTAACAGGGACCAAACTGAGTCTGATTCATAAAGAAATAATAAATATTTCACTTAAGCATATTACAGGAAAAAAAAAACACACATACACCACCCTTTCACAACTAAGTAAATCTCATTGTTACTGAAACAGTGACAGTCTACTTTGGACTTCAGACACAGGATAAAAAGGGAAAACACTGTTCACACTCACTTGCTCAATTTTGGTTACAGCTCTGGAAAGGCAGTTTCCTGTTGGCATCAGCTTCCTAAGAGTTCTGAGTGGCAATGATTTAGCCAAGAAATAAAAATGCTCTGCCTGCATCTGTCAGTTGAGATATGCTACCAAAATCTGCCATCTCTGATACAAAAGAAAATGCCCTGTGCTGAGACTTACATCAAAGGAACCCTGAATATTACGAACATGGCTTAGATGACTGCAGCGGTAATATTTGGTTGTTCTGAACAGCTTTACAAGCACAAAATATGAGAAAGTTAGCTGTTAATTTAGTAGTAGTTTAAGTTTAATTGGCTGCAGATGCACTTTGTGATCCAAATGTTAGATGTTTATCGTGATCAAACAAATGGCTGTATAGCAGAATTCTGAATAGGTTTGCCTGGATCTTTTATTTAGAATAACCAAACCCAGGGGAGATTGGTATGCAAAACTGTAAACAGAGAGACAATAACTATTTATTAATGGCTATAGAATATGATGGCTGTGTGTGTAATGTGAGCACTATATTATGACAAAAGCTTGGCAACGTCAGCATGTTTGAAAGAGAATTAGAAATGCTTTTCTTTCTTAATTCTCCTCTCCTGCTGTTTTTAATATGATCGACATTGTGGTTTTCAAGAGTTTGCTTCAGACACTTTTGCCAGAGCTTTAATTTACTTGGAGAACAGCTGACATATTGGTGATACCTCGTACACATTACTGACAGCACATTATTCCACCAGTTCTAATCTGATAAGCACAAACACTTTTCTTTCCCTATCAAATGTCTTTCCAAGTGTTACAGTAAGAACGTCATGCAATCCTTTTACCACAGAACCCAAGAAACTACAGAAAGCCTGAAAATGTGCAGTTAAACTACTGTGGAAGGTTTGAAGAAACCCAGGGTACATTATTTTCTGGAACAAACTACTCTTGATTTAAGATTAGCACACTTAACTTGTGTGCTTAAGAAAACCCAAATTATCTCTAATAAGAAATGCCAAGTAATAGATATATCCTAAATCACACCAAGTTGCTAAGAATGTGATTTTGCTCCTTCCTTGTGTACATAATCTTTAAGCAAAGAGACATATGAAATTAATTAGAAGTCATTTGGTTTACTTTGAAATAAAATGTTTGTTTTATCTTCCTCTTGTAGCTAAATTCATGTACTGATATCGAACAGGATGTACTAAGTGAATGCTTAGCTATACAACAGCTCCACACATCTTCACAACACATTTTGGATGGGAAATGTGGTCGATCTGTAGGTCATCATGATTTAATTACAGGTAAGAATATTTCTAATAAGTATCATGCTAATGTGAATATAATAACAGAAAATATTGTGCGTCTGATTTGCCACTATGGAAGAGGTTAGAAAAAAAAAACAACAAATAAAGTGAAATAATTTTGTGAGTTCTTTGCTAAGATCATTCATAAAACATTTTAGCTTAGGGCCAAATGAATCTGTTTTAAATTGATTTAGTAGCTCAGTTCAAGCTTTCCAGATAAACCCTAGCTTGTTCCTCTTGAGACTTAGAGAAAACCAAAGGTAAACTGGGATTAGAAAACAAGAATGCCAGATGCTCGTTCACCTGCACCAAGGGATGAGCTGGTGCTCTTTTGCTTTGTAAGAGCAAAGTACTAAATAACTACAATTACCTAGGCAAGAATTTCATCCTTTTTTCCTCACACTAAATGTTAAAAACAGCAGCAACAAAATCATCCTGTTTGACACCTCCTATTCCCCTTTCTAGTTTAAGTTGCACTAAAACATTGGAATGTACCTGGTGAGCAGGACGGAGTAGGAAGGGAAATGACCCATCATTCCAGCAGCGGGGGAGTCTGCAGTCCCGGTTTATATGTGGCTCCTCAAAAAGTGGCAAGAAGCTGGAGGGACTTGGGGGGATTACTTCAATTCTCTGGCTTTGTCATCTGCACTCCTGAGGTGTGTGAGGGCAACACATGGCCTCTGCTCTACACCCTTGGCAGTCCAGCCTCTCCCTTCCAGGCAGGACAGGAAAGCCCAGTGACATTGCCCTGAGGATTGGGGTGCAGTTAATAACCTCAGGAATAGCCTCAGATTTCAGGTGGCCACAATAAAACAAGAAAAAAGTTACTGCTCACAGATAAATGGACCAGCCCTGACCTCACATGTGTTAGTTCTGAGAACCTCTTCTGAAATTAAAGGTTTAGTCTATCAATAATACTGGCTTTCTCCAATAATTTCTTTGCTGATTGTATCAATCTGTCACGGGGTTGTTGTAAAAAACAGTAAATCTTTCCTGATACTTCCATCAGGTCACCCTATAAGAGACCCCGTCACATGCACAGTATGAAAAAGTGTCAGGGAAAATAAATCACTATTTTACAGTGAAACAGAGGTTACTTCATATTATGTGTGGTGTAATTCCATAGGCAAAACTGTTCCTCTATCATTATTTACAGCAAATAAGCTAAAGTGCTGATCCTTACAGATTTAAAGCATAAGGACATTCCTGCTGCCACCTATAGTTTGCATGCTCTTTCACATAAGCAGAGGTAATATTTCTGGACAAAGCAGCTGTAATACTGTATATAGGATATGTATGGATGAATACTGTATATGATGGTCTCTTAATGCCACTTGAAAATATGAAAGTGTTCATGGTTTGAGCTTTTCTTTTTTTTTTTTTTTTTTTTTTCTCCAAAGAAACCACATTATTAATGTGCAGAGCTCTGGGCTTTAGGGATCACTTGGATTCCTGGAGAGTTTCAGTTTTGTCTTTCTCCAAGTTAAAGCACATTTTAAATATGTCAGGGATGAAAGCCAATCATAGAAAAATGAAATATGTAAAAAACTCCCGTCCCTTGTGTCAAACTTCAAAGCAGGTTTGTGCTTAGGACTGGGTAAGACAGTGAGGAAAAGAATATTTTGCAGTCAGAGGAGCCCATTGTTTGCTTAGATCTTCTTTTACCTTCCTTGTAAGTTGCTTCATGGCTGCTCATGTGCAAGTCTAGCAGTGCCCAAGAGTTTCTCTCACTCTCCCTGCAAAGGAAGTTATCTCCATTCAGGTAATCCCATGCAGACATCTTCTCTGGGCATGCCCGTTTTGTTATTTTTTTCTGGTCTCTCCTGGCGTAAAGCTGAAAAAAAATGCTGCTAGTCACAGATGCTCAGAGTACTATTTTGGCAACAGATGTTAAGGTTAAAGGCCAAGCCATTTAAATTATTGATTGACGACTTATATTTACAAGCTGAGGTGGTCAATGCGTGAAGAGGCCCAAGATGCACAGTCCTGGACTGGGTTGCGCTTGCAGGAGCAGTCATTTATAACAGCTCCAAAGGCTTCCGTGTGACTTCAGGTACTAAGAATATCATAGCTCCCTGCTGAAAAAAAGGGAAAAGAAGCTGGAAAAGAAGAGAAATTTTTGGAACTATTGAAAATGATACTGAGTGAGGCTGGAATAGCAACTGCTCTTCCTCCTTGACTTCTTTCATTGTAGAGGCACCTGGTTTCTCAGGCAAAGGGAGTGCCTGCAGCAAAGGAAATGCAGCATTTCTCTGACGTCAAAAGACTCTTCCTTACTGTTAGGGATTGGCAGTGGGAAGGACTTACCCACCATCGTGTCAGCAGGTACCTCTTGCTTCTCTGAACAAGGCAGTTCACTCTCATTCTTTTCTGATAAACTGCCACTGCCGTTATTTCCTTCTAAAAGCACTGTTGTTGCTGGGCTTCACACCCAGTCATGGGATCAGAGTGACAGCAGCAGCTCCAAATTTTGAGTGTTTTAATTCTGGAAATACACATATTGAAACTTGACAGCCAAAATGAGTTCCAGTAGCAGACTAAATGGGTCATGGCCTGTGTAGTGCCTAGTGTGGTACACCCGGCACAGCACCCATGGGCAGAGAAGGGTCTGTCCCTCTGAAGGAAGTACAGTTAATATTCTGTCGGAGTGCCCTTGTTTTGAACTTAATTTAAAATAAGTTCAATTCGGCCCTTAGTGACTCGACAGAAGTGAATAATGTCTCACTGCAGACTCACATGGAATCTCATAGTAAACCCTGTCTTCCATTGCTTGTGCCACATGGCCTTGGAAGTACTCCTAATTACAGGCAGACACCCACAGCAAACAAAGCGAGCGAACAATAGGGGGGCGATGCTTGGCCTACGTTGGCTCGTCTTTTGGCTTTCTCACTAGCCAGAAGCTTAAGGGGCGGACATGGCCCGCTCCAAGCAGAAGGCTGTGCATTCTCAGAGCTTCATCGCCAGGCTCAGGAGCGCACAGCGCCGTGTCTGGTGCCAGAGCAGCCTCGCAGCTCCCTTTTTCCTCTCCCTGGCCCAGCGTTGTGCACATCGGGGCTCTGGGCCTAGTCTCATTTCCTTCGGAAGCGAGACTTACGTAATCGTTCTGCTCACCGCTGTCCACATGTGTGTCAGTCCCCTTCCCCACAGTATTTTTTTTTTTAATCCGTTAGCCAAGCTCAACCACATTTGACAAACGCCCCAGAGATAATTGCGTTCTGATGAGTTTCATGAATCCTGGCAGCTGGATACCAGAGAGTGGCACCCAAAATGAGCGTTCCCCCCGCGGGAGCGGCAGGCAGGGCTCAGCTGGACCACATGCTGCTTGGCAGCCGCCAGCGCACGTGTAGCGCCACATTTGTCAAAGCGTCACGGAGGAGATGGGGACAGCTGGCTTTATCCCGACGTGCTTTGGCTGAGGTTGCGGTGGGCTGCCGATCTAGCGGTGCTGCGGGGCCGGGCTGTCAGTGCGAGGGCAGCCAGCGGCGTCTGGGGTGAGGCAGCACACGCTGCGGTGTGGCAGGAGGGCCGGGGGGACGTGAGGACAAGAGATGCCACGTGTCCAACCCAGCAGGAGCGAAGGCGTTGTGGTGAATAAAGATGTAGGAAAAGGAAAGCTCACTGGTGAACTAACCCCACAAACCTCAGCACACATGCTCCAAGCAGGGGACCTTTTCCAGAGAAGGTGTAATCAGTAAGTGAAAACACGGATGAACTCGGGATAGATGGAAGAAGCCCTGCTTTAAATGGGAGAGGAGCTCCAAGGCTGGTGTGGGCAGTGGGTGTCTGCCCAAGTTGTTCCACAGCTGGGTAAATTCCTCTGTGTACTGGTCCTGGCAAAGTGTGAAAAAAAAACTCTCAGAAACTGATAGCGGCAGCAATTCTGGTTTCATTTTCTTTTCTAATGGGGTGGGTTTGAGTGAATGGGATCGTGCAGGACACAGCTCTTGGACATAAGGATGTGTGGGGTGTTCTTATTAATGTTTTCTTGCCTCTCTAGAGGGGCGTGCTGACTGTGATTTTCTTGTTCTTGTAAAAGTAATACCTGAGCAGTAGCTGAGAATCAGGTACTCTGGTACTCTGTCTTCTTCATCCACCTCAAGCAAAGAATTGAAACCATCCTTGGCAGCTGGGGCAGTAAGGAAGAGCCCAGAGGAGACCTCTGAAACATTCATGAACTGTTCAGGGGTGGGATTGTAAGACAAAAAAAATGAATGTGTTTACTGGCTGCTACGCTATTAGAACTCTCTTCTGTGAGTTTTTTTACTTTTTGGGTGAGCTATCACCAAGGGGCCATTAAGGCTATCTAAGTCTGACAGAGAGCACAAATCTCCCTTCTTAGATTCAGGAGTTTCCTCCAGGCTGTGCTGCCAGTATACCTGAGCTGCGTGTGGAAATACAGCTCAAGTGTGAAATGACACAGCACAATCAAAGTCAAATGGGTGTTTGGCTCGTCTGCCAAGCCTGAGAACGAATGTGTGAACAAGAAGGGTCTGTGGCAAGTGGAATCGATTATAGTATAAAATGGACTGAAGTCACCAGCAGAATAACAGTGTTCTCAAAATGTAGCATCCTAGCTACTGACTTACTGTTATCAGAAGAGGCTTTGGCAAATAAATCCTCGCATCACCTGGGAACATCTGACTTCTTAAAACCCCTTCTGTCTGGCTTTCGGTGCAGAAAGCAAGTTGTTTTCACTGGCTGGTTGACAAATGTTCTGTCTAGTGGGAGACAGAGATGATGTGGTTCATTTTCATTCTTTTAGATCTGTCAACAGCCGAGGACTCATTGTTCATGAGAGGTTTTTGACTCATCTGAAGTCCCTGACAAAGGTGGCTGGAATCGTGCCCTAGTGGTTCTAACTCTTCAGTCACAAAGAAACAGATGCTGACGTTCAGCCGTTGCTTACCCACCTGGAGGGCTGTCACACATTCCGCCCGGCCTCAGCTTTTCCTGTTGCTTTCTGCCCGTTACATGTCCCTGAGAGGTGCTGGGATGAGTGCCATCCCGAACCCTGCCAGTGGTGCGGGACACGGCAAAGCACGGCTGACACACAGCTCCCTTTTCCTCGGTGTGTAACTCTCGCACACTGAGCAGGGGAGGAAAGGTGAATGCTGCAGAAGGAAAGAAGGCAAAGAACCTAGCCCTCAGAGGATGCATGGGGACTGCTGGGCTGTAGCTGGGCAGTGTGGGAGCTGGAAAACCTCATCTGCCCCCCACAACTTTCACAGTACAATGTCAGTGGCTGCCCTAGTCCATGTCTGTGTACATGCCCCGGTGGGCCAAAACTCTGGGAGATGTATTGTAGGTAAACGCAGAAGGGGGGAGACAGGCAGGGAAGCAGAGAAAAGAAGACCAGGTTTTTCCAAGAACTGCACTTAGAGGAGCCAGGCCTTTTTTCCCCCTGCCATAGGGTGGCATGAGCAAACAGCATCTAGAACACCAGGCAGCAAGCAGTTCTGCAGCTTCCCTCCTTACAGAGCCCGCCCTCGGGGCAGCCTTTGTGCCAAGAGCTGGAGTCAGGGGCCTGACCCCGAGATAGCCTAGATTTGGCTTAGTACATGGCTTACTCTTTAGAAGGGACATTGTAAGAAAAAAAATCCGTTATCCCAGGATCTTAATCCAGCTGTCAAAGCTTCCTCAACGAAGCACGTGCTTGAAGACATGATAGGCATTTGGCTATCGGTGCCTGACTGCTATGGAACTGAAGAGTAGCCAGAGTCCTAAAAACTGGAAATAATAATCTATCTACTACTAAACTTGTTGATTTCGTTGTCTCATTGAAAATTTCTTCTCATTCCTCTTTGCATTTAATTTATTGAGGTTTCACTCATATCAATATGTGATATTTTTTAGTGGTCTGGGATGTCCAGTACTATACAAATTGAAAGTCAAATTAAAAATTGAAATGAACAGTGAAAAAAAATCTAGATCCTGCTCCCCCTCACACAAACACAGTACTCTGAATTGAGTGTCTAATTAAGGTACCACGTACCACTCTGCTGCCAGTATGAGCTCCAACGTGCTGCCAGCAGCTGAGCGCTGCAAGTGCTCCCTCAGAAGAACGGAGAAGGCAGGGTGAGAGTCCTGCCAGGTCCCACGGGCTGCTGGGGGGAGTGCGTACACGTCTCCAGTCACAGGACCATCTGAGAGCGTTGGAGGGGAGACACACATGTCAAAATGCCTTGATACAGTTCGAGTGCCATGGCAAATATGGGTATTAACTATCACGCCGGGTGTCTGGGTAGGCAACCCCCTGGCAGTAGGACTGCCCCAGCAGAGATGTGCTGCTCCGCGTGTGTATCGGGGTGGGCTGGGGGACAGGGAAGGAGTCAGGGACTGTCAGGTTACTTGGATGCTCCTTTCCTTATTTTATGTTGCAAAATGATGTTTGTTTGTTCACAGGCATGTACAGTGGTCCCAGTGCTAACCATAATGGTCCCTCACCAGGTATATTGCCACCTCCTCACGACATCCCTTCAAGACACCATCCTCTTGACTCCACCCTCTCCAGTCCACATCACCATCAGTCACCGTTGGAAAGTGCCAGGGAAGGGTATGTGTGTGAAACATGCTTGGCCTCTGTCTGGCATGATAGTGAATGATTAATTGTTTATCTTGGTTTGCATGAATGCTGTTTGAATGAAAAACACTGACTCAAACTAAGCAATTCCGTTTGTTTTAGAATCATAGAGTAATTTAATTTGGAAGGGACCTCAAAAGTTCATCTCATCCATCCACTGCGCAAAGCAGGGCAAGCTTTGATATTACTAAAAATTTGACATTACAGCCCTGTCTTTGTCTTCCACAAAATACATTGGGATTTTTTTTCTTCACAGAGTGCAATTGCATTTAATTTTTTAAATTCTTCCTCAATGACTTGTAGATTTGGATAAGTGCAGAGAACTTTTCTTAGCTAAGATGAAAAAATTCTCAAAGGATAAAATCCAAACTATGACTCACTCGGGAATAAGGCAGTGTTTGCCTTTGTAAGACTTAGTTTGTGTCAAAATGGCAAGTTTTCTCACTTCTTTGCTCTCTGTTGAGATTTTTGGTAATACGTTTTTCAGCTGTAAGCATTGACCAGTAAGATCCTAATCAGGGAAGGGGATATTATCACAATGATTGCAGAGATTGCATTGCTACAGTATAGATTGTATTGCATCGCTACATTATGTGATATTCCTATAATACCATTTGTTCAAGGATCTCAAAGCATCTCAACAGCAAAGAATCTCTGTAAGCCACAAAATTCAGCTCATCTTTCTGCTACACTCTTGGTGCCTGCACTCATGCAAATCACACATCAAACTTGTTTTTTTTTTCTTCCCAGTGCTTTGGACAGGGAGGGTACTCTGATTTTGCTTTTCTGGTAGGAACTTAAGATACAGAGAGAAAAGAGACCTTTGCCTAATAATATGTTGGGGTTCTTCAGCAAAGCCAGCGAGTGAATGTAGATTTTTTCTTTGTCAGTGACTGACCCATCCCTTCTTTTATATGGGGAAAGGAAAGTCCAGGAAGTTTTAATTGTACTCTTTAAGCAACAGACAGAAAGACAGGTGCATGGAAAGAGCGCAACAAGGAAAATACACCTGGAATAGTTGGAGAACTGTCTGACTGAGGAAATTCAATTAGGAACAAGCTACTGCCTTTTTTTTCTGAATTGGGGAATGAATGCTGTAGAAAGCTTAGCTTCTATACCCTGTTCCTCCCTCAGCCACCTCTTCTGACCCGTGCCAGTAACAAGTGCCTCCCCACCATACAATGCATATCTGCCCATCATAGTAGTAGACTTCGTCCCTAAATTACTGAAAATCTTGCATAAGATGTCTGTGCCCAGTCCCTCTCCCCCCTGCCCTGCCACCCACATTCCTGACCTTTTATTTCCTGTTGACAGACTCATGCCCATGGCAGAGACATGGCCAACAAGAGGCACTGGGCACGAGGATTTAGGTGGAGGTTGCGCCAGGTAAATGTGAGGTTTTCTGTAGCAGAGAAGGCAGTGAGTGCAAACAGGAGGAATGGAGATGAGAGCCAAAAATGAAGGTAATCCACAAGCTATTCTTTCCCTGCAGCATGGGACAAGTTGAGCCCAGGGGAGTAAGGGTTTTTGCTCTCTGCTCCCCAGTGCAGTGCTCAGCTGTTTCTTCCTTCAGGTGGTTGTAGGATAGGCTTCCTAGGGGCATTAAGGCACAAAAGACCAACCGAGAATGAAACAGACTAAAGGTACACTATAGGAGGGATTTAACTGGTGGTCAGTGAGGTAGATTTGTTTCCAAAGCACTTTACATCTTGGTACTGTTAATAAGAAATGAAATCAAAGATCTGACCAGAATGAGGGCAGCAGTCAACTTTCCAATTTGAGGAGTCGGAAGCTCCCAGATAAATTCTCCATCCTGCCCCTTGTGTCTCCCCACCAGAGAACGACACTTCTCTTCAGCACTCCCTGTGCTGAGTGAGCTGAGCTTCTCACCGGCTCTTTCTCCAGACGTTGTGATCATTTGCTTAGGCTAAAGCTTACATCAGAATGGTCACTGCTGTTTTCAGTTCTAGTGGAATTAGTATTCTTTCTCAGAGGAGACGACAGTGCTGATGCATTATCTCAGTGCTTACATACTTAAGTAATGCAAAGTCTTCGTGGAAACACCATAGTTAATATCCTATGACAAAATGTAAGCCTGGGATTATAACAGATTTCTATCCATGAACCAAACATCAGGAAATAGAGAAGGGAATGTATTTTTTAATGGTTATTTTAAAACAGGCTATCTAGTTTCATGACATAATGATTTGGAATTTTTCAGGATCTCAAATACCATTTTCTAAACTCAAATAATACGCATTCAGTATTGTCACACCCAGCTCCAGATCTTCCTTCTGTATTTTAACTGTTTATACTTACATTATTAAGGACTGCTGAAATAAAGCCCATCCGTGGCATTTTAATTGCAAATACAGAAAGCTTAGTGTGAACTAACAGTCTTTGAATTTCATTTAGCACAGTTTTGTGTAAAGCATTCATTCATTTAACTAGGAAAAATCACTTAATAATCTAATACCTGGAACCACTGAATTCTAGACCTGTCACCCCTTTACCAGTTCGTAGCAGCATGCCATTACTCATACAAAATACACATGGGTCACAATAGGAAAGAAACTCCTAACACTACCTTTCTTCATGTGAACTGCTCTAGCTGGCTGGCACACATATAATGTTTTGCCTCATTTGTCAGCTGTCTCAGCATTCATGTTTAAGTAAATGCAAAGAATTTCTATACTGTGAATCAGTACGATGACAAGACTGGATTGCATAAGTCTGTGGAATGAACTAAATGATTATTATCAAGAAATCTAATTACTGAGTCATCAAATACGCAAGATGCCAAAAACTACACGAGGCAGAGTACAAATAGTCTACTCAAGTTCGACAGAAGATTCAGAATTTGATTTAAAGCTTTTTTTTTTGAAAATAAAAAAAAAAAGCCCTATGCCATACCATCCTTTGCCAAAGTCAATACCAAGTGCAGCAGTCAATTTTCCCAAATGGTTTACTAGAACATTTAAATAGTTTGACAAAATTATCTAATTCACTTGAAAATGTTCTAACAAAATCTGACTTCATTACCAAATGTATTTATACTGGCGTTATACAATACAGAGAATATTTTTTCAAATTCTGGTATGAAGTATACGCTAGACCAAATAATTTACTTTAACTTATATTGATATTAATTAAACTAAAAGTGTGTGACTGAGAAATACTTTGGCATCCAGAAAGTGTGCTTGTCATGATCCGAGTTTAAATGTATATTTATTTTTTACTTCAGGTAGCAAAATGTTATTTTAGCATGTCTTGTAGCATATGCCATGTACAATGTCTAATTTGGTTTCATTTTGTCCATTGCAAAAGTACTCCATTTTGATTTGTAGCAGTATGAAGATGGAAGCACAGCTTTTAGTATTAAATCTTAGGTGGATGTTGCACTTGGCTTTCTCTCTGCTATTTTTTTAGCTGGTATTATCTAAGTCATCTAAAAATGTACTTAGTTGTATTTGTAGACCAGTTCTCTAAGTTCCAGTTTAAAATGTTTAGTGTGATAAATTATCGGTTTAAATGAAACTGATCTGACTAAAGTTAAATGAGTTTAAGTGGTGGCGCAAAGTAAGGGATTTGCACCAATTCAGCTTAATGACCGAACAAGGTCACTTTGTAGGATCTGAACACAGTCCCTCTATAAGTGACTGTGAGGCCCTCAGTCACTCGTGCTGCTCATAACAAACAGCACTTATGTTCTCAAAAGAAGCTGGGGGGACTGACAAATAATAACTTCACCAAGAAGGTGATGTGTCTCCAAGGGAAAGGAAAGCAAAACTATTTTTTATATCCTCCTGTGGCAATTTAGGTCATTTCTGCTCTGTAAACACAACAGTAAATGAAGAACTAGTGAGATTAAGACATCTATGATGTCCATAGGTGATGATTAATGAGAACTCTGAATCCAGTCTTATAATTATGGTGAGTCTTTAATATCGAGGATTAAGTCATCAAGGTTAGAGTAAAGGGTTTACAGAACTCTCTTTTGCCCAGGCTTCTCACCAGCTAACTGCAACCAGTTCAAACCATGCTTCAGACCTCCCTGAAGAGCCACTTACCCATACAAAATCACAAGAAACAGGACTTAAGAGCAATCAAATGAAAAGAGACATTTTAATCAGGCTGCTTAAACATCAGAATTTTTGTTTGCTTGCTTGTTAGCACCTGTTAATTCAAATACCACAGAAATACTTCGCTGTAAAGAGATCTCTGTTAAAAGTTAGTCCTTCATTTCCCTCTACTTCAAGTAAAACAAGGTACACAGAGCCTCCCTTTTTGCTCAACAAGGGAACACCAGATTTGAAATTCCTGATATTTTTAAGGTTGAAAAAAATACGCAGGATAAAATCCTGTGCGTTAGGTTTTTGTTTGTATTACTATCATGTTATACTTATTAAGAAGGGTGTAAGCCAGATCTTGCATTGGTAGAATCTTTGTAGGAAACAAACTTTTACTCTCAAGAAGTACTCTGGAGAACTAAATACCTACACAGTTTTAAAACAGTTCTTAGGACCAGGGAGATGCATCATTCATTCATTGTGAATTCCACTGGAGAATACTCTTCATTTATAATAGAATACACAAGTCAGTGTTTTAGACTTTCTTTCAAAAGCACTAAAACCAATAACAAGAAACAGATATCCCTGACAGCTGAAAACATTTTCAATGGAGGAAGCCAAGAACCCATCATAATTTATCTCAGTGTTATGGACCTGAGCACGCAAAAGGGGCATCAGTACATCTGTACAAAGAAAGAACAATGTACAGGTGCGGAGCTGAGGTTCATGTAACAAAGAAAATCAGTAATTAAAAGCATCTGGTTGCAAATCCCAAGTCATTTATCTCATTGTAGAAAATGTGATCAGAATTAATTTATAATCATGTCCAGATAGGCTTATACAGTTTTTTTCCCCCATAAAGCAAAATTAGCATTAGTTTAGGCTTACTTCAATGATACACAGTTAAGAATAACTTAGTGTTTGATCATTGGGGTAAAATATTGTTTGGCCATCAGCAGAAATAGGTGGACATGTACTTCATTTATGTTTCTAATAGAGCTGGATTGCCATTCATTAGAGAGCCTAAAAAAGGGAGCGCTATGATCACAGAGTCACAGAGTGGCTGAGGTCAGAAGGGACCTCTGGGTCCTCTGGTCCAACCTCTGCTTAAGCAAGGCCACCCAGAGCAGGGGGCCCAGGCCCACGTCCAGGCAGCTTTTGGAAGATCTTCAAAGAGGAGTTCTTCTGGCTCTGTCACCCACACAGCACAGAAGAGCTGCCTGATGGTCAGAGAGAACCTCTTGGGTTCCAGTTTGTGCCCATTTCCCCTTGTGCTGGCACTGGGCACCACTGAGGAGAGCCTGGCTCCATCTTGTTGCACCCTCCCTTCAGGCATTCATAAACATTGATAAGACCCCAACTTGGTGACTGCCCAGAAGAGACACTGTAAGCAAAACTAGCTTAGAGTAAGAGACAGGCACAGGAGAAGGAGGGAGTTTAAAAGAGTTGATCAGAGTAAATCAGGAAGCATTTAAAATGGATTCAACCACAGCTCTTCTGCATTATGTAAATGATCTTAGCCATTACTGGTTTTATCTGTAGGTAAATTGTGTGCTTAACATATGTAAAGCTGTTTTTTTTTTTCTTAGTTCCCTTTTCATTTTGTTTTGTTGTCTAAGCAGAACTTCTGCAGTTAGATGTAAGCTATATACACCAAGCACAATAATTTGTCATGATACAACAACTTGTTACGTTATCTTAACATCTCCCCCTATTTGGTGTAGTGCCTTTTTGGCTGTAAACTTGAGGAAAAGCAGGTGTCAGCTACCTGTGAAGAATCTACCTACACCTGGAAGCATCTTGCTGCACACTTGCCAGAGAATAATGACCTTAAATGACTAAAATAAGACAGATCAGTCAAGCGTGCAGTACATGTCAGATAATATAGTGTAGACAGTATCTGTGTTTGATTGCATGTCTTAGTAATTGGCTTCCTGGCAATCACTTGAACCTAAGGCAGTGTTCTTTATCTAAATCTGTTTTGATATTTCTTTGAGCACATTAAAAATGATTTTTTTTATTTTTTTACGTTTACTTTGGTAACATTTTCCTGCTAGATTGTTAGAAAGAATAAGATTTCAAGTTTCTGTTATAGTGCCTTCCACTGTCGTGATTCATCAGTTTCTTTTCAAGGAAAATTATTGAATGAACCCTTAAAAATAAAATGTATTTTAGTTTGGCATAGTTCCAATAACGATCACCAAGATCTAACTGCTCTGCAGAAATTGCATATCAAGTAAGAACAATTGTAAAGATATTACTTTAACATAGAAAAGCCTATGTTTATGTATATGTGAGTCCTTTTGTGTAGGTAATGAAATGAGTTACAAAATAGTGAGTTATGTTTTATGCCCAACTATGAGACTTGTATGTATTTGTTAGAACGGATTGCAAGTGTTTCAGTAACTGTAGCTGAAGAGAAGGTCCCTGCAGAAGGCCTTTGAGTGTACCAAGAGAGGACTCCTCTGGCTCCTGTGTAATTTTCATCCAGAAGCTGTTTGCATATCACTGTTGATTGGTATTACTATTCTAAAGCAATTAAATGACCTAAGACTCTCAAGTCATATTAAAAGCTTCTTTGGATAGTGTTCTCCATGATGCTTATGAAACCCCTCTGAGTGCGCTTGTACACTCACTTGTTGGCACTGCTCAGTGAAGATGCAGCACTGGATTAAAGCAATCCAAAGCAGTATTCTGAATTAAAAAGAGTAGTTTGTACTTACCTAGAAGCTAGGAAGAGGCTGACATTTCCTTAGTCCTGCTTTAAAGGTGCTACACATGGAGGTATTTCACACGCTGCACTACTAGCAGAGCCAGGAATAGTCCAAGGCTCTGACCAGCAGGCACCTCTCAAGCCAGCCACAACCAGAGCAAGCAAACAAAACTAAAAATACGGTGTCATATCTTGCAGTCACAGAGCAGAGACTGAGTATCAAACAGCCCAATAACTTGTTTGCTTGCTGTTTATAGAAAAGGATAATAAAATGCAATGATGCCCAGCAAGGTGCTCTTCGATGAACGATTTATAATATATCAGGGAGAAGGGGGGAAGAGAAGAAAGGAAGAAAGAAAGAGAGAAAGAAAAGATTCCTTGCATTCCAGAAACCTAGCCAGAGGCACCTGGCAGTGATTAGTGCAAAGGTTCACCAAACTTCAGATAGAGTCTGTCTTTAAAAAAAATAGAGAAAAAAAAAGGGAACAGTATAACTGTTTCCTGAGCATGTGCTGACAGAAATTCCCGTAGGGCAAGACCCAGAACAGAAACACGTGGCAACAGATTGGGCGCTATCCAGAGACCAGATTAGCAGAGCTTTACACATCATTTTTAATATTATGGGAAGAGATGAAAATCAGTGTTAACTTTTTTTTTTTTCATTAAAAAAAAAATAATCTCCTGGTCCTGGAACTTCATTGGACTTTCTCATAATATAAGTAACTGTGAGGCTAGGGGGAGTGAATTTATGAATGAAAGGGTTGGCGTGCTGGATTTTATGGTACAACCTGGTTTCATGGAAACACCTCAGGTTTTGCAACTAACTGCAATGCTGTACAAGTCACGCTAAATCATGGTGCTTCTTCGCTTTGTGCTTCTCACATTGGTGCTTATTATATACTTTTCTTAATAGTAACGTGAGTTAAAAATAATTCTCAAAGTCTAAATTGTGTTATGTGTCAATATGGTATACATGAGAACTGTATTACGGTATAGTCTTAAAACCCAAAATATATAAAAACTTACTTGAGATAAAGGACAGATGTTTTTCAGTCTGGATTTGGTCCTGTTTCCACTGAACTCAATGGGACATGGGTTGAGGTTCTTCATCTAGCTTAGGAATCTGCCAATCAAGCCATCACATCATAAAAAGGAAAAAAGAAAAAAAAAAGAAATGACAGTTTTCATATTGGAAACATCCCTATCTTAGATATTTCTCTTTTGTGGTTAGGTTTCATTCTCAATTATTATTGAAGAATCTTAATTTGAATTTATTTTCATTATTTTTCAATTTTCAATTTAAATATTTGCCATATAAGTGTACTGTGTGTGGTTTTTGGCAGTCAAGACATGATTAACTAGATGATGAAAAAACTCCTCTTAAAACTTCTCTAAATCTGGCTTTACAATTTGTTACTCTGTTAATTTGTCCAGGAACAGCTATTGAACAGAGTGGCTAAAACAAAGTATAAAACTATTTCTAACTCCAACCAAGTAGTATAGATGAATATGGAAACCGTACATTACCATCTTGACAGAAAAATCAGTGTCAATATGTATTTATTTTTGGTTCTGTATTTTACAAGAATATTGAAACAAAACATCTGGTGTGAATTGTGAAAATGCACAAATTCTTATGCACCACCACGTACTTGTGGAAACCAACCCAGGAAGCAGGATAAATGATTCTAAAGTAAGATAACGGCACTTGTAGCCTCTTAGGCGAGATTGAGATCTTGTGGAGATCATTGCTAACTCATGGCATTCCTGGATAGTTTCTTCACATATGTCTTTCTTATAATTTAATCTTAACTTTTACAATCAAAAATATGTAACGTGAAAACACAATCACAAGAAAAATTACATAAAAGTCTGGGATTTCAGTTTGAGATTCTTAAAGGTATGCACTTTATAAAATGAGAGAAGACAGAGTAGTATCTTTTGTGGCTGGACTTTTAATTTAAAAAAATCCTTCTGTTAAGATCCAGATTTCTGTGAGTTTCTACTGGTATGAGTGGCTTTGCAGTACAGGGGAGGAACTGGCTCATTGTCTGTGTCCAACACGTGGTGTAGTGGCTCTTCATGGGTAGTATCCCATCTGACTTCAAGAGCTTACCTGAGGAAGGGCCATGAACCAGGTATTTTACAACTGTGTTTAGCAAGGTGCAGAAATGCGTGCAGTATCATAGTATCAAAGTATGTTATCCACTTAGGATCAGTTCTTCCAATAGTGTTCTGTCAGTTGTGTGGATGACAGAATTACAAAACCACGATTTTTCTGATTAGTCCTTTTACTTAATTGCTTAGTGATGCATCCTCAGGAGAAGAGCGCATTAGCTTTGCAATTCCACCTGAAATCATAAGTCCCTCAAGACTAGTATTATGTCTTCAGCGCCATCCTACACATGGTGCTTCAAAGGGAATTTGAAAAAACCCACAATACCTGGTCAATCATATGAAGTTGTGTGATGAGTGAAGAGTGAGAATTCCTCTCCGACTTTTTGGGCGATCAGTTTACATCCTGAAGCACAAGATTTGATTACCCCTTGTCTAGCATGGAAATGTTGGTTTTGGCCATTAAATTATTCAGTCCATTTTAAAAAAAAATAGCTAGACTGTTTGAGTCTGTGACTTCCTGTGGCTATGAATGCCACAGGCCAAGGCATGCTGTGTGAGCAAAATGTTCCTTTTGTTTTAAACTGACCTGCCTCTCCCTGTGGTGAATGCCCTGTTGCTCCTTTATCTTGGGCAGGGTGGAGAGGAGGCCGGCTCCTCCACTGCACCACTGTAAGTCTTCAGGTGAAAAAGCTTTCCTACCTGCTCCATGTATTACATTCAACAAAGTGGGTTTTTTTCTTTTTTTTTTCTTTTTTCTTCACATAAGGGACATATGGTTTCTGATAATGGAGTAATAAAAGCTTTGCAGTGTGTTAATTTGTTATTTGAGATAATGAAAACATCATCAGGCATCCTAATAAGACAGGGTACACTGTATCAGCAGTGCAAGCAATCTGTAAGAACTGTTCATCCTTAGCTTTGTCAACAACATCAGGGAGATAGGAAAAAGATGTATTCTCTTGAACAGAACGATTCGGAATAGTCAGGAGCCCTCAAATTTAATGAATTAAAGAAGGATTTTTCTGCATGTATGTGAGAGGTAGGGATATTTATATATATACAAATATATATTTATATTTGTGTTCTATATGTAGGCACAGATATATGTTAAAAGGCCCCAAAAGGACCTGCAAACTTACTGAATTATGCAAGTTACAATTAAAATAAAATATATGGCATATATTTGTTACTAATATCCAAACCAAAGCAAATTGTGGTTGTAGTACAGTATTAACAGGAAATGTACAGGCTATTAGTTATTGAAACATATGCCTGTGCTACTGCCTGGGAATTTTTAATGTATCCAGCTGAGTTTCAGCTTTAAGTAGTTTGCCATTTCTTCTTCCATACAGAAGGCAGCTCCTTTTAAGCTCTTTTCTGCTGCTAATGCATTATATATTTAATGTGTATCAGGAATGATTCCCCCTATCCTTTAACAACCTGAGTGTCACAGCAACCTAAGCAGCAGGCAAATATTCAGGACAGAATTAAAAACAGGGCACTGGCAATGGGACGGTTACTTGATGAAGAACTCTCCTTGGGAGTGCCAGAGCACACGTGCACGCACACACGCACAATCGTATTTTCGGGGCCAGCCTGAGCTGTAGGCATTGTGATGACTATTTTAAGGAGACAATCCCCATGATGGCCACTTGTGCTAATACAGCCTGATTTTTCTGCTGAGCGTAGCTCTTTCCTAGCTACAAACTGTGCCCCAACATATGGGAAACGTGAAATTCCCTGCTTGGGAGAGCCTGAGCAGAGCAGATTTTATAGTTACCTGCGCAAACCGCTGGGAACTCTTCACATAGAGGAGGCAGAGCTCGTCGTGTTACACGGCGCGCTCGGGGTTTCGGCTCAAGTTGCTGCGCTGCAAGTTCCTAGGATACTGGCTGCCTGCAGACAGCTATGTTTGCTGAGCTCCAGCACCGTGACAGCGGTGCCGAGTGGAAGCGGGGAGCTGGCAGCCCAGCTCACCCGGCTGGAGCAGGGCCCCGCGCACCGCCGAGCCCCTGCTGCCTCCCCGGTGGCTGCTGGTGCCCCTCTCGCCTCTCTCAACCAGCCACCCCAAAGTTTTCAAGGCACGAGCCCTAACACAACTGCTGAGCTCACGCACAGGCAAAAATAGAATAGGAAAGAGAGTGAGAGTGGGGACAAGCACTGCTCTAACAGTAGTGACAAGTTCCTCTCACAGGGTTGATCTAACTAGACTTTGGGAAGAGTTAAGTGGAAGCCGGGATTTTCAGCAATCCCCCAGGCAGACAACTTCAATTTACCACTTTTGTTAGCTGTGCACCATGCCTGCACAGAATGTGAAGGTGCAATTACTCCACCAGCCAAACAGCATTCAAGGCAGAACGGGGCCGGCCCGTACGGGGGTCGCATCCCCCAGCAGCCAGCACAAGGCGTTATGAGAGCAGGCACGGGAAACCCAACACGGGCAGTTGCAGAGTACGTGCTCACCAGGAGCATTTTCCTCCTCATTCAGCGTGGTTTTTGGCTGGTTTCTGGCCTCGGAGTTTTCAGTACATCTTTTGTTTCTCTTTAAAATGTGTGTGTGGTCATTACCCATATAAATGTCACTATCATGATCTCTTTTAGCTATTACCCTTCCAAAGAAAACAACTGCAATCTTTTTAATCTCTTTTCAGATAGAAGCATTTCCAGGCTTCTAATAGCATTTCTGGCGTGTCGAGGACAGTGTCTCCATGTGCCGTTTGAACGGGGTGGGGACCGTTCTGTAATTTGTGCTTGTGCTTTGCCAGCACTCCCGGCAGCCCTGGCCGAGGCTGTACCACGGCTTTCCTGCAGGTCCCAGCAGATAACGGCAGCCCCATCTTCATGCAGCACCCACCACAGACACACATTGGAGAGAATTTGCAGAGGACACGACGTGTAGCTGGGCAGCAGGACAGATCAGTTTTGTTAAACGCCTTCTCCACCGAGGCGTTTGAGGAACAGCTACAGCCGCATGGGAGCTGACCTTTGCGTTTAGCTGCTGCTTAGCAAATAAACTCGGTATTTTCCCCCGAGCATCTGCTCCTCAGCCGTTTGCAGTCTCTGAAAAGCATTTTCTGTCTCTGACCTGAAGAGGGCACAGCAGCCCCCCATTCCCCCACCAACACAGCTCTGCGCCCCTCTTTTACCATGCCCATAGCCCCAGGCCTTTACCCACTGGTTGGGTAAGGACCATCCCAGCTTGTTTTATTTTATATTTTTTTTCTGAGTTCTTTTTAATATTCACTTACAAACAAACAAACAAAACCTCCAGCCTAACACTTTTTTTTTTTCTATGTTGAGTTTTCGAATTCTGCTTTAGTCCTCTTTATGCACTGCTGGCCTTTGCTAACGGGGGGCTCCCTTTTTCACAAAAAGTTTATTTTCCAGTTCTTAAATATTGAAAGGTTTGAAAATACCCTTGCCTTAACCCATTTAACAATGCTTGTTTATTTCTTCAGTTTAGTTTGAGATATTTGGGCTGTCTTTGGTCCGCATTATATGCCTTATTTTTCTTCTTTGGGGTGAAGGAGTTATTTCATGATAGGATTGGCTTTGACTGGTTGATTTATTTAAGCCCCTCTTAATAGAGCGTCACTGTGACGCTGTGTCACTGTGACAGCTTTTGGCAGCATTCCCTTGCTTCTCACGTTACATTTGATTATGCCGTTGTCACAATTAATTCACAGTTCATCTGTATTTACCTCCTGAACACTCCCAGGTAGTGCTTAGCCCTGTGTCCAGCATAGCCTCGCTGCACAAGTTTTAGTTCCAGCTGCTCCAGCAGCAGTCGTGCAAACTGGTGTGAAACTGCTGGCCAAAGCATGGCGTGTGCTGCCTGAACGGCTTGTACGCTGCTAGAGGAAGTCACCGGTGTTAGGTTTGATTAGTGATCTTACTTGATTCTTTGTACTCCTGTAATGGTGTGTGCTCCATATTTTTTCCAGCTAGGTGGCATAGATTATAACCTGCTGTGGCGTTTTTACTTCTCCACCTCAGGCCCTGCAGCTATGAAGTTTCAGCAGCGTGGCTCCCAGGTAGTTTCTCTGGGGTCTGAAGGGTCCAGTGCTGCTCCAAGAGACGTTTCCCTTGTTTAGCTAAAGCTCCAGAGACAGCAGAGGGTATATGGTGAATGCCTGTTCCATTCAGCCCTGTGGCCAAAAGACTCCTCTGGCAAAGGCTTAGTCCTTCTGGGGCCGCTGCCATACCTGGCCTTGGTGGGATGGGCAAGCCGCGGCCAGGAAAAAGCACGGCTGTGACTCCACCAGTGGTGGCGGTGTGACCAGGGCCTTCGTGGAAGTGGGTTAGTGGGGCTCTTCCTCAGCTGCTCCGGCTTGCTTTGGGAATGCTGGGTCAGGCCTGTCCCCTGAGCGGGACTGCCCCACGCTCCTGGGCTGGCCCAAGTCCCAGATGTCTGAGGAGAATTTTCCATCCGGCAGGAACCAACCCCTCCCTGCCGTCCACTGAGCAGTGCCGCCAGAAGCAAACCCTTACTCAGGCCTTTTCTTTGAAAGGACAGTGCCATCTGTTGCAGCTCAATTTGTATTTCTTGCAGTGAAGTCTGAAAAATACCGTATGAGGAACGACTGAAAACTAATGCTTTTCTTTGTCTTGGCTGAAACCTGGGTGTAAAGCTTTACCCTGCTACAACGACTAAGGCACTCGAACAATTTACTTGCATTCACTCATTCTAAGTATGTTCCCCACTCCTGTTTCTGGACATGTTTCTCAGCTTACACAATTTTAAATTAAAACTGACCCGTGTCTAAGTTGCTTTCTGAGGAGTGATGTCATTTTGATTCTGTCATTACGATTAGCACAGGAAGTCAGCGTAAAGGAACATAAATCATTTTCTAACTGCCTTCCCTGCTAATGAAGACCTGAAAGCAGCACTGCATTACCATGCTTTTTTTTTTTTTTTTTTAACAACATAATTTATATCTGCAAAATAAATGTTTCCATAGTTTTGCCATCATGGAAATAAGGCCTTTTAAGTATTTCATTTTCCCATATTGTGATGTGATATGTGAAGTTTTTCTGAATTTTCTTTTTCTAGGCTTGCTCCCAACATAATCTCTCCGCTTGTCAGCCCCCTGAAAGCATTAGTTCCACCTTCCCTATTGCAGAAGCACGGCTCTCCGTCATCGCATAGCCAGTCACCGAATGGGCAGCAGTTTTCTGGAATACCAAATAAACCATACGCTCAATTTCAAAACCAGTCTGTACAGCAGGGATCTCAAGGTAACTCTTCCTTTCTATCTATCTATCTATTTATTTATTTATTTATTTATTTATTTATTTAATTTTAAAAGTTGTTAAGCTTTCCTGATTTGTAGTTGGGGAAAAAGAATTGATTTTAGTTTTTGCATTTTCTGCCAATATTGTTTTAAGGGACCGACAGCATTTCAATGAGAACTCCTATTTTAAGATGTTTTGTTCCACACAGAGTAACATTTTCAGACCGCTTCATACTGTGATATCATATCATACTAGGGAAAGCTATCACAACAGCTGATCCATTGCATTTATTCTTTTTTTTTTTAGAACACGACTTCAAAAAGGTCTCCTCACAAGAATGTGTTATGCCCCCAAATAACTCAGTGATTTAATGATCAAGTGAACTATTTAGCCCTGTCTCACTCCTTGATTGTCAGTAAGGATTGCTCTCCCAGCACAACTGGCTGTGCACTTCACCTGACTGATCAGCCAGCCTTCAGCCAGATTGGAGAGAGTGACCCTGGCAAAGCAAGAGTCATTTTAGTTTGCTTGCTAAAATAGATGGGGTGAAGCACACTTGGCAATGCCCTGCTCTGTCCATTGGTGGTGCTGTACTAGACATGAACTTAGACAAAGAAAAATGATTTTGCTATTTAATATTTGGCAGTTTGGCTTATGTATGATATAATAATCTGCAAAGGCTCTTTGCATAACTATAGAGTGTCAGCATGTTTTGAGGACAGGAATGGGAACAGCTAAGCAGCTACCCTACTGCTTAAGGTAAAACATTTTTTTGTTGTTCTGAGTTACCTAGCCTTTATAGTGGGGAACTTATTTTCCTATTCCACAGTTCTGCTGGGGGAACTAATTAATGTTTCTACATTTTTTTGAGGTACAAATTAGCAAGTGATATTATTATCACAGATTCTTCCAGTAACAGGAGCCTGCATACTTAAGAAATATGTCATATAATCCAGATGGTATGCTGCTTAAGCGTGGTGAATATTCACAATAAAGAAGTGTGCAAGACATCTGTCTGGTCGCAAGTATAACCAAGCATATAAGTTTATACAGGCAGATAACCAGTTTTTTGAAACTCACTTCACAGCTGTACTGTCATTTGTATAAGGTCATTTTTGGCTGGCGAAGTATCACATGTGATCAATTTACCAGTGCGTAAAATAGGTTTGCTTTCTCTGAATAAATTCAAAGGCTAGGTCTGAAACGCAGGATTTTAACACAAAGCCAATAAGCAATTCACAGCTGTAATGGGGTTCCGTATCCCAGCAGTTCCTTCTGCCCTTCAATCTCTGAGGACTATTTTTGATCTTTGGTTGGACTGCCTTAGTCTGAAAAGTTAAAGCAGATTATATTAAATGATTTGTGCCAAAGGAAAAACTAACTCAACCTGATGCTCAACAGATTACTCAGTTTAAAAAGATTAACTCTGTGAGGGAAAAGTGGCAGATTTATGATAGCATATAATGATATATGATTATGTTACTATAATGAGCTAAATAACTACAAACCACAAGAGGAAAGTTTAGCAGCTCATTACTATGGCAGAAACAAATGCATAGACAGAACAAGTTTTGAACCACTTAAATAAATTGACTTTATTCCTTAAGAAAACCACATTTCCTTTTGAATGAATTGTTGCTTTCTAAGTGTTATGTCGTGTGGTTTTGAAAAAGCAATAATTTTCCACTTTGGCCAAATGTTGAAGTATTATTATAAATTCATTATGGAAATGGTCATTCAAAAATCAGTTTTGATTAGCAGCCTTTGAAATCAATTGATCTGTAACCTGTACTTAGCTATACTTGCTATAAGTCTTTTTTGACTTTCAGTTCATTAATAGCATGTTTTTCTAATGGAATCTGTAGTAATTTTGTAGTTCTGAATTTTTACTGAAAAAGGAGTACTCTATAAGTTTAACTGTGGAACTAGGCACCTGTATAGAAGCATATAAATATTGTGGATCTGCAGGTTTTTTCAAGGCATCAAGCTTCACCAAGCTGGTAGCAGAAATATTGATAACGAAAGAATAATAAGCTGACATTATTTATATGTTTAAAGCTGGTAGTAGTAAGATCACATGGAAATTATTATATGCTGGAAGAATTTGGCAGGCGATAGAATCCTGTAGTTATTTATACCTGACGTGCTTTCTCCTCAGAAATTTTATGAAATTTGAAGAGCTTAGATTTATTTGTACATACATGTAAATGCCATGACATAACAAGATGGCATTTAATAGACATATTCCAATTATTTGCTCATGACATCATTCATTTTAAAGCTCCTTCAAGTTTTCTAGGTTGTGCCTTAGAGAAACAGAGGCAGCCAGTGCACTGTGTGAAGTGGCTAACTGCAGCTTTTCTGCCACAAATTATTTCAAAGCAAAATTTTAGCTAAATGTTATGCTTGGAACTCAGTTTATTCCTTTATTAACTGTTATATTTCTACATCTACTGTACATAAAACATTTAATAGTGATCATTTAAACTGACAGGACATTTAGTAAATTCTTCACTTGAAAATTAACCTCAGAAAATTTGGTTTAAATCAAACAAACTGAAGGAAAATCTGAAATGCACGTGGAAAAAAAAATATTGGTGAAGCACTTGTTGCCAAATTGGTGCTACACTTTTGCTCTCCCAGAAGGAGCAGTGATGTTTGCACCAGACAAGCCTCCCTGCCTACTTCATATTTTAGCCACTGAGGAGACTTTGAAGAACTTGTAAAAAATATTCCATGTTTCTTTTTCACTAATCAACCGTATGTAGTTGCTAATTGAACCATTAGTTATGGGACTTTAATCATATCTTAGCTCCTAATATTTTCTGAGGTAGGTGGTGGGGGAGAAGTCAGGTAGAAGCAAAGCATTTCAGAAAACCTAAAGGAACCATAACTGAATTGGGACAGGAAAACAGGACTTACAAGAAGCCACTGAGGGAACTGGGGCTGTTTAGTCTGGAGAAAAAGAGGCCGAGGGGAGACCTCATCGCTCTCTACAGCTACCTGAAAGGAGGTTGCAGTGAGAATCATAGGATCATAGAGTGGTTTGGGTTGAGGAGGGTGTCGGTCTCTTCTCTCAGGTGATAAGTGATGAGACATGACAAAATAGTCTTAGGTTGTGCCATGGGAGGTTTAGATTGGATATTAGAAAGAATTTCTTTAAGAGGAGGGTGGTTAAGCATTGGAACAGGCTGCCCTGGGACGTGGTGGAATCCCCATCCCCAGAGGTATTGAAGAGAGGTGTGGACATGGCACTTGTGATGGGACTCGGTAGGAATGGTGGTGGTTGAACTTGATGATCGTAAAGGTCCTTTCCAAATCAAATGATTCTATGATTGTATAATGAAATGGAATGAACCTCTCCTTAATACTGCACATTTTAAAAACAGTAAGGTCTATCTTGTATTGCATATGTAAATCAACCACTGTATTGTCTGCAAGCATCAATTTCACTTCCTGTGGTTGTGTAACATGAATGAAATCTTATCTGGCAAGGGTACCAGTTGTTACAAAAGTCCCTGTGGTTGCTTTAACTCACATGGCCTTTCCATCTTGTCTAATGACTTTGGTTTTCAGGAACACTTAGCATTTCAACAAGCTGGCAATTTTCCCTTTTTATTAGTGTAAAAGTTGCCGGAGGCTCAGATCCTCTGAAGCAGACTAACTGGCCTCTTGAGTCATGCCAGGCTGTGGAGGGCCATCAGCAAAAGCCAATCAGCCTCATACCAAAAGAAACTCTCCAACTGTGCTGCTGAAACAGCGGGCAGGAGAATAGGAAGTATAGAAAAAGTCATGAAGAAAATCTTACTGACATAGCAACTCACTGCTCCTGCTATCATACAGCCTGGAGATACGCCAGCTTCAGTCATTCCAAGACTGATTTCCACCTTTCAGGATTGACATTCAACTAGTTACATATTCAAATAAAGCTTTTAATTCTGCAAGCACAAGTCTTCCTACCCAAGTGTTGTTTCATCCCCAGTTTAAGTGCAGGGACAGTTTCAGACAGACCACTCTTCTGGTAGCCATCACTCCTTTTCTGATGCACGCATGGAATGCCTTCCGTAAAGCCTCCACCCCGTTCTTTATAGGGTCCTACTGATTTATCATTTCTATGAAGCTGATGAAAAAGGAAGTAAACTTTTATTATATTGCTGAGGTCCAAAGGGTTAGAAGTCGCATTTTTAAGAGTCATGGTGTGCTTTACTTGACCAATATTCTTTCTGCAACCTTTCCCTTCCTAAAGCTGTCCTTTTCCTCTAGTTTGCTGCCGTTATCACATCTGCAGGCACATTAGGGCAAGAATGGTACATTTCTCAATATTTTCTTTGGGAAGCACTTTTCAGGAATTTGAGCACATACAACAGTATAATAACAGTAATATTTTCCTACATCGTGCCTCTTCACTGGACAGTTCTAGTAATACTTTTTGCACTGCCTTTTCAGATTATCACTCAGTGATGCTGATGGATAGACACTGCAATCGAAAAGAGAATTTGATTGCTTATGGCAGGTCTTCCCCAGACTTCTGATTCGGAGGCAGACAACTGCCTCAAACATTTTTTCCTGAGCAGCTAGAGAGTGTAATTTTAAATAGAAAGAAACCTTTACCTATAGGTCTTGAGCAAATCCTGGAACCACCTAGTTTCAATCCAGTTCTGTCATGCTTGGCTGTTCTTGGATATTCTAAGCCACTGTGCCAGCACTGCAGATCATAAACGTTTTAATTGATTTAACAAAGACAAGCTAGGAAGCATGACGAAAGGGCAGCAATTACAGAGACAGAGAAAATACACATCATGCCTTCCCCAGAAGTGATGTGTATAGCAGACATTCTGGAAAAGGGTCTTTTTTTTTTTCCCCTCTAGCAATGCATATAAGTGCTCTCTGCAACCAGCTATACCTCATCTGAAGCCAAGTGTCTCATTTTTTTCACTGCTCATCGCACAAGGATATGTTTTTAGAAGGCTTACAGCAAGGAGTTCATGTTTTGTAAACAGAAAAGTCAGGGTAATTATCAAAAGCCAATCAATAAAGCGCTGTACCTAAAACCACATCAGAAGATGGCTTTGCTACGTCTCCTAAGAGCTTCTTGCTTTTCTGAGCCAGACTCTCCAGTCAGTAAATAGAGGTGGCTGACTATTTACTCTGAGGAAAGACATGCATCATTTAATACTCTGCTTTCCAAATTTCTGGGCCACCTTCTGCATAGCAGCAAAAACGGACTGCTTCAGTACAGTGTGCTTAGTGTCTTTATCTAATATAGTCATCCATTAGTACTTCACCAATCATGGATATCAACAATTTTTTTATTTTTTTTTTGTGGTGGAGGATCACAGGTTTTCAAGAAATGAATCATCTAATCCTCGCACATACTGCCAAAACACATATTAAACTGTGAAACTTCAGAGCAAATCTTTCACCACTGGATGAGTTCATTGCATTTCTACTAAAGAATTGCCTCACTTAGCCTTATTTATTACTGTCATAGAAAAACATGACCAGAATTCAGACAGGCCCTGAACTCTGCCTGATGTTATCTACTTGATCAAACTTTGGTAGTAAAAGGAAAAGGTAGAAAAAGGGAGGAGATCTTTCCTAACAGGAAAAAAAAAACAACAATTTATACACTGCATGATTTGTAGGGGACAAATTCCACTCCGTACAGTACCTAGGCACCCTGGTGACAGGGACAGGCATTATTACATTTCTAAGCAAACTAAATAGCTGCACAACTGGCCCGGCAAACCTGGTCTTGTGCTGGTGAGTGGAGCAGTGCTGACTCCTGTCAGCTGCAGAGCTGGCTGTGGCTCTGACTGAACTGCCTGAAGCTTTTGCAGTTGTTCTTCAGGAAGCGTTTCAGTCTAACTGAAGAAGACTGGGGAAGAAAGATAACAGTCCTTGGTTTTTGTGGCAATTTGGGAAAAATCCTGATGGCATATTCTAGACTTTAAGCCTGACTTGGTTGACTTTAGTCACCTATAAGGGAAGGATAATAATTTCAGAAGGGACTTCAGGAGAAGATAGGAAAAGAGAGAGTTAATCTCAATGTGCGATTAGTGTGCATCGCATCTGGAGTCAGGAAGAGGCTACTGGGGCAGGAGGAACGAGGAGAATTAAATCAGACCATGTTTGGTATAAATGTTGTGGCATGCTTTGAGGTCATCCTTATGGGAGCAAATAACATCATCTTTTAAGATGTTGGCACAAACTTGCAAGTTGTAAAATTCCTTCCTCAGCAATTAATTTGTCCTTTACTACTAAATATCTTCTTTGTTGTGTGCAATTCATTCACAATGTCTGCAAGCAAAAACAAAACTACTGAGCCACTAGAAATACATATAAAAATATATAAAAGCAGGAGATGAAAATTCAGGGTACAAAAGTCACATGCCCCAAACGCAGAATGACTGAAGCAGCCAGAGACCCTGCAGATTTATCTTGGCACTTTGCAGAAGCAAGAAGCAAGTAATCTCTAACTGAGCCCTAAGTCTTCATCTGATGGCCACCTGGAGACAGACCTGCACCTCTAGTTCAGTTCTACTTGCAGACCGTGGCCCTCTGTGTTCACTGAAGAGTTTTCACTTGAAATAAGAGCAGTCTGAGAAAGGAGGGGTTTAAGGTATTCTTAAAGGTATTTGGAAGAAAAAGTGCTGTCTCCAGCAGTGCATAATGCACCTTGGATGAGAAAAGACTTCACTCTGCTGCAAATAGAGCAGTGTTATTCATTTAAATATTGCATTATTGTATTAAAATTAAAAGTAATTCATTATAGAAGCGTTCCCTTAGGGGCTGAGCTTCCTGGACCTGATCCAGTGAAGTACTTACTACTTCTCTTTGAACACAAGTGGGCTGTTGACTTCATTCATCCATTCTGTCCTATTGCTTGAAATAAAGCACATCCTTAAGATTTTTGCTTGATGGGGATTACAGTCCACAGCACCTTGTGGGACTAAGTCTGATGTAGCTTTTCTATTATTGCGCCTTATAGAATAGCATGATCATTTTTCCATAGTTAAAACTGAGGAACTGAAGAAACCCCACAATAGTAATGAAATACCGTGACAGAAATGGAGCTAATACCATTGCAGCAGTGTTAAAATGTGTATGCAATATCTGTTTTCAGGTTACCAAGGCAGCTTTCACTCAATACAAAACTGTTTCCACTACGGAGACTGCTACAGAACAATGGACCAGTCTGTCACCAGCGATGTGCTAACAGGGGAATCCCATTGCTTCAATCCTCTGAGACAGAATGGCTATCACATACTCAATGCACCTTTAGCTTCAACAGGTAATTTTTTTCTGCCTATAAAGAATTACCCATATATTTTTAGCAGGAGGGGAAGAGAACATATTTTAAAGTCAGTACTATTAGAAAAATATGTTTGCACTAGAAACTAAGTCACTGCAATTCATCTGACTCTATAAAAATCCCACTAGGAAAGTAAATTTTTCTTTAATCCAATATTGGTTTGACAGACAAATTCTCCTTTCATTATGCTGGATATTACAGGGAACGCACAGCTTCAGGAGAGCTGACAAACAAGACATTTCTCACATTCGTTATGTGGGGTGTTCATAGTAGAAGTCTTCACATATGCTCAGGCAGGCTTTTATGACCAGACTGTAGTTGAGAAGATAGCAAAATTCTGAAGAAAATAGCAGCTGGAGCTTCATGTCCAGCTAAGAATAAATGGATGGCTTTGCTTTACAATACTGATGTTTACAAAATGGAAAGACACTGCTTTGGGAAATTTGGCTAAAAATATTACTTAGTTCCATTTTGTTTGGAAGTTCCTTTTTATTTGTGCTGCTCATTGTGTGTGCTGTGCACATTCATTGAAGTTGTATTTCCCTGTTCAGCTACATATTTGCATAGTGTAAAATTTTCAATAAGTTACAATAGCTAGAAGACTATAGTACTTCAATATGTAGGCATTCATTTTTATAAAGCATTTTTTCTACTTTTAAAACCACAATTAAGAGTTGACAGAATTACTGAAATCAAACAAAATGTGAGTATTGTCAGGGCCATGAAATAGTATCATTTACCCCAATCTTTACTTACATATCTTCAAAAATTTTTCATGTTTGAATTCAGGAGGGCATCTCAGCTAAGGACGATACTGAAAACATATGTTTAAACGCTTTTTGAAATGGGGTCTGAGTCAGACCACAAAATTAGAGTTGACTTTCCTGTTTGTTTTGTATTAAAGGAGACTCTGTTCAGAGAGAGCATGCATGCATTTGTCTGGTGTTCCGTACTAGAAAGTGTATGCATCAGTGACTAGCACAAGGGAAAAGTTTAAGATGAAGTTTCAAGTTCAACTTTGAATTCTTTTGTGTTATTCATAAGTTTGATGTTACTAAAACATAGTTTTTTTTTCATGTTAACATCAAATTTCAAGTTTAGATTGACAGACTGCAATATTTAAAGAACAGACTAAATAAACTTTCCAAAAGAAATTGTAGGAGCAAAGAATAATACTATGGCAAGACACCAACTTCAACAACAGTTGATTTTTCTGTCTGGGGCTAAACTATTATGAAATGTTTCTGTGTAATATTTTTGTTTTTAGAGTGGTTATTGAGGTATGCAAATACTTAGAGGCTGAAACACACATATATATATATGTGAAATATATAAATCTTATCTCATAATTTTGTGTGTCAAAAAGAACCATTGAGGTTGGCAAGATTCATCAAGGCTATGTATTAATTTTTTTCAGGCTTTTATAGCACCATTAATATTAAATGAGTTCTCATCTCACAGGAATGCCAAATGTGACTGGCAAACAGCTGTTCCATGAATCACATTAACAGTCAATAAATTTTTATTTTCTGTTCAGGACTTTGGATAGTTTACTCTATCTGGAATCTAATAATGATTTCTGGGGTGTATGCTTATCTTGGGTTTTGTCCATCTGCGGTTGTGCATCCACCCTGTGTACAGGCTCATCAAATAGAAATTAGCATAGCGTAAACACTCACAAAGCTTATCAAAATACCAGTCGCTCCACTTGGACTGACACCCAGCACAGGGCAGATAAACAGGCTAACTTTGTCTTTCGGGGACTTTGGCCATATGCTGCATGCCAGAATTCTGCAAACAGCAGAATTTGACCCGTAAACTAACAGTAAATGAGTACGTCGTAGGAAAATGCAGAACTATAAAATAAGTAGAGAATTTTGTCTCTAATAATAAAACCAGACCCAATAGTAAGCTACCTGTCATTAAGTTCTGAGGACCAACCTGACAGGCCTCCAACACTGCCTTTCCCAGCAGTGCCACCCAGCTCGGAGGCCTCACCTAAAAGCCTGGAGCAGTTAGGTTCTGCCACACCTAGGCGCACACGTGTTCAGCATTAGGCAGGCTGAAGAGATGAGAAACACTGAACAGAAGGAGCAGCCTCATTTTCTAGAGGGGGAGATCCTAACAAGAAGGATCTTAACAAGAGAGATCTTAACAAGAAGGATCTTGCTCCGTGTGTTGTCTCAGCTGACTTCATGCTGCTGATGATCATTGAAATTGTGCTAGGTGGGCTCTGTGGGCTGGGCGCAGGGGTCAGAACCCTGTGCCGAAGCTCATCCAGACACTTTCTTAAAGACCCAACCCAAAGCAGGTGGTACAGGCAAACCTGTTCCTTACCACAGGGGTGCTCAGCTCGGGGTGGGTTACAACACCTGTGGAGGGTTTTCACTGTGAAAGGAGAAGGACAGAGAAACTAATCCCCACCACAGTGGCTTTCTGGTAGCCTGGTAAGCACAAGCCATCTCAGACAGGTGAGGAGCAAGCAGCCTGGTGAGCTTTGGTGGGCTGAGGACAAAATGGTGCACAGCTCCTTTCACTCGTCCTGCGAGCCTGACCCAACCTAGACACCGCTTCCCCATGCTCGTCCAGACCTTGCCTCTGCAGTATGGAGGGATACAACAAATGTAGGATCCAAATTTTTCCAGGACCTTAAGCCTAAGAGCAGCTGGGAGACACATGGAACATTTTCGTAAGTGCTATTAAAAAGAAAAACATACAAAACAAGAGGACTACATCACTTTTAGCTCACACTTACTAGGATCCTTGCCCATTCATTGTTTAGACATCCTATTCAGATAATAACTGTAAAGTCCCAGGGGAGTCATGCTCCGATACTTGCACTTCACTTGCAAATGGGTAGCCGTCCGCAGAAATGAATGGGAGCCTCATACACTATGACACAAATGCCCGTGGAGATTAGTTTGTGTATCTCCTGGGTAAGGCTTTGATGGTAAATCCTATTGTCTTGTCATTAGCACTGTGCCGTGCTGCATAATCCCAGGCCTCAAACTATGTTTCCTTCCTTATATGTACTGCTATTAAATCATGTCCATACAACTTGTCACGCTTGCAGGCTATGAGGCAATCTCTGAAGCTCAGTGTGCGTCTGAAGACATGGTGTCCAACGGAACTGACGAGAACGGATTTTTCCAGAACAGCGCCTTTGATCACTGCTTGAATCACATTCCTCCCATCTATACAGATACCTAAGAGCAGTGCTGACCTTCCTTCCTTTATTATACCTATAACTGTGTATGTAATAACAAAGGTGTTGCTCAAGTACTTTTATTTAGTCTGTATCCCTATATGTGCTCATTTAAATAAACACCTCACATTTACCAAACCATTTTATACATGAATAGTCTGTATAAGATAATATTGGAACCTGTTCCTTTGCTGTGGCACTTTGAAATTCATGCTTTAAGGGAATGAGGAGCATTTCAAGCAGCTTGTTTTGTAAGTTCTCTCCATAAAGTGTAAATGTAAGTTATATAATAAACTTGTAAAGATTTTTTTTTCCTGAAAAGTATGTTTCAGTTTGAGAATGTTGGTCCCTTTAACCAGTTTTCAATTAACTCATTGGTCAATTCTTTTCTCTTCTTCTTTTTTTTTTTTTATTAACTAAAAGGATTTTTTTTTAATCACAGACCTCATGTATATAAAAATCTTTTGCTCGGCTGGTTTTATATTTTCAGTTTTACAAGAAAGCATTAAAAACTGGAAACAAGTCTACTGTCATTTCTTACAATCATTGGTCTGCCTCATAAATCCTAATATCACATTCTTAACATGCCTGACAGTGATGTAGACCAAGCAGTGACATTTCAGCAAGTGTGAAATTAAAGCAGCTCAGGTGTACATGGGGAAAACCAAGGGGCCTGCAGAATCCCAGAGAAAGGGCCAGAAGCTGCCCATGCCGGGAGCACAGCAGCCCGAGGCAGCTGTCCTGTGCCCGTCGGAGCCAGGGGAGCTCACCTGAAATGCTGCTGATGCCCAACACATTCCTCACCACCAGGCAAATCTTCACAGGTACCACCACCAATTCCCAGGCTGAGAATTAGTTCCTTTCTGGCAAATACCCTTCACCTGCAGCTCACAGTTACCTGAGCTACTGTGGGGCACCACGGAAAAGCTCACACTGGGTCAAAACCTCCCAGTGACCGAGGATGGTGCTTCTCCTCCTTCGCTCTCTCCTCCCCACTACCAGGATCTGCTTGGCAGCCCTGTGCTTGTGCAGTGCTGTCAAGGCCCTTCTCTCGTGCCAGGCATGCCAGTGCTAAGCCCCATCCCTTTGGTTTTCAGGCCTGTAAACCAACTAGCTGCTCCCCAGAGGAACAGCCTACACCAAGGAGTAGCTGCTAGAAGATGGCATGCCCCTCAAAAGGACTGGCAGAAAAACGTCAAGCACCTGGCTTCAGCAAAATAGTAAATTCCATGGGGGAAAAAAAGCTAAATTTGGTGGCATGTTAAGAAAATACCACATTTTGCAGCTGCGTAATCAGAATCCACTGAGCAGCCCCCGAGCTGAATGGGGTGATTCTTTGGCAGCACTTGCAGGACTGGTGTTAGCAGGTCCACAGGACTGCCGTTCTTACAGTCACAAAGATATACAACCACAGTAAATATATATATATATATTTTAAAGCACAATTTGGTGGCAACATGTGAACCCAGCAGCCAAAGTACTGGGGAAATGCAGTAGCAGTGTGAAACCAGAGGTCTCCAGTGCCCCAGCCACTCTGAGTGTCCTTTGCAGCCCCACCATGGGCTGCTGGCTGGAACTCTTGGCAGTTCCTAGCTTTAGCAAACATTTTGTAAGGAATCAGGAGGGTACCGTGAGAGTGTCCCAGGCCTGCAGACAACCCTCAGGCAGCAACTTTCGAGGTGACCAAGACCCTGCCCTCTGCAAGAGTGTTAGCTCCAAGACCAGCCCTCAGCCTTTGGCCCCCAGCTCCCTGCCTCTGTTGGGCACTTTGCAAACCCTTGCAAAGCAGTGCCAGGGTGGCAGCTGAGGAGAAATGAGAGAAAAGAAACACAAAAATGACACTGAAGGAGCACAACCAACATTAAAGGCCCAGAAATGCGGGATGCAGCTCAGGTCCAGCATGGCACCTGGTGGCTCAGGAATCCTCTCCCACACGAGCATCGAGCACCCAGGTGCTACTGCACCTCTCCCCAGCCAAAACGACCTCTGCAAATTAGGGAAAACCCCTGGATGCCATCTTATAGCAGCACGTGTAGCACCAGGGCTGGTTTGTGCCAACCACAAAGCCTACATGGATGCATTTTACTTGTTTCCCCAGCACCTGGTTGCACCTTGTTAGTGTACGTGAGGGTGACTCTGTGCCCAATTTAGCTTTCTGTCCTCAAGAAATTTGAATGAAACTTAGACATTCAGGAAGCTTTAGAGTTAGTCACTAGAGAACAAGGTGCATAGGGGAACCTTTTGTAAACAGTTCCTCAAGATCTCTGGCCCTCAAGGACGCCCTGTCCCAGCTGCAAACCCATGAGCTGTGGCTGCCCTGCCTGCCACAAGCCAGCCCTGGCAGCACTGACTCACCATTGCTCTCCTGGAATTAGATGTAAAAAGGCTCCAGTTTATGCTTTAAGCCTCTGCACACAGCTTTGCTTCCGGTACCTGCCACATTTGGCTGTCTGTCCCGTTCCCTGCCTACTCAGATGCATCAGCTTTTTTCGTCTCAGACGTAAGCAGCCCAAAGTCTTCCCCTGCCATGTTAAGAAGTGGGGCAGGTAATAATAACTTAATGACTGCCCAGCAGTACAAACTCCAGAGCTTTCAAAGGAGGGCTTAGAAAAATCATATCCAGAGCCCAAGAAAGCTGTAATGGCTGATACAGAAATCAAAATCATTCCCATGTTCCAATTAGTTGGAGACATTAAAATGAAATCGTGCCTTAAAAACATGATTAATCTCATTTCCTAAAAATTAAAGAAATCCTTCTAAAACTGACATTTTAAAGTTAAAAATACAAACCAACCAAACCTAAACATATTTGATCAATTACAAAAATATTTATGTCACAACAACCACGCTGTTCAAAACCACACAATGATTCACAAAGGTCTGGGAAACTTAAAGCGTAGCAGCTGGAGTGATGATTTAATTCCAGAATCTGTGTGAATCAGGTTTTCTGTAAATTAAAAGGATAGATTCAGAGAAATGCAAAGGCACTCATTTGAGTCCGTATGGTTTGGAAAGTTATCCATAATAAAACCATTAAAATACACAATAGCACAAGTTAATGGTTACTCGTGTGCTTGTGTACTTCATTATTTCCTTTTATTACATGTAAGTAGGGAAGTATCTCATGTAAGCTTTTCCTAAAGACACAAAGAAACCTTTCAATGGAATTTATTGCTTGGCAAGTTCCTCGTTGTGGTGCTGTAAAAACCCCACCAACTAATACGTATAATAACTGGAGTTAGGCTTCATAATAGTAGAAAATTATTACTCTGTGGAATTAAAATGGAACTGCTGGTTCCAGTAGACTGTCAGATACTTTTTCAATCTAGGCAACAGAATTCAAATAATAAATTACAGCACTAATTTATAAATAGCTACAAATCATTTCCCCAGTGAATGAAAACCCCATTTACCCCGTGCATGCACGCTGCGTGTGTGCAGTACGCTTTAGGAATGACTGAAATAAGATGACCTTCAGTGGCCAAGCAAGCTGGGAGAGAGAAAATGAATTTCAAGTTCATACTGAAGCAGCTAAAGAGCTTCCTTGCACTTTCCACCAGCTGGGATGCGAGCCAAACATTCAGCAGGACCACTACATTTTTAATATAATCAAGCTCAAGCTTTTCATTATATAGAAAACCAAACGCTTACTCTTTTCCTGTTTACTAGCTGTGATACTTCACAAGCTGTAGAAGTTATCTTCCTTTCAGTGCTGCAGAGGTGCCTTTGCAAGTGAGCATGAGACGTACAGATGTGGCATATCCCAACAAAATAACATTATTCCAGAATTTTGGTGTGCCAACATGACACAGGAGTGTGCGACACCAAAGCCTCAGGTCTGCAGAAGGAAAAGTTACAGCCTGTGACACGTATCAGACATGCCCCCACGGAAAGAGAAGAGTCAGTGAGTACCTTTTCAAATCACATTTTCTAGTTAGGTACAGAGCAAACAGCAGGGACAGCTGCTGCTTGTGGAAAGGCTTCCTCGCTTCTGGGACTGTCCTTTCAGTTGGGTACATTTTCTAAATGGTAAAGGTCCAAAACACCAAGTTCCAGAGTACATTAAGAGCACCAATTTGATACTGCAATAGATGTCAGTTACGCAAGCAGTGCAGAAAAGAACACGGTTCTTAAAACAACAACCAAGGATGTGAAAATAAACAGTGACTGTAAATTGAATTTAAATTGCCTAAGAGTAAAATATTTCAATGGTTCTTGTGCTGATCTTATTAAAACCTTTATCAGTGTGGTTCACTTCTCCAACAATGTGCTTGTATTAAATTAGAAGTTCAGCGCAACAGAAGATGTAAAAAATAGCCAGCCTGTACCATTTAATTCTCTGACAGTAAAAAAAATCCACTGGAATATTCCCTCCTGAGATAAGCCCTTTTGCAATCAGCAGTTACACTAAAAGCTCCTCTCCGCTTAAATTTCAAACAAACTGCAAGCTCTCTTAAGTGATTTGGAAGTCAGTAGAAAAAGAGCTGCAGCCTGCTACGTTGTGAAAGCCCGGCAAGGTTGCAGACCGTGGCTTGGGGGGGGCTGTCAGCTGCGCACAGCTGCAAAACCGGCCAAACCCTGGTAGGCATTTTTCTTTAGTGTCTAAACCATAGAGATCCCCAATCTAGCTAAAGCTCTGATGAGATTGACCTTTCTACCTGTGTTCTACTCAGATGAAAAGAAGTTTGTCCGTTCCTTTGGCAAAAAAGATTTCTGTAGTGGTGGTGAAGCCAGAAAAAAGTCAAATAATTCTTCTGCACTAACACGGATTTTCTGGCCGGAGCCAGCAACTCTCACTCAGGACCAAGTGAACCAACTTTAAAAGTGTATTTCTGGCCCTGTGTTATACAGAAGTTCTCTTCAATTAATCAAGGACACCAAGAAAAGCATGATGTTAATTTCAGAACTTTTACTACCCTTGGCCTGCTTGATTTCAAAGGCTTTTTCCCTTCCCTCTTTGAAAGACCACATCTCCATGCCCTCGCACTGTGCCCGGGTGCAGGGCAGGGGACCAGGACTGGCCACAGGGCCCAGGGATGATACAGGGACATGGGAGGACATGGGGAGACACTGGCCAGGGACTGGGCTAGGGAGGGAGTGGATTAAGTTGGGTTACTGGAGGCCCAGCCCCACGTTTCTGTGCTTTCAGCCTTCCCTTGCTTCAGGAGGGCAGCGTAACTCCCCCTTCCCGTGGCAATGGCAGCCAAGGGAGCCCCTGGACAGCTCTGCCCCTCCCAGCGCCTGAGCTCACACACCAGCTTCATGATTTTCCTCTTAAATAAGGGATGGCTTCATTTCACCCTGCTCCAGGCATCTGGGAGTTGCCAGACCAGCACCTTGGCTTCCCTTATGGCAGTGGGAAGGGAAAGGTGCCGCCCGAGGGGAAGTCCGTCCATGGCAGGAAGGCGCGAGGAGCCACTGATGGACATCAAAATCCAGACAGCGTAAATCCCTTGCAGCACATCTCCTGCAACAAAGAAAGCTGAGCCTGTGCTTTGCCAGTGTCCTACATGCCTTCCCAAGCACCCAATGCTCCTCTGCAAAACATCACAGCCCCAGCAGTGATCTGCATCACCTCTCTGGGCAAAACCAGGGACCCCCGGTACCGAGGGATATCCCTCTGAATGAGAGTTTGCACTGAGTATAACCCAAAGACATATATCATGGAATTATAACAGGCTGAGGGGCTGATTTTTCAAAGGTGTCTGAAGACATGAAAATGAAAAAGGGCATTAGGAGGGATTTTTTTAGAGCTGTCTTAATTGCTTTAATTTCACCTCCAGGATTTTGTTTCCTCCTGAAAATCCTCTTAGATGCCTATTTGCATCTTTCAGGCACATTGTGCAAATCCGGGCTATATAGCATAATGAGTTTTCTTTCCTATCTCTTTGGGTCGAGAACCACACATTTGTCTATGGAATTCTCTGTGGAGCTGAAATCCGTTAGGATTATAAATATAGCCTGAGCTGGGAACAGGCACTGGAAACTGCCATGAAGCCCATGTACAGAAAACAGTGATTCTAGTCACACAAGATACCTGATATAGCTGGCAGAAAGGCAAAGCTAAACAAATGCAGGTTTACTTTTTACTATTTAAAGAATAAAATATTCAACTTGAGTTCCATTAACACCTGTCAGGATTTTGGTACATACTCAAATCCACATTTCTAATTTTACTGCTAAATAATCCCAAACTTGGCAGCTGGAAGGTAAAGCAAAATACCCAAGCTAAACATCTGAAGCGAATTGTAGCTCTCTGGAAGAGCCCTTCTGCTGTATAAATGAAGGTCATATGTATAAATGATTAGAAGCTTAAGGAAGTATGTCTTCTGCTTCTCTAAATTGATAACACACACATATTGCATTAATATTCCCACATCAATTATTGGACATGTTCCCCGCTGTAAGAAAAATGGTAATTTTTAAAATAATCCCTTGGAATAATATTCTTACACTAGCACAATTAACTCTTGCCATGCACAGAGAAAAGAGGTTGATTTGATAATCTACATCCCAGAAAAGCATCACAGTGCCTCAGCCCCCGGAGGTAGTGCCGCCTGGGTGCACCCTAGTTCTGGAGGCTTTGGGGGCTGGAAAAGGAAGGAGTCCTCCTTTCCCTGGTGGGGATGTACCAGAGGTGAAAGGTCCCAGTGGGAACATGTCAGGGGGAAGGAACCCAAATATGTTGGGTTTGGTGTTAGGGCAACGACAGCCAGGCTGATGACGAGGTCCCAGCGCAGCAGCAGTCCCCAGGTGCCCAGGTTTTTGCCCAGAAGGACGCGGGTGCAGGGCGCGCTGCCCAAACCCTGTCCCAGGACTCACCACCCAAGTCAGGGGAGGGTCAGGGAAGCCACCACCGCAGCCCTCGCCCCTTTGGCTGCCGCTCGGTCACGCTTGCCAGAAAGAACTTATTCCTAGGGCTCATAAAAATACTTCTCAAACACATTTTTTCCTCTTCAAAGCGCACCAGATTTCAGTGAATACCAAGTATTTTCCATAAATGTTCCTAGGCTAAAATACACCTGGAGCGACCTATAGGGGCTCCTTGCAGGCTGTTGTCTCTGGCGTGCTTCGTGGCCAGGCTCCCCCGCTTCAGGTGGCGATGGTCTCACAGGTGCGGGACAGCCCAGCTCTGGTGCTCGGCGCAGGAGGACAGAAGAGTCACCAATTTATCACGGCTGATGCTGAGCACAGCAACAACAATGAAAGCATTTTAGTTTTTAATTTACTCTTACATTGCATTTATTACTTTTGACAGATCCCTTTATTTTCTGCTTTTTATTAGCAGACATAAAGTTAGGCCTTTTTTTTTTTTTTTTTTTTTATCAAGGACAGAAGTCATGAAAAAGAGGGGGAAAAAATGACAATTCCTTCAAATGACAAACATTTTGTATTCTTCATTTTTGTCAAGCATGAGGTTGCAGATGGCAGCCATGGACAAATCTAAGTGCCGGTTCCCAATTCTGCAAGACTGCAACCACAGATGCCCCATTTTCCTGCCCCAGTGGCTATAGGTGTGTGCACACTGGGAGATGTAGAGAAGAGCTATTGCCTGTCCACTGCACACCCCTGCCCTGCACATTTCCAGCTGGCAGTCCCAGACGTCTCTGATATTTCTCTTTTCTCACAAGAGGGAGCTCCGGCTCTGAAATAACAGTATGAGATGTCCTGCCCAGGCCCCGCTGCCCATCTCTTGTCCAGGGCCAGGCTTACGGGGCTCTCTTTGCAGTTAAAAACCCAGCAAAAAGAGCTTGACTCTCGGCATGAATTTAAATTATCAAAAAGTTGCCACTGCTTTTCCAGAGATTTTCCAAGCAGATCTGATGCTTTTTAAACTGTGTCAGGGAGAGAAGCAATTGCCTATTTTTTTTCCCCCCCTCAAAAATCAAATGTCATTATGGCCAAGCAATGAACGCCGATCAGTCAGAAGTAATAAAAGGGCCGAGGAATTAAGCAACAAGGCCAGTAAGGACACCGATAATCCTTACAATGTCTGTTATTAGTATTTTTCTGATGTGAAGACCTCCCAGCAAATCCCAGATGAAGTAACAGTGCACAGACTGTTTGCTTGACCCCCCTTTATTAAGGTCCATCCTGAGCCTCTTGCTCAGGCTCACAGACACCTTCCGCGTCCTGGCTGAGGAAGGGAAGAAGAAGATGCCCCCGCCTCTGGGCCAGGTTATTTTGGAGGTGAAACCCTCACACACAGTGTCTGTAAGGCTGCCTGCACTTGGCCTGACAGCCACGGAGGAAGCTTTGTAAAAACACCACCCAGTTTGAAAGCCAAGTTGTGTGACGTTGGTTTCAACGGGAGATATTTGGTACTTGCAGCATTTTTGACCCTTCTGTGTATGGAAGCTTGTTCCACACATTCTCTATAACCGTGTTTAGGGATGCTCTGCTACCTCCATCCCATATATATGTATATGGGCACATCTATCTATCTATCTATCTATCTATCTATGTAATATATATTATATATATTTTAGATTATATAATTTATATATATTATAGATTATATAATTATATATATATTATAGACACAGTATTACACTTCATGTTACTGCTTTTCCTCCTAACTTCTATTAATGTTCACTTTAGGACCAGCCAATTTTTCCTATATGATTTTTCACTCTGACGTGGTGTCAGTCACCAGAGCGTCACGTTAGCACACCTCAGGTTTCTGTGCTGAACTCATCAACAACATCAAGAAAAATGCCATCCCAAAGGGATTCCTATGAGTAACACCTCGCCCACTGAGGTCTTCTCCTTCCAGAACAACCCAGGAGGCCCCACACAGCCACCACACAGTTTGAAAGCTTAAAAATAAGTTATTGCCACAGCCAAAGGCAGAGAGTTTATGTCAAGAACACTTCAGCACCCAGAAAATCCTGCTGGTCTGAAATCCAAATTTGAGACTGCATGTCCTTGAGCTCCCTCTGCCGCCCCTGTGGTTGTCTGCACACACATAGACACAAAGCGCTCTGCAGGCAATGCAATGCCAGCATTGGAGGCACTGGGTGTCACTCCAGTAACCCAGAGGTGTATCCACAGGGAGATACCAGGTGTGCAAGGAGCAGAGGGATGTTTGCCAGAGAAATGGACCCAGCAGGGCCCCCACAGGCGGCCCAGGCTGGGATGAACAGCCCTGGAGCACCCCAAGATCCAGCAGCACAGCCCTGTGGAAGCAGCTGTGCACCCTCAGTGTGGTGCCCTCCTGGTCAGGATCAGGCCCCAGCAGCTGGGCATCCCCCAGGGGCTGCCAGGCAGGGAGGAACATGGCTGGGTTGCAGGGGCAGATCGGCTCCTTGCTCTAAACAGCAAACGTTTCTTGAAAATGTAAAATCCGCAAGGATTTTCCATCACCAGCAACCAAAAGAATTTCATATTTGTCTAAGCTTAAGGTACAGACGGTGTAAAGGCTGCGCTGAGGCAGCTCTGCTGGGGTGGCCGGTGCAGCAATCGTGGCAGCCACTTCCCTGTCCTGTTCTGTCTATTGCAAACGGAATCAAGTTGGAGTAAATTAATGCAGTACGTATCTGTGACAGTGTGAACAAAAATATCAAAAAGATTAAAAGATGCTTGTGGAAAGCTTGCATGCTCCTCACATAATTAAAACAAGTTGTTCAAAGGCTGCTGCTTGCCGGCTAGCACAGGGGCTCCGGGCAGGTTTGCAGGCTGGGAACAGCATCCTGCTCTGGGATGGCTCTGCCAGAACCACCAGTGGTCACAGGGGGGTGAGATTTGGGTCCTGAGCATCTCTCTACCTTGCTGTTCCTTTGCATAAGCCCCAGGAAGTTTGCGATCTCAGTCTGCCTCAGTTTCCTTACACATAAAACAGATTTCCATGCTCACTCCCAAATGTACAAAATGCTTTTATATCCATGAGTTAAGGGTCTAAAATTACCTCACTGCCTTCCTATCCAGCTTTGCTTTGTTTAATTAAGACTATGATTAACTGTGAGAAGGAATGCAAGTTTGGTGTTGGCTAAAGGCTTCTTCCAGGCAGTGATAAAAGTCTGTTTAAAAATATCTCCTTTGCTCCCAGCCTATTGCAAATAGTGTACTTAATACGTTTTTTGAAGTACTGTCAGCCACACATAAAATCGTTAGCCATGCAATGGATTCCCTCTAATCCTACTTGACTGTTTCTAAATATCATGTTATTTCTGTGAAACAATTATTATACAATAAATGCAGAATATTTAATGGCAGCAGTATCTCTGAATTGACACTTACAATACGCGGTATCAAATTCTATGATCAACATAAATACATACTTCCATTTTATGTCAGAGAGATATTGGTTTAAAGGAACTTTCAAAAAAAAAAATTTCCCCCCAATAAAACTAATGCCCTACTTCCTTTCTCGGTTCCATATTAAACATCCAGCAGATTCCAATACCTACAATGTAAACATTTGAAAAAATTCAAAAGACAGAATTCATCATCTCTCTAAACTTAAGAATATAAAAACCACATGTTAAGATCTAAATAAAAACTGTCAAACGTTGATTTTTTTTTTTTGCCAAAGTGGTTCTTATATAAAAGCAAAGTATATAAAAAGGGAAAGCTCAGTATGCAAAAAAAAAAACCTGAAATGTTCAGCTCTGAGTCACTTTTCTCCCCTTCAATTTGAAATTTTAGGGACCAGTTAAGCTGGCTGATGGCACATGGTGAAGCAGCTACCCGAATTAAAGTCAGCTCTCAGTTGGAGTAACACCGTACCCCCAATGAAGAGATCTCTTTGTTCATGCTCCCAGCACCTCGCGGTGATGCCCAGGCCTGCTTTCAGGACCCACATCTGCAGTCTGTGCTGGCTGCCCCCAGCACTGCTCGGGCACAGCACCCACCTGAGCAGCCTCAGGCCCAGGCAGACCTGCAGCACAGCCATGCAGCTGCATCTTGTTCACTCACTTATGCAATGAAAATCAAAGGGAAAGTGGCAAATTCAGACTCGCCAGGTTGGAAAACTCGTGATTTTCTAGTATGGCTGAAAGTACCTTGAGCAGTCCTCAACCAGGGATTAGAAGGGTGGAAACAACTGCTCCTCGGGAGCTACCTGGTTGGTTTGTGGACTTTGTACGTGACAGAGCCTGCTGTGTGGGGTCTTCACTTCTTACTTTTCCAGAGGTGGAAATTCATACGCAGGCAATATCGATTGAAAAAGCTGGTGGAGTTCAAGTGCTTCCTGAAACACGACCGCCACCTCTCTGCCATTAAAGCCACTGGCCTTGCCTTCATTCCTTCACGGATGCCAAAACGTGCAGGTAGGTGATGGATCTGCATCAGCCAGTTCTGTGGTTCGGCAGCTAAGTTCCTTTATGCTAATGTGCAGCTTCCCATTTTGTAAGCTGGCTCTGACTTGACCGTGCAATGAGTAACCGGAGGCAGCGCCAAGCATTTCCCTTCCAACCACCATCCTGTGACAGCAGCAGTCAACATTTGCGCTGGAATTCAGCATTACAGCAAGAATGGAAAAAACCCCGTCAGGGAACAAATTAGCTTAACTGAAGAAATGTCCCCGATCCATTCACTGCTCCAAAACAAAACAACTTTCTCTCTGATCCTCTGCACGCCCAGCCTTCCCATGAAACCTTGTTTGAAAATCAGCCCAAGTGGGGCACAGAAGTTTAGCTGCTGCTGGTTTTCCCTTGAAAGGCCTAGCAAAGTAGTTCACTTCTCAGAGACTGGTGGAGCAGAGATGAGAGCAAACATGGGAGCAAATTATTTTTAGTGAGGGAAGTAATTAAGATTATGAACGTACCTAACTGCATATGTGCGCTTCTATATTTATGTTCCTTTTTGTAACGTCTAAAAGTTATGCCTGGCACACGTATCTAAAAATTAAATGCCGCATTGCTTCTCCAAAAGAAACCATAATGGTCTTTTGTAAATACCTTTATCTACTGTTCAGCATTTTACTAGTCTTGCTATGTTATACTATAGCATTTATTGTTTTACAAGTGTTAGTGTTCTCTGGTGGGAAATGCTGTAAAAACATAGAAACTTAAATAATTTTTTCATCTACTGAATTTATAATAAACATGGGACTCCACAGACAGTTACTCAAGCTGTAAGCCATTTGGTTTGTGTCAGGGGAAATGCTGGTTAATCGGGACAGCCTGCTGTTCTACACTGCCTAAACTAAGGAAAACATACACAAAGTTAAACCTCTTTTACTCTATATATGGGATTTTACAGCTAATGCAGTTTAGCAGATTGCCCAGTGCTCCCCCAAACCCCGCAGCTGATCCTTGGGAATCATGTCCCAGGAGAACAAGGCTGACAAGCCTGGACAAAAGCTTTGCTTAGCTCCTGGGGATTTCTCCAGAAGTGTCCGCAGGCTGTGTTTGAAGAAGTCTATCCTGCTTTGCCCAAGGTGTTGGTGGTTTAAGCTCTAGATTAGCAGAAAATGTACATCTTTGAAGAATTAACAGAGCTTAGACTCTAAAAAATACCATTTTGTAGGAGCGTGGGGTTTCTTACCTCCACTTTTAAGGTTCACCCTGCCAGAGGGACAGTGTCACAGCAAGCAGACACCAAAAAGCTCACAGCCCATCTCTGCCAAAGTGCAGGGTACCTGGGGATGCCCAGACATTGCACCTGAGGGGGCTCATTAACAACCAGCAAGACGTTCTCTTTTGGGAAGACTTTTTCCCCGCTGGACATTGTCATTAAGGCCACCAGTGAGCCACCTGCCTTTCCTGGTGACACAGAACAGGAGGGCAGGGCCTTGCTCCTGGAGCCAGGCCTCGGTGAGCCAGAACAGGCCCACGGTGAGCAGCGCCTGAGGCACAGCCCCCAGCAAGGATCCATTTTTAATCCTGTTCTTTGAAAAAGTTTCATTTCTAGCCGCTGCGCTGCCACAGGGGGCTGCACCCCCCACCGCAGCGCATATTTGCCAACATCTCATCAACTTCCTTTCTGAAATAGAAACTGTCGTTTTTATATGATCTCTCCCAGTATTGTTAATAGATTACAAACACTGATGTGGTGTCTGACTGGTTATGGTGCTCATTACTAAAGATTTCAGATCTGATTTTCAGCTGCCTGCTTATGTTTATTTAATTAAAATTATGGTTGATTTCAGGGTAATATTTGTTAAATGTTATTTTCCAGTTCACTTTTAGATATTTTGTTAATGGAAAACATTTGACATTCATGGTGTGCACTACAGCCTTTGATTATCCCATACAATAATATTCTATATTTACTTCATGTTCACTGTGTTTAATGCTCAAGCAGCTCCCACCTGAAGCAGAAGCACCATTTTAGATGGCAAAATGCTCTTCATGTGAATGAGCCTCCTCCACTAGAGCAGTGGATTTTTGTCAGTTTAAGTGAAAAATCGGTAACACTCGCAGAGATTGCTTTTCCCTCTGTAAATTGTTAATATTAATAAAAACAATAATAATTATTAACACCATGAACATTTTAGAAATATAGAAGCAACTCTGCAGTACTTTCCCAGTGGCTCTGGGAGGGATTTTGGCACTCTCCTGATGCCATGAGCAGGAGCTACAGGTCACTGGTCCCAGGAGCACTGAGCAATGCCTGCCAGGGATGGAAGCTGGTCCCCAAGGTTCTCCAGAGTTGCACAGCTGCATGCTCTTCAGATACATCACTTTCTGTACTCACTAAGTGTTCAGTAAGGGAAAGACATACTAACTCAGTAAAACTCTGCAGGAGAACCGCAGTAGTATCTGTGTGATGCTTGAAACATCTGGATATTAGAAGATTTCAGCAATTGTTTTTAAGTGTTTATTTCTCTAGATGTGTACACTCACTCTCAAGGATCACTTTACCCTATCACTTTGGATTACCTAGTCATCTCTCTAAACACTTAGAAATAACAGTTAAAGTCAGTAACACTATTTAAAATAGCACAATTCACAAAACAGATAACCATAATGAAACCCAGCAGCCTCAATAGTTTATTCCTTTCGGATTCCACCTCCCCTCTGCAAATAATAGCTTTGCAGGGATAGAAAAAACAGCATCTCACACATATCTCTGCAGCAGTACCTGCCCTCTACTACCTTAAGCCTTGCTTCTTGCAGAGCTTTGTGCTAGTGAGTCTCATGGAGTAATTACCTCCCAAATTATTGGCACCTGTAAGTAACCAAAAAAAAATATGTTAGTAACCCTGTTGTTCATCCTGGCTCACCTGTACACATGCACTAAAACAACACCTAAAGCAAATTGTGAATGCTCATCTCCTGGGAAGAGACAACAAGGGCATGGGAGTTCTTTAGGAAGGTAATGCAAGAGGTAATTAAAGAGAATACAAGAGAGATTGGGGAAAAAGGGTTACAGAGACCTAGACAGTATAACCAGGAACTGGTATGAGGAAGTTTGTGGTGGTGTCTAGCTAGCAGCTTTCTTTAATGAATATATTATTAGACAACATTTAAATACAACTTAGTAGTAGCTGTATGTCACAAATTGTCCTAAAAGCAATTGTTTCAGATCTAGCAAGTTAGTATTAGTTTCAGCAGGCCAAAACAATCATGCATGAAGGTTTCCAGAGATGTTGTGGAAAGATAAATACAATTGCAGAAGATATTTTAAGGCTATGATACTTTCTCCTCAGTGAGCAGTCTCTGAAATAGTTAGAAATACAGCATGGCAGCTTAGAAATATTGGTGACAGACTGTGCTCCTTCAAACACAGAAAACAAAAAGAGCAAATTGAAAAAGGTGGGAGATGCATTCAATAAACTCCCGAAGTTACTTGTGTTTTTTTTCACATTGGCTTCTCAAACTAGCTTAGCAATAATCACTAGATTAAGCAAAGCCTTGCAAGTGCTAAAACTGGAAGGTACAGAAAGCAAAAAGCAAGGGAAGACAGTTTATGTCCTCCAGGCAGAGCTACATTCTGGCAGATTAAGTTGGAGTGAAAACATCTTGTCAATTAATTAGTGCCTTTATTATTTTAACTGACGTTATGCTGCCCAGTGACCTTTTGTTGAACATTACGTACTGAATAAAGCTATAAATACCTCCAGAAGTTTTACTTAACTGGATTAAAGCTGAGTAACACAATGTATGATTGACTCTGCAGGCTGGGACTCAGCATCCCAAACTTGCTCACGAGGCAGTTTCCAGTTACGCACAGACGTCATCAGCACCTTCGGAGAACAGTCAGCAAATGATGCTATCAGCAATATTTAATGCTGCCACAGTCTTTGCCCCGAGCAGCAAGTTTTATGTATCTATGAGAAGTGATGCAACCACAGATGCAATTCCCAGCAGCATGGACTGGATGGATAAGGAGGGGGGCCCAGGGGCTCATCCTGCAAATTGTTCCCAAATGCTCCTTGGACTGTGAACAAGTGAAGGGGAAAAAAAGTACAGTGAGCCTTCTGATACACAGGTTGTGGAGTGAGGCCATGGTGGTCACTGGCTTTTAAAGGCCTAAGCAGAAAATGGAGCCCCTCCCTGGGAACCTGATGGGCAGATTCAGAGGAATCTGCTCAAGATAAAGCCGCAGAGGCTGCTGAGCACCAGTCATTCCTGGGGAAAGGAATTGACACCAAGCCATGCTGTGCACTACTGTAAGTACAAGAGTCAGATTAAGTTCAGGAAAGATATTGCTACAAAATGGACATCCCAAATGACTAATCCCTGCTTCATTGCAGAAGCCAGTCTGCAATAGAGGGCTGTATCTAAGATTTTTTCTTTTTAAAGTTTCTTTAGACACAAGCCAAGCGTTCTTGTGTTTGTTCAATACATGCACAAAATACACCCAACACCACAATCCTCCAGGAAAAAAAAAAAAAAAAGGTTCTGCAGGGGATTTTTCAGAATACGACACTCTCCCTCTGTGTTAGTGTTGAACTAATTCCCAGTTCAGTGCTGGGGAAATTGAGCTGCTGGAAAGACAAACTTTCATATAAGAAATACAACCAAAATCTTGACCATTTATTATTCAGAGATTACCTCATGGTACTTTAAAAGAAAGAAGGAAGAATTTTAATCCTATAGTCTTGGCCAACCTGCATTCTTCCTCACCAGAAGTTTCAACAAAAGTGATTTCTCACCAGCTGTTGGATGTGTCAGCAGGGGAGAGCAGCCAGCCCCTGACTGGCAGCGATGCTCCCCTCCTCGCAGCAGGCAGCAATTCGCCTCAGGCTCAGCGGTGCCGTGCCATTAAAATGAAATGAATCAGCTGGTTTAATAAACGGGATAAAGCAGGCTTCAGGCTGCATGGACACCAGCGGCTTCAGCACAGTCACCGGGTGACGACAGTGCTGATAACAGCTGAAGGGTGGAAAAAGGACAGAAGAAAATGAAATGTGTCTGGAAGGCAAAGAAAAAACTGTCAGTAATGAGGTTCCTCACTGGCATCAGTTCCCCCTGGGAGAAGTGATTGAGAAGATGGTGCCTGGAACCAGGGAAAAGGGGGTACACAAACACAAGCCCAAAACATCTGTGATGCTGCGAGAAGCTCTGGGGGAAGGTGGGGAAAGAGACAGAGCTGCCTCGGAGAGGGAAGAACCGAAGGAGTGAATGCAAAGCACAAGGAAACGCAGCAGCAGTTCTCTGACTATGGCTGGCAACAGGTTGCAGTGTTGAAACTACCAAAAGGAGCAAATGAAATATTTTTCATGAAAAAGAATGAACTGATGAATGACAAGAAGGAAGGCTTACCTCATCTTTCCCAAAGAAAAGTGTCCATGAAACTCCATACAGAACAAAACCCAAGGTTGACTGTGAGCTGCACTGGCTCTCAGCATCCCACCCCAAGAAAGGACCAGGCACTGAGCGCTGTACGAGACTCCCCTCCTGCTGCTTTGGGACAGCCACATCCATTTGGGAAGTTCCTTGTGTCCACATGGCCCTGGGATTGCTGTGGACACTATGCTAGGGCCCGAGGCTGGGCCCCTTGCTGCTGAGCTCTGGATGGAGCCTGAGCTAAGGAGCATCACAACCTTCACCCAGAGTTTTCCAAGCGCAGAGCATGCTCTAATCTTTGCCTTCTCTAACAGAAATACGTATTAATGGTTACAAAACAAAAGCAGAGCAAAGCTTAATGTAAAATAGTCACCCACTAAATGGAGTTTTTGCCCCAGGGCGAGACTAGGAGAAACACCATGTGCCTGATGCCAGCTGCACCATTTAGTGCATTTCAAGGAGACATTCAGATGCTGCTCTAACAAGCCTGGTGTCAACACATCAAGTAAACCTGGCTACTCAAAACATCCTCTAGGCTCACGGGTAGGCAGGAGAACTTGGAAAATTTCTCAGTTGTTAAAAAATTTCACTTTATAAATCAGAAGAGAGATGATGCTTTGCCCCTGCAAAGGCTTACAATTGTGCTTTGAGTCTAGTCTGAGCACAATTTTTGGTTATATATGGTATTTTAAAAAATATTATTACTGTATACAAACTTTGGTTCCCATTTGTTTCTAGTTCCAGAACCTTTCTTCAGTCCTCTTCAGTCCTCTGCTTTTTTTTTTTTTTTTCCTTTTGTCTATATATTTTCCCGACCAGAAGGATGGTGGTCTTGCAGCTTTGGCTTAACTGGGCCTTGAATTTGCTCTCACTGCATGCTAATGTAATACAAATAATAATCCCTTATAATGATATACAGGAGCCTTATGGGTGATATTTTTCTGCCCAAGATAAGGAGCAAGCCTCCATTTTCAGGCTTCCAGATTTCTTCATAGCACTCGACAGCAGAGTGAGTGATACAATTACTCTGCCATAAATATCCCAGAGGGATAATGTCTAAAGAGCCTACCACAACTAATTCCACTTTTGATCAACTGAAAGGTTTTTTTTTTATTTGTTTTGTTTTGACTGTACCTGATGAAGAGCTGGGCACATGAGCAGTACGTGCATAAAGCCTGGGCTGCACATCTTGAAAGTCAGAAACTCAGAGAAACTTCAGCAGCTGCAGTAAATTCAGTACCTGAGCCCAAGTCTGCTCAGTGCCTGGGTACTGGCTGTTAACCAAGCAGATACTCCAGTGCAAACATCAGGCTGTGAAAGGGCTCACTACTTGCCAGGTATTCCCACTATGCAAGAGTTTGCATTAGAGAACATTTAATTATGGTGCTTTGACTAGAACCAGCTTTTTCCTTTCAGCCAAGCAAAAAAAAAACCAACAGAGTAATTAAAAAAGTAATGAAAACTCAGTAAAAATTCCTTAAACCAAAGGTCCGCGTTCGATCTTGATTTCAAAGAGCACATGTCAAGGAAGACTCCTGCTCACTATCATTTAGCAGGTTGTTAAAAAGTTTCAAAAATGAAATAAAATTTAATGAGAGTTAAGAGGTTTTTTTTTCCCCCCTTTGTCTGAATTTTTACCTATCTTTGCTAATCAGAGCAGATACGAGAGCACAAACCATAGGCAGAGTAGTAACATACGGCATTTCATCCAGTGGCTTACAAAATAATTTTATGCACGGAGCCACGTTGGCTTCAGTGGAATAATTTGCTCAGCACGTACATGCAGGTGGCAGAATTCAGGCCCAAAGCTTTTGAATATTGATTAAACTTACAGGTAGTTGCTTTGCAGGGAAATCTTCCTAGGAATCACGGCTGATATTTCAGTATGCCAGACTTGTCACATTGAAAGGCAGCGAAGAAAGCTTTCTTTCATGGCATTAAAAGGTGCTGAAAAGATGACGGTAATTTAAACCATCATCACAAAATATATCCAGCATTATGCAGATAATCATGTGTATTTACTTTTGCTGTCAAAAGCTTGTTTTTAAAATAAGCCTTGACTTAGGATAGCATGTAAAATAACATTTTAGAACACTTTTTATAAAATGCAGTAATCAGAGTCCTGGTCCTCAATTGCAATCACAGTACTTAAAAACATTAATTTCATCTAGTGTTTCTTTCTTTTATGGGAATTTATAGAATATTATATAGGAGAAACACAGTAATCAGGCTCACCCTGGAATATAATGGTCTTTTAGATCCTGTAATGAGTAGTGTAAGAATAGTGTATTAAGAAAAGTCATGCATGTCATACATCTCTCCCTCATTGTAAAACATTGTTTTTAGATTTTACTGCAGCCAAAACAATTTATCTTTTTAATTAAAAAAAAAAAAAGTATCCAATTTCACTGAGCTTATTCAGGGAGAATATGTTCCGAGTTCCTGAAATCACATTGCTACACCAGTGAATTAAAAGGGGCAGGAGCACAGGGATATGGAAGGCACAGACGCTATACTGAGGCTACCTCAGCATATGCTGGTGCCAGTGGATGCCTTCCTGTGAATGTAAGAGACCTGAAATGCCTGAGAATGGAAAAATAGAGGCAAGAGCACCAGCCCCTAACCCTGGGCAGGCCAAGATTTTGAGGGAGCTGAAGAACAAAAGAGGGCACAAGCTAACGAGCTGTGCTGAGCCCAACTATGTCACCCAGCCTTCTGCCTGGGGATGTCAGGGCTGCCATGCAATATAAATTTCTAGCAGACACCCAGCTGGATGGTCTGGAGCTTTGTACAAACTAATGGACATAGTTCTTCAACAGGAAAAATTCGCCTGTACAGACACCTGGGTCCAGCCCAAACCTCCAGGCACACCCTGCGTCAGCGCTCCCGCTAGTTCTGTTTCCCTGAGGGCGGTGGGTTTTCCTGGGACTGGTGCTCCTGTCACAAACTCTCAAACATTGTGTTAAAAATATAAAATACCACCTTTTCCTGGAAAGTAAGCACCCTTCCTTGTGCCCAGCGAGTGCCCGGAGGAGCATGTGGCAACCTCAGCATGCACCCCCCAGCCTGCGCCTGCTGCCCCTGCCCAGCATCGCTGCAGCCGCGGAGCCGACTTCAGCTTTTTTGGGTTACCTACGGTGCAAAAAGAGGCTCTTCAGCTGCTTCACTCCTCCAGCACGGTGGAACTGCCCTGGCTTTAGGTAATGAAGCCACTTCAGGTGTGAAGCTGCTTTGCCGTATCATACTTCATGCAAAATGTTTCTCGACTGTTTAGGACATGGGGCAGAAAAGTGGCATAAAACGCTTAGGATGTGTTTACGACTGTAAGACTTCAGTTCTGGTAGCCACCAAATAAAGAATAATTTTAGTTTTTGGTTTTGAGCCTACTCTTAGAAACTGAATTTCTGACATTTTTTTTTTAGATTAAGTGATGAACACAGCAGGTCAGAGTCTGAAGATGGCATTTACTTGGAATTGTACGGGTATTTCAGGCAGACAGCTGCAGCAAACAGCTTTTTCTAGCAGGACTGGCTTCTGACTTGGCATACTTGTAACAAGCTAAATCCCACCATTAAGAGGTTTAGCCCAGCTATGATTGTCAAAATCTGTCGATCACGCCTATTCCTCCTGTATTCAGAGAACTAACAATGGAAGTAGTTTTTGACATGCTAAATGAGATTTGGGACACTTAACAAGAGCTGGCTCAAAACTGCTACCTCAAGAAATATAAAATGGCAGCAATGTTGACATTGTATGACAAATTATATGTTCCTTAATATACTGTGCCACTCCATTCAGGTTTATAATTGGCACTGACTATGGCTGAAATCTGATCCAAAGCATACAGAATTAACTGGCACTTGTTTTGTCCCCCTTAGTATTTTCTAGGCTACAGATCTTCGTAAATATTTACTCAACAGGGTGGCATACTAATTTTTCCCATAAAATATACATGTCTGTACCTGTAATAATTACTTTTTCTTCTGTCAGATGACTGGCTAGCTGTGTGCAGCCAGCTTAGACTGCAAGTGATGGGAAACTAACTCAAGGATTCAAGCAAAGAAAAAATTATATATAAAGATTATTCTACCTGTTGACTATTGCCAGCCTCATTAAAACTATCGAAATTACAGAGGCTATTAGCCAGCCTATACTTGCTCAGCAGAAAGATTTTCAAGGAGCCATTGTTCCAGGAGAACTGCTGTCAGCATTAGCTCTGGGGACACACCAATTAAACCTCCTATTCAATATCTTGTTCTCCTACCCTGGATAGTGGTGCATTATAGCCCTCATGAGCTTCTCCCCATGATTTTGTCCAATTCCTCTTGGAATAATTTAGTCTTTTTGGTCTCGATAGCATTCTGCCACCTACCAGTGTATACCCCTGGGTCTCCTTACTTTGTGGCCTGAGTTTATTCTGCATTTGCAAGCTCCCTGATTAGGATTTTGTAAATCACTGTTAGGTCCGTTCCCACATTTCTTTGAGGACTCCCAAGTCCTAATCAGCTTAATCTCCCCTAGCATGGCAACACCTCTGTTACACTGGCTACCAAGGGGAAGAAAGCTGCACCCCAGGAACTGCCCTGGCACTCTCCAGCTCCCCATGATGGGGAAGAGTTGCAAGGACAGGCAACAAAGTTTCAGAAGAGCACAAATTCCTATGGATCTTGCAAGGATCAAAAATTAGGACCTGCTTGGTCCCTTCCCCCGGGCAAATCCACATCCGGACATAAATGACTCACTAATCCTATTAGAAAACAGCGTCTTAGACCCATGATGCAGTCCAAGCTCCAACTGTATTCACAATAACGTAATTCAGGAGTGACACAGATTTACAACAGATAAACAGTGATGTAATGCTGGTGTGAGAGAATTACACCCTCATATGTATATATACACGAACAACCACATATATGTGCATATATACACAACAAAACCACGTCCATTTCTTAGAGAACATTGGAAACTCAAGTGGCACCTCAGTAGCAAAATAAAAGTACACACCTTGTTCTTTTCTGGAACATTAAAATGTTATTTCCTTTTAAACAAAAGAAATTCAGACCACGGTTGGCTTTATTTTCTCCACAGCTGATCAGAGTCACTGCACAGATTTTCAGAGGTCTTGGAAGCACAGAGCTCTCGCTGGTGCCCCCACTGGGATCACTGCTCACAGGTTTGTGTTTGGACATTAATTTTAGAACCATTTCCAAGGATTTTTAACAGAGCACGAGGATGTGCCAAACAAGTGAAACTTATTACAGACCCAAGCTCCTAGCATGAGAGCTATTTGAAAGGGGGGAAAACAGCACCACTTATAATTTACAATAAAGAGAAACAGCATTTTGGTTTCATTTTGGTTTCTGATATTTTCAGGAACTGGAATTATTCATATATACCTGACCTCTGAATGATGCTGGTCTTGTTGAAGCAAATGACAACTCTGATATTTGCTAAATGATGTTTTCTGCGTGCTTATTTCCTCAGGTCTTTCTCATGCAATTATTTGACAGCTAACACTTTCTGGTAGTCCCGGGTCTGGCAACACTTTGCAGTGTCTGATGATAACCTGAGAGACACGGCCAGTACCCAGGCTGTGCTAAATGACACCCAGCACGTGTATCCAGACATCTCCCCAGACACAAGAGGACCCATGGAAGATTCCTGCGCTGTGCTGAAGGTTCATCTCAGTCCTATAGCCACCCCAAGCCATCACTGTTTTGTTTTGTTTTTTTTCCTTTTATCATAATCACTTGGGCTTCTGGGTAATTGGAACAATTAGGTTGATTAATTGCATGTTTGCAGTAAAAACAGAATACTGGGGAGGGTTATATTACAGGCTAAATATTTTCAGAAAACTCTATCAGCTGGTAGACATAACAAATGCGATCAGTCCAATGCAACATGAAGCTGCACACGTCGTGCAAACTGGTTTGCTCTGGAACTCAAATCTCCTTAAAAGAGGCCAAAGTGTTTAAAAAAATAAACTAAGTTGGAGTGCATAGGGGGAAAAGAAATATTGACATGTGAGGCCACTGTACTTCTAACATAAAGAAACATTGTTTTCCCTTTGGTCCTTTTATTGTCTAAATAGAAAGTGCAAAGCATGGGAGAAAGCACACAACAAGGCAAAGTGCACAAGTGAAGGTCATTAGCTTTTGCTTGGAAGTAATGAGTTACATTGAAAGGAAAATTAGAAAAGCACACAGTGGGATACCCACAATACTGACACATTCCTTAATGACAGCAAGAAGGCAAACTGACCTGCCTGCCACCGCAACACCAAGGATTTTGGAAAGGGATGTTAAACCCCAGAACAGAAGATATTCACCCTGAAAGTTTCATTCACTGAACCTTTGCTTATAGATCTGGGCTTCCGTCTTCTGCTCATCAGTACGCCGTTGAAATGCTGCAATACAGCTTCCACCAAAGCCTCTTTCTAGATTCTTTGCAACCACCCAGTCTCCAAAGATTCACTTTAACTAAACGGAGCTCCTGCCTCCCCTACAACCACGCCAGACATGGCTCATCTCTCACAATGTCATCATGGCCACCATCTTCCTGCCTGTCTTCTAAAGATGACGACTGCTGCCAGCGATGTGCGATAAGCTCAGGTGTGCTCTGCAGAAGGGGGACACGTCTCTGAGCAGGACGCGGCTCCACACTGAGGCAGGCAGACTGCTTTCAGTTCAGGAGCCACTGTTCTTGCTGTCACCACCACAGAGACGTCTGCCCCATGCTCCACACAGATGTGCCCTGGGGCACTTCAGTCCGAAACGACTTTTAACACCCGTGACTATGTAGGATACTGCCAAACGTGCTCATCAGTTGTGAGACTTCCCTTCTGCCAAGCCTTTACTGGGCTATTCAGCGAGGCACACTATAACATTTCTACATCAGTAAAAAGCCAGGTTCTTATATTGCCCGCTGTACCACATACCTGCTTCATTCCAAGGAGAAAGAAGTGAACAGTGAAAGGTTTTATGTTCCATTTGCATGATTGGAGACTTTGTGCTTTAACACAAGCGCGGGGTCACAGGGCAGGAACACCCTGTTTTCTTTCCAGTCAGCATGAAACTGACGTTTATTAGATGAGTGTTTTGTTCTATTTGTTTTAAGTCGATTACATTTTAACTCAGTTCAACAATGCTGGAAAACCTGACAGAATATTCCAAAGCCTTTAATCAATGTGAACTTATTAGAAATGTTTGACTTTTAAAACAAGAGTATATTGTAATATGTTATTTACACCAGCAGATCTGTCTTTTTGATTCCAGTCACTGCCACGTGCTTGCATCTCTACACCGGAGAAATCTGTGCTAAGTATTTCTCTATTTGAGAAAAGTCTCCTCAAACATCAGTTTTTCCTGCGGCTTATTATTGAAGAAATTGCTTTTTATTTTTAACGGTGGAGTTTTTGTCAGACTCATTAAACAGGTAATGATTTTATAGTTTGAGAATAAGCAATATGAATGTGTAAAACGGGGTGGGGGGGGAGGGCAGATGCATGCTGAGGCACACATCAGTGGTGTTTCTGTATATTACCTCCAGAAGGGACCTATTCTTTTATATGTGCTTATGGGTTTCATCACATTCCAATCAAACACAACCACAAAACAAAACAACTCGCTCTTCTGAAGGCAAACGCTTATGAATCCCAGCTAGGTTAAATGCCTTACCTAAACTTCTGAATGCATTTCCTGCATCCTCCCCTGGAGCCTCACCCATTGCACAAGGAGAGGTTTCTTCCTGTATTTCTCTTCTCAGCTGCATTAGCCCTGACCCACAAAGCAATTCAGTGCTGACACCACCTTCTCTGCAGCTAGGGACAGGAGGAGCTGCTGTAGCAGCTGAGGCCACCCAAAGTCACGCACTTCTGACAGCACTGACCAGCACCAAGGCTCCTAGAGTTGTGACACATCAGCACACGTCAGTGCTCGCTGGGAGGACCCCAGCCAGGCTGAAAGACTTGCTCTATCCTAATTGTCATCCAACCACATTTGTAACTGCCCAGTGCTCTGTCTTGTCTTTTGTTAGCTTTCTCATTGAAGCACAGTAATTAGCCTCGAATTTGCTTCCTTTAGCTACAGGTTGTTACTTCTAAACACAAACAGACTTGTTCCTGCTGAAGGAACAAATAAGGAATAAACGAAGGAATAAAAAGCATCTTTCTACAGGTTGGACCAAACTTTGCATTCAAATATCCAGTTTTCTATGGTGATACTAACTGCTATTAATCCATTTACATCTTGTAAAATACTCCTTAGCAAGGAATAGAAAGATAGCTAAAAATATTCTGCTTTTTCTGACTTTCATATGCTGTGAAATATACAGTAGCTCTGTTTAATGGGTGGTATTCTAAAACAATGAGTAAAACTGACTCCTTGATGTTGCTCAAACATAAAACAAGAGAAATAAACCTACAGGAGAAGACCTTGTCTTGCTAATCAGTACACCAAAAACAGCTTCTCCAATATGAGCTTATGCTAACTCGAGCAGTACTTACTCATACAGGTAGTCTTACCTGAGGGTACCATACTTTGCTGAGAAAAGTAACTTCTGGTACTCCAGAAACTCACTTGAGTTGAGGTATCAGCCCAGCCTCTTCGCTTCAGTCACTGCTCAAGATGAACAAAAGCAGTCAGATCATCCCCTCTCAAAACAGCTCCATTACTCTACCTCCTGAACTTTTCAGTGCACTGAGGTTGTAGTTCCAAGCTTCTTTACTAACAGAGGTAGGAGTTCCAGTTAAAGTCTTGCTTTGATGGCAAGTGGTTGTTATGCTCAGACTGTATACAGAAACTGATAGTAACCAAAACACTGGAGGCAGCCTCAAAGCATGGTAACTTAGATTTAATCTGCTTCTTGGGTTGATGTAACACGGCGAGCTGCACTGTCATGATTCAATGGTTTCTCAAGTAAGACATAGCTGATGCACCAAAGTCAGACACTTCTGCACCGCATAACTTCTGCATGCATTTTCCCAGACTCAGTCTTGCTCCTATTGAGAAACTGTCCCTCAATATCATCGTACATGTGTGTTTTACATTTCTAATCAGGATTCTGCTTTGGAAGTTTCATTTCAGAATAACACTGCTGGAATATTTTACTAAACCTTATATGCTGTCATTTGCCAGAGAAAAAATGCCTATGGTTTTGCATTCTGGATCACTTGCTGCTTTTCTTCCACAGAACCAACATCTTGTAAGGTTCAGAGTCTGCATTCTGACCATAGTTCAATACATAATTTTCTGTACATTCTTCAGAGTTAGCATGGTTTTTGTTGCCTCTGGCTGAACGTCTCTCTGAAGAGAACTAAACTCAGTGGATTAAATACTAGCCCAAGTTAACTCCCTCCAACTACAGTCACTTTCTTTGCATGTTTCTGCTTTCTTTGTAAAATTTATTTCTCTAAATTGTGGTTCTCAATTTGATCAGACGCAAAAGCAGTAACATTTGAAGGGAGAAAAAGTCTTGTCTGGTATGGACAAAGTCCATATTCTAGAACGGTTGTGCTTGAATGTATCAGAAGAAAACAAACATTTAGAAAATCATGCTTGAAATACATTATGTTGAAAAACGAACTGTGACCAGTCCTAAATAAGTTTGTGCAGCTCCCAGCAGGTCCTCATTTTTCTTTGTAGGCTCCGAGCTAGAGTCATTTCCTTTATGTATCCTTATTGGAGTTCCTGCTTTATAACACGTAGAATATGTATTCCAGCTCTTTATCTGCAAAGGCTCTTAATTTCTTCATTCTTCCACTCATGTTTGAAAACCGTGCCATTTATCTGGGTGGGAGGTTTATACCCTAGGAGAAAACAAAACAAAACAAAATCAAACAAAAAAAACCAACAACAATACTTTAGAATTCCTTAATTACAATCTACTGCTCTAGATCTCTAGCACAATAGATACCACACAAACCAGATCTGTACACATGCTGCAACTTCCACAGCTTTATATTATATAATTCTAGCAGCTCTCAGGCAACATTTCAAGACCAAAAAAGGTCAGTAAAACCATTGATCTGATGAAACCAGGATAAGAAGAGAATTAGCTGCCTGACTTAACCTAGCAGGCCTGAGGTCAGGTACTGAGCAAAGCCTTCCTGATTCAGCTTCAACTACTATACCCCCCTGCTGCGTGAATCATCCATTAAGAGCTGGCATATTTAACATGTACTAGGAATCTACTTAAAAGCTATATGACTTAAGCACTGTAATAATTACTAATTACATTGACAAGCTTGAGCTTAGAGGGGGAAAGCTAGAAACAGAATAAAAGTATCTTTGACCAGTCTTTTCCCTACAGTAACACCAGGAAGTTTATTTCTTTATCTTGCTATATAAGCATATGCAACTCTAGTGCAGTGGGGTCCTCAACAACAATCTTAAATTGAAGGTCAAACTGTACCAAGCACCTCTGAATATGCTCTAGAGAAAAAAAATACCATGGTCTGCCGTAATGAAACAAATGGGCAGTCCCTGCAGTGCATTCTCCTCTTTCTTGTAGTGCTCTTTCCTATAGTACTACCTCTTGCAGCAGGCAGATCAAGAATCACCTGCCCTAAAGGTACTGAGCTCTCCTGAGAGAGCTAAAAGAGCTCTTCCTGACCTCTAATTTATTCTGTGATGCCAGGAGCAGTCATTATCCTCTGAACTATCCATTGCATGAGACTGACCACATTTCATTCAGAGTTCTTCAATACATCTACCTGAATTTCTTCTAAAGGAGCGTGCATACTTGTTTTAGACTTAAAATAATGGAAAATTCATGCCACCCTGTTGGTAATCTGTTGCATTGGCTTACTGTCTTCTAAGTTTCACTTTTGAACTTGGAAACTGGTAATATACAATCCAAATTAGTTTAGCTACTAAGAAGCACTGTGAAGATTTAAATTGGTCTGAGACAGGCTTCATTTGACCTTGAATATTTGACTGAGTAAATTTAACAGAAATATGCACAAGTCTCACAGAGCTAACATTCCGGCTAAATGTCCATTAGGGCTAAATTTAAGTCCAAGGAATCCAAAACCACTAACAACTGCATTGGCTTGCTTTAAACAATGAAGGTATTTTGGCTTAAGTCTTAAATGTTTTCTTTCCTTGATTTTAAGCTACAGGGTTGTTTTTTCTTTTAGACTTTTCAAATGGTAAAAATATTCTGAAAGCAAGAACTTTTAAAATGGAAGTCAAACAAAGCTACCTCAAATACTGGCAAAATGCATGACAAGCTTGATTTTTACTTGTGAAAGCCGATGCCATATACACCTTCCAAAACCTAGATATGGTAACTGACAAAGCTTGCAGGTGTGGGTTCAGCTGCTAGATGACAGTGCCCAACACAACTAACCTGCTAACATGCTTGAGGTCTCCTCCAGTGTCCCCTGGCACGGGCAGAGCTGGGTACTTGGTGTACCCCCAAGTCTCGCTCTTCAGGAGCGGTGGCAAATCACCACCAGGTCCCTGTTACCCTCTCAGCACAGGCAAACTTTTTTCTTGGGATTTTGTTGGAGGGCTAGCAGTTTGTTCTGCACCAGTGAACAAACTGAGCTGCAGAAGGCAGGCCTCGCACTGAGCGTTGCCTCCTCTGCGTGGGAGCAGCAGGCAAGGCCCACACATTGACAGTGCAAACCTGCAGCCCAGCCCAGAGTGCCCACAAAGGCATCATTCGTGCTCTTATCCCCCACCCCACACACACACAAGGCAACACACCGAGGAATCTCATGTCACACATGGCTACTGCAGGAGAACACCAAGAGAAGCAGGCCCTCAAACCTAGCTGAGGCACTCGATCTGCAGAAGTCAACAGGCAGACATCTCAGTGACACCCAGGCTGAGGCAGGGAGCCGGCCGAGCTCAGCACTGTGAGGCAGCCAGCCTCACAGCAGTGCCTCAGGGCACTTCGGCCTGCCTCACGGCAGCACCTCAGCCCACCTCAGCCCGCCGCCTCAGCCCAACCGCCATCCCAACGTGCGTGCGTGAGGCGTGGCCACTCCTCTCATTAGCGCCCATTAACAAAGGGCTGAGCCCGCCTGCCCTGTGAGACCCCTCAGAGGTTCAAAGTGGGAATCCGCGGCCTTGCCAAGGAGACAGGGAGGATTTCCATCATCAACAGGGCCAGATAGGCTGGTACCAGCATGAGCAAACACTTAGGCTGAAATACTAACAGAGAACTTGCAGGTGGAACGCATCCCATGGAAAACAAAGGATCTTAACCAGGATGCCAAAAGCCCCATACCTCCTGTTGTCTAAAATTAAACAGATCTCAAAAAGCCTTTCAGCATAACTGTGCTTGGTGCACTCCATGGACTGAAGACTGGGGACAAGGGGACAATGAACTCTGGGACTGAAATCTGTCTCTGGCTTTCATGAAACCCTGCTTCTGGATAGTTTCCTGGTTTTCACCAGAAGTAAAATTTCCCTCTTCTTCATCTTTTGAAATGCATAGATTCATAGATTCATCTGCTGCTTATAAACATGTTACGAAAAACACTGTGGGTCACTAAGAGTTTGCGATCTGCCAGATAACCTGCTCACGGCAAAATTCATGGGCTAATCCAGTCCAAACACCACCTAGTTTGTTTTTCCTTCTGTGTTTTTCATTTGTTTGTTTGTGTGTGTTTGTTTTTGCATGACAAGGTCATCATTTTGTTAGCATAGTCCTTTACATTCACAGCCTCTAAAATGTGCATTAGCTCAAGTGTACTGATGTGCTGCAGCAAAAGGCAGCTCCGTGAACTTCAGCTAATGAGGGCAATGAGCAAGGCTCGCTTGAATCCTGCTGCCTCAGGAAGGAGTGAGGGATCTCCCACTACACAAACGGAGCCATTGGACTTTTCTGGGTGCTGATGATGGATACCAGGTGGCTTTATCCTCTGTAGTCACTCCCAAACCCACAGGAAACATGAGTCCAGGTTCTGATTCTCCATCTTCCACTACAACTTCTCCTTTAAGTCTTTTGTTTCCTTAGAAGAAAATTATTTTAATCTTCTCTATTTTGTTTAAGTTTCTCCCTTTGATTCGTTTGTATGCCATCATTGCACTGGCCATGAAAAATACTGTGAAGTGTGTTGAGGAAAACAAAACACAGCTGCAGACGCAGGAAAGTAAACCAAGCAGGTCTGGCCTCTGCAGATCTCTATAATGCTAGGCAGCTCAAGGAATGGTATTACCAGTGTGCATGACATTGGAAAGACAGGCAGGAAGATGGCCAAAGTGCCTAGGGATATTTAGAGCAAATTTGTAATCCAAGGACTGAGGAACATTAGGAAGTACAGAACCATTTCACCACACGAGACAGTGGATGAGGAAAGGAATGTCAAAAAACAACTACTGCAGGTACGTGAGACTCTTGAATTATTTGAATATGAGTGAAAATTTACTGTAGAAAAGCATGAAGAACAGTCCATTTGCATCCTGATCAGAAGAACACTTTTCTTAATGGGAAGCAGAATCTGTCTTGAAAAAATAGGAAGGTTCTCCAAGGGAACTGTGCATGTGGCTGTTATTTAAAGCATGTTTGTTAAAAAAAGTTTTGTATTGCCCTAGCTTATATGGCCTGCACACTTTTGAGTAGATTGTACCAAGACTATGTAGTTCTGGAAGTAATTAGTAAATGAGACCAGAAATGCCTCCACTAAAGAGAGTTTCATGAAATGAAAGTGGAAAGTGTGAGATCACAACTGGCCCACCATTAGAGCCCTCATTAGATCCATAGACTGCCCTATGAAAGTCAGTAGCAAGGTCGCCAGTGATGTTGCATTTATCATGTCCGAAGAGGCAGTGGGAAGGGCCAACAGAAAGAAATCAGGAAGATGGTACCCACTGCAAGTGAAATTATTACCAAAATAAGCCTGTTTCTTGTTGTCATTGTTGTTATTTTCCAGGAATGTTTTCGCCTAGGCTCTTCAAGCCTTACTGATGCCTGGTAAGAAAAACTTGTAAGGATACTCATGGAGGCAAAACGCATGAGTAGGTGAACTGGCACATCACTGCCTGGTCATCTGTGATGGATCTGGAACTCTTTCAATGGCCTTGGCTACAATAAAACAAGCAGTGACACTCATTTCAGGAATAGATTCCACAAAGTCTTTCTTTACATTTGGATTCCTATCCTACATTTTGGCAAGCTAAGTATAGACATAACTCTGTGACTAATGCTAATGTTGCAGTAGTAAAATATTGGGCAAAAAATAGGAAAACCAGACCCATTTACCCATAAGAATGATTTAATTAGTTTCCACTGTTCCGAAGTAGGTATGTTTCACATCATAAAGAATTTTTCTGTCATGAAAATTGTTTTTTTAAGGGGAGGGAGAATTTTGTTTGCAGCAAGCTGATTTTTATTGGTAGGCAATTAAAAATTTCTTTGGATTGCTGGTCAAAATTAATTACTCACTAATGTGGAAAAAACAGCTATAGTCTTACTGTGGATTAGAGGTTTCCAATTGGGTGCATCTAATTCCAAGAAGAAAAATAAATAAATAAAACACTAGTAAGACTGTCACAATCACTGTCACACAAAAACCTGCTTCAGTCCAGATGTGGAAGCCCACACCACAGAAATGTTAAGATACTGCAGTACGCTGTGGGGCAATGACAAATGTATCTTACATGTCTGCTGAATGGATGTTATTACGTGATCCTTCTAAAATCCCTTGGGTTTGTTTTCCTTTTTCCAAAGCTCCTACAGAAAATGCAAATCTACAGTAATCTGACATTTTGGACAACGTCACAGACACCTCCGTATAAAACTTGGAGCCTAAACTTGCATAACTAACTAACGTTGTCAACTCCATACTCTTGCAAGTAATTCCACTGAAAGTAATGAAATTAGTGGTGTGAGTAAACCTTAAAGACCTGGCTCCTTATTTTAGGTTTTCCCCTTCAGTGTAGAGTCAAAGCTTGTTGTTCTGTGATGACCCAGGGGCTTGCAGTGAGGATAGAGGGTTGTCCCAGGTGTCACATATTAGGAATGACAAGTTCAGATTTAGCAAGGGAGTCAATCAGAAAATAGTGACATAAATCCTATGTACAGAATTCCTATTGCAGTGAGTAGCAGCTTGCATGCAAGAAGATTTCAACAATGGGTATCACAGCTAGTTTTCCTTTTTCTTCCCAGGTTTTATGAATTTGACCAAAGTCTATGTGGCTTCAGCCTTAATAAAAACCAATAAAATTCTGGGATGATTTAGGTTGGAAGAACCTCTGAGTGACTTGTCTAATCCAAATCATTCCATTTCAATCCAAAATGATTTCATTATCCCTAAGACATTTATTTAAAGAAATGGAGTCAGAAGAGATCACAGAGTTTAATTATTGGAAACATTGGTTAGCACTAAGTTTGGAATGAAAATTATTTGCTTTGAAGTCCTTAAATGCACAGTATGACAATAACAGTTGTAAAGGAACATTTTTTTCTTGCTTAAAAAGGACAAGCTGAGCGTAAAATTAAGAATGAAAACTTGTCATATCTACATAAGATAATTCTACCTGTTAACGGGAAATTTATTCAATTTACGTAATTTACTTTTCCACACAGAAATAGGTGCAAAAGAACTTTGGGACAAATTTCTTAAAAGGTAAAAAACTGAAACTTTTGGTCAGACACCAAACCAAGCAACAGATATACTTTTTAAACTATATTTGTCCCACTACTGATTCCCTAGGAAAGCCAATTGTAACTATCCACCTCTTTGCCTTAGACTGGGGTAGATGCCCATCATTTCATTACAGAAAGCAATCAGGCTGGTCAGGCATCATTTGCCCATGTCCCAGGTCACCTTCTTTTCCCTCACATGTATGGAAATAATAAGGTTTGGTATTGGTTTTGCATATACTTTGGCACAGCTGTTATAATGTTGTAAAACTCAGTCATATCCCTCGTCAACATTCTCTTCTCCAAAATAAGTCTCTAGTTCTTTTTAAGTTCCCCTGTAAGGCAACTGCTCCTTCTTGTTCACTTTAGTTGCCTTTCTCAGGCTCTTTAAATTGCTACATTCCTCCTGAGATAAACACTGGTGTGCAGCAATGCAGTAAGAGAGATCCTACTGGAGTGTCATACCATGATTCAAAGCCAAAGCCAAAGTTTTGGTTCACTGACAGACGGTTCAAAATTGGAAGACAAGTTAAATAAGGAGTCTGGCCTGGCAATCTGGAGGTGGTGACTGGCACAGAATAGAGAGAAAACAGTACTGTATATGAAGTATTTCTGCAATGACTGTGCTTTACAGTCAGTGAAATCGGCTGGAATCCATCTTGCTTTGGAGATTTAAGGAGTGTAATACAACACTGAATATGGCTTTGGAAAAATATCTGGGAAGGAGGCTATTCAACTGTTCATCTTGTACATTACCATTTCCTTAAATCATTATATTGTATTTTAAAAAATCAATCAACTCCATCCACAGAGGAACCTGCTTTGTGGGTGCTGATGGTATTTCTACTCATAGATTACTGTTTTTGAAAAGAGCTTTGCTCCATTCAAACACCTTAAAGAAGGATTCACATTTTCCCTAGCACACAGAAGTTTTAAGAGGAGGTTTGGGACACTCCTGGGAGTGGAGATCCTGTTGTAAATCTAGCATATAACAAGTTGTACATCAGATTATTTGCTATAGATACATGTGTTTTTCAGTTTCTCATCTTGGCAGTCTTCAACTTGCCACTTTTACTTACTGTCCCCCCCAAACCGTTGCTGTGTGCTGGAAAACATTCATCTACTACATAAAAAAATAACTGTCAGTTCTGTCAGTTTAGGATATTTTTTTTACATCTTGCATCGAGCAAGGGATTAATAGTACAAATAGCAGAAAAGAATGTTTATTTTACTGCACTCACCTTTAGAGTAGCAGTCAAAAATTTGAGAAGAAAAATACTGAAGCCTAAATCTCACTCCAAACAGGTTTGTTACACCAGGCAACATCTGAAATTTAGCTAGAAAAAGTACTTGTAGATATGTAAGCCTCAAATCATCAAAACCAAACCAATGATTCAAAGTATCTTTTTTAATTACACAAAAGCCCCTCTCCCCCCCCAAATTCTTCAAACATTAACAACTGATTCACTTAATACAAAACCAGTTCCTTTAGGCAAAGCAGTAGAGGAATGCACCTTTCATTTTTATTTAAACAGTATTATTGAAAATTAGAATATGTATGGCTTTAACTAATTATTATTCTAAATGGTGTTTTATCCCACTTTCCGAGGCAATCTCTTCACACCTTTAATATGCCACAGTGCACCTCCAGTCCACATGCATAAAGCCGTCTACATGAGTCCTTTAGAAACAAATGGCAGTTTGTCAGCTGCACTGAGTTACACAACAGTGAAATAAGGTATAAACCAGCAAAGGCACTCAGAGTCCTGAAGCCTGTGTGACAAGAGGCGATTCCAAATCAGACTGTCCCTATACTGAAGGGCAGGCACCTTAAAGGCAGTTCACCCAGAAAACAATGCAGAAGCACTGTATTTCAGCCTGTATCAGACCTTTCTGTAAATTCCTCCCATGCCCCTCTTGACAAGCGTACCAAGCACCTGTTGCTCCCTTAGCCTGCTAAATCCTGAGAATCTGGTTCTTAGACAGCCAGGTAAATCAGCAACCCGGACTGTCTTCCCATCTTCTCTCACTCAGTCTTCAGGCTCTACATAACTTAACTCTTCCATAATATTCAGAACTAGGTTTCCTTTACAGCAAATTGATATACAAACAACACATTTTTCATTATCGTCATGAACACGAGAAGGCTACAGAGTGTACACGGCTTGGAGATCTCACTCTAAAATCAAGGAGTCATCTAACCTCAGCAAAGGAACCAGAAATCAAAGTCATAATCCTTCCTGCTTCCACCTGCTTAGGGAGGATGGGATTTACCTTGGCTTTGGAAAACCTTTTTTATGAACAAACTTTACAGCAGAGGAATGAGAAGCTCCTAGGGAGCAGAGCTGTGAGGCTGGTAGCTCTAACATGATCATAAAGTGAGCAGGGGACTAATCCCCTTCTTTTAGCTGTTGTGGCTGCTCAGTAACTGAGTGCCAGTCTAGCCTCGTATCAACTAACACTCTCCTCAACAATGAAAATAATGCTGCCTGCCACTCAGCTTTTCTCCAAGCCATTTACTGTTTAGAATATACAGATTGATCTCCACTTGCTTCTTCTGGGGATGAAGATGGCTGGCTAGATTCACAAACCACCCCTGAATCCTGGCTGTCAGCTGCAGTAGCTGGGGAAAAAAAAAAAAAAAAAAAAGAGAGAGAGAGAAAGAAAAAGGTTGAACACGAACTAACAAACAACCGCCCAAATCCCTGTATTTCAATTTGCCTTACACATATCTATCACACGTCCAGAGGTAAATTCCCAGTGCACTTTAAAAAATCTGGCTTGTTTTTCAGTGCAGTTAATTCAAAGGTGCTTCACATCAAGAGCTGCAGCTCTCCAAGCTGAGACACCGTACTTCAGACAGCACTCCATTGTTTCAGCTGTGCTTCAAGAAATGTAGCAAGAGTGCTTGCTTCAAGATGGCAAACACTGAAGCTTCACTGGAACAGAAGTTTGAGGCAGGCTCTTCTGCACACTTAACTGCAGCGAATCTATGCCATGTCTTTTGAACACTGCTATGAATTTTTAAAGGACTGGACTGACTGAGTAATTCTCTTCACATCTAACTAGGAACTTCTATTTTACAAATTACCTGCCGATTTGCTATTTTACAAATTACCTGCCTCAATTTCTCATGTGGCAACTTGGGTTTTTGTTTCTTTTTCTGTGGCTTACTCTTTTAGAAAGCCAACCACCTGCAATCAGACTTTATCCTGAAATCCCATACTGGCTGTTTACTGGACATACCTCGTGCTTATTTTGTCAAATCTCCATAACACTAAATACAGCTTGAAATTGTACAACAACACGGTCTATACCAAATCACCACTGTAAACCTAACTGACCTCAGTCATTCCATTCAGCTGCAGTGAACTATTGACTTAAATCTTTCTGGCAGCAGCTTCTAGCCTTGGAAAATCTTTTTTTAGATAGGAACTGCTTTTTTAAAAAATAAAAATAAAAATTGTCATCATCTCATATTCCCTTCAGAGACTGCAGATATTTCTTCTCTCCAAGTTATCCCCTGCTAGAATTTTCTAAATCCATTTTCTTGCAACTGTTTGGCCAGAGAAACCATTTCACTTCAATTCAGGTCTCTCTGGAGGAAGGATGTTCTCAAGTCCAATTGCAGATTTGAATCAGTCCCTTTCTTAGGAAAAGACATGATGTGACCCTAACACATCCCTATGTACCGAGTGTTACGGCTTTTCTCTTTTTTCAAGCATCTTGAAAACCAGAATCAAAGAATTATTAGTTTCACTGTAGCTTCCCTCTACATCTGTATCTTCTGCTGCAAGGCTATTTTGTATATGACCTCATACAGAATTATCCCCCTCACTGGGTCACAATTGCAAATTCCTACATATCCTGGAGCAAAACCACTATGTAGTGGAATTAATTTGTACCTCATCCCTGGCACTAAGAAAACTAGTTTGTTCTCTGAACAGCACAATCCATGATGCATTGTTTCCTATGGCTTTATGCCTGGGTTGTGATTTCCCTGGTGTGTAATAAGGGCTGAGGTCATTAGATGGCATTTTGCTCTCTAGGGGGGTGCTCTCATGACCTCTCTTCTCTACCCATTTGCCTGTTTTCACGATTGTTTGTCCAGTAAAGCTTCACTCTAATAATACAGGACTGTATTTCCTCTGTTTTCCTTATGCAATACCCCTAATTCTCTCCATGTCCCCTATGTTTGTCTGCTACTCCTAGTTCCTTCCCTTTTCCACGCACCCAGCAGAACAGCTGCAGTATCCCCCAGATTTCTTGTCCCCACTAAACGACAAAAACCATCAATCCTCACATACACTTTCTGCTTTGCCTGCCAGCCCTCAGCTTCCTGTCTTCCCCTCGAACTCAGCCCATGTTATTTCACCTCCAGCAGCCCAGTATCTCCTGCACTCTGCATTAAAGTCCCAATATCTTTATCAGTATCTTAAAACAGCTTCACGTTTCTGTGATGTCTGTATACCCCCCATGCATCCATATTCTTCATTTTCCTCTTGTCCACTTCTCCTTCTGATTTTTCCTTGGCTTTCCAGCCAGACGTGAAGCAGACTGCTCTGGAGATCCATGCCCACTGCTGGGCTGACTGGCAAGGACTTGGTTGTTGGCCAAGGTTCAAACACATCAGTTACGAATTCAGCACAAGCTGACTGCTAGCCAAACACCACATCATGGCTGCAGAGATGATTTTGTGGGAGGCATATGTTTCCCTTGCAGGTCGATATTGTGTAGGCCCATGATCACAGCAGATATGTTTGGCTGAAAATAACTGATCGGTTGAAGAGTTATGAGGGGACTAACATTAACAAAAATGAGACTTCGCGAGCCTTATTTTGTTGAGAAACCAAGTCAAAAAAACTCTCAACTTCTATTTTGTCCCACATAACCACCACCACCATCTTTTTAATTCAAATGATACAATTACAGTCCTCTATTTCTGATCCCTCTTATACAAGAGATTTAATTTTTCACTGGATGATGATTGTAATCTGTGTTCTAAACAGTCAGACTTACCATTTCTTATTTTCATATTCAGGAAGAGAAATAAAGTTACATTTATTTATCTGTATTTTCAAAAAGAATTTAACATGAAACTGGCTATTCACTCATCCCATACTAGTGGTTAATTCTCTGAGCAGCTCTACCCTCTTGTGGTCACAGCTAGCTATAGCAAAATGAAAAACTTAGAAATATGCACAACACATGAAAGAGACACAAAAGAGAGGGACACACAAACTTATCTATGCCAGTAATTTAAAATCCTGTGAGATTCAATATAAACAATTTGAGATTTTGAAGAGTCAATCTTTCATCTATAGCAATTAAAATGTAGTATTTCCAGATAAGCAAGAAATTTCACATTGTTCATGCGAAGTGTTAGTCTGTATTTTTTTTAACATTTTGCTTAAATTGCAACAGAGCCAAACGTATTTTTTTTAAATATGTCCTTCAGACTAACTATTTAGAAAAATATTTACATTTAGATCACATCAGAGATCGTATTCTGGAATGGCTCTGAGTCCTGCAGCATCCAATGTCTGAGTGAGATTGAGGTGCTTTTTGGCTGGAAAGACCAAGAATGTAAGGCTAAGTCAGTGCTGCCTAGAGCTGTACAAGCTGTCAGTCTATCCTAGGACTTCAGGATCTCAGTCATGACTCCATCACAGGGATCTGGGAAACCCTGAAAACTGAAATCTAGAATCAGGGTTTCTTGGGGGGGTCCACCTTGATTGTTAGGTATTGAAACTAGGTTATAACTGGATCTCCCAAGGCTCATCTAGTACTTACTGTGTGCTTCCTTGGTTGTTTCAGCCAACACGTTCAGCGAAAGGGGAGGTGGAATGTAATGAACCCCTGGCAGAAAACTTGGTGGGATGAACTGAGGCAGAGGAGCGTAGTATCCTTGATGCAAATCTCCACCTCCATCTGGAATCTGCAGAAACACATGGAGCAAAGGACCTTCATTTAGTGACTCTCTCTAGGACACATCTGCAGTATCAAGAAATTTCTGTTTGAATTTTTACCTGTGACAGTTCTAGAGTTTTGTCCATTTTGTGGCCATATGCTGCCATGTCTGTGCATATATTAGCACGTGCGAAGCCTGCGCATAGTGCAACATGCATGAACTGCGAGGTAGCAGCTTCTCAGACCATGTTTCAGCTGCAACTGACCTTATAAATCCTCGCTGTCCATTCTGGCATCTCATCAGAGCAGTGGGAGCAGTTCACCTTCACCTGCCACTTAATAAGTCTAAGAACCTTCATGCAACGGAGAGGCAATGTAGGAAAATGTTTCTTGCCATCACTTCCCTGATAGTTATGGATTCTTCTCTGAGCCCAGTGAAGTGAGTGGCTCTACCTTCACTGCAGGGCTGGTGTGCACCACAGCATGCCCAACAGACCTTGTCTTCTGTGGTTACAGGACTGCTCTGTTAGACTGCTCTGTTAGAGCATGCCAGAACTCATTCCCTGTACAAGAAGAGTCTTCCACCCTTCAGGAGCCATAGCATCAGAGAAATAGGAGCACTTCTCTGTTGGATCTGGCCATACATCCTGTGTCTCAGGGTACAGACAGAGATTGTATAAGACCTTTCTGTCTGTTTCAAAGCAGTTAAAAATTAAATTCAAAACCACATATAGTGGTGGTCTAGAAAAGAGATTTCCCAACCTGTGCGTATCTGGTCCACTGGGATAATTTATCTGCACTACAGACTGCTGTTATACCACCTTCTTTCTTAATAACCCCTAAAATGTGTCAGGGATTTACTATGTGAACAGAATAAATCTGTTAGTTTTGAGGCAGACCGCTTTGCCTTAACATGAACTGCTGAGCTGTACTCAATGCAGAGAGAATAGCACACGGCAGCTGCAAATCTAATAATGTGTCCAACCACGGTACAAAAATTGGACAACACCCATATAAATCAACATGACTGAAAGGAACTGCAAGTGCCTACACACACCATTACAAGTGACAGGCAAATTAGGATCTTGCTCCTTACCAAGTCTCTGTGATTTGAAGGTTGATTTGAATATAGAACAGACCAGGTTAGAATAGAACAGACCAGATTAGAACAGAACAGAACAGACTAGAATTGAACAGAACAGAACACAATAGAATAGAACAGAATAGTTTTACTTCAGCTGGAAGGGAACTTCAAAGATCTTTTAGTCCAACTACGGCAGTACTTCTAGAATTAATTAAAAAAAAAAAAAACACTACTTACTGACACAGAAGCTGCATTCCCCGGCCCATAGTTGCTAGGAATGTGTCGGAAACCTTTCTGAAGTGATATCCCTGGAGGTGATGGCGCTCCCCTACAGCTTGGCTGATTGATGGCGAATCCCATTGGAAATGGGTGGTAAGGATACACCCCAGAACAGCCAGGGTACACTTTTGGAGGGTCTCTCTCCATGTATTCTGAGTTGACCATATATTCTGGAGGAAAAGCAGGGTGAGCTAGGAAACAATGAGAAAAGAACAAATAAAAGTATCACTGTAATTTTAAGGAGTTCAGAGATGTAACTGCAGGACCAAATTCCACTCTTAGCCAGGAAAATCTGGTTCTTTGGTTTCATGTTTAGCTCCTCATTAATTTATTTTATGATCTTTTAAGGAACAAAGGAAAAGTGCAACAGATAATGCAATGCTGCATAACGATCTGCATTATCTTCTGCCTTGTGCATTGTGAAGCTAGACCTTAGTAAAGCACTGTCTGCAGATGTCTTTCAGCACATCTGCAACAGCAAGAAAAAACAACTTACCTTAGCACTTTTAACTAGAGCAAAACTTAATAATATAGAGAAATAATAGGGTTCTAACTTCAGTGCTATCACTTCATAAGTTAACAGAGAACGTCCTGTTTTAAGTGACCTTGACATACCCATGCAATTTCAAATGCAGGAATCAATTACTTCTTATGCTTTTTTACCTTGTGTCTGGGCTCTTATATGGCCCCTCTTAAGTCTTAAAAAACTATGTGGCTATTTGAATACAAATAGGCTTTTTCTTGTCTACACATCCTCCTGCTGTTAGACAAGTGGAAGAATTTGCATCTAGGATATGTCTACTTCTGGAGTACTGCAGTTACATTATCTGTTCCCAAGCCTTTTTGAAATTGGTCAACAGATTAAAAAAATAATTAAGGGAAGGACTGATAGGCACTTATATAGCCAGCATCATATGCATCATTTTCTTAGGAAACCAAGCTTAAAAAAAAAAAAAAAGAGCAGCTACTGACAGATTAGGTGGGAACTAGAGATGTCTGAAATGCCTCTTTCCTCTGGGCTTCTCAGACCAGCATTTTCTTTGCCTTGTAGACTGCCGTCAGAGGCCCAGACTAATGACTACTGCAGTCAGTAGGGATTTCCATAAAATTACTATAGTAAATAGTAATAGTATGAAGTTACTGTAGTAAATAGTAATAAACAAGTTACATGAAAGACTCTTTTAAAAGAAGCAATTTAAGAGGTGACAGACCATACATTTTTTTCACGTGCAAAACCTATCCTCTGCTCTTAAAATCAAAATGTAGTTTTGCACCAAGTGACCTGACCTAAACTCAGTCTTTGCTGCAGGAATTAAGGCCAAAAGGTCTCTTTCTTTTACAGTGCTATCATAAAACGCTTGCTCCAGGCAACTGCAGCAGTAACTTCCTCATTTACTTGCCATCCCATGTTTTTTAGCATTTTTGTTGCTGGAGGCTTTTGCCTGTGAATACAGTACTCTGAGAAACACGCACAAACACCTCTGCTGCAGTCCATCAGAGTTTGATTTCCCTCCCTAATTTCCCTCCCAGAGAAGAGCCGATTGCTTGAGCTTCAACCTTGCAACAAGCAGCAAGAGCTCCATGACCCACGCTGCAAGCCCCACGAAAGGAAAAAAGAAACCTGAGGCTGCACATTCAACATGGGTACCTGCAATGAGGGAGGAAAGGAGGAGAGGCAGGAATGCCTTTTTGAGGAGCTGGAGCCTTACCGTAGTCCCAGAAGGGAGGGCCACCAGGAGGTGGTGGCAGCCCCCTGCGTGCCATGCCTTTGTCACTGCCACCGATGGGCTGGCTGTCCTTTGTCCCCTCATGGCTGCTCTGCTCTGGGGCAATGGCTGCTCCTGCAGCCACCCTGGGGCCTTCCCCCGGGGGAACAGGGCCCATGGCCACCCTGCTCGGACAGTCAGGCACCTGCTGCCTCAGGGCCTTCTGGGCGGCCATGATCTTCTGGCGCTCGGTGATGAGGGAGCACTTGTCGCAGAGGCACAGCTTCCAGCGGCACTGCCCGGCGTGGCCCTTCACCGGCACCACGAAGCCGTGGTTACGGCAGCGGGAGCACTTCGGGGTCCGCACCGCCGCCTTCGCCACTATGGCCTCCCTGGCCTCCATTACCAGCTCCCCACACCACCAGCCCAGCACACACCAGCAGAGCCCCACAGGGGCCTTATATATAGGGCATGGCCACCTCCACCCCAGCATGTAGCAACTGGGACAGGCGGGGCAGGAGAGCCCATTGCAGGGGTGGGGAATGCTCTGCTGTGTGGAGGCTGGGCATAAGGGCTGTCATGTCCTGCAGGCCTCCCCTCCCTGGGCCAGGCTCAGCTGTAGCAGCCCGCCTCCCCCTGCAGCCCCCCAGCAGGGCTGGAGGCAGACCTCAGCCATGGGGGTTGGAAAATGACACAGGGAGGGGGCTGCACCTGCAGGAGCACGGGGAAAAGTGGAGCACACTTTACTAAATTTCCCTGTGCTGGTGCACATGGAGATAGCGAGTTTGGGACTTGCTGGGGTGTGCATGGGAGAGAAATGCACCATCCCTTACACCCTTAAGTGACAGTTTTCCTTTTTGGCACTTTAATGTCCCCACTCAGTTTCGTACCTCTCATGCATTTGCTTTTAATGTGCACAGGATTTCAGTTCCATTTTGTTTCTAATTTGCAGTATACTTCTCATGATCAGGAGGAGAGTGACTGCTTCAGCAGAAAAAAAACTGTTTCGTCATTCTGTTTTTCAAAACAAGGTACTGAGATGAAGGCGGAAAGCACATGCCATTTGAAAGATCTGTCTCCTTTTCTCAGAATTCCTTCATTCCTGGAAACAAAGACAGGCTTACAATTAGAAAAAAAAAAAAAAAAAAAAAGGAATGCTCCAGTTCAAGTATTCGTAATAAAGCACTTGTTATTTGTTACTGCCGGTAGCTACAAAACTGTTGTTTACACAGTAGCCCATTTCTGGGCAAAACCTCTCCATTTTGCAATGTAAAATATGACATCACTAATTTTTCACACACATGCAAGAGCTAATTCTGTTTCAAAATCCTGATATCAATAATCTTTTCTGCATTAAAAAGAATAAAAATAAACCTCAGGTAGATATGAAAACATTTTTTTACCACTAAGTTTCAAGAGAACCATGTAGGGTCTATCTACTGCCCTGAAACAATTCTAATGTGCAACAGAGTATGTTTCACAGCAGCTTTGCAGAGGTCCTTCTGGTGGAGCAGGTCTTCCTGCAAGACTTCAATGTCTTCACATCTGCAAGTCTAGAGTCTTGGGCTAGCAGCACCTTTAACACATCTGGTGACATTCTGGTTTGCTCTAGCAGTAAGCATCCAGCCACTGTGCTGTGCAAGCCCCCAAGGCTCCACCTAGATTCAGGCTCCTCACTTTGCAAAAGACCAACTAGGATTTTGCATCTGAGTCTCACAGACTTCCAGTAGGACTTAGGCTCTTGAGGATATGTTTTCAGGAGTGCAATACCAGCATACAAAGCCAGACTTGCTCTGGAAGCAATTCAAACCCAAATCCTCAACGCACACAAAATTCATTCCCTAGACCACCCAACTCAGCAGCAACCCCAGGCTGCAGATTTTGCAGACTGTGAGTTTCTTTGAAAGGTTTTCAGCCACAACTTTGCACCCCACGTTCAGGGGTGCTGTGCAGGAGCAGGACTGAGTCTGCCCAGGCACACAGCAGGTCATGGAGGAGAGACCACTGCAGCACTGTAGACACTGAGTGCTGGATTGCATGCACATCAGCAGCTCCTTTTGCAAGTGGGAGGCAGCAAAGTATGCCTGCAAATGTAGTCAGTGTCCTGTCCTCAGTTGCAGACCTTTTTTCTTGGAAGACTTCTAGAGCACTGGCTGGAAAGCCAGCTTCATGTGTATAGGCCTGTGTGCATTTTGGCTAAACGTCTTTGAAAATTTGACCTAAAGATGTTACTATTTGTTCCTAGTTCAGAAAAGTACTTGGTTAATAGGGCTACTTCTAAACACAGTCTTGGTGATGCTTGCCTGTGCCGGGGCTCTGATGTTTCCTTAATCATCTAGACACCGACTCTGTATTACATATAGACAGCTAATATGTTCCTAATCTTTTGCCCCCTATTTTTGCAGTATGTTCAGGATGTGCATATTTAGAATCAAAGAGCATAGATGACACATTAAAAAAAAAACAAACTATAATTACATTTTATTGTATATACACAATCCATGTTCATTTGGATACTAAAGCAGTGGAGGAGAAAGGTAGGCTACATACATTTTCCACAGTAGTTTTCTACTCTCAGTCACATAATACTAATATTCAAGACATTTACTCAAAAACGCTTAAATTCATCACTCTTCTGTCTAGAGAAAGGTCAACCAGCCATAGGCCTGGTAAAAGTTTCTCCATCAATAAACCATGTCTTTGAAAGTCGTGGAGATTTTTTTTGAGCAATTTTCACCTCAGCGTTCAGGATTTATTATACTTTCCATATACTTTGTTTCAAACAACTAGACATGCTTTTTATAGAAAAGTGAGCATCTTATTTTGCTAGTGAGGTATTTATTGCAGCAGACAGTTCAAAGAATTCTGCTACTTCAATCCTGTTACATGATTATATATACATTTGAGTTAGCTTATCACACAGCCATTAGCAAGACTACCACACAGAGAAGACAGAACAATTTCAAAATAAACTTTTGGAATGAGATGAAGAATTGCATAAGGACGCAGCTTCAAGTCTATTATAATTTTCTCTTTTATTTGTATTTGAAAGAAAATGAGGCATAATAAAGAGACTGTTTTCTCTATAACTTACTCAGTTTACTCTAGTATTTTATGTAACATATGGTGGGACTGTAACATAAACTGTATACAGAATTCTGTATTAAAATAGCATTTATAAGAACTATTATCTTGCCAAAATGAAAAGAAAGCAGCCCGCTGGTTTCATGTTATTGAAATCAATACCAATAATGTCTCTACTTCTTTCCAACTTCTGAATCATATAAAAGTACATGGTTTTGGTATGCAGGTTGCTTTGTAAGTGAAACAGTGGAAAAACAGCAATTCTACTAAAAGAGGGAACAAATCAAAAGACTACCTTTAAACTCAACAGCAGATTTTTTTTTTTTATATTTTTTTCTTCTCTAGCTAACATTTTATGCAGTAAATGCTTTCTGGCAAGGAAATTGTTCTGCTCAGATCTGACATTTCACAGAACAATAGCAACATAATCAAGAAATTTCCTCAGTCTGAGACCTCCATTAACAAATACTTGCAATCTTGCTTCAAAATAAATGCAATAATAAATAATAAATAATAATAAATAAATTTTCTTATGCATAACAATCAAGAATATCTTTTGAATTTCCAAGACATCACACATGAGGATAAAACCCTCTCTTCAAAAATTACCTTAGTGGTTTGGAAGTGTCCATTCTGTAAAGCAACCAAGTCAGCTTCAGATGCTCCCTTCCCCACCACACCCAGCACTCTTCTGTTACCTATTCTTAACAAATACCTTGCCTCCACCCATGGATTGGTAACTGATCTCCTGGCATCACTCACTTTTGGGTTTACAGGGAGAGCACTGTCACCCTTATAGCTTCCTGCACGGACTGATGAGTTCACAGGTTAATTTTCTGATCCATTACCGGGCATCTGAAGCTAGGTCTGGCCCACAGGGTGGCACACCAGGAGTGGTTATCTCCACTATTTGGCAATCATATATGTCTCTTGTAGCCATCCAAGTGTCTAGAAAACCAGACTTACCTTTACAGGTGAAACTCTGTGTTATGATCAGAGATAAACGGATGGAGTTCATACATACATTTAAAATCTTAAAAAAGTATTTTTAATATATAACAGGAAACATCAGTTCTTAAGTATTAACTATAGAGACTTTATTAGTATGACAAATGTTTGTTTATTGTAAGAAGATCTTTATTAAAGAGAAAAGCAATAATGATTATACTGAGAATTCTGTGACCTGGTTATTTTATGAGTACCAAAATGGCAGAATGGACCAGGAGAGAAATCAAACTTGAGTAGTCTGACTAGTCTGCAATACATAAGGATCACTGTATCTTTGAAGTCTGATTGTTTCCTTATATTACCCTAAGAATCTTATTATCCCTTCAGAAGAAATCTTTTATTTCTTTAGAAGGTCACCTTTGTAGACATTAATACAAAAGAGAAACTGAAAACCCAAAGAATTGTCCACTCTTTTGGTGCTCTGACAGCTGCAGGGATGCCTTAGTTACAACACCATTTTACTTCAGCAAGCTCCCAAATTTAGCAGGTTTTAGCCTGGATACCACTAGGTTTGTCAATCATTCTTCTGCCTGGAGAAATAAACACATTTTTAATCTAGAGTTCTGTTCTCCTTCCCCTCAGCTATTGTTCTTGTCATATTCTCTTAGACACGAATAACAAAATCACATTTGAATTCTCCCAAAGAGCAAAAAAGAAAAAAGAAAAAAAAAAAGATTTTATGCAGAAACAACCACTCTCATCACAGTAAGTGGGTGGCCTGTTCAGAGTCAACTTTGCTTAGCACCTATTTTGTACTGAAATTGTCATATTACCTTGTCAGCAAGCCTAAAGCAGTGCTAATGGATAGATAAGTCAGGAGACAGTTTAAAGACTACTACAGACATTGAGTGTGCTTGCTGTGGGCAGGATTCCATTTGTAATTGTCAGCGCTGGTATATATCCTACATCTTCTAGCTACATTTCTCCACCTCACATCTGAATTAGATTTCAGAATATCTGAAGTAGCTTAAACAATGCAAAATAAATAAAAACAGCTGCTTGCCATAATTTCTTCCTCATCAGCCTGGACTCTTCACAGATACTTCAATAAGACAACTGAAAATCAAATGACCAAATAGTAGTTACTTATCAACATAGCATGAAGACCATCATCAAAATGTTTATTTTATAGAGAGACCAGACAAGAAGAGTGATGATTAACTTCTGGCATGCATGCTAGAATTGTTTTCCGGTATTCATACCAATAGCGTATCATGTGCACTTTGGGTATAACTCTGGGGAATGATAGAATCCCAGTGAGATGATAAAGCCTTTTGCTGGCTCCTTAACCTCGTTTGTCACAGGCAAATGTGGTTTGTAATATGGAATTAAAAACAAACACTAGCAATGATGCATTTGCATTAGCTGATTCCAGCCAGGTACACTGAAGGACGCTGTTCAGAAGCATTCCTTCTCTTCTATGCTATTTGCATAAAATTCTCCTATAGACAATAACAACAAAATCTTTCCAATTTAGTTAAACCTCCCAAATTGCATATATATGTAATAATAATTGAAGTATATTTTCACTGGAGAGGACACAAACTGAAAGAATGTCTGCCTGTCTCCAAATTGAGTAAGTAAGGCTCTCCTCCCTTGACAGACTTACTTTCCTGCTATGTTGTGAGAACTTGCATTTTTCTGTCTTTCCAACATGAAATGTGTTGATAAGCTACCTCAGCTGGCTCCTGAAGCTTCAAAGTCAACAAACACAGTGTGGAAAGTAAAAAAGTGGAAGTGAAAATAAAATGGATGCTTTGCAAAGGCACCTCCTTGATGCGGCAATAAAAAAAGGAGAGATTTATTCACAATGGACAGCAAATCACCTGCAGCAGCAGAGATTATGGACAAAGATGCAAAAATAGTGAACCAGCAGCTGCTGACCAGCAGCTCTGACAGATAAAATGATAGGAGGATGCTGGTGTGAAGCCATAATAAAGTAGTTTTACCATGGAAGCAAGAGGAAGAATAAAAAGGCATATTTTCTTGTCATTTCATCCTTTGTGATCATAAAATCAGACTGTCTTTCATCACAGTAAATGGAACAATTTGCAAGACAAGTTATTATGAAGCATAAAAATAACAGAATCAGACCAAAAGTTGTTACCAGCATTTTCTTAGCATCTAAAACAAAACTGATTTTAAGTCAGGAAAGTTTAGTTTGATCAACTCCAGAAAACAAATAGAAAAAGACAATGAATCATCTCACAGTTTCCCTGAAGCTGTGGGACTCAACTGTCACTAAAGGTTGCCTTTTGCTACAGGGTTGTGCTGTTGGAAAGCTTGACCTGCACAGCAGTGGCTCCTCCGGGCTGCCCCCAATCTAGTTTTTTCCTTAGCAGCGTGCTGTTTCTCTGGGTGACTGCTCTGCACTCAGACCCAGCTCCTCCAAAGCACCATGCATTGGGCAGCCATGGCAGCCATCAACACTCTCTGGATCTCAACTACTGCAGGAAGCAATGAAGGGGTAGTTATGCAGCAAATGTCCAGCAGCAGACCACACAGCCGTCACCCACCCAGAACAACGATGTAATGTAGCTGCTTGAAACCCTTCAGATTTAATTCATCTTCTCTCCTGTGATACACGTGAAATAAAAGGGAGTCAGCAGTGGTGGGAAGTCTTTGCTACCTGCTGGATGGTGGTAAGCGATGATCCCTGTTAATGATCCTTGGTCTTGGCTGAACAACTGCAGTTCTCAGTCCTTCTACATGTGCATCTTCACCTTTCAATCAACAACAACTTCAATATGTAATGGAACAAAAACAGTAACATGACTACATGCAATAAAAGTGAATTAATAAATTCACAGTAGATATTCCTGATAAAACCATGTATCACAGTTTATTAAAATTGCACATTTATAATATTTCTATTTTATTTAACGTTCTTTGCCTCAGAACTTACACACAACCAAACAAGTAAGATATTTTTTGAGAATACTGTATTCATAAAGGCTAAGGTATTAATGATTGTTACTATTATTCGCAGCTGGCAGAAATGTTTGTAGAATATTCACTGGAAGACATCCAAAGGTTTCCTTTCTCTTTAATATAAAATCTGCACATAAAATAAACCTACAATTTGCATACTGTATTATAAATTATTAACCAGAGAGAAAAGCGTATGTATTATATGCACTAATTAGATACTGTATCTATCTCTTAAAAAAAGCACAGCTTTTTAAAAGAAGTTAAAAACAATGTCATTAGTTTTCTTCCATAAAGGAATATGGGAACATCAAAACTCAAGTAAAATATTTGTGTATATTCTTTATTCAGATGAATCGCAGTCACTGTATCTTAAAACTCTTCTCTCAAGAGTTATTTGTGAAGTGTTACAGATTTTTAAATTGTTAAAAAGCAAATAAAAACATCATTTTCTGTAGGAAATCTTAACTATAAGACTTCCCATCACTGTTAAAAATAGAGGTTATCATGAATATTTGTGTTGAGGTAGTAAATAAATTATGACAGGGTGATTACCCAGGGCCAGTAGTTAGGCCCATCCTCCACAAATCATATATTTTAGACTCAATAGGCTACACTATCATGATAGTGAGCTAGTCAATAGTTTTGTGATTCAAAATGGTCAGCCAGTGAGTAGTACAGACTGCTAGTGATTTGATAACTGGGGCCAGATGGATATATTTTAAACAGCTGGACTATATTTATTATCTCAGTAAGATAAACTTTCCTATTTTTCTAGTGGTCCTTCTTTCCACCTGTCCCAGCACTCAAACATGGAGACTAAAATTGAATATTTGACATGAGATGTCAGGAATGCCTTATACAATGGTAATAACATCTTCATACACCTACTACCTACTAGCGATACCAAACCTAGTACATTTTAGGATTGTGCTTACCTTTTACACAGTTGTGTTCTCAGCAGCGGAAGCTGTGTTCAACTAATGTATCTCTTCCTTGTTTTACACAGTTTTCAGCTGCTGAACTCCTGATATTGGTTTCTCATACATACATTGTATGCTGTTAAATTTCATTCTATTTCAGTTATTCAGGTTGTCACAGTATCCATATCCATCCTAAATGAATTTTTAATCCTCTTTTGGATTAGCAATATATCTCAGTGTTTGTTTTCAACAAAATTTCCTTAGCATACTCTTCTTGTGACACAGTCATTATTGAAAATGTTAAACAATATCTAACAGTGATCCTTTAAGATTTATAATAATATCCTCCCTCCAGACAGCAGTTCATCTTCTAGCACAACTAGGATTTTTTCCTGCAATAGCGTTTTCTTCACAACTTATCTTACAGAGGTCTAATAGATATCTACAGTGCTTTCTACTGATTACAAACAGTGGTATTAATCAACAGAAATATATTCATTTAACCTGTTTTGCTTTTTGCCAAAGTTAGGTTTCATTTTACGCCTTCTTACATTGTTGTTTTTCTTAAAAAATACATTCTAGAGCCTTAAATATTGTTGAGGCCACTCTTACTTTTCTGGTTATCCTTTTTTCCCCTTTCCAAAAAATAGGCAAGAGGCTTGCTTTTCAGTAGTGATATGCTACCAGTTGGCAGCTTTATTAAAAATCCTTGCTGCTGGACATGCAATTTCATGTGCCAGTTCTTTCAGAATCCAGGGACGGAGATTATCCCATCCCTCCAATTTCAGAGCTTTAAGCTCACTGAGTTTTTCAAACTCAGATATGAAAATTTCCATTTCTATATCCTCATTCCATTTACATATTACATTTCTCTTTTCTGGATAGTTTTATCTTTAATTGCAAAGTGCCTGGGAAAGCAATTCTTATTAGGTCTTATTTTCATAATAAAGGTCCTTTGATAAAACACAGTTCTATGTTAATTTGCCACAATAAATAAAAAAGACAGTTTGGGGGTTGATAGGGGTTTCTACAGCCAATTCTATGTAAAAACTTTACAGTGAAAGGAGAGGAACAGTTATGCAACCATGCATGTAATAGTGCTATGACAATATTACTGCTATCAGACCATGCACTGTTTAGAATACAAATAACTCGCAAAATAGCTGGATTTGGGGACTGCAAATGGCAGAACTGAAAAGAAAACACTGCAATTAAATGATTTCAGGATCTTCAAGTCTTCTACAAGACTTTTTAATTCAGGAACCTCCACTGCATTCCTCTGATCTCCACAAGACAGAGTTAGGTTTGGGAATTACAAAACTTCACAGGTTGTAGGTTAGGATTGCGTGTAGCTTCTCCTGGTCTAAAGCGAAGTACTTCCCAGGGTAGGGTGAGTTCCTATGGGCTCTTTCAGATATGGTTAGAATTGGACTCTGAGAGTTTTCCAAGGTAAGGCCTAGGGCTATGAATTAGGACAGTATAATTTTTAGCAATTTGTCCTAACAAACTGACAATTGATAAACAGTCTGTTGCTTTTATAGTTGTTATATGATAACTAGCTTCTATCTTGTCCTACCTGTACTAGTCCTAGATACTTGAAAAGTATGTGTAGCCACTTGGCTGCTCCATTGCTTTGGGTTATCAGAGATCCTGATGTTAAAAAAAAAAATACAAGCCTGGGACATCTTTTTTTTTTTTTCTTTTTTTCCAAATTGTGCCTGTATTTTCTGTGTGCAAATTATTGAGTAGCAATAATGGCAGGTACAAAAATTATGTACTGTATGCCTAATAACATGGAAATAAGGAAGAATTGCAAGACTCTATTGCCTGGCAGGAAGTTACTCAAAGTAAGATCTAAATAAATAATATTAAAACTTTTTTTTTTCAGTTTGAACTCTGTGCACATTATGAAAAACAAATAAATGGTGTCTCCTTTCTAAACTCACTTACATTGTGAAAATGAGGTTCATAAGGATGAAAGCAGGAAAAAAGAAAGAATGGAAGTTAGATTTACAGAATGGAGTGAAAATGAGACACTGTGCTCAAAGTTGTAGCCTGATTTTGATCAGTCCTACAGTAGATGGTTGATAGAAAAAAAAATAATTAGGTGGGATATTGAAAGAGGAAGGAATTTATATTTTTAATTTCTTTATACTCACTATAGCACTGTATTTTTAGTAAGAGATACAATAGGTCGTCCTAATTCACTGGCCTTTGGATCTCATCACATGGAACTCTGTAACAATGCAAACATTCTAGCAATTCATGAAACAATAGACTTTTTGCTCAGAAAGAACTTCCCTCTAAATCACACTCCTTGCTGTCAGAACAGAGCAACTGTCAATGCAATGCTAAATTACAGTCCTGGTGCTAACACTTACACATACAATTTAGGCAGTCTTAAACCTAGCAGAAGCAGGGATAAGCTTCTTCCAGTGAAGACTGGAAGTTTGAGCTGGTGGATATGCATCTCTTTCAATAAAGACTATTGGAATCAAAAACAATTAAAGCTAAAATCTGTCATTATTTATGATGTATTTAGACTGACATAATGCAGAAGAAACTGCTCTGACTTTTCAGTACAGTGGGGAAAAAAAGGTCTGTGTAATTTAATGAAATTACTCTAAATCGATATCAGTGTAATCAACAGCAAAGAAAAACTCATGAAAGAAACATACCAGTGTGTTTTTCCAGCAGGGCAGAATCTGGATCACAGATGTTCATGTTCAGGCAGATGGCATGCATACGTAATATGTGTATAGGACAGATATTCAGGCATATAGAGTGACTGTCCAAAGCATAACTGGACTTCCCAAAAGATTTAAAAGGGTTTCAGTATATACCCAGATGCTTTTTCAAAACTTCTGTGCCCCACAAAATCTTTTCAGGACTCGGAGTCACTTGACTGTAAGGACAAGGACCATCCTGAACCATGACATTTTCTGAAAGATAAGCCTCTTTTTATGCAAACATGGAACTGGGGCATAGATTAGAAGGAAATTTTAGACTAAACACTATAGAGGAAACCACAAGGGCATCTGGTTCCTCCTCAGATCCAGCCCCCAAGTTTCACTCCTCCTCAAATTCAGCCCCCTGTCACCTGGGGCACGCACAACCCCTGCTCTTCATGTTACTGCTTCATTGTTGGCATCCCTTTGTTCCCTGATGTTCTTCATTTTTGAACATTGGAAGCCTGGATTAAACAAACAAAACAAAAAAAAAAGTTATTTTCTTTTAAAGAAAACAGCACTGTATCAGCAGAAAGCCTTGCCTGCTGTCCCCATCTCCCTCATGGTGTTCCTTCTTTGCCCTGCGGCATGGCAGCCATTTTGCTGCGCAGAAGCCCAGACAGTGAGGGAGCGCTCCCCCTGTCCCCATTGCCCTCAAGTGAGCCTCCCTGCTATCTGGGAGCTGGTGTGTGCCTTGGGACAGGGTGAGGGGGATTTTCATGGCCACTCTTGCAGTTGTGTGCAGGTTGGGGTTACTTAAAGATCCATGCATCCCGTCCTGCCCAGGGGCCTCCACAGGGCTTCTCTGCTCCCCGTCCTGCCCCTGCACCACAGCGAAGGGGCTGAGGCGGGAAAGAGAACATGGCTGCCTGAGGGGGAACACAGAGCCTGGTGCCGCAGCTTGGGTGAAAGAGTTGTAACAGCATCTCTGAAGAAAAAAATGCCCAGGAATAGAAAAAGAAAGAGGATAAAGGACACCAAAATATAGTATAGTTAAAATGGTCATTGCGTAATGGGGTGCTGTTAGTCACCCTCCTGTCTTGAGGTCTTCTGCCTCAGCCCAGTGCAGCTGGGTCAAGGTAATAGCTCAGAGGGCCAAGCCGACACATCAAATAGCAGCTGCCATTGCTGGGGGAGCACTGAGGGAACGTGAGCCCATCCTTCAGAGGAATACTGCCCTAGGGGATGCACAACATGGCCATCCCTGAGGTGGCAAGAGAAGTACTCGCACCAGCCTGGCAGATGGTACGCGACAGCGGCACACAGGAGGCGCAGACGCAGCACTGGGAGGATCCAAGGCATCAGAGGAAGAAGCCGCTGAGGAAAAGGTTAGTTTTATTTAACTAAACAGGGTTGCTCTATGGCCCTTCTGGCACAGCAAGGGTCCCAGGTGCAGTTGAGAACTTGGTACTGTCATGGCACCTGCTATTCTTCTGGTATTTTGGGTTGTGGTGGCAGCTGGTGGCTCCCGTGGCTCCTTGTGACTGAAATTCAGAGGCAAAAATGAGGGTGAGAGTGGTGGCAGGCAGGTGCCGACACCCTGTGGGCCAAACCTCGGGAGTTATATCTTTGTCCAGGGCCACCTTACCAGGTTTTGTGCCCCAGCTGGGGTCTTCCCTGGTCTGAGATGCTGTGCTGCCACTTCCTCACTCTCATAACACATGACAAAATTTTATTAGTCATGGGTGATTCTAAATAAAGAATTCATGAAAAGTGTTTCTTTTTTTTTTCTATATTTTTCAACAGAGTGCAGTTTCTAGAAATTCAAATTAAACTAGACAGTTCTGTCAAGAAAATGTAGCAAGCTTCTGCTAGATCTTATTCCTTCACACCAAGCATTTATGCTTTGTTTTTGCCATAGTGGCAGGTGGAAGTTTCATATGGACAAAAGTAGTCTTGGCAAGGACTGATTAGCAGGATATTAAGGACAAGGTAGGTGTTCCTTGTGCAAGGGCAAAACCAAAGTAAAACTCATAAGGCAGAAAAAAAAAAAAGGCTGCAGTGATGAATTTGTCAACACAGCTTTTAGTGTTTACAGTGCATCAGGCATATTAATAAAGAAAAATGTAAATGTGCAATACAGTTGGAGAGAATTTAGTTGAAAGTGCTGTTTCAGGAAATACAGCCAGGTCCAGAAGATAATTCTGCATTTTGCATGCATTCTCTATGTACATAGCTCTGGTTTTCAGAGTACAGCATGAGTGCCCGAGGGGCCCTTGATTTACTGGGTTCTTGTGATGGCTGAAAATCATCTAGTTAATGTCATTATTGATAGCAAAGGAAACGGATATTTAAATTGCTTTTCAGAGAGAATAAAACGCATAATTAAACATTTTTCAGACTTCTTTTTAATTATATGGGGTCTACTTTTTATCTTGAGCCCCTGAAATTCTTTGTCTTTGTGTGTAAACAAACAATATGATTTTAATTAATAGCCAGTAAAGACCTCAGGACAGAAATAGTATCCTACAAAAAGATTTCTGTTGTGCTTTATTATATGAACAAATCTCCTAAGGAGACTTTTAGTGTCCTATTTTTTTCTTTTTGAATATTGAATTATTCCTCTGGGACAGAATCCAGTTTGGACAGAGGTTAGTGCATGTCTGGGTCATCCTGCTGGCACATATAACTGCACTTGCCTGTAGCATTCTTTCTCATTGTTGGTAAAATGGTGTATTTCTGATCCTTCACATCCCTTTTTCTCTCTGTTGTTAGCAGGCTGTGTGCAGCAGTAGCACAGCCAGAGAAATTCCGAAGATTTTCCTTCAGTGAATTCCTCATGAATCTCGGGGTCCAGCAGGGCTCCCCAGGCTATGGAGCAGGGTGTTGCTGCCATTTCCTCAGTTTGTACTGCAATGGTACATGTTCCTTTGTGGAGACAACTCAGGCTGTTTAGGATAGCAAAATATTAAGGCCTTTGGGCACTTTGCATCCCTATAGCATATAAAGCTACAGGGGTACAGGCAACTGAGTTGCAAACTGAAGCAGCTATCAGAACTTCTGTAGTCAGTGCTGGATGCTAGGATAGGGAAGTACAAGCCACATCTCATCCATTCTTCCACAAGAATAGGAAGTCGATAGGTTACATTTAGCCCCAAATCTCAGTATATGCGTACTGCTGTCTCTATGTGGTTAATTTTACAGAAAAAGTTTGTTCAGTCTGAAATGTTTATAGTGTCTGAAATCTCAGATGTATTCTATTTCCAAATGCCATGTTATGACTTATACAGGTTTAATTTTCTTTGGTGTCTCTGTAAGTAATCCTGTGTAGTTTATTTGAAAAAACAATTCTTTTTAAAGAGAGCTGACATTAAACCTCTTTTGTGTGCTTTTCATACTGCATACCCAAGATGATGGCTTGAGTGACTTCTATTTTCTAAAACAGAGCACTGAATCTCTTTTTGTGGAAAAGATAGTGGGCCAAAGAACAATGGTTTTATTCTGCTAGCTCATTTGCTTCTACTGAAGTGAAGGTAGAACTTGAACTGTTTGAGTAAAATCTAAAGCAAAGATATTTGGCTTTCTGCAGAAGGAAGATCTATCTGTATTCATCTTCTAAAGATGCATGACAATACGTGACATACCTTATTTCAATTATAATGTGCTCAGTCTGTGCAGTGCTTTTCTCAAACTGGGAGGAGGCAGGCTAACCCGGGAAAAGGTTGCTTTATCCCAGAAATGGGCAGAAAAAAAGATATTGCCTTGATGTCACCAGCGGTCCTCCGACTTGTTTATTTGGCCTTCCTTCCAGTGGGATTTGCCTTGATTTGAAACAGCTAAGACCTGTGTGAAGGCTGTAGGAGGTTATCAACGCTCCTTACAAGTTGTGCCACCTTTGAATCAGTAGATGGAGCTCCAAGATAAATCGTTCGAGCCCTGAAGCGGTGCAGTCAGTTGAACACACAGCTCTTCAGGGGAGACAGTAATTACAAGACTAAATGATATCCTTAAATAATCACTAGGGATTTCTACATCTTATTCTAAAAATCGTATCATGCATACATAGAGGCTTGACAGAGGAAAAAAAAAATATAAAAATCTGTGCCTTTCTGCCCGATCTCTCTGGTGTCTTTCAAAGACGTTAGAAGGGTCTGAATGATAGCCAAAGCCATATGTGTACTCTTGGCTTCCATGCCTTATGTGCAGTAGCCTATTACAGTCTAGTTTATAGAAAGCTGCTCATGATACTGCGCTTCAATTTTCATCTTGTTAAATTGATTGCACTACTTCCATAAAACATGAATTGTTGGCACTGACTTCCATGTATTTCTGCACTTGACCATTTTGGCCCTTGGTCTCCCAGCCATGGTCTATATTTGGTGCTGTAACCATTGTTCAAAAATCTGACCCTCTAGTTTTGTGGCACTTTCTATTATTCTTCAAATTGTCTTTGACCTCTACTGTTCACATATTTGCTAATTGTTCCCACAGTAGCTGAGTGCCTATTCAAAAATTGTTTTGAGTAAAAGAAAAGAACAATCAACATCATCAAAAAGAATTACCTCCTGAAATTGCAGTGCCCATAAAGCATGCTATTTTCCAACAATATTTTTACCGTGGCAGACAGCAGTAAAAGATAAGCTGTCAGAGCACAAGTATGAGTCAGAGCACAATGGTCTTAAAATTATTAATACATTATTGAGCACAATGGTCTTAAAATTATTAATAAAATGATTGAGGCTATGACAGGAATGACAATTTATTTTAGGCGAAGTTGAGCTTCAGAAATAATTGGCGGAGAGATACAAATTGGTTATAAAATAGCAGGAAGATTGCTATGCAGCTTCTTGCCAGGTAAGTGAAATTGCACACCTTTGTGGGAATGTTTAGGTGATAAGACTAGGCCCAGCTTTTTGGAGAGGAAAAGCAAGATAAGGAGTGACTCTTGTAAGAAACCTGGATTAGGTCTGAATTAATGTCTTCGTGTTCACAGCATGGGATGGAAAATACTGCAGGTTTTGTTTTGTATTCTTCTGTCTGATAACTTCATGTAGTACCAGTAAAGCCAGGACCACTATGTTAATATTCTGAGACTCTGTCTGCATCCTGGCAGTTAAATAAATCTGTATTTGCTTCTTCTGATGTATAAGAAATCCACAGAGGAGCATTAGCAGTATTATGTATTAATGTAAAATGAAATGAATAATGATATAAGCTAACAGGCTGGGCTCTGAACTTTGGCTGCAATGGGAAAGACTTCCTACTTGTTCTTCCCACGTGGGTAGAGGCATACTAACCTTCCAGTAGGTGACAGACAGATGCTGGGACCTTTAAGGTATTAAATCCTAGCAACAGCAGCTGTTGGAGATGATGAGTTGGTGAGACACAGCTTGGGGACCTGGTTATATCTTTGTTTAAATTCTTTCTGGCAATTTTCCCGAGGCTGCACCTCTCACTGCATCCCCATTTATTTTCCTGTACCCCTGGAAGAACAAAATCTGGCTTTGCGGGAAGAACAGACGGAAATGGAAAATGATCAGACACAGATTTCTTATGAATGTTTCTTGCAAGGGACATGCATTAGAGTTTGAGGGCACTCCTGATGGCGAAATTTGTGATAACGTTTCTTCCCCTGGGACCTATGCTGAGCTGTAGAGGCCAGAGCCCCTCACTATGAAAATGAAGATCTGCAAGAAAATGCAGATCTGTAGCTTTCGAAGAGACTGCTGCAAAATGGCTCTGGTTAAGGGAACCAGCTCCCTCCCCTTCCACTGACCTGTGAGGATGCTGGAGAGTTTGTGCATATTAACGGCTGGCTGTAAGTTATGTCCTACAGAGTTTTGCAGAGGAAATTTTTTCTGAGGGTCTACAGAGTTGCCCTGCTGTGACCTCCTTACAATATTTCTGAAAACGTTTGGCTAAGCTTGCGATGCCGTGTAAATCCCCAAGAGATCTGCATGCAGGATTTCCATTGATGCCCCTTGCAGTTAACTTTCACCAAAATCTTTGAGTACCCAAAATAAAGACCTCAAAAGGGAGTCCTTTAAAAAAAAAAAGGAAAATAATTAGGTAGAAAAACGCTTTCTGTTGTTTGAGAATTCAGTTCCCTTTAACTGTCACCCTTGGTACTAAGAGCAGCAAGTTTAATCAGAGCTGTGGCTGATTTTTTTAGATATGCTTTGTAATGCAGTCCAGCTTTGCTACTAAAACCCACTCTTCCGTTATGCCTGGGAGGAGAGATGTCTCAATTGGGAATAATATGAAACATGTATGTTGGATTTCTTTTTTTAAAAAAGAGGTTAAAATAGCAATAGCAGCCTCGTCACAAAGCACTGACTGGGGAGCAGCTTGCAGGAGCTAATAGCCCTTGGCATTGCCTTCAGTGATCCAGTCTCACAGGTGGTTGTCAACTCCATGGAAATACTCTCAGTCTTGGTTGTTATTTTTAATTTTTAAGGTAAATATTTTTAGTTAGATGAGAGCTAAGAAGAACAGCTTTTCAGTTAAACTAATTGTCTGAAATATATTAATGGTGGAATGTCAATCTTTTCAAATCCTTTGGGATTTTTTGAAAGAAAGGAGAGGACGGACACATATCTGATAAAGTTTAAGTAAAGAAGCCATCAGATTTTGATAAGAAAGTGCTATGGAACGCAACCTGAATTCTTAGACCAGCACAAATGGAAATGAATTTGACCATGAACTCCATGATCAGAGCTAGTTTAGTCTCCACGTATCTACCGAACAGCACCTGCAAGGAAAAAAGTAGATTGTGAAATACTTTCTATGGAAAATATTTCATTACTTCAAGTTGGACCAAGTTTAATGAATTGGAGAAGTAAGCTGGGTGAGAGTGATATCAAGAAGTTTCACATGAAAAAGGGAAATACTGGATAAATCGTGAGTCTTTGACATTTCCCTTTACAGCTGGCATAAACCAGCAGAGTAGCAAGCACTCATTATAAGCAGTGCTCTAGGAGAAATTCTCCTGGAAAGATAATGAATGTTCATTTTTTACATTGCAACACCAGCCCCAAGGCCAAACCTGTCCAGAATTTTAAACAAGGAATACCAGGCTAAGGTGTTAAAACCAACTATACAGCACGTTTGGATATGGCTGTGGCTTCTCTTGCGTAGGTGCACTTTGCTCTCAGAGACTGAAGTTGCATGCTCACTTCCATGTGTTTATTAATGTAAGCACAAATTCTAGTATTGAGCCAAAATATAGTAGCATTAGGAGGGAAAGGATAAGGGGAGGGGAACTATGTGCCACTGATGAAAAAAAAATACATTATGTACCATGTCCTTTCTTCTACATCCTATAAACAGGACCCATAGAGATTGAATGTTCTCTGGCCAAAAGGCAAGGAAGGCAAAGAGCTGTAGTACAAAACAACAAAACCATCACTCCCTCTTAATGCTTTGTCTTTCTGCAGCCTCTGTCCAGGAGCCCTGGAGCCCTCTGATCACTTCCCCATTTATCATCCTTCCAGACTGCAATCTCTCCCTGGAAAGGATTCAAAGGAATTAGGGAAGAGCAAAGAAATAAGGAAACGAATCTAGCAACAGAATTCCAGCTCCTCTGATGAATTACTTGCTAGCCTAAGCTTTAGCTGGAATTTCAAGGCAAATGTTAATGGTCTGATAAGGAGTCTTTTAAAAATAGAAATAGCATTGATAATACAGTGAATGATTCAGGAAATGATCCTCTTTACACTAAAACTTCAAAAATAGATAGGCTAGGTTCATTTTCTGGAGAAACCACCCATTTAAAATAATATGCCTGAAATCTCTCTGGCCACAGAGACAACTTATTTCAGAGAGAGTCATCCAAGACCTCAGCTAGTTCAAATCAGCATAGCTTGACTGATTGAATCCTGTAAAAACATAATTAGGCAGTGTGTCCTCCCCACTCCATTTTTTGGAGAGAAGTAAGGACAAGCCTAGTTCTTGGGGGCTACAAGGAGAGGAGCTGTCACAAGCAGAAGTCTACACTGGTGAAATAATCAAAAAGAAATAAATTTATCTGTGAAAGGATTCAATACAATTTGCAACAATAAAAATGCTATATAGCTGCTCATTTTCAGCAAAGTGTCACAAAAAAGCTGATCAAAAACTCCATCCCACTTTGCAGTACAAAAGATTAAGTAAAATGAAACCATTTTCAGTGGAAAACTGTAGAGAGAATAAAGCAAAAGACCTCAGCTCTCACTCTGCAGAGTAATTACTAAAAGATACCTAGTCAATAGCTTTGTTCTGTCAGAGTTCATGATAACGTACAAAGATAAAGCCAGACAGACTGGCTAGACGTCATTAATATAAACCCCATAATATAGAAACTACCTCTCCAGATTCACTCCAGATAGAAATCTGCTAATAACCATGATGCAGTTACATTCATAATAAGGAGAATTTCTTTCAAGCTGTATTCTGACTGGGCAGTATTTTGCTTTGTATGTCCCAAAGACCAATTGTGTGTGGCTATGCTATAGATAATGAATGTGCCATACAAACAGGCTTAATTCAATCTTCAAGGGAAAACTAGCTCATGTTCTGCTTGTTTCGGTAAAAAGCCAAACTAGATGATTTATGGGACTTCTCTAAAATGGAGTTCTGCATGGAAGAGAGCAGGGCGATTATAAGCCTGGGTGGCAGCGTGACAGTGAGCGAGATCAGCCGTTGAAGAAATTGGTGCCTAATCTGATTTTGCAGCATGTCAGTCACAGTATGCTAATGCTGCAGTCTTCAGTGGGCCTCCACCAGAGATAGATTTGGCCCACTTAACTTAGCTAGAAGGTCTGGAAAGGGTAAAGTCCTAGCAGTAAATCCTGGAAATGGCTGGGAAGCATAAACTCATCCACTAACATAAGCCAGGACTTTGTAACTACCTTCTGTCGTCACAGCCACATGGATCTGCTCTAGGCAGCTTTGTTACCATGTCTGAACTCTGCTTTAAAATCTTCCCTTCCTGAGTTTAAATTAATTCCTACCCATCCTTGAGATGAAATACAGAGAAAAAGAGAAAATACAGAGGAAATACTAAAGCAAAAATATCCATATGGTTCAGAATCAATCTCTGCACCAGACTTCAAACAGTGAGCTACTGTTTTAATAAATACCATTTTGCAAGAAGATCAGTAAAAAGCTTTTACAAAAGTTCTCTCTTTCTCCTGGCATAAGCAGGCAAACCATTTCACTTTAGTCAGACAAGAATCATCGTATCAACGTCTTAACATTAGGGCTTAATTGTCATCAGACAACCTATCAGTCCACATTTCTCCCAGAAAATAACTAGGTTTATAAGTTTGGCCATAAAAGATTAAAAAGAGTGTGTGAGAGGGAAAAAAAAAAAAAACAACAAAAAAAAACACCTCTTTATTTATGTCTGTGAAGACCTTTTGTTGCCAGATACTTCAGAGCATCTTACTTTTCAGACTGTTTCCTGATGGCTTGAATCCTGATTGCTTGTCCTCAGGACATCAGTATGATATTAGTTCCACTGATCTTGTTGACTTTGCTTTCATGTGCAGTGGGTAACGCTGGGGAAAAGCAGAAAAGATGGAGTCATTATGGATTCTGAAAGAAGTAAAAACAAACATCCACCACAGAGCACTGTGAAGAACATAGAAGACCCTGCAGCACAGCTCTGCCATAACAACCCACTCATCCCTGCAGGTTTTATCTTTCTGAGTGGAAAATTTGCATGGCAATACAGACAAGCCAGTGTGAAAGGTGCAGCCTAAGCCTCCAGGCACAAGCATATCAGTGCTTTCCAGCAAAAGAAAAGACAACTGGGAAATGTACGGTGCTGGACAGAAAATCTTGATGGATTCTAGCTCCCTGATCTACCCAGTCTTCAGGGAAATTGCACTCTAGGAAATCATCAATCTCTGTCCCCATCTAGTCAGTCATTGGCCTGTATTGGAGTTTTATGAATCAGGTGTGTAGGATGGGCAATCCTTGTGGTGGTATTCAGATGCTGGAAACCGCAGTTAGGTGAATGGTCAGCTTTTTCAAGATGTCTATACGGACAAGATACTTAGTTTTGATGCAGATCAGGCAGGTCTTTCCTCCTAGGAAAAGTATGACACTGGATGCATATCTGTGTGTTCTGAAATGATTTTGAAAGTGTGATACTTGTGGGTTTTTTAGCTCAAGCTGCCAAGGTCCTTGTACTGAGCACTGAAGCTCCCAGGCTGGAGTAAGTAAAATCTGTTAATCAATGTTGATCAGTAAAGTGGCTATTAGGAAATACAAAGCAGACACACTCCCTCCTATTCCCATGCCCCTCTTATCAAATCCATGTAGAGCATGCCATGCTTATCTGCATGTCTTCTTATACCTAAGTGTAAAACACAAGCAGATACCTTCCCTCTGGATGTCTGGGATTTTGCTTACCTATTATGCCCTATAGGTTGTAGCAAATTTCATCTTTTTCAACTGTGAACTCAGCACTGCAGCCCATCTTCACTGAGGCATCCAGAGCTTTCTTGGCCTGAGAAGGTTCCTGGCTGTGATCATTTTTAATCCACCGCAAATTAAGGCTGCTTTATATTGCAAAGGAAAATCTGTTTTCATCTCCAGCTTGCTTTTATATGTGAGATAGAGTGCAAGGGAGAGAACAGGATCTCTGGTGCTTAGGGAGGAGCATGCAGATGACCTTAATTTTGCAGATCCCCAAGGTATCGATAACATGAAGTCCAAAGATTTTGCAGCAAAACCATGGCATACAAGGTTTATGTAGCAGTGGAACCAAAGTTGAACAGTGCAACAGTTACTAGTTTTCCCTACAGAGTGCTAAAAAGCAAAGGCGCTGGCAGTGAAAAAACAGTATGGAATGTGAAAGAGGGAAAACACGCACACATATCTCTGCGTGTTTCAGATGGTGGAACTGGAAGATCTTATTCACAGCACATGCTAGTCATTGCTATTTTGTGGCACTCCAAACTACATCAGGGCTTGCACTGAGGCATTTGCACATTGGTGGCTTTGCACTGAAGCGCAAAGATGCTGCTCTAAAAGCAGCATTTTCCCCAAAACCTATAATTTCAAAGGAGAGAGGTGCCAAGCTATGCTGGTACCTGGTTCTGCAAACACACACTGACATTCTTATGGCCCGTTCATGATTTTGTTGGCTAACTGCCGTGTGAAGAGATTGAGTGCCAGTTTGAAAGAACCAGAAGATGGAACCAAGTGCTTGGGCTTTGATACTTGTATTTGACAGCTGGATTCATATCCCATCACAAGATCTCTCTATTAAAAGATATTTTCAATAAGGAAAAAACAAACAAGCAAACAAAACAAAACAAAACCCCAGAAAGACAAGGGCAGAACTTCCTATTGAGAAGAGAAAGGTGAAACAAAGACAACACAGTATTTTGCCTAGCTAACATACAGATGCAGTATAATTGGATTTGAGTTCAGAATGGTAATTCTACACGCAGAACTGAATGATCAGGTATTTTTGGGCTGATTTTTTCCAACCCTGGCTGTCAGAAAGACTGAAGCAGGAAGGCAGGTGTGTGGTCATCCTCACCACTGCGGGTACAGCAGCAATGAGGGGAAAACTGAATTTGCATTGCCTTGTATTTACTAACCCTCCCCAACCTGGCAGGGTTCCTCTGCTGAGTGTAACAGGAATATCTTTATTTCCTCTGAGAAATGATTTGAGGCTCCTGCAGAATTCAGAACAGCTGTGCAATGTGAAAAAGAGAAGGGACTGTACAAAATGCAAGGAAAAGGCAGAGTAAGTGAAAATAAAGCTGAGTGGGGTGATGGTGGGGAGCATAAGGAGATGCAAGCATGACCCTCGCTAAGGCTGTGATCCAGAGCTTATTGATTTCTGCAGAACTTTCCCCTTGTATTCAAGGGGCTTTTAACCAGCTCCACGTTTGCATTTGGAATCAAGAGCTTCTTTTTACTAGCTTCCCAGTATATAAACACTACTGGTTCTAATAACCAGGAATGCAGGGCATAATAATGTTGTTGTTCCCTCACAGAGAAGTGCTCTGTGCCACTGTGGAGAGCTGATCAGTCTGCTCAATGGAGATTGTGTGGGGTGTCAGCATAGCTGCACGTCAGGGAATGGAAGGACAGAGTGAGTTATTGAGATAGATGGGCAAAATTTGCTTGAAGACCTAACTTAACTACCCGATTCAAAACTGTTACATAGCAGATATGCAAGGCAAAGAAAATCTGGAAGCATACTGATAACCTGCTGAAATAAGGGCTTTTTGATGAGCAGCATGGATTCACCCCTTCCCCTGCCATATCCCACTTACCTGATCATTCTAGTTTCCTGTGAAAAATCCACAGAGAAGAAATCCAGAAATAGAGCAACTTTATGAAGAAAGGACTCATCAACTAATGTGGAGTGGCTTTGTAACTGATTTAAGATCTTTAGCAAAAACAGTACATGTTTTCCTGCCCCTGCCCAGGGCAGCTTCTGTAGAAGGAACTATCAAAGAAAAAAAACGATGCTGGATTATTTTCAAATGGAGATGTACTTTTGTTAAAGGGGTCATATAATTCATAGGCAATGCCATTACTCAATTTTTATAAGTCTCATAAAACTCAGAAATAGGGTTTTTTAGCAGGAGGTGTGAAAGTAGAGAGCTGCACTAGGGCAATTCACTGAAAAAATAAAGCACACAAAAATTACAGTGTTGTGTAGCAGCTCCTAAAGGGTCTTGCCCCTGTGGTTACAGTCAGCCAGGCGGGACTGTGTAACGCCTGGAGCCTGACTTGCACATTTTGTGTTACCTTGCTGTACCACAGCTGCAGTCTCGGGGCAGAGCCATCTCAGGGCATGCGTGGTGCTGGCTGTGAGAAGAGGCACTGAGTGACAGGGGGCAGTTACTGCAGAACCCCCCAGCATGGTTTTGCTAGCCAGTCATCCCCTAATGCGTCACCAGTCTTGAATATGGTTTTTGCCACCAAAACAATGTGATTTTCTTTATTAAGTTCTTTGTGTAGTGAGATACAGCTGTTATAAAGAGGGAGGGAAGAACTCCAAATTCATTCCAGCTGTGATACGTGATAAATCAGTCCATGAAGAGCAGAACTACAGGTGTGCAGTGCAAAGATGTGTATGCTTACAGTGCATCTGAAATTACATTATTAGGGACTAGATTTGGCCATGTTCTGCACAGCAGAGCCTGAAACAGCCCAATATCTGTTGTAATCATTCTTTAGATTAGGAGTAGGCACTAAATATTCTGATGTGAATTTTAACAAGCAGTATTCTGTGAAGGAAAGAGATCCTTCAGTGGTGGGGGTTCGGGGAAGAAAGACTTAACAGACAGTTCATAAGTCATGTGGCAATGGCACAGGCTTACAGCTCATAGTTTCTGGCTCAGTGCCTGTCTCTGCTGATTTTTGGTGTGAGCTTCAAAAAGCCACGACAGGAGTCCCTGAGAAACTCTTCTTTGACTCGCTGGAGCATTTCCTCCTGGAGATGCTCACGCTCACTCCTGTCTGCCTTGTCTGAGAAGACTGAATTCTCTGAGGTTGCAGCACTCGCTGCAGTGTGTGCATGCTTCGCTTCCCCTGGCAGGCCCTGATCTCAGCAGGGACCTGACCTGACCTGTCACTCCTAAGGAAAACTGTAACCACGGGCTTGGTGAGTGTATACGGGAATGGTCTGACCTTGTTTCATCCCAAGGCAGGGGTTATATTCGGTACTCTTCTTAAACATATGTGATACAAATCAGAGGCATGTGGTAATGTGAATTTACTTTACTTTGGGGAGAAGCCTTGATTTTTCTCTTCTCATGAGAAACATGTTTAACAAAATATAGACTCCTCAATCGTGCGTGTAACAAGCTGCTGCAAAAACTGCTAGGACTTCACTTTCCAGGAAAAAGAGAAGAGGCTGCTTTCCGTGAGACAGACTTGCATGCACAACAATTTGCAGTGACTGTCTCTTCTTCAGTTTGCAGCCCCTTTTCTCTGCTTTATCTCAGGTTTGGACTGACAGTACCACTGGAGTGCTATGGGGAAAGTTTTTCTATGTGCAGTCATTTTACCTGAAAATGACAGCACTTCACTTGCAAATGCGAGTACAACAGGAATACCTCATCAGTATGCACACAGTGGCTGATGTGCACAAATATGTATGAAATTTTGATTGTTGGTATTGAAATGGTGATCCTGAATATAAATGAGGAAACTTCCAAATTCATCAAATTTAAGTTAAATGGGAACCCAGTAAATACTGCATTTTTAAATTAGAGTTGTCTTCCATTTTAAAAAGGTAAACCTGATGTTAGTTGGTTCTTCACGCTAGCTAAAACCCTCTAGGGAATGTAAAAAAAAAATAAAATAATAAAATAACAGAGACATTTAAATTTGAAAAATAATTGCCTAGGCATAAGTAGCCTTTTATCATGCATGTGAAGCTTTTATGTCTTTAGATGTGGTTGAGATATGGCAGATAGGACATAAAAATGCCTACCTGTGCAATACCTTTCTATTATCTGCTCTGGGAATAAATTCTCAAATAAATAGATTATCCTAAATAAACGAGCAAAAAAGAACTAGACGGGGAGAGAATATGCTGCATCTGGTTCCAGCTACCACTCGTGAAGGATTTGCCTTTACAGCTTGCTTGCTATGGCAGCTCCCTGAAAAGCCTTTCTTGGACAGGCACTTGGACCCCAAGGCCCAGGATGTCAGTTCAACAGGGGACAGGGGCTCATCTTACTTTCCAGTCATCAGCACAATAGATTTGATAAGTCAGCGGCAGTTGATTAATGCCCACCAAATTAAGTATCTGATCGGCTGATCTGAAAGTTATATTTTGCAGTCGACTATACTGCAAAATTAAAACAGCTCACCTATAAAATGATATGAGTTAATAAAAGTCATCAAAATGGCAGTGAAGTCTATTTTTGTTAGCTAAAGGGGAAAATACTTTTGATATATGATAGAAATGTCCAGTTAAACCATTGGACATTTCATCTTCCCTCCCTGTATTAAAGAAGAGAGAATTCCTGTCATCAGAAATATAGAAAAATCAGCATCAAGTCTTCCTCAGTTCCCTTCGCACAGGACCTGAAATGCACCTTCCCTTTGCGTTGTCAGCTGCAGTCCTGTGAGATGTGTGGCTCATCACACAGCCCATGCAGGACCCCACATAGGGAAGATGACAGTAATGTTTTCTTGCTTTATCAGTCCTCAGTGTAGCAAACCCTTATTAATTAACCAAATGTCTCTATCAGATTTTTTTAATTCAACCAGTGAGCAACATTTGGATCAACATTACAATCTTTTGTAAACTATACTTTGCAGTTTTAAGACAAAGGTTTTCTACCATGAAAATACCAAGAATTATCTAGTAAGATCTCAGTGTTCCTCTCTATGCAGGAGCTGTTACTGCCTTCATTCCACATTGCACTTGAACAGCAAATCTGTTATGTGATACGACTTGCTGTGTGTTCAGTTGTGCTCTGTAGCTTCTGCGCATTTGCCTTGTACGAGAAACACACAGTATGTTCGTACAGCACATGTTCAAATCATCACGATGTAAATATTTGATTAGGTATCTGCTCATCTTAAGCCACTCTGTTTAAACACATGAAATAGCTATGTTTTAATAGTGGAAAATGCAATGAGTAGTAAAAGAAATAACAGAAAAGCATGTCAAAATTTCAAAACCAGTCAGGAATAGCAGTTTAGAAGTCAGTATGTTACTGGTGGAGTATTTTGTCAGTCTCCAAAATGACATTGGTACAAGATGCACTTATGAAATAGAGCCACTATCTCTGTGGTGAAACTGGAAGTGTAGCTACTTAAAGTATTTGTAGTGTACCATTATATGAAGTGTATTAGGCGTGCGGTACAGCACTGTATCCTGCTGCTGTACATTTTGGATTGGGTATGAGCTGAGGTTCTCAAAAATGACCATCGCTTTCTGGTGTTCTCAGTTCTAGAAGCACAAAGGACATTGAGCACCTAGAGAAGCTCAGGTTGGGAACACAAACACTGATAAACCCAACACCTGCAGTTATCCTGACAGTCTCAGCTACAGCCTGTGGTTCTGCTGAAGACACTTCTTGGGGTCCACATGTACAGTGCATGTTATTGTTGTCCTTTACATGAGTTTGTTGTCTGACTTCCTGTAAACTCACTGAGGCCTGAGCATGTTGTTTGGTGTTCACAGATCAAGGTGTATGTGCGGCCACATGGCTGCACTGTGCCCTATGCAATGTTTATGTTGCATTCTGATATCTCCAACATGCCCCCATTTCAGCATTTAAATGTGAAACTACAGCAAGAGGAAGCTTCTTGGGATTTTGTTGCCTCAGAAACCCAGTCATAAAATTATAATCCATAAAACCAATCAATGAATGACTGACAACTGTCTGTCAACAATTTTGACACGACAAATAATCTTGAATCATATCGAGAAGAGGGAAATTAGTACTATTTTTACTATTATTATCTTCAACTGTCCTCCCAAATCTTCATCAGATTTCTGAATAGCTGTCAATGCCAATTATGCTGGCCACTGTCTTTTTGACCGGACATCATCTTCATTTTATTCCCATGGGCACCACAGCAAGTTACATGCTATGATCCTGACAAACATCCTGCCCTGGCTGCCAGCACAAACCTGGTACCTGAGTCTTCTCCTTGTTGCATCGGTGTACACAGAGCAACTCTTTGCGATATTTTAATTTGCCAATATTTTGTGACAGTGTAGTTGTTCTTACTATGCAGTTAAAAGAGAAATCAGGAGCCTTTCAAAAGGTGAAATATTTTGAGTGGATGAAAATCATACCTTTAAGAGACATGTACTTACAAATGCAAGTCCTGCTCATGCCCTGTTGAAAATTAGGAAGGACAGCAGACACATTGTGATAGCCATAGGAGGGACCTGGTATGTGTTTCTATGTGCTTTTCTTTCTGTAATAGTGATAATATTTATACAATCAGGAAGAATAGTTAAGAGGAGAAAGCTTGGGAAAAAAATAACACTTCAGTGGAAAGGTATTTCCACTTGCAGCAGACATAGTTAATGTTTTATTGATAACGTGATCTTGCTACCTGCTATACATAACCTTTGCTTCATTTCCTTCTCATGCTGCAAGAAGTCTATCATTCACATTTTTCTTTAAGCCTACATCTGTCTTACACAGTATTCTCAGTACATCGCACTGTAACAGCATCATCTCTCATATTAATAAGTTGACAGCTAAATGCCTGCTCTTCAAGCCCTCTCAGTGGGTAGAGGGCTGCCACAAAATTCTGGAGGTACATGAACATCTGAGACTCTTGAGCTAGGAAGGAAGAATTGCTGATAAGCTGCAAAAGCAATCAATTTGTTCTGTTCCCTTCGCCCCTTCCTTACCCAAGTGAAAGAACGAAGGTGCAGGCTGAACAGTAAGGGTGACAGAAATATTTGTGAACAAAGCAAAGTCACGCTTCTTTCCAAAGTTGCTAGGATGGATATCTAAATGCCAATGAAATAGTAGGTTCAGCACCTACAGTAAGTTGGCATCTATTCAATTAGCATAAACTTCACTTCTGTGCAAAGACCTATGCACTATTTCAGTATCCCTTGGCTTCACTACTGGCCCTTTTCATGGGAATAAATGTGTCCCTCAGTACACTTACTTCTCTTCTAATTTATAATTCACTGACTCACACTTCACTCGCCACACTCATCTTTTGTTTCCATCTGAGCATCAGAACTATTCCTTGCTCATACGACACTCATTAACTGACCTTTGTTTGCAACAACTGTAAAAAATACCTATTGTATTTTTGATGTGGGCATAGAGAGAAGCCTGACTTGCATGGAAAGGTGGGAATGGAGACCGAGATTTCTGTCACTGATGGGTAACTTTATGAAACCATTCAATAGACTTTGGTATTTGTGTGTATCCCTGTCACTCCAAATCAAAGCTCACAAAGGTGAATGTAGGCTCTCATTCTGGTTCTTCTTTAATTTGTGTATGTTATAAAATTATCTGCTAATGTCATGTGCTTTAATACCATATCCTATATCTCACACATATTTTTGAGGATGTTAAAAGAAAAACCAACTTAGTAAAATAGTAAGTAGAAACAGTTTGACAGAATAAAGCAATGTACAAACATGAAAGCTGCCCTGAGGAGGACCCTTAAACACATCATTGTAATAAATGCTTACAAATAGTTTTCCATGTCACTAAAGTCTATTGCTATAAAATACACCATCACTGAAAACTGGAAAGATGCCTTCTGGCAGAGTGGAATTGCTTAAGAGTATGGGGATAGATCACATCCAGCCAGCAAAAGACAACAAAGACATATTTGTGGCCGTTCTGGGTCACTACTGTTTCCCTGTCAGCCAGCACCTCCAAAACTTTCTTTTTTTCATTAGACCTGCATCCACAGTAAATTCTGGCTTTACTCATATACATAATTTTAATTCCATATTTGAGAAGTTGATCTGGTGGCTCTGTTTGTGTTCATTGTTGTAAGAGTACAGTTGCTGAGGTATGGTCTGATTGATGATCTTCTCTACAGTGCTTTCTTTGTAGAAATACATGTGAGTGTGTATCCGTGAGAAAGAGCAAGACAGCAGGTAGAGAAGGTGACCAGAATGGATTCCTTCAAAATACTTTTTACAGAAGTATAGCCCCTTTCCTCCAGAGTTTCCACCCAGCTTTACAAATAGGGGAATCATATTTTCCCCTTTGGAGACACAGAAAAATTGAGACACACACAGTTAATGCCCAAAGTTAGTCAGACGTTTCTGCATTTTTGTCGGCTTGTTTACCAACAAAAATCCCTCCCTCATCTAATCAATCTAACATTTCTACTTATGCAATAATTATTTTTGTGTGGTTTGAGCTGTATGTTGGCCTTAATATGTAATTCCTTTGGTGCAGTGACTGAGTCTTTTGCAAAAAAAGCACCGAGGTGAACTGCCAAGTCAAGACTCAATATAATAATCACATCAGAGAAAGACTTTGAAAAAAAATAAATTAGCTGTCCTTGCTCCTAGATTTCTATTTGAATCTATACACTCTCATCCTTGGAAGTGCTAAGAATACTTAGTTATAAATTTTGCTTTCCTATTGCAGCAGTAACTTATCACAAACTGATATTTTAAAGCAGGTCAGTAAAACTTTGATCTTAAATTTTCAAGTGTAGCTATCTTTTGCCTGACACGCAGGAACTTAAAGAAGATATGATTTACAGACGGTGTGTGCTCAGCACTTTCTGAAAGCAAAGTCTCCCCCTTGTTTTTCAAGTTGGATGTTCAAAAAGAGAAGCATTTCAAAACATCCAACATGTTTTGGAAGTCAAAATAAATCTTTGCTACAGCATATTTAGTGTCACTGACTGATTTACTTTTTTTTTCTCTCCTTAGTTTAAGGCTTTAGGTACAAATATTACTAAGCTTTCCTTGTATCCCATGTTTGTGGAGCAGAATAGGTGGTGCTATAAAAAGAACTCTTGTACTTATGTTCATTATTTTCAAGATCCCAAAGCTATTTAAGTCTCTGTAAATAACCATTCATCAACATTAGAAGTTCTCCATGTAGCAAGTCTGCTCCATTACCCTAAAGCACCCAGCCTGAAGGAAGATGCCTGATCAAACTGTCATCTGCATCTTTCAGCCTTCACACCTGCTTGGAGTCAAGACAGTTTTCCATTCATAGACTATCCCCCCTCATCAGGCTGGCCAAAGCAATTCTTAATAGTAGTACTGAGCTGCAACAGCAGGTAATTCATACTTGTAAATAAAGGACCAGCTTCTACTGATGCAGATGCATGCAAAACAACACAGTTCTTACACTGAAACCTTTTCATTGCTAATACAGGCTCAAAGACCCAGTCTTACTTCCTGCTATAATATGCATTTACTCAGCTCTTTATCACCACAGAGCAAAAGTGGTTTTCACCTGTCACAGAACTACTGGAACTCATCTTCATGTGCCACTGGCATAAGGGTTTCTTTGAACGTTTCATGGGAGAGCCATTTGCATGCAGTACCTTGTGGACATGCTCCAAATGCTGCTGCACCAGAGGCATACAAATGTAGGTAGAAGTCTTACAAAATAGGGCTTGCCATGTTAGTCCTCGAGAGGCTGCATATTGGAAAGAGAAAAATAAATGTCCCAAGACCATAGCCTTTCTTTTCTTATTGAAAGTGTGTCATTTGCCCTCCACTGGCAGTGTTAGCAACAACTTCACAGAGACCTTCACATGAAGATTCTCTGAAGAGACAAGTGGGAGCGTACAAGGACTTAAGGACTGATCTGGAGCAACTGCAACATTAGCAAATAAAACTTGTAAGACATTTTTCAGGAGATGCAGATATACATATTAGCATGTTTACAACCTAGCTTATGTCTAGTTAGTAATGAAATGACGATGTTGGGCAAAAAAGGGTCTTTGGAGACCCAGAAAGAACTTGCACAACCATATTACAGGACCCATACAAATGCAGAGATAAATGGACAGAAAGGCAGACAGCTGAAGGGCATACTGTACATTATCAGCATCTTGCTTTTCTGCTATCACATATCCCACAACTAGCAGAAATAACCAGCAGTGTGATTCATCATTTTGCTGAATTGTATATCCTATGCTTGCGTCTTCTTTCATTAATGTGATAAGTAAAGCTTGGTGACTTCTGGATAGTTTATTTTCTATTCAATAAAATATGTTTGCTGTAGTCTCAAGGTATGTGCAAATAATAAACAACAATTAAAACAGAAGGACCTGACATATCAGTTCAAAATATGACTTCCCAGACAGCAGGGAAGACAAATGTTTGTATTTTTTATCACTTATCTAACTGGCGTAAAAATATTTTGAGTCTTTCTTTATCTCTTCCCTGTCTATCTGAGTGCAAATTCTCTATGGAAAGGCATTGGTGGTTCTGCTAAAGATGAGTCAATAGGAACTAAGTCTCTGCAACTGAAAAGGAGAGACTATTCCCTCTTCACCACTCACAGGAGCTGAGAAGAGAGTTTCTGAGTTAGGAATCTTGCACCATTTCCTGTGGAATATGCTTTGATTTGGGAAATCAGCCAAAGATTAAAGAAAAAACTCTTACCAGGAAGCGGTTTAAATTCGCCATACAGGGAGCCCCATCCCTCTGTCAAGCAGGGATACTCAAGCTGAAAATGTTGTTTAATAACATCATTAATTATTTCAGTGAGGGATTAGAGTACATGATGATTAAATTTGCAGATTAACACCAGGAGCGAAGGGTTGCAAGCACTTTGGAGGACAGGATTAGTATTCAAAGCAATGTTTACAGATTAGAGAAATGAACTGAAAAAACATGAAGACACTTTGGCAGAAACAAGTGCAGCACAGGTAGGAATGGTCAGCTGCAGCATCAGAAAATTAGAATAACTGGCTAGAGAGCGTTCTGTAGGAAAGAATCTGGAGCAAATGACCATGTTGTAATAAGAATCATTTTTGTTATATCTGTGTCCTGTCAGTCATGTTCTGGTATCACTGGACTTCTAAGGAAGTATTTCCTGACAGCAACATTTACCTCTTTTTGCCAGCCTACAATATAAACATATTTATGTCAGTTTTCTTGGCTAAATACAAATACTTTGCTGTTTATTGTTACCTAATAGGTCTTTAAAGTTGAAATTCAGTAAAAATGAGTGACTTATGGTGGAAATACTAAAGTTGGAAATAGATTTTTTATTTAACTGTCTGTAATAAAAGAGGTTTCCCATACTTACTCTCAAGTACCTTGCTCAGCAGGAACAGGAAAATTGTTGATGTTGTTAGTAAATAGCCTGTTAACATTTAATATTTATTTTCACTGTTTAATTTGTGTTATTGCTTAGATCATGCTGGAATCCACACCAGCTATGGCATTCGTGTCTTTTTTCCTTGTCTTTTCCAGAAAAGGATGGACTAGGGAGCCTTTTAGACATAGAAGTGAGAGATGATCACAGTGTGCTTTGGACATTAGCATTTAATTCTCACCTTTAATAAAAGTAAAGCATTTACTTTCCTTGGTTTATGTCTCAAAACTAAGTACAGACTGCAGAAAAAATAGGAACACTGTTCCTCCAGCTCTCTTCTCTAGTAACTAAATAAAGGAAATAAATATTCCTGTATGGTAAGAAAGATTTTAAATAATGTCAGGATATCAGAGAAGGACAGGAAGTAAATAGGCACTTTGGGCCTTTTTCATTTAACATGCCTGAGTGAGACTGTTACCTTGCAGATGAGAAATTTTAGGGTTAAAATGAAAGATTTTTTTCTTCAGGAGCTCACGCTGTTCTGAAGGCCTAGGCGGATGCTTGGCCAGACCGTCATAGTCATTTTGCCCTTGACCATTTTTATTAGCATGCACATATGGAAACATCTATGATTGTGCAGGTATGTCAAAAATTTTTAATGTTTTGTGTGATGTGTAATCCACTTAACTATTTTTCAAACATTAGCTGTTTCACCACCAAATCTCTGCATTTTTTGGCATTATCTAGCATTTAGAGTGTAAGCCCATGCAATATAAGAAGGGCTGCAGCTTGTGTCTGTCAGTGGCAATTGGTGATCCTCAGCCTCTTCTCCATTCACTCTTGTTGCAGGTAGTCTTACAACAATTGATTGCTTTTGCTTTATCTGATGGGCACTGGATTTACGTACAGGATATGTAGCTGATGTGTCTATATAGAAATAGACAGTGCCTTCAGTGATAAATTAGTCATTTATTCTCAAGGTTACTTAGTGGAGGCATAGCTAACACTTTTTGTTACGATGTTTTATTAAGAGCTGAGTCAAAGATTTAAGATTCAGACAGCTAAGGCTAACTAATACTTTGCAGGGCACCTCCAGTAATTACAGCAATTTTCTTAGAATAACATCCTCTTCTATGAAGTGCATCTGTAATTATTTATCTCATTAATTGGATAATCTGCTTTTATCAGCATGACCATGTGAAAATGTATTTCAACATACAGATACAATGCTAATGCCTTGTGTGTGTTTTTATTAATTTTTCAGGCTTTGAAGTATTAAAGTCTTAAGAATGTATCTGTGTAGTGAAGATACTAAAATAATTTTCTGCCACTATCCTAGGTCTAGTATACATATCATCATTACACAGGCATCTAACTTTGTATTCCTATAGTGACTTTGATATCTTTCATGCTACATTTACATGATGAATCTTTATTTTTCCTGATACTCCTTTTAGGGAAATTATTATTTTCTTACATTATGTTCTGGTTTGATCTTTCTCCTCCTTTTTAGGCTTTATTTGTGCTCATTAACTAACTCAATAATCTTCAAGAACAAAATGAATTTATATCTTGGCACTGGATCTTGCCTTCCTGGAGCTGAATCGGGTTTGGAAATTTTACATTAGCAATTGCTAGTTCTTCGATTCTTCCTTGAGAACATGCTCTGTGATATATTCACGGCTATAAGTGAGGCTGACTGGCCTATATTTCCCTGAATCCTCCTTTTTGTCTTTTTTATTGGTGGGGTTTGCCTTTTTCAAGTCATTGGGACCATAGGAGTTGTCTAGCTCTTCTCCCAGTGTTTCTGACACAAGAGGTCCTGGGAATTGGGTTGGCAGTGACTGGCTATTGCTGCCTCACACCAACCCAGGACCCTTGCTGGGATGATCTGGGATTACCCTAATTTTCTACAGTGAGACAAAGGAAGACTGCAAAAGAATCTGGTTCTTTATTTTAAATTATAAATGCATTGTGCCCCTCTGAATGTAACGAAGGGACTCATGAAACTCTCTTTTGCTGTGCTTTAGCTGAGGATCCAGCAAAGGTTTACACCCTGGGGGCAAACTATGCTTTATTCAACCAGCATAGTAAAAAGGAGATCAGTGTATATTTGTGGCTGCTGATAAGGATGTTAAAGCATGGAAGGAGATAGCAACACCAAGGGAAAAAAGATAGTAAAAGGCAGCTATATGCAAACTAATTTCTATTCAGACAAATACAATACTATGAGGGTAAGTTACTGAATGGAGCAGTAACATAGCAAAGTGGCTTGCTTGGCCACTTACAGAAAGTAAACTGAAAGGAACATGCCTGAACTATGGTGAACGATTTCAAGCAGCTGGGTTTCTCGTGTAAGATGCGTTAATATATTCCAAGGATTTTGCAGCTTTCTGTGTATGTGACGTAATTTGCTATGAATAGCAGTACAAGGGGAAGCCATAGCTACATAATACCAAACTGAGAAACTTCTGCTGAAATCACTGGAATCATTTTGCCTTAAGGTATGGAGAAAATGAGACTTCAGCATCAGTGTGTAATACCCTGCTCTGTTAGGAGGCCACTGTCCTTTATGTAAGGTTTTGTTTTTCAGAGGAGACAGACAAGACCAGAGACTATGGGAAAAGAAATTAAGAATGGGGAAGAGCTCTCTAAGCATGTGGTTATTTCTGGTTACCATATGGATCCCTGAATGTGCTCCTTACAGCCTCAGAAATCTGTGTGGAAGTGGTCAGAAACGTATTTAGCTGTGCTAACTTAAGCAGAGCAAATTCAACTATCATAATCAGTGATCGGTTCTTAATAATAATCAATAATAATACGGCTGTAGAAATAGGAATCATTACTCAGCTCAATGAACTATTAGTTGGACAGCTGTGAAGCAGCAGACTTACAAGGCGTTCGGCTTCATGCAATGTGCTGGTCTGATCTGTTAGACGTGTGAGCAGCCCTAAGGCCTCCTCATGTAATGTGCCCAATCCTCGAACCGCTCTGTGGCTCTGCGCCCAGCTCTGCCTTACAGAGCTGTGCAGGCAGGGCTAGGACAATGTGGTAGAGTTACAAACGTTGCAATTTTGGTTGGCATACTTAGGATAGCAAAATCTCAGGTGCGAATACATATTCCAAAACAAGAATGATTTTGTCAGCTCATTTCTTGTTTAGAGAGGTTGTGTGATTTCCCTTCCTCCATCTGGGATATCGGCTGGCAGGAGAGTGTGAGGGAGAAATAAATAAGGAATTGCACGCTATTCCGTTTTAGCAAGCAGCCTAACCAGGCCTGTGTGGGCTCAAAGGGTGCAACAGCCATTGCACTTCAAATTACTCAGAGAGATTGTTCCAGCAAATACCTGGGCTGCCTCACACAGACTTAGTGGTGCAGGAGTGGCTTCATGATTCTTGCAAAGCACTGCTAAAGGCATGCCAGGGATTTTCCTTCTAGCATTATTCCTGCTATCACACTGTATAAATTTGGTGCCTAAAGAGGGGCTTACCGTGTTGTTGCTAATGACTGAAGAAATACACAAAATGTTGTTCTGAAGTATTCTGAAGCAGTTAACCGCTGCTTTCTAATATGGCTAGGTTTGAATAGCTAAAATGTCCTTCACCAGGCTATCAGCCATCCAACAGCAAAGGAGTAGTATTTGCAAAGAGCTTTAGAGCTGTTCCTCATCTCCAAGAGCTGCTCCTTAGGAAAGCTCTGAATTTGTATCCTGGATGCTTGTCCACTTCGGCACTTTTTCATCCTTCCCTCTTTCCTCGTATCTTTACCTCACAAAACTAGTCCTACTGCAAATGAGTTCCTGTAAGGTGTATGCAAACCTGTCCCCAGTAACCCAGGAGGAGGGATTGGTACAGGAGACAAGGAAGCTGTGAGGGTGACTTGAATGGATGTGACATCTCTATTCTCCGCTTCTGCGTTATGGCTCTTATTTTCCTTGAGGAATGAGACAAATGGGGCTTGTTTCCAAGCTAGTGAGTATAAAGTTGAAGTAATTGCATCCGCAAATATGTGGTCATGGTTTATATGGTTGAAATAAATGACATTGTGTCTCAGTGTTCAGCGATGTAGAAAACACGGTTAGAGACAGACGCATCATTTTTTTCTTCTTTTTTCCTTTTTTTTTTTCTTCTTCTCCCTGATTAACCAACATGCTGCATCTTCCCTTCATCTGAACTCTACCTTGGGTGATGATGGGCAGCTGTGTGTTCATCGGGGTGGAATCTGCAGCAAAACACCTGTGACACAGACATTTGCAAGGGATTTTGATGGTGCTGCTCCAGTATTAAACATGGTCTGATTTGTTATTCACTTTGTGAAATCCTGAGTACACAGCACAAGGAGAGCATTTAAATTTGTTGTGCTTTAGCAAACAAACAGCGTTTGTGAAAGATCCAAAACAAGTCTGCTGCTAGCCATGTTTTACATATAGGTCGGTATCTAAAACAGGATGGAGCTTTCTACCAGTTGGCTCCTGTAGAGCTTGCGTCAATGCTTTAGCAGTTAAGATTTATCCGCTTAGTATCTAATTCATAATTTGGCACAGCTCAGTTAAGTTAAATTTCAAAGAAAATTTACCTCAGTTTGGTTTGTTATTTTAAAGCAAAATTATTCTCATTTTCAACAGCCTTGTTACTATATTTGCTATTTGATTTGTGGCTGTGCTTTCAGAATAAAACCAACAATTCTCTCAAACTATATTTGGGTCGATCATCAAATTTAACTTGTATTCATGGGAAGGAGCCCTTAGACACTGGTGCAGTAAGATCAGCCTGCCACAGGACATGAGCTGCCTGCCACAGCAGCAGGCTGGGCGGGTCCCATCTTCTCTGTGCTCTGACACGCGGCCAGGGCATTCCTAGCGCAGTGGTTTTCAGCCCCGCTTGCTTGTTTGTACTGGTGCCGTGGGTACAAACACTGCTGCAATAGCAGCAGTGAAAATACTTTCCATCTTTTTCCTAGTCCAATTGCTAAAGACAGCTGCAGAGAGTGCAGCCCGGGAACCCTCAGCAGTTCTGCATAATTTTGCATTTAGTAATGATTAAAAATTTGCTTATTTACTGATTTCTAAGGAGTCAATTCCAGTTCAGCTGCAGAGAAGTTATTTTTCCAGCTGCATCAAAATGATTGTTTTCACATTTAGCATCATGATTAATAATTTCAGAAAGAACAAGAAAAAAGTATAGTTTTCATTGTCATATTTATAAATCTGTGAATCTGGAAACTTCCTGTAAATAATCTAGTTCAACCTTCATTTGTGTTGGTTTCATTTTCTCCTTTGCTGCTTCACCTGAACACTGTAAAAAGGCTTCTAGATGAGTGCCGTGTGTTTAAGTAGCCAGTGCCCTAGTTTATTTCACTCATATGATGTAGCTCAAAGCAGACGTACCTTCAGTGCCAAACTGGAGTAATCCCACTATGATTAATGAAAGTACTCCAAAATGATACCGTTTAAATGGGAATATGATACAAATCCAAAGCAAGCCAATTGAACTAAGCCCTTAAAGTAACCACCATAAGTGGTGCTGCAGAGCTACGGCCACACAAAATCTGACCAGGTACAGGCAGGCAGCTGTAAGGTCTTCCCAGAGCTTCCTCTTCTCCAGGCTGAACATGTCCAGCCCCCTCAGCTCTCTCCATAGGAGAGGTGCTCCAGCCCTCTGAGCATCCTCATGGCCTCCTCCAGGCCTGCTTTAACAGGTCCGGGTCCTACTTGTGCTGGGGGTCCCATTTATTAATGGTGGCATTTTGGGGATAGCGTGTTACTTAACTTGTCCTGTACCAGGCAGCCATCATTCAAATAACTTCTTGCTTGGTTTTGTCTTAAAGTGTGCTCATCAGCAGGTGCACTAACATCATAAGGGGTTTTCTTTTGGCAGACTGCAGGATAGGTCTTTCTTCTTGGGCGCCATCCCTTTATTTGAGCTGTCTTCCACTGCAGACGAAGTTACTCTGTTGGCAGAACCACTTCTGTAGATAGATAAAGGAGTTGTAGCTGATGATTTGTCTTCAAAATGCCCTGTTTCCTTTAGGAAGGCTTGTTATTAATAGATTTCTTTAGCAGATAATGAATCTTTTTATTGCCTGTTTCCAGTCTGTAAAAATCACTCATACTTCACCACAGCAATAGTCATCATTACCCTTTAAAGACCTTTTGTTTGCTCCTGTCATGTGCTGATTGTCATCAGCCCATTGATCTGAAGGAAATGCACATTGTTTATCTCCATCACTGCTGCAAGCTGGTGATGAACACCGTCAGCCCCACAAATCTCGAGACGTATGAGTTTCTTTGGAAGAACAATGCCAGGGCAGGGAACAATAATGACAATTGAAAAAATAAAGGGCTGAGGAAAAGAAAGTTAAAATTTAAAAACTGGGTGTAAAATTGAATCTTCTGGATTTAAAAATAAGATTAAAATCCGACTGACTAAACTGCTGGTAGGTCCACTTTGAATTCTCTGAGGTCAGCAGGAATTTTGCAGTCTTCCACAGGAGCAGGATCCCATATGAGAAAGGGGGTACAGCTGTTACCAGGTAATTTCTCAGCAGGTCCAGGCAGAGCCCCTTGTGCTGGGTAAGCCCACTGACCAGGGTGAGCCTGCAGACTACGCAGCTGATCAGATACACATGGCAGCAGCTTGGTGGATTAGAGCCCAAGGGTGGGTCTAACCCACATCCACATGCCTCATGTGAGCAAAACCAATGTGACCCACTCTCTGGTGAGCCCTCCCCGTTCCCCCAGAGCTGTAACGAGGCTGATACGGATTTCATCCATGAAGGGAAGAGTGCTTTGGATACTTCTGTATGTTCAGTGTGTGTTTGGAGAGAAATTAAAAATGAATAAAAATGATGTTAGACTGCACAAATTGTTTCAGCGAGCCACTTTAAGAGCAACTGCCTTATTTTTATTGACAGCTCAAAGTGTTTAATGCTGATGCAGATGGCTCTGAACAGACCTTGGTAACTATGTGCTCTTCTGGGCTTGTTGCACTGAAGCTCCTTTTAACAAACTGAAGTGTCTTGTGGTTGCTACAGGAGAGCCACCTGGTCTTACTTCTCGGAGGGTGAAGTACAATGCAGGAAAGAGTGAAAGAGTAGTGCAGAAATCCTTCACTGAGGTTGCTGTGAATATGCAGTGATCCCTCTCTGGCTGCAGAGAGGGGGGAAAAGCTTCTTTCAGGTTTATTTTTAAGGACTGAATCATGTGAAAAACTTGCTAAAGCTGGAAATTTTAGGGTTCAGATAAGCTTTTCCAATATATTTCTTATCTCCAATGGCTGCTGATAATGACTGGCCTTTTCACCTGCGGAACTGCTCAAGAGCACATTAGAAAGTCAAGTGCCAAATAAAAGCGGGCAGCACATATTCATGAACGCGAGTGGTAGCTTATGTCCCAATTCCCAATGAGCAGTTTCATTTGATGTGACAGAAAGCATGCAAATTGGGATATTGGCATGAACGAAAGAAAAGTTTTTGTGCATATGATGTTAAAAAAGAAAGCATCAGTGTCTACATATATTAAAACTAATCTTCTTTTAAGATAGTAATACTGTGAGGAACTGCTCTTCTTGCTTTCAGCATGTTAAAAACAGACTAAGTCCCAAACCACAAATTAGATACAACTGTCTGGTTAAGAACCCAATCTTAATTAAACACTGACCATTCTCTGCTCCTTGACCTGTTTTCACCTACTTCTAAAACCTTCACTGGTAAAACAAAAGAAAATAAAAACTAGACGCCAGGCAAATTCTGAAGGTTTTTTTTTCTTCCTAAAAGCTTATGTACATTTAAATGAGAAATGCCACTGTTGTCCTGTTTGTAGTTTTCTTTCTCTAGGTTGTGTTCTCTGGGTTTGGAGGGGTGAAAGCTCTGCAAAACAGTTTTGCAAGCCTTGTCAGTGAGGAAATACCGAGGAACAGAAACGTGGGCAGGTCTGGTAGTTCCCCTTTCTTGATGCTTTTTTTGCTGCTCTATTTGCATGGCCTCTTCCCTTCTTCCTTGTGAGGCATATAATCATCTCAGTGTTGGGTGGCAAACGTAGCTCTTAGAGAATGAACTCACTGACTGGGAGAGAGGGATCTTTCTCTGTGCAGTAACTCTTCTTTCTTCCTTTGGCACTGCTCAAAAGTTCTCGAGGGATCGTGGCGGTATGTTCAGTGCTCGGTGCATACGTAGGTCAGCTGCTGCATGCGGGGTCAGCGCTTCGGTGGCAGCTCTCCTTGCTGCTGGTGCTGTTAGCAGGGCTTTGCTGAGAGGCTCAGCCCTTTGTCCTGCTGTTTGGCTGAGATTTTAGTTTCCAACAAAATGGCCATTCTAACCAGTTTCCCTTTCCTCATAGAATATCACTGGAACTTCAGATGACTTCTGGAGTAGGATTTGCAATGACAACTGTTTCTTGATCTTGGACCATCTATACAGTGATTCATTCCCTCAAATAAAGTCTGCCAGCTCTGGATTCAGACATACTCGGTTGTCTGTAGGTTGCTCTCTCTATCCAGCTGTTGATAGCCCAAAGTTGTGAGACTGAACTAAGTAACAATATTACTGGGGAAGGAAGAGGAAAAAAAGATGGCCTTCTAGTGGCAAGTGTAGTTTCAAGATGATACAGTGGAAAATTTGGCGTTTTGTCTGCGGAAAGTGTTTAAAAGTGGGGGGGAGGGGAGGGGGCAGGCTGGAAGCAGAAGTAAACTTCACATTTTGATAGCTTCTGTTCTGCAGATGGGTATCCTGCAAAAGACTAATCTTCTGTTGTAATGCTGGAATATGTCCCAGATGGAGAGAATACAGTGAGCTGGCACCAGATGAGTTACACCTTGTTTCTGTAGGTGACTTACTGGGCTGAAGGTGGAAGGGCTGGTGTGTGTGTGCTGCCAGACCAAGCCTGCTGCAGGCTGGGGACACCCAGATCCCCCCAGTGACTGCTAAAGGCAGAGGTGCAGCCAGGCAGGGTGTGCTGAATTCCACCTTTTTTAGATGTCTGCAGCAGATGATGTGATTTCCACCTCAAAAAGGCTGCAGTCATAGCACCCAGAAGAAATCAGGAAGAAAAAATGTTGGAAATATTTTTTCTCCTTCCTCAGTGTGTTTGATCTGTGCCCACTGTTTTCTCCTCATTCCTGGCAGAAGAAGTTCTTTACATTTGCTAAATGTTTTGTCATCTTTTTTCATCCCAGTTTTTTTTTTTCTTTCCCTCTTCTTACAGCTTGAATAGTTCAATCACCATTTTGGTACGCACATTATTCTATAGCTGGTTTCATTTCTTCACTTAGCTTCTCGCTAGCAATAATGAAACCACAAGTACAAATTTTACAAGAAGTTTCGTGTAGTCTGGTGGCCTGTAGTCTGCCCTGGACTGTGGTGCTTGCATGGTCTTTGTGTTTTTCTCCCCTGAGCTCGTTTACACTTTCAAATGGTTTCTTGCTGTCAGCTTCCTTATTCATCTCCTCTATTTCTCCTGGTCGCTTCTGCCAGCATTCTTGCCTGCCACCTATCGTAAGATCGGAGATGTCATCGCTTTTCCCTAAGCCATGTTTGTACTGAGCACACACTTTTAAATATGGATGAGCCTGGATAGATTCCACTTTGTCTTTTGCCTGGCACTGTTATAAGCTTGTCATAAACACCTCCTAAAGGATTGCTACATTGAAATATTTAAGAAGCTGTTTAATCTCGTCATACTGATTAAAAATATTTAGTTCTTTAATGTGCCTCTCTTGCTTGCTTGTATTTGTTATATTTACTGGGGCAGTTTGTGAATTTGCTGAGAAAAAACTCACCAAATAATGATACTAATCTTAGCAACTTGCATGCTTTTGTCTTGAAAAGCTCATCTTTTGCCACTTTCTGCAAAGGAGGAGTTGGCAGGAAAGAAATATACAAAAGAATTCTAAATCTAAAATATTTATAAAATGTAAAAGAAATATAGTGGTGGAGGTGTTCCGTAATTGCTTAGGCACAAAACAAAGCTATAACTGAAAAGCCTTTATATCATTTGATTACAGGGCTTCAACCTGAACTGCAGTACCAGTGGCAGTTATGCCACTTTTGTCGTTAGGGAAAACTTTTTACTGCCTTTCAATGTCTGGCAGAACCAACAGTTGTCTAAGAACTGTCAGATTATTTGTGACTTCTGTTCTGAATGTGGCAAGCTCCTGTTTTATGTGTCATTAGTTCAAAGCCAGTAAGGACGACCAGGTTCTGCCTGTTCTTTATCTTTTTTTCCCCTGGATAGCTTGCCATATCTAATAAATATTTTGTCACCCATCACTATATAGTTCCCCAATGCTGTCTTCTATATGAAATGTTTTAATCTATTTTGCTCTTTGTACCATGTGTTGTATAACTGGGTCTAGGCAGTAGACATTAGAAGCAGATGCCTCTGGTGGTAAAATGTGTGGCAACCATGTCCTGTTCCTTGCTGTGCTGCTTTGAAGCTCAAACCTCGTGGTAAGACTCAAAACTCAGAAGCATGAAATAAAAATTAGTCTACAGAGACAGAAGTCTCCTATCATCACCAGCAAGTAGCAAGAGTCCATGTGACCTTGTTCATTGTTCTGTGAGTCAAATGAATTATGTGTGTATTGTTGGTGCTGAAGAAATAAATAATAGACAATAATAACAACTTTAAAGTACTGGCACGATACACGTTTCTTTAGAAAGCCATAGCTCTAGACTTGGAGAAGTCTTTGTGAGTTTGGAGGTAACCATTTAGAGCTATGGGGGCCTTGAAGTATTGGGCCAGGAGTGTCTCAAGGAAGAAGCTGCTCAGGAAGATTTTAAATCCTGTCCTGTGGGTTTTTTTTTTTTTGTTTTATTTTTGTTTTTTGTTTCAGAGACTTATTTACTGCTGCATATACTTCTCTTTTTGGTATAATATGACTGGGGGGACTGGGGAAGACACACAACATTCTCTTGAATTATGAGAAGAATAAAAAAGCTGACATTGATCAAGGCTATTGAAAGGCACCTCTACAGTTTTTCCTACTTTGGGTGAAATTTGGCAGCTACCTGCTTATTCAGAATGACTCTGAAAATCTCTCCAAATGTCTTCCAAATGCCTTGTGAGATTAAGCTGGGTGCAGTTTCTAGAAAATCTTGGCTGACATTACTTTTACCTAATTAATTTCTGATTCTTTGAATCAGTTACAGTTTTTACATGAATATTCCTCACCTACTTCACAGGTTTTAATTATAATGAGCTTATTTTATAATGAGCTTGTTTTATAATGAGCCCTGGTATTTTTTTTAGCACTTCCACATAACTGAAATTTTTGGAGCCAAATCTTCTGTTTCAGTTGAGAAGGGGAAGGGAAGAATGAATGGAAACAACTTAGAAGTATTTCTGCATTGCTGGGAATCCTTGGGATGCTGCAAAGTGCCTCAGAGGTGTCTGTGTGCCAGCAGTCTCTGTGCTGCTGTCCTTGTGTGGGTGGTGGTGCACAGACCGGCTGTACGGACCTCTTAGAATAAGATCATTCATCTTTTTATTTAACTTCTCCAATTGGTGCACTCTCTTCTAGCCCTTTACAGGTGCTACCCCTTCTGAAGGTGAATTGTCCATTCACTATCACTTATGTGATTTTCCACGAGATGTTTGTGACTTAGCTAGAGCCTGAATCTGGATATTCCCCACCAAGCTCAGTGCTTTTCCTTTACCCTTGGGAATCTCGCAGCATGGGAGGATGAGCCTGGCCAGCATTCAGGCTGATGCTGCCCCAGGGAATGCTTTCCTTAGGATGGCGCCGTGCAGATGGGTGCTGGTGCCCCCCACAGCAGGCCCTCTCAAGGTGTACCCCATGCATCCAGCTGCCCAGCTCCTGAGTGCCATGAAGACACCAGCAAGTGCAGGCTGCCCTCCCTCCCTCCTGGTGCCAGGTGAGTCCTGTGCCGCAGAGCTCCCCGGGAGCTGCTCAGCGGGCAGGGGGCCAGGGGCAGCCTTCCCTGCCTGGCCCAGGGCTTTGCTGCTCTGGCAGCAGTGCTCTGGCCCCACTGCAGCAGCATTCAGCCCTGACCTGAGGGAAACATGGTGAGATGAACCTGAGCGTAGCCTGTGTGGTACTGCACGTGGTGTGGGCATCATCTAACCAGTCCTGGGCAACTCGGCAGTGATTTCATTTCCAGCTCCCTCCTCCCTCATTTGGACTGAAGGAGTTTGTGTATTTCAGTCTTCCTTGGGAGAAGAGTGTGTCAGAACTGAAATCTTGGAATATACTGCTTTGCAATCAATACAAATGTGCTTATCTGTGGCCTTGGGCTTGAAAAGCCCCCAGACTGCTGCAGTAACTATCTATTGACTCTCCTGTATTAGCTGACTAAAGTACTTTCCAAGAAAATTAGCAGAAGCATTTTGACCTCTAACTAAGGCTGTTGCAGTGTGTCCTGTGAACTAGGCACCTTCACTCCCAGTGCTCAAAGATGAGGATGTTATCGCATGCAAAATCAGGGAGGTGCGTCCTTCACCCCGCTGATTCAGCCATCAGCACTCCTCCTTGTGTCTCCAGCCCTTTCTCAGCCTGATGCAAGTCTGGTGTGTAACTGGTGAACAGAATTGGAAACTGGTGCAAGTAACTGGGTTGTTATGATAGAAAAGCCGTTCCTTTTTAAGTTGGAAAAACGATCTTAGTTGAGGTGTAAGAAATGAAGGCCTCACTTGACTGAATAGCTTTTTGTCAGGGAAAACCACAATGGCAGTAGATTCCAGTCTGAGCTTTGGTCTCAAGGGGGCTAGAATGCCAAATTTTCTGTGAAGGGTGGCCACGGGGCCAGCTGCTTCAGATGGAAGAACAGAAACTGAAAGCCATCAGGAATTTTTTGTTTGTTTGTTTGCTTGTAGGGTCAGGTAATGGTTTCCTATGGTTGATAAGGCTTGAAGTCTATTTGAAGCTATTTATTTTTTAGGAATCTGTGTAGCATGTAGTGACTTGTATTATTTTATCAGAAAAGCTATCCATTTCACAGTAGGGTTGAAATGTGGGTGCTATCATATGTACTGATAGTTGGTGACACTTTAAAACAATCTCCAGCTTTCAGAAGGTTTGGAGATCCATGGGATTGAACAGGGATTTAAACTTTTAATGAACATGGAAGGAAATGGCAGAGCCATTTAAACAGACTGGATAATAGCATAAAGGTGACTTGAGCAGGGTAAGGATGTCAGGCAGTGGCACTGGATGAAGGTGGCATTAAACCCTTTTGGTTCTTATACTGAAAAATATAATTGACCTCTTGGTTCCATGTGTTAGAAGCTGGGGCCCTGGTAGTACTGCTATATTTATTTTCTGGAACGAATATATAAATATATTATGAGCATAAAGAAGCTTTCTTTTGAAGCCCTTCTTTGCTCGGGGGAGAAGGCCATTTGTTAATGCTTAGGAAGGCAGATTTTACCATGTGTACTACATAAAAAGTTCCACTGCAATCAATTAGAGAATATATGTCATAAGTGACCATTCAGTATGAGTAAAGATGGCAAGTTTCTGGTCTTTTATAAAACACAGGGAGGAGAAAAGTCTGTCTTACTACTGCATATTTATAAGTCCTGCAGAAAATACAAGACAGATTGGTACAAACATGTTGCAGAAACTGAGGTGAGCAGGATTTCTTCTAAATAGCCAGCTAGGTGGGCTGCACCCTGCAAGATCGATCTGATGACTACAGAAATAAATTAATTAGCAGCATTTTCTGGGAGAGACCAATATTCTGCTGTATTAGCCCAAAGTACTGGGAACCAAAGAAGAAAGAAGCAGGTGAAAGGATGGAAAATAAAGGCCTCTAAAACAAAAGACAAAAGGAAAAAAAGCATTTTTGCCTCTAAACAGATTCCAAATGGGTGATTGACATAAAGGATCCTGGTATTGTCTCCCACCTTCTGTTAGGGCTGCTTTATGGCTTGAACTGAGGAAATCTTCATTTTCTAGACTGGTATAAAAGAAAAAGGCATCTTGAATTTCCTGGCCTGATGCCCTATTGAAACATCGATTCATATGCCATTTCAGAATGGGCCTGGCTCACAAGCGCTTCTGTTTGAATCCTGAAAAGCTTTCAAGGATATGCAGTGGCTGTTGCTTGGCAAACAGAGAGGAGCTGTCTGCTGAAACCCGTAGCTGGTGTACATCCGAAGAGCTGGACTGCCTGGAAATCATACCTGCTCTGCTTACATGTATGAAGAGATGAGCAGGCTCGTGCGGAAAGATGCGATACTAAGACAAAATTGGTGTAGTGCATGTGGTTCTGGTAGATATCAGCCAAAGATTGACAAAGGAATGTGTTTACTCTGCAGGTAACAGCAAAAGCCAAAAAGACCAGGCTGATTTGTTTCTGATTTAAATTTCATGATAATGACTGCTGTGATTATTGTACATCTGGGTGACTTCTAAACAAAAGAAAGCATAGCAGTAGTTTAAATTATTATATTTAAAGAAACAGTCATTCTTTTAAAGATATGCTAATAAAACCCAAGAATGCACATGCCCCACTAGGAAGAGAAAAAAAGCAGAAAAGTAGATGAAAAAAATGTAGGAGTTTAGTCATGGTCTTGGAGACAAACATGAAAGAAGTTGTGTACTCACCAGAGTATATGTAGCCCTCATCCGACCTGTGGTGGTGGTGAGAAATTGAAACTGTGGTAGATGGTGGTGGGCACTGAGCAGTGCTGATGTGGGACAAACCCCTAAAGCCCCACGAAAGCCCAGGCAACCTCAGCCTTTGTGGTTCTTAAAGTAGGTTGGTAGAGGGGAGCGTGACGTCCGGCTGTGCACCACCGTGAGGATGCCAGTTGTAGCAGCGTAAGCAATGGGATGTGGAGATGTTGAAGGCTTTTCAGTTAAACATGTTAGCCTGAGAACAAACAGCTTTGCTCCGCTGGGTTTTTACACCCTGGCTGGGGTTCTGGCACTTGGGAGATACTTTATCACAGATGCAGTCATTCCTTTGTAGTCTGTCAGCTTTTCTGAGATGTCATTTATAAATTGAAATTGACCACAGCAGTTCTTTATGTGATTGATAATGGTGCTGACTTCATCCACAACCACAGTTTTAAACTCTACGACTATATGTCCTGAGCAGTTTTTCCATAACACTTTTTAACAGAATAGCAAAAAATTATCTTGAAGTCTCCTTTGTGAGTTTTATTAGCATTATTAACATATTTTGTTTCCAGTTCAGTCCCATTAAAGTCATAACTTTGAGAACATTCACTGCTGAATATCTCATCATAAAGCTGTATATTTACAATCCCTGTTAAGAGCTTGCCAGTCATACAGTTAGATGATTTCCCTCCTTCAGAACATTCATTTTTCAGTTTATCAATAGCTCTGACAGTAGAAGTAATGGGTTCTCTATTCCAGACTGTTTGCTTCTACGTTACTGCTCCTTAATGTGTTGGACAGTAGTTTCATCTATCTCCTCCTTTCCTTTGCTTACAGCGTCGCTGTATGTGCATGTTTTATAGCCTCCTGTTCTGTACAAGTCTGGAAAAAACATGGGCCATAAAATCCACATTCTCTCCTCTTTAGGAAGACATGGAAGCAAAGTGTAGTAGTTTTTCACACAGAGGACAAAAAGAGATTTTAAATCTAAGTAGCTGTGTGAGAAGAATGGATACTTTATTATTCCAGTAGGTAATTTGTGTGATATTCACATTGCTTTATCATCCCACTCCTTTATCACTTTTATTAATAATCATGTTTATTTTCTATTAAATTGTTCCTGGAACTTACATCCCTGGAGCCATAAATTGTGCTGAAATATAGTGAGATTGTGTACATGTTTATGCAATTTGGCTAAAGCTAAATTGGATAACGATGGCTGAAAGTGATGCTCAGGATTTAATTCCACTCAATACTTCATGAGAACATAAAATAATAGATTGTAATTAAATGGTGAAAGCAACTGATTAATGCTTTGTGAAGCTGCATGTGTAGTCTGCCCCATTGCTGCTGTTTTCAGACAAAGGGCTATGACAGTCACTCGGTGCTTTATTGACTGGTGTGAAAAAAAAACCCTTGTTATACAGTGAGGCCACCTCCATGGTCATTTCACTGCTGACATGCTGATACAAACCCCTTAAGGGTCTAACAGAGATTAGTTCATCAGTAGAGTAATAACCTCATTAGGTGCCAAGGAAATCGTAAAGCATTAATGATATCATGTATTTGGATTGGTGTCCTTATCATGTTGGTAAAACATTATTAATAATACTTATGCCTGTTTATATGAATTCTTATAAGCAATTTGAGATACTAAATGGCAGGCAGCTCAATAATATCCTATTTTATCAAGTGATGAAGACACAGGGACTCAACTTCTGCTCTCCTGTTACTGTGGGCCTCCTTTGCAGCAAGGGTGTAGCCACCCATGCCAGCACAGTGACACTGAGACTGCCTTACCTTGTCGGTCTCTTTATACACACACCGAGCCTTCCTATCTGTCTGAACCAATATAAAGAACTTCAGCTTTTTTGCTTTCCATGTAACCATTAAACACATCCGTAGCTGAACGTTATTGTCCTGTGACTCAGGTATAGCTAAATTGCACCGTAGGAAGGTGACACATCCAGGTTTTCACAGATGAGGTCATTCTCCATTTCCATAATTGTTTTGATTCCCGCTAAAGCACTGTGACAAGTGAGCTGAGTCTAATGCCAGGTATCAGGGCTGCAAGCGCGAGGGGCAGGTGTCCGCTTGCATCCACTCAGGAGCTGTTACAGCTGGTATTGCTGCCTAGGGCTTTAGGTAACATCTGATGCCAGCTGGCACCTAGGAAATGGTGATCAGTATCAGGTTTTTTGACAATTCAATAAAACAACATATTATTATATCAGCAGTGGCTCTTTTCACCATGTTTCTGGGTGGTGTCCCCTTAAAATCCACTGGTATATGTTGCTAATTCAGTGTAAGCTACTTGTGGAGATAATTTTACATGACACGTACAATTCTAATGCACCCCAAAGGCATTTCCAACTCTCCCTCATAGTGTAACACCAAGAAATGTCAGAACCCTGTGCACTGGTGTGCTAAACTTTACCTGGACACCTGACACCCAACCAGGTTTTGTATTTTAAAGCACGCAAATTCATACAATACTCAGAAGTTTAAAGCTAGACACCCAGGTACCCAGAAGCTAGTTACACCATCAAGGATGCTTATTAGGACAGAATGCAAAGTCTACCTCATCTGCTTTGCTTTTTTCTTTTATTTATTATTATTTAAACAAAGTGGTTTAGTGTGTAAAGAGGACAGAACCAGACCCTCCTCAGTGGTCTCCAGTGCCACAAGACAAATGAGCAGGACCTGAGATGCAGGGGGTTCCATGTGAATGTAAGAACCTTTTCATGAGGAGGTGTTTGAACACTGGCCCAGGTTGCCCTGTTGGCTTTCAGAACCTGACAGGATACAGCCCAGGGCAGCCTGCTCTAGCTGACCTTACACCGAGCCGTGGGTTGGAGTAGATGATCTCCAGGTCCCTTCCCACCTCAGCTGTTCTGGGATTCCTCAGAGAACAAAAATTTGGTGCAGATGATATAATTTTGTGGAAACGAGGAAATATTAAATATAGCCATGGACAGAAGATAGACTATCCCAGAGGTACAGCAAAGAGAATTTACACAATTATTATCACATTGGATGTGTATTTGCACCTGGAGAGACATAGAACTTGCTGTCACCTCTGAGAGGAAGGCCAGGATGTGAGCTAATACTCAGCTCAGTGCTTAATTAACCAAGGAAAAAATATCAATAGAGGTGCATCTGAATGTCACAGATAATATGGAAATACAATTTCTAATTTAATGTAGTAAAGTCTCTAGACATGCCCATCCCATATAAATGAGATCTAGGCCGTTATTAAATAGAAAGGATGATAAAGCGAGGGAAGAAAGGCTAATCTGAGGCGGCTTGCTGGAGCTTTATCTGAGATGTGCCGATAGGTATCATCTGTGTTTCTGGACAACTATAATTTTAGTTTCATAAAAAAATGTTCCAAAGGAGTTAATCTGTCACTCAGACTTTTGTTACAAGTCAGCACTCCACTGTGGTTCAGACAAATGAACAACTTTCCCTCCGTTTGTTATCCCAAAGCCACTGGATTGATGACAGAGCTGCAGGGTAGGTGCGGCGAGGCTTGCCTGGCCAGCCCATGGACAGGGGCCCAGCCCCTGCTTGTGCCTGCACCAACTGCACCAGAACAACCTCTCGCTGCTCACTGCACATCTTGTGGTGCTCTGTTCAGAGAGTGGTGCTGGCACCACAAGGTCTGCTCATGGGGATTGACTTTGTGTTACAAAGCACTCCTCTTCTTTGATTTGATAAATCTCTGTAAGCATATGTTCCGTTCATGAACAGTACTGGGTAGTCGTGGAAACTGTAGATACTTTCCTTATCTGAAAAAGATAATATGGACAGTGATGATGGATATTCTTTCATGCACAGTGATCCAGAGACTTCCACAAGTAATGGTAATACCAAGTGGGAGGCAAAGAGTTTACAAGTTTGTGTTCTTTCCTAGTATCAGCGAGAACATCAAATCCCACTAATGCAGGGCTTTGTTCTCTGACATTACATAAATTAACAACTCCACTTACAAGTAAATCTGCTGGTGGTATTCATTAGAAGGAGAAAACCTGCAGACCAGGAATTCCCTGGAGTAGTGTTTGGCAGAAGTCCGTGTCGAGAAAAGCACCACGCCACATAGACTTTTTCCCCAAGCCTCGGCTGCTGACCACTGCTGGAAGCAGGACATGGTGCTGTGCAGATTCTTGCCTGGCCTGATGCAGAATTGATGTCCTCAAATCAGGTGCCTGCCGAAGATAACTTCTTGTTTCAAGTGATCTAAATTAATTTGAGCCAGTGATTTAATTTTTAAATGCTCCTTGTTCCACGACTGTGACACATAGTTCTTTGGTTGCGTTGATGATGACACTACTCAGTCAGGACAAAGCGGTAAAAAGAGCAGCAAGTGGAAATACCCAGGGACGGTGGAAGAAAAGTGGAAAAAATCGATATTTGTCAGCAAGAAAACACCGACACTGTAGAAAAAAAAGTCATTTTCAGATGCACTAGTAAGAAATACAATAACATAGAGATGCTTTTGTTCTCTTTTGTGAAAAGAAATGAAATATATAGATGGCTGGATCCTTTCAGTTAGGAGAACAAGGAAGCATCCTTCTGTAGCTCTTTCTTTCACAGCATGGAATTGATTTTAGCTAAATCTAAACCCAGAGAAAGTAATCCTTGTGTGAAAAATTCATTGGATCTAAGTGACTTCTTATTTCAACAAGCAGGTCAACATCTGTGCAACCAAATATTGTCCCAGGGAGGCATATACTGCAGGATCATGCTGGACAAGTACATTAGCTTCCTCGGAGTTTTGAATGAAGAGTCTGACTGTGCACTTCCACCAAATCCTGTAAGATTTTGTCGTGAGCTGAGTCAGGGCAAAATGACAAGCTCGTGGTGCACATCATAGGAGCATGAGCAGCAGTTTAAGGATGCCCAGAATTGGATGCTGCTTTTTGTGTGCTAAAGCCCCTTTCCTCTGACTGCCCCTGTCTGGAGATGTGACAAAGGCTCCTCCCAGCCACGCCGGGCTCTGTGCTGGTGGCCCGCTGGTCCCGTTTGCCTTCATTCTCCAGGCAGAGCACTGCAAGCAGGCTCTCTGGCACTCGTGTCCTTCTCTGAACACCCACTCCTCTGATCTTAAGCAACAACACCAACCAGCCTAACAGAGTGCCCTGCTGTGTGTTCCCTTCTTGTGCTTCTTGCTGGCTACTGGCCAGGAATATCTCATCACCAGGCACTAATGTTTCCAAGAATATGAGTGTGATTTCCTGGTGCTCCATGTCCCTTTATTGTGTGCTTGTATGCACAACAGCGTGTATCTGTGCGGTGCAGAAGGATGCATCCAGAATTCATTTTCTTTCTCATGTAATATTAAAGGTATTTCTAAAAGAGTAACTAGTGGAGTGATGACAATCCTCCAGGCTTTGAAGTCTAGGCTTTGCTCATGTGATTCGTTTAAGTAACTAGCTCGCAATATAGGGAAGTGGTATTGATGGGTTTGGTTTTTTTCACCCTGCCTCTTCTATTTTGAAATTTGCTATCTCCCAACATGTAAGTAAGCTCAAAGCTGCTGTTGTGTTTCCCTACAGGAGCCCTCCAGTAATGTGCAGAGAGGAGCTCATTTGGCATTTCTGAGCCGTTCTTTCAGTTGCCCATGCACTGTTTTACAATGCAGGTGTTTGAGAAGATGGCAGTGGGAGTATAATATGAGCTTAGTTGGAATCTCTCCTTTCCAGAAGCCTAGGGCACTGCTCAAGATACATGCTTCTGGCTCATAAACTTAGACAATTGCAAATGCTTAACAGAGCAGATGCAAGTTGTCTATTCACTCAGCTGGACCTTTTCTGTAAGTTACTCAGCTCCTCAGGCAGTCTCCCACAATTCGGATTTATCTTTGTTTCCTCAGTCTCATCTTCTTTTTAACTGTGGAAGAAACAAAAAACTGCATAAAGTCATGATGTTCTCATTCCCAGATCCATGTTAAAAATAACAGCCTTAATTCTGCTATTTTACACACTTGAATTTTGTTAATCTGTAGTTATGGGATCGGACACTATCTTTTTTGCTTGGGACCTTTGCTTTAACATTAACAGAAACATTAACAGAATAAGGTGTGCTCTGGAGATAAATCAGTAGTCTGTAGTGAATGAGCACCACGGCCTTTCCTGTTGCAGAAACAGAAAAGTATATAGCCAGTGATGCAAGGATCCACAGAAGGAAAAATAACGTTTCTGTGATAGCATGCCATTGTGGCAAGTAAATAGCTGAGAAATAGATTTTATCTCCATTTGTGCCAGAGAACCCCTTTTTGATTCTGAGCATCCTCATTACATCAGACAAAGCTTTCCAAGGCTGTTTTCTAATTGTGAGTTTGTCTTTTCTGTGGTAAACAGCTAAGGTCCCAGGGTTGTAAACTGGGTAATTGTTGAGCAACCACAGTTCCAGCTGAAGCCTTTGGGATCATAATCCTGGGTATATGAAGCACTATATAATAGTCTGAAAACGCAGGTTTTAAGCAGCTTGTGTTAGATGCCCAGCTTCAGCTGGTATTTTGTACTCAGTTCATGTTCTCCAAAAATGGCAAAAACTATAACCTTAACATCTCAGAAAGTTTATAAAATGAATGCATTACTGTCTGAAGAATTCATACTGTTCTGATAAGCACCACAGAAAAGCCTATGAAGAAATGAATAATTCTGTTTTCAACGCAGAATCTGAATAGAGTGCAATAAATAATGCCTGGTGAGACCAAATAATGAAGGGAAAATAAACCATTGAAAGCTACACATTAGTTGAACATTGTTCATTCTGTGCACTGAATGAGGTAAGGATCTTATGAAAACGAGCATATGTGACAGTGTCATTTACAGTGATATTGTGGTGCCCGTGCACAAAGCACATGAATTACTGTTTCACAGGCAACCACACCATTTTATGTGCTTGATTAGCAGCCTTTATAATGTAAGCATAGCATAGTTTTTGTGCGCAATAAATAAGTTACATGGTTTTTAACTAATTTGGAGTCCCTACTTCAAGATCTGAAGCCTTTTCAGTTAAATGGTACCAGGGTTATTCTGTTCTTTCATGTGGGGGAATAATAGGAATAATATATTCTCCCTGCTTTAGTTCTTTGAAATATTTGAATTTTGTCTGAAACTAAGAACAAAAATGAAGAATCAGCCTAGTGCAGGTATCTCACATGATGAATTTTATTAACACTGTAAGTTGAAAACAGAATTTTATCATGCAAAGTACTCAGCAAGAACTAAGACATCCGTTGGTGGCTTTGACGTTTCCTGTCGTAGCACTGTTATTTAGGAACACGGCGGTGGTTCACACACCTCACACCGGTACTGGCTGGTCCTTGGAGCCACCAGTTGTGGTTATACATATGTCCTATACTGCTGTTTCTCACAGAAAGAAAAATATATATGATTACCCATCTTTAAGGACAGAGCAGCAGTTTGGTCAACCTCCAGGTGGTGAGGATGAATTGCCTGGTTTTGTAAGTGGTTTTTGTAAGGAAATATTCGTTAACTCTGATAGGTTTTCAAGGAGACTATGCACCAAAGACAGCAGTGCAGTATCTGGATACCTGAGCTAGATGGAAGTGAATCACATGAGTTGTTTAGGTTGCTCACAAGGTTGTTGGGAGAATGGATTTGTATCAAGTTCACTGCTGCCTAGATAAATAGCATTGCTGATGATGCAGGAAGGTGTCAGAAGACGGTGGTCAGGTTGACTTCTCATATGGCAGAAGGCAGAGAATTTGGGACTTGCTGAAAGCCATAAGCTAAGCACAAGTGTTTCTTCCTTCTTATCTTGTGCTTGGGCCAGTATGACAAATGTGCAGCCCCAGGGTCATTAAGTAATAAGCTCCTCTGCTCACAGAAATAACTACAGAAAGGCTATTGTCTAAATTAATTTGTACTTTTCAGCCTTTTTAGAAGGTACTCTTCATTTTTTTACCACCAACAATTTTCCATTCTGCTTTGCAGGACTCAGGCACCAACTTCTTTCAAGATAAATTCTCTTAAGTACTGGTATCTCTTGCATCTGAATTCTTGTACACATGGGAACAAACAAAACAAACAAACAAACAAACACAAAACCAAAACACACTGTGTTGCATTTAATTGCAGGAATGCTGTCTTGCCCTTTGAGCTCCCTCTGAAGGTGGATGAATACCCAGAGATGACTAAAACAAACGAGGGGGCTTTAACTGAACGCAAGAACAATGACAATTAAAAAATGTTATAAAGGTGCCAATCATGCTAGTTTCATTTTTGGTAAGTGATGAAGCTATGTTTCTGCATCTTTTATAAGGAGACTGACAAAAGAGCTTTAAAGCTCTTCAAAAGAGTTTAAGCTCCTCTAAACTTTTGCAGCAGGACTGTACTGCATTCCTTTGTTAATGGTGAAGATGGCTGAAGACTTTTGCTCAAGGTCAGATTTGTGCACTTCAGCTATTTTGGGGGGAAGCCGAGTTGTAACAGGAGACCTATCACCATCCACGCATCAGATACCATAGGCGGGTTGCATGGTAATAAGAGGGGTTGAGCTGATGAGGGAGGAATAGGGCTTTTGATAAGGCTGCAGTGCTTGTAGAGCCCTACCCACTGGTACACTCCCTGGCTGCAGGGCACTGCCACAGCCGACACCAGCTGCATCTCCCCTGCAGTGGACCACAGAGCAGTCTGACCATCTGCATCCTGCATATGGGGCCACAGATGGGGAGAGAGGTCACAGTGCGGAGCTGCTCAGGGATTTGCTACGAGGCTCCTTGTGGGGAGCGTGCAACAGGAGATAAGCACATTGCTCTCGGCTCCGTGGCTGAGATGTACAAGGCTCTTGGTTGTGTTTCGTGGCCTCTTCAGCCCTGTCTCATTTTTCTTGCTTCTCTAAAATGGGTCCTGCATAAATTTTCCTGGCCTGGCAAATTTTTGAGAGGCCAATAATGCTGTTAGACCCTAGATGAACATGAATAATAGCCTGTTTGCACAGCTGATAACTGAGCTGTAAAAATGAATCTGCTCCCAGATGAAACTTGACACGCAAAATTTAAGCTTGGGGAGCAATTCTTTGTACATATTATGAAAAAAATAAATGACTTGGACTGCTTAATTTTTATTCGTCCTTAAAATACAAAATCCTACAAGAGGGTCAGCAGAGAAAGCTTCTGTGTTTTGACATAGCACTTGAAATTAGCTTTAAGCATAAAATACAGCAAATGTTTAATCTGTAATAAAGTTGAATCTGCTCATTTTGGAGAATAACAATGGCCAAGGGTCGAAGCTTTGGGTTCTGCAGTTGCCAGATGGGATAATTTCCAAAAGGGAATTTGGATGGTAATCAGTGTCCGCTGGGATCCATGCCCACCGCTCCGAGTCCTCGTGCCACAAAGGAGAGATTAGGGGCAGAATGAGAATGTGCAGGGCTGGCACGAATCAAAGGGACTCCCTGTAAAACCTATTACATCTGTGCTCTGAAAAATGCATAGAGAAACTGACAGTCAGGAAAATGCAGTTTTGATTGTGCTTTGATGGCTGGGAAGCTAAAATTTTGTGGGTGGGTGGCTAAGTGTAACTCCATGTCCATGCCAGCTTTATTTGTCTGAGACAGTCAGAGTCAGGCCAGTTTTCATTGTCCTTTCAGGACTTTCAGAGCAGCAGGATAAATAAAGCAATGAAACGGGGAAATGAATTTATAGACTTTGGTTGTCAAATGATTAACAAAAGGCCCAAATCTTGGTGTTTTGTTCCATTGAATTTGTTTTGGCAAAGCAAAGATAATATTGCGAACCTGTACAAAGGGAGGTGCCTTTACTTCCCTCTGTGCCTTTGTGCTGGCCGGGTGACTTGCTGAATGCAAGTTTCCCTTTTGCACTAAAAGCAGGTGTTGCTCTCCACTGAATTGCGAGATACAGACACTATGCCATGGTTTAGGGACCCCCGGAGTTGGCTAGTATTAGTCCAGAACAGATGCCAAAGGTTTGGGTGGCAATGCCTGCGTGTCTTCAATGACTGCTTTCTAATGGTAAGAGAAACAAGGAACCTCACAAACTCAGCTTCAGGTGAGCTCCAAGGACTTGGCATGATCTCTGGGGAGCCCACTGCAGTCCCTGAGGCCCGTGCCCCCCAGCAGGTGAATGTGCCCGTGCTGTGGGGCTTAGCTCTCTAAACCAGCAGAAGAACGTGTGTGACTTCAACCTGATCTGGGCCTGTCCCGTTTTCCAGGGAGTGGGACCAGCTGAGCAGGGCCATGAGGCTGCGAGCAGCCCTTCAGAGCACTGCTCTAGTGCTGTATCAGCGTGGTGTTGCCCTTCTTCGAAGGACCGTGGGCCTCCTTCGCAAGTAGCAAGACCAGCCTGCGATGACCAGTGGACAAAAAATACGTGGTGATCCCACCTGGTGGCACAGGTGATAGTGAAATAGAGAAATGATTTAAAAAATAGCAACTCTGAGATTAGTGTAGGCAGGCTTGGAGAAGAACAGCTTTAAGCTTTCTAAAGAGAGGACGAAAGGGAGATAAGGGCACTGTAGCAGGAGCATCATGAGTAAGAACTCAGTGCTTCGGCTGAGGGCTGTGGGATGCACCTGTGGCAGTTCCACCTGCACGAGTCTGACCGGATCTGTGCAGACATGCAAATACACACTGTGCTTTGGCAGAGCTGTAGGAGAGCTCAGCGCTGAAGCACAAGAGCGGGAGCAAATCAAGGACCTGCTGAGTTAGCAGGAGGTTTGGGGGCGTTGGTTTAGACTACAAGTAACAATCTGTTTGTATCCTTTCAGGCCTGAACCATCTTGGTTAGAACTTAACATGTGGGGAACTGGGAGACACTTCTCTTCTTGAAGGAAGGATCGGGGGCAGGTATTTCGAGAAGTGTACTTGAAAAGCTAGGAAGAAAGGCTGTTTTGTGCTTCTGGAAACTATGTCTATAGGACATGTTCTGAAGTGCATCCATCACTTGATGCTTTATGTGATGTGACAAAATGCCACAGGGGTTCATCCATCAGCTGCTGTTGCAGCAACACGATTTAACAGGCAGGAAATCTGAAAGGGCACGTTCTGAAACTTTGTTTAACAGAACCGTAGCTCTGGGAGCGCACATACATATGTCTATCACGTACAAACATTTTCAGCTTCAAAGAACCAAGTTTTTCCCAACTCAGAAATGTAAACCAGGCTACCTCTGTAATGTGTAATACAATTGTAATGTGGCTTTAATGTGTCTGTGACGAAGCTGTGCATAGAGACACCCAGAAATATGAATTTTATCATCAACTAAGCAAAACACCACGCAAAGTCAGGAGATACTCAAACATCAGACCCACCTTTGCAAGATGATTATTGGATTCTTCTCTCCTGGAAAAAAGATCTCCCAATTTTTCCCTCTCCTTCCCCTTCCTCCATTACATTTCGGGAAGATTTTAAAAACTAGCTTGATTTTATCCACTTTGAAAGACAAATTATTCCACACTGACCAAACTGAAATCTTTGGTCTATGCACAGTTCTCTTGTCAGGTAGGAATTGAAAGCAATGAGATGGCAATAGCTAATGGGATACCTTTGAAAAACATCATTAAAGACAAGCCAGTAAATCAAAAGAGAAAGGAAGAAAAACAACATTCAGAATGAGACCTTGAAATAGTTGCTCTTAATGATCTTTAACAAGGAAAAGAAATGTTGAGGTCATATTCCCTCTTAAAGAAAGCCAGCCTTGTCAAGCAGCTGTAAGAATTTCCAAATTCCACTTAGCATGAGGACAGAGATTCAGCACTATCTTGAGCGCAACATGGGTTTTAAAGTGTTCTGCTGCCATATGAAATCCATACAAATATAATGAGAAACATTCCATGCAGACGTCATCCTAAATTCCCATTTGGGTATTGTTTTCTCACTGATGTTGTAATTAATGCTAAAATAATTTGTGTGAGCTTTCAGGATGCTTAGAGCTTTCCAGAGGGCTGCTAGGAGCTGAGGGCATTTTGCACCTCATGGAACCAGCCCCTGTCCCCGCTTCTGCCATCCCCGCACAATGCAGCACTTCTTCGCAGAGCTGGGGCCTGAACAAATAAGGTGTGGAAGAAAAACGGAGTGAGCGCCTAGCTTACAGAATTTTTAAAAGGCAAGAAAAAATCCAGGCTTGACGCTGCTACTTGGTTTCCCTGTGTCTAAGCCCTTTGGGAGCCATACAGCAAACAGCAGGCTGTGGTACTAATCTGCTGCTTACAGCTTTGGTAGATGGTCACTGCAGAGTGACACGAGACACTGTCAACTTCAGTTTTGCTCCAATTCATGATTCCTTTGTTAGGAGTAGCAGGATAAATAGTTTGAAGTGAAACATCTTGAAAAAATCCCACTGTACTTGTTACTAACTGTGGCCTGAAGTCTGCATTTCTGTTAGCTTTCACGGTGATTAGTCACTGTACAGCAGCAAAGAGCAGATCAGTCTATAGGAGCGCTCCTCCAGCATGCAAAAGATCTTGCCAGACACCTAATCCTCACTTTTTTTCTTCTCAGTCCCTTCATTCTTATGCTCATTAAAATTAATGGGAAAGATCCCTATTGTGACTGTAGGTTTGGTTGCACTCAAAGATGTATTGTCTAGGGATGCTGCCATGGCAGGGTGTTCGGCCTTGGGATGGGAATGAAGGGCAGAAGCTTTCTGTGTTAACTCCTCTCTAGCTGAATAAAAACTTTCCCAATGGGCTGCGAACCATCTCTTAGCTTCCCCTTACTCCCCTGAAAGTAGCTCACTACACAGATGCGGGGACGAGAGCATGAAGTGGAAGAAGATGGATCTGAAGCCACACAGGAAAAGTCCTGTGAGTGATGGAGTGCTCTTCAGGAAGCCGGCTTCCCAGGGAGCTGCTCTTCTCAGCTACTTGGGAGCCTTACATGGGCACACTACTGCTGAATGGCACCGGTTAACGCTTCAGTTAAGAAAACCTGCTAAAGAAAACCTGGGGCAGGTAGGCGGCGGACCAGCTTGGGTTTGCAGTTAGGCAGACATACATAGCTTAAGTTCATGAGAGTGGTTCTAAGTCAGAATTGCTCTGAACACACTGAGAATGCATGAATCATATGCACAGCTGAGATACAGATTGATATCTGAGATACAGATTGATATCCTGACGTGTGTATACAGTTAGTGAACACATGATGCACAGTATTTTAGATTTAAATGGAAGCCCCGGTCAGTAAATGTTGCAGTCTCATACCTGGATAATAAGCACCTCTGAGATTTTGTTTGGCCAGCAGCGAGGCGGTGTTGTATCATACTGCTTCTTATGCTTGACTAAGGCATAGCTGAGTGACAGCTGTAGGACAGAGATCAGTTACGGCTATGGAAGTGAGAGATTCTGGCTTGTAGGAGACAGTTCTTGGATGATAAACTGATGGGGTTTGTAGTTTTACTTAAAGCTGATTGTGTGATGTCCTCCTTTTTCAGTAGACTGAACTAGCTAAAAATAAGGATGTCATTAGAAGACTTTGAGTATGCTAAGGGGGACTAAGCTGAACTTAGAACTTCAAAGAATGTGTATGCTTTTTCTACAAGGAAGGCAAAATTACTGGGTGTTTTTTACAGATAGTTTTGCTAATTAGTTTAAACGATTGTCTTCATTTTCAAGAGAGTGAAAGATCAGCTTTTCCCAATGTTAGTATAAAACTGGTCGTAAGTGTGTCAGTTTATGGCTGACCATCTTTCTTTTGTGCTTTACCTCGTAACACAGCAACACAAAGCAAAATGGAACAGAAAGAAAATCATTCCACAGCAGTCCTCTACAGAGCCCTGAGAAGGCCTAACTGTTAGAAAAAAACTTTAAAGAAGTTGTTCTTGTAGAGCTAAGTGGTTTTTTGCTGATGAGTTCTCTTACCATAGCACCTGCAAACAAAAGTACGTTTGCCCAAAAACAGCAAGGAAGATTGTGAAAAGTGATCGACATCTTAAGCACAGTAGGTAAAAACCAGGATCTGCGTAAGAGTCTCATGGACAAGTCCTGGTCAGAAGTGAGCCTGTATTTTCACTTGCTGGGTTGGTGACTTGTTTTGTTTTTTGCTTAGTAGAAGCAGCAGAAAATGAATTTTAGTTTTAAATGTAACCTGCAATACTACATATAGCTTGAAAATCCTAGCAGAGTTAGTTTATTATTTATCATTATTTAGTTACTATTAGAGAATTTTATTTATAAAGGTAACTAATATTGCAGGTACTGACTTAGATCATTTGGGAGTTTAAGGGATATGGCGGCTAGTACATTGGTTCAACCAACTTAATGAAAGGTTTGGGAGGGTGTGTACACACATACCTGTGTGAGTAAACAACTAAAGAACCCGATATACTGACACAAGCCAGCAGAGATCCAGCGTGCAGAATGCCAGTTGTTCATCGTGACCCTGAGGAGACTTCTCTCCTCTATTACATGTAGCTGTCATGAGATACTTAGGGATCTAAGTGACAAACTGTTGAAAAATGTTAAGTATGAAAAAAAAGGGATGGGTTCTGCGTCAGAAAAAAAAAATCCAGCTTTAAAAATCAGTTTGACATAGATCAAAGAAATGGCATGGATGATGAAAGACACGGAGCTAATTGATGAGAAGTCCTTCTGGATGGATGGAGCTCTACTGCGATGTACCTCCTTGCACTGTCAGCACCAGGCTGATTTGTGTCAGCTTGTGGTGTTTAATGTTAGAGGTATGCGACCAGAAGTAGGAGCAGATTAGCAGCCTTTAAATACAGCAGGTTACTCGAGTGTTCCTTCACAGCCCCTCAGTATGAGCTGGGAGCCTGCCGCCCCCGCTTGTGCTTTGGGGCAGGAGCCATTGCTGGCTGGTCTGCATGAATGTTGAGGATGACTTTGAACATTTAGCTAGTAGACAGAGGTAAAACATACCACATTAATGCCTGGAAAACAGGAAGCTATTCCGGGCAAGCATTGCCATTGCTGGCTCTGCTCTTACAGGCTCATAGGCATCTGCTGCCAGCTGCAGCGTGGATCAGAAGGAGCTGGAGGGACCTTTGGTCTCACCTGCTGCAACCAGACTTGTGATGTGGGGACAGACAGACTTGTGTGTGTGTGTTAAATCTACAAATAAAGCCAGTTTCCAGCTAGCAAATGCAGTATATCTGACATATTTTGTGTACAAGGGTTACTAAATGCTGTGTATTTGCTGTTGGACACTTATTGTTTGGCCAAATACATCCGTGCTGTTGTTGCTTTACAGATTTCCCTACAGTCTGGCTAAGAGCAGCGGGAGCTCCCGTTCAGTTTGTGACTGCAGAGGTGTGCGCTTGGAAGTGATGGACCTTGGGAGGTAAATTACCAGTCTTAATTAATGATTTGAACATAATGGATACAACTAAATTTAATTTCTCTTACAAACCAAATGGTTTCCCTGGGCTAATTTTCTCCCCCTTTAGTTTCTGTAGCTTCCTCCTTACCTCTGCAATTCCTTTGACACGCACACATCCAGCAGATGGTACTAGGCTACAAGCAGCCCTGCCGGGAAGGCCAGGAGCGGCTGCTGAATCGGCCGGCCAGGTGTCATCAGAGCGATGTATTCACGAGCCTGCTAACGTTGCTTTCTGTGAGTGGCAGGCAGGCCGAGTCAGCTTTTCTGAAATCAAATGAAATTCCAACATGGATTGGTACCAAATCCTTGCTGTGAGCGATGCTCTGCCCGCTTGCACCTGGTTGGTACTGCATAGCTCCACTGCTGTCCTGGAGCAACTTATAATTTAAAGTATTTCAGAAAACAGAAGAAGGAGGCCAGAAACTAGAGTAGCTTTACGAACCTGTATTTTGACAGCCTTAAAGATGAGAAAACTCCCCTAATACATTACAAACGCTTCATTTGCTTTGGGCAGTTACTGTAATCCACCACACGAGCCCAGCCACCACCACCGTGCCTCCTTCCTCCCGCCCCACAACCGCTCCGACAACGTGCCGCAAATCCCCCGCCGGCTGCCCGCGGCGGGCTGGCCGCCCCGCTCAGCTCCCCGCTCTCCGCCCCGCAGCCGCGCGGTGCCAGCGCCGCCGGTGCCCTGCGGGCCGCCGTTATTGCGGGAGGGGTCGCTCAGGACTGCGGGGCCGCTGCGCTCCCCGCGCCCCCTGCGGGCGGTGGCGCGCGCAAACCAGGGCGCGCCGGCGCGGCAGCGCGCGGAGGGGGCGCGGCAAGGGGCGTGGCCTCCCCGGCGGCGGCGCGGGGCGGGGCGCAGAGCGGCGCGCCGGCTGCGCGGAACCCGCACACGGCGCGCTGCCACCGAGGGAGCGGGCAGCATGTGCCGGCCTGCGCTCGCCCGGCTGCTGCTGCTGCAGCTGCTGCTGCTGAAGCTGCACCTCGGCAAAGGTGGGGTCGGCGCGGCCCCCGGGGGAGCGCACGCCTCGGCTGGGCTCCCCCAGGGGATGGGGGAGAGGGTCGGGGGCAGCCCCGGGAGCGCCGCTCGTGGGGGTTGCGGAGGAGGGAGCGGGGGCCGTGCACGCGGGGAATGCAACGCGGCCGCTGGTGACAGGAGCTGCCACCTTTAATCCCTCTCTGAGGAGATTTGCGGCTCGGCAAAGCAGCGCTGCGCCTGCAAAGCAGATTTGCCCCGTCCCCCCGCCCTCAACTTCATCGGGTCGGTTCCCTTTTCCGGGGAGCGGCGCCCGCTCCCCTCCTCCCCGGGTACCCGGCCGTTTCGCCCCGGTAACGGGCGCGTGGCGGTCCCAGCATCGGTGCGCTTTTTAATTTTTCTTTGTCTTTCGCGTTCGGGATTCAACCATTCCCCTGTCATCCCGTGCCTCTAAAACGACGCGGGGAAGCTCGGGAACGGCCCCTGCCATCCGCGCACAAAGCGGCTCTGCCGTGCTCCCGCTGCCCGCCCCGAGCCGCTCAGCCCTGGCGAGCCCGGTCCCGGCCCCGGCCCCCGCCGGCCCCCGGGGCCCTGCCCGGTGTCGGAGCGGCCCCGGGATGCTCCCGGCGGCGGAGCTCTCCCCGCTGACCCAGGCGCGGCCCCGTGTCTCACAGGCGGCGTCAAGGAGTGCGAGGAGGACCAGTTCCAGTGCCGGAACGAGCGCTGCATCCCCGCCATCTGGAAGTGCGACGAGGACGACGACTGCTCGGATAACAGCGACGAGGCGGATTGCCGTGAGTGCCGGGGGGGCCCGGAAGGTCGCCGCTCCCAGCGCCTCTTTTTTATGAATGAATGAATGAAGTCGCGCCGGCCCCGGCTCCGGCGCTGATTGGCTGCCGGCAGCAGCAGATCCGTGACGCGGCCCCGCCGTGGCGCGCCCGGCTGGGCATCCCCCGCAGCGCCCCTCGCTGCCCGCCCCGGGGGGCTCGGCCCTCGCCGCCAGCAGCAGCCCTGCCTGGGGCATGGCACGGGAGCTGGGCAGGTGCCCGACCCCCTTGGGACCGCTACAGGTCCTCCCGGGAAAGTAGCTCGCTTTCCCACAAGGTGTGGGGCTGCTGCGTGGTTTGGGGTTTAATAGGTATTTGTGATCACGGTGAGGGGAAGGGGGTCAGCAGGCCGGCTGCTTGGCTCCTCGGCCACATAGCGCGGCCTGGTTCGTCAGTAATGTGAGGGAAGAGGGAGCAAGGAGATGTGTACTTCCTGTCCTGGGCAGGTGGCAGTCTTGCGTTCCCTTGTGGCGTGACCCTGGTGTGTGTGCGCAGCACCCAGCAAACTCTGGGTGCTTTGCAGGGCTGTGCCGTTATTACCTCTGTCTTATTTCGCTTAGTTAGAGCTTCTGACAGCCTAGGACAATGTGTGTCAACCCTGTAGTGTGAGAAGCATCTGTGAAAAGTTATGCACCCTGTAAGTCTTAAAACTCCAAATTAAAGATAATTCTCTGTAAGTTGCAAATATTACAGCAGACACCGCATATATCTCAAATTATCTTTGTAGGGTAATAGACATTGAACAACTGTCAGGTTGTAATTCACTGGACTCTTGAAAGTTTGTGGACCACAGGAACACATCAAGAAAAGTCACTGGTTATGTGTTCTCCAGTACGTGACTGTCCTGTTAGCAGCTTCACTGGTACACCTGTCTTGCAGTGAATTCTGAGTATGGAGAGTTTATGGAGAGCAGAAATTCCCAAGCTCTTGTTCATATGAAACTTGATGTTGTAACAGTAAGTCAGTAAGTTTAACATTTATATCTGATGCTTTTGTATTCAGAGGACTTGACAGGCTTTACACATGCATAAGTTTATGATATGGGCGGTTCAGCAGCGTTATTTAGTACAGATATAATAAACATGATTGATGTGGGGATTTTATTACCACATCTCAGACTTGGAATTTTTAAGATTGTAAGAGACACGGGGAGGCCACGGCTGACTGGGAACTAGCTTGGACTTGTGTGTAGTTGTACCTGAGAATATTTTCTCAGAAGTGTATGAGTTTCCAGAGAGAGTAACTGTGGAAGTGCCGGCAGTCTCGGAGCAGGCTGACCCTGGTATTCTTGGAGTCTTCTGGTTAAAAGCCACTCTGGGTACTGTTGTACAGAGGCCTGGTGAGCTGCAGGTGGGCTGTGCTTTGGGAGCTGCTGTTTCAGATGTTGGGATGACGGCTGGGGGAGCATCTCGAGGAACTGATTCTGCACCCCGCGCTCCACGTTGAGTGCCACTTTAGGCTTGTGGCCTGAGCTTCTTGCCTAGCACGAGTCAGTCAGTTGGAACCCATACCTGTTTCTTCTCTTTTTCCTTGTGACCTTCTTTTGAAGCATCGTGTCAGAAGAAAGAATGTAAAACAGTCCTGTTGAACATCTGCTCTACGTGAGCTGGGCTGTGCTAGGATGGTTAGGTCAACGATTGCATCTGATTTGGGTTTGCTTCAGAGGGTGTTTACTGTTCTTTTGAGGGTGGTAAAAATCAAGTGGCTACATTGTGGTAGAATGCTGACTTTTTTGGTGTTAGGAAAGGGAATTTTGGGATGTGAAGACATCAGGAAGAGTTTTTTGCTTTAATCTGAATTTGGCCTTTATTAGTAGTGGTTGAGGAACATACTAGAGAAATTACTCATGGACTGTTCATTTAGTTTGTATATATACAGAGAGAGACTTTGTAGTTGCAATTGTTCAGACTGGTTAAAGAAGCATTTTTACATGCATTTTTCTCACATTGTTTCAGAAAGCTTCTTTCTTTTAAAAATGTATACCAGTTTTCAGCATATGTAATGTTTAGAGTTATACTCACTGGATGAAAGAGTATGTTCCACGTGGTTTTGTTGCTAGATGCCACCTCTGTCGTTGCTGTAATAAATAGCTATTCATTTAGAAACTACCTTATGAACATATGCTCAGGAATAAATTGTTCTGGAAAACTCAGCGTGCTGGAGTGGTGACAGAGCGAAATGAAAACGCAGGTAGCCTGCTGGTGCCAAGTACTGATGTGGTGCGTGATAACCCCTGTAATTACTTGCTGATGCTTTTTCTGAAGCTGATAACATTTGTTATCAATGTATCAACATATTTGTAGCCCACTGCTGTTTATGTACATCCTCGCTTTCTGAAGAGACAGGATGGTCTTCATGCGCGTTAACAACCAGTTTGTGAAACATGCTTGTCCTTGTACATAGACAGTCTGTACACGCTGGAAGAGTTTGTAACTGAAAAGTTCTGGAAGGAGATGAATTGTTTTATTTTGTTTGTGGGCAAACGGGGTTGACAGCCTTGCAGCGCTGTGTGTGCTCCCTACTGCAAGCCGTCCTCACGTAGGCTGCCGTTGTTGGTGTTTTGGTGGTGTTTTTTTTCTCCTCGAGAACTTTGTTGTTATAATATTGGCTTTTTTAAAGGAGACTTAGACTAGAAGGAGAATGTGTTGGCAGTCATCCTGTATCGTCTCCTGAGAATGCGCTTTCTGTTCAGTAGCTTTCTTTTGCCATGGTTGGTAGTTCTACCTGCCTAGTGTCTGTGCAGATGTGTGTGTGGCCAGCTCAGGAACTGACGCGTGATCAGTAATCACTGTAGCACTTACACAGAGCAGGTTACTGCTTACTGCTTTGTGCGGTGTGTTAAGTTTATCTGAGGTTGCTCAACAGCCTTCTTATATATCATGGGGCTAATCCTTTCTTGGCGTGTAGCAGTTGACTTTCAAGGTTTTACGTGTGGGAAATGACTGATATAGTAGGAATCCAGTTTTGTTTTCTTCCTTGGAAAAAAAAAAGTTAGATTTTTTTTTTCCTTGAATTTTAATTGCTGTTGCTGATGAAGGAAGAAGTTACAAGCTCTCCGGCCACATGGTTCACTTGTGAGAGCAGGCACTAGAAGCTAAGTGAATGTCAGAAGCAGGATTTGAAACGTCATCCCTTGGTCAGCCTGGTAAGGTGCACATTCCATTGCAGACTGGATTGTGTATCACTTTAAATGATCTTTACAATTTCAGCATGCTTCAAGAGGCATCTTTACAGTTGAAATTTTATGCCTTCTTTCTTTTGGAAGGAATCTTTTGGATTTCTTCATTTGAACAAGTATCAGGTGTGCATATGCTTCGTATTTCATACTGCATATTTCAGTGCTACCCTGTCAAATTAAGTCCTTTTAGTAATGCTGGTGATTTAAAACAAAGGGCCACTGTAACAAACAGATGACTCTTGCAGTATGGAAATAAATTGCTGGGAATTTAGAGAAGAGCAGGAAAATAAGGATTACAGAAAGTGCCATGCCTGTTAGGGAAGGGCAAAAGAAAGAGCCAAATAGATACAGGTAGCAAGTATGAATATAGCTGCTGCCTCACAAAAAGTAAAGGAAACAATTTCTGGTAGCAAAGAAAGCAGTCAGGAAGAAAGGAGACAGTGTTCATTTGTCTGGAAGTGTTAACGAGAAGGAAGAGATACTAATTTTTGTGTGTTGCAGAAATATATAAAGCTTTTCCTCTGTTTAAACGTTTCACTGTTGATAAGCCTTAGGTATGGCAAAGAATATAGCCGCAAAAAGCAAGCGGTAGCTTAATCAGTTTCCTAAAATGAAACGAGCTGTGAGGCCACATCAGCTTTGTAGTAATCTGCCTGCAGGGGGACACATCCAAATGCAGAATTACTTACTATATGTCTCTCAGAGCTCCATTTTCCTTCTTTGTGTTGGGATACTTTCTCTGTTGTTGCTTTCTGTTACTGCTGTTCGCAGGGATGTTTTATACTGGGCAGGACTGAGGCTGCTGAAGGTATGAGACAGTCCAAAGGGAGTCACTGATTTCAAGGCAGTTCTTACATGCCTGGAATTCAGGGCAAACACTCGGAGCATCAGCAAACTTCCCCCTACCTCAGCCCGTGCCCTGCCTTGGGGCCCCACAGAATGTGACTGCAGAGCTGAGTCCTGCTTGCCTCGCTCTCCAGAGGAGGAAAGGCTCCTGCTCTCCGGCTGGCTTTGTGTGCAGGGAGTGTGCAGTTTGACTCCTGCTGCCTATGCGGAAGCCCAGGAGGCATCATGGTATTATTCTTCTTGCTTTTCAGCAAAAAATTTCATTAGAACTGGAATTTGGGAATAAAAATATATTAAAAGCCTATTTGAGAACTAAAATCTGGATCCCGTGAAGAGTTAAATATGTCCTGAGTGTAATGGTGTGCCGTGCTTGCAGGTGTTGGGATGGGACAAGGTAAGACAGCAGGTAGTCTCAATTGCCACAAACATTCTATGATTTTTTTGTTCTCCATTGTCTATTGCTCCAATTTTTCTTCGAGTTCAGCGTTGAGACGTTATTCTCTGTTCTGAGTAATTGCTGTATGTTACTCCAGAGATGTGTCTCTTTTATATTTATATATATATATATATATATCATACATTAGCATGTGGAGAATTTTAGGTTTCCTTGACATATGCACGATCATATGCTCTTGATTATGTAGGTGACAGATAACTGGGTTGGTGGCCAGCTTGCATGCTCATCCCAAAATGGGGAGCACTGGGAAGAGTGGTGCAGAGAGGCAGGACACGTTTGCTTGCGTGTCTACCTGTGCCTTGACTGCCCTGGTTTGTACTGTGTGGGTGTGCGAGCTGGTGTTTGAACTAGTTTATTGATTTCTTGTGTAACATGGTGAGTCTTGTCACTCATTTATCTTCTTTTCTTCATTATATTCTCGTTGTCTGTTCTGAGAAACATAACTTGCTTATTTCTTTGTTTCTGTGTTCTTTCCTCTTCTGCATCGTTTATGTAGAAAATCAAGCATTAAGTCCAAGTGTGAAACAAGTGTGCCGTTCTGCTTTTCTTTACCCCCTGGCACATATGCTTGGGGAGTGTTATTAACTCTAGGTGCAGCGGCTTTCCAGGCCGTGGTGCTTCTCCATCACTCCTGCTCAAGGTCTGGGAAAGAAATGGAGATAGGACTGGAAGAGGGAACTCGGGTGCATGGGAACTGGGGGCATTATGGTTACAGAGGGAAGAGAAATTGATTTTATGGACTGCTGCTGTGCTATGCCAAGAAAGCACATGAATAGCTCTAGCTACCATTACGGGAAGAAGCCGAGATCTGAACAGCTTTCCTGAGGTCAAGGAGAATGAGAAGATTGAAAATAATGATTAAGTTCAAGAAGGAAATGATGAAAGTGCAGTCAAAACTGACAGTGACTTGGTTTGTTTATCAAAGAGCTCAGAGCTCTCATTTCAGAGGATATAAAAATATTCTACATTTTGAACCAAGGTAGGCAAGCTTCACCCAGAGCATTTTAATGTATAAAAAGATGAAACAAAAGTCAATGTAGACCAGCTCTCTTTGTCTGCGGTATTACACACCCAGGATTAGCATGCATCTTGAGATGTGATTTCTTACTGATTGCTGTTGGAATGGAAGATACTTGGGATAATTTCATATTCATCAGAGGATGTTTAGAGATGAAGTGAATAAATGCCAATTATGAGGCTGGAGGAACCAAGTGGAACATGTTGGTGAACACGTTAATCTGATGCACCTGGACTCAGATTGCCCGGACTAGAGAGAATGAGGTTTCGTGACTCCATTGTCTCTGTAAAGAGACGTTAAATGCTTGAGGCTTGAAGTTTAAGGCTTGACAATGTCTGACAGCTATTGATCTGCTCATCTGTTTCTAATAGAGCAGATGCACAGCTTTTGTTGCAGCTAGCTTTTTTAATGGCACCAACTTTTTAAATTCACTGGCAAATTTACCATGTATTTGGTGTGCCACTGAGACTATGACATGCTCATGAAGATGTGTTCATGGTGGTCTTGATTTGGCATGAAGTCCTCCTCATCCTTGCACTGTTCACATCCAACATCGCTGATAGCCTTTTTTCTTCTCCCCAGGTTTTCCCTGCTAATTCCCAAAATGTTGCCAGCACACGTTACTGCCGAGTTCTGCTTTCCCGTGCCATCGCATGCCTTACAAATGCCGTAAGATGTCAGTTTTCCTTTCTGTGCTTTGCCCAGGAAAACAAATCAGTGAGCCGAGTTTGAGTGACGGGGATGAAGATTTGTGTTGCTGCTTGTTTTCCTGCGCGGTGGCATGTCCTTGGTAGAAAAGCAGGCTGCCTGTTCCAGCGCGCTCTGCTGTGAGTGCAGACAGCTGGTTCTAGCCAAAGGGAAGCCTCTGCTATTTTACGGCGCTTGTGCAGGAAATGTTAAAAATGTCGAGTGTAATTTTTCTAACTCTGTTTCCTGATAAAATTATTAGTATTTAGCTAGCCACGAGGGAAATAGAGGGGGTAAAAGGCCCTGTGAAATAATTAATGCAGATTTTCTGCTGTGTGAAGAATTCCATCTGAAATTCAAGAGATAACAAACTGATTAGATTTTAAAAGTTATAATAGTGCTGCGAGCTAGTTGAAAAATAAACCTAAGCCCATCCAAACTGAAATGTTATCAAGAACCAGGTTTCCAACCCAGAGAAGCTGGAAGACTTTAAAAGGGGGATTAGAGCTCCAGCTCTGATCTCTCTGTGTCGTGCCCTAATAATGCCCTGACGGCCCACAGTTCTGCATCTGGCAGGGACGTGACTTTTCCCCAGGAGCCGAGGCTGAGCTGGCAGCCCTGTGCCCTCCTCACGATGAGGTGAGTGGATGGTGTTGGGGCTGTCCTGCAGACGGGAGCTGGCGTTGGGGTGCCTCGTGGTCCTACAAGAAGCTGGCAGCAGAGCCAAGAGCGGCCGTGAGGTCTCCTCACTACCAGTCCAGTGCTAAACACGCTCAGCCGCGTTGCTCACTGCGGGGGTACCTGTCGAACTGGGGGAGTATTTCAATTTTCCTCCAGGCTTCCTGCCTTTTTCGGGCTAAGCTAAGGCCTGGCAGGCAGGTTACCTTTACAGGAAGTGCCGAGAGGGAGTGTTAAGAAGCAGGAGATAATGGGATTTATGGTTGCCTTACAGTAAGACAGGTAGCCTTTGGGCTGTAGCCATGGGAAGTGAACTTTGCTGCCAGATTTTTTTCTTAGAGAAGACGCTCTGTCTCTGATCTATCGGTAATATTTTTGCATTATTAATATCTATTAAATGCTTGAGAGCATGTGTGGCACTGCACCAGGACCAGAGCAGCCGGGGCTCAGTTTCCATGGCAGCAGGAGCACAGTCCTGTACTTGCAGAACCAGAAGGGCTCTTTTTGGCAACTGCTCTCTGTGCTCTGATTACTTTTTCTTTGCAAAGATAGATATCTAATTTAAAATCTAATTTATTAGTGCTGCAGAACCTTGTCTGTCCTGCGTGAGAATTTTGCCTACTGTAAGTTTCTTTATCTTTTCTGGTCTTCTAGCTTGGTTTCCGTAGCTTCTGTGGATGCGATTTCTTTTCCTTGCAAAACACTGAATGGGGGAGGGAAGAGGGTGCATTTCAATCCACTGAAAAGATGGAAATCTGTTTATTTTCATTAAATTTGGATATGTTACTCTGTTTTAGACTCCTGTCCCTTTCCAAATAGCCTAGAGCACAGTTTTATCAATTTAAGAAAATAATGTTGAAGAGGCTGTTGTGTACAACTGACAGTAAACTCTAACTGTACTTCCCCACTCCCTTAGGTAACTGCTCCAATTCCAGGTTTTAAACTTGTTTTGTATTTTAACTGGCATTGTTTCATACTTTTTTAATGCTTCCTTCTTAGAGACATAATACATGTTACAGTGTACATTGAGGTGATATTTTACTTGATTTCAGAGGGTGAATGAAAAGTTTCTTTAAATCCCAAGTCTGCGTTCAGCGGTGCGTTACCCAGTACAGACTTTCTGTCTATCTTTGCTTTGCCATCTTTGTCCATGTGTAAAGTTAATGCAATTAATTTCTTTGGTGGCTTTTCAGGGTTTTTCTATTTTTGTTGATCTAGATGAATAAGATTTCCAGGTGTTTTGCATGGGTCTCCTACCATAGCAGCTGCTTGGTTTGCTGATGTAGCAGTGATTGTATACCAGTAAGGCTTGCTGGATTTGCTGGACCTGTTCTGTCCAGATCTGATGCTACTTGGCATGATCCAGGGAGTAGTTAAAGAGCATAAAAATCAGAATTAGCAGGAGCAGTGAATATGCTTGTGCTGAGAATAAGAGCAGGTGGCAGGTGATGTCTTTTTCAGATGTAAACTTGCAACTGTTCCCGTAGTCTCCTCCTGGATCACAATGGCAGCTACGCAGCTACTTGCAAAGAGAGAGTAATGCCCCAGTTTCTTTGATAACTAATGTCTGTGCTGACTGATATAGGCCAAGAATTATACCTCCTTTCTCTGTAACTGCGAGCTTCTATTCATACTAGCGTAGTGGCGTTACGCTCATTACACATTTGTCATCTGATGGCTGGTTAGCAGCGTAGCTTTCTCTAAATCTTCATACAAGTGGACTAAGCATTATCTTATGGATGCGAAAAGTGGTGCTTAGAGAAGTTATCCTTTGCCCAAGGCTGTGGAGTGATTCAGCAACTCATTGTGAACACCAGTGACTCATGAAGAATGTTCCCAATTTCTTGTTTTCTGGTCCATTATCACATTGTTTTACACAGATAATCATGTTCCTTGGATTAAAGGACTGTTCAAGGGCTTTGCCTTTGCTTTTGTTGTATGCAGTTTGTCAAATATTCAGAAAAAACTCAGCGTTTAGATAACTAAAGATTTTACTGGTGGGTCAAATGCAAGAAGTGCTTCAGAGGGGCTGCTACCTGTATTTCCTATCAAAGACACACAGCAAACATGAGCATTTGAGAATAAACATGGTACTTGTTTTGGTTTTAAAAGTAGACTTCTTTCTTCTCGTACATTCTAACGTATCCTAAAGAGTAACAGAGCACAGCCTGTATACAGGCGGTCATCAGTGCAGCCACTTCTTTAGCTGGCCAGAAGTCCTGGTTTTGAGACTGCTCATGGCAGGCTTTTTATTGCTCAAAAGGTTTTCTGTTTCACATGGGGACGCTGCCTCTCCTGGCCTCCTTCACCTCCGTACCCGCACCTTGCTGCTACCTAAGCAGTAGCTATTGATGTAATTTATCACTGGTGCACGTTGCCTTAATGAGTTCTTTGTAACATATCCTTGGCTGGCAAGAACCAGGGTGAATAGGGAAGTTTAATTCACTATTAAGTATTTTATTACTGCCTATCTTTTCTTTTTGCCTTTCATGTGTAAAACAATGATAGCATTTGCCTTGAATCGATCTTAAGTTTGCACAATGAAACTCATTTCTGCTAGCTTGGTAAGTAGGGCTGCACCCTTGCCTTCATGGCAGTGACAGCATTTACATCAGCTGGGTACTACTAGGTGGTCCCTTTGGGTTTATCCTACTCTTTAGGCATGACTTTTACGGGAAGAGTTCTTTGGTGGATGATAACTAGTTTCAGAGGGAAGCTGTGGAGCAGTCTCTGCCAGGATCACATTGGTGTATTGAAATTGCATGCCCAACTTCAAGGAATTGCCCTTTGCTGGCTGATTTCAGTTCCCTTTTACATGAGAGCTCTTCAACGCAGAATTTTGTACAACTTTTAAAAAATAGTGTAATAAGTATATTTGCCCAAGGTCCCAGTGCATGTTGATTGCTGAAGTTAAATAAAGATTAAGGAACTGTGTTGTCAGGTGCTGAAAAGTCTCGCATCTGTCCAGTTCACTTACTGGAGGGACTGATGGTGGCATGGCACTTCAGAGAGTGTGAGTATGGAGCAGGGGAGAAATCCTGGGGCTTGTGGTAAAAATCCAGGTAATCTCTTCTAGGGAGTGTTGATAAACAACATAGTTTTCTTTTGTGGCTATAGATGAGCATGTGCCTGAACGCTGTGGAGCCTTTCCCAGGCTTGCAGTCAGCATCTCATTGCTCTGCTAGAGTCCTTTTCCTTCAAGTCCTTCTGCATGAGTTTAGCCATTAATTCTCGTGGCCCTGTTTCTCAGAGTGCATCCTCAGCAGCAACGCACAGAGCCTTTACTAACACCTTCTCTCGCTCAGGCAGTGAAGGAAACTGCAGAGCTTGGCTGAGAGCAGCAGGCATTTCTTCACATTTGATTATGCACAAAATTATGTGAACGCTGGCAGCCTGATTTTGTGCAAATAGTTGTAGAAAGGATTAATGGCTCCTGTGCAAATGCTGCTCACCCTGCCTGGATGCATTTAGCTTTTTTTTTTATACGTTATTTTTAAACTTTGAGAACAAAAGTGAGGTTGAGGCAGTGCTGTTTAGGGTGACATTGCTGGAGACAGGAGTTGATGTGGAGCTTCACACGTTTACTGCTGACTCCAATTGAGTTGAGGGCAGCTGGACACCAAATCACCGGGCACGCTGTGAAATGATAACCTAGAGGATGTGTGTTCACAGAACAAAAGACATCACCTGTCACTGAGCTGTTCTGACCTTCCAGCTTTCAAGGTCAGGACTGAGATATTCAGCACCATGGGAAGTGTAGCATTCCTGCAGCAAGAGTCAGGTTTGTGCTGGGCTATCTGGAGCCCTCCGTTTATAGGGCTGGTGCCCTGGCAGCTTCACCTGTGCATGCTCAGCACACTAAAGAGTGTTTCAAGAAAACCTGAAACTGAAATATTTTTTTCAGAGGCAGTTTTTTTCCTTCCTTCTCTGTGCAAGCTGGATAGCTGTCAAAGGGATGTCCATAATAATAAGGTTTGGACAGTGATCTTTGTTATTCACAAAGGTTCATTTTCTATACCGTGTTGTGCTGGCTTCATTACCATATCACAGGGTTAATTTTAGGGTGTAAAAAAGATGCTTCTCTGGCAGTGAAAACCACAGAGTGGGGAGGAAGTCAGCTGAGTAGAGGACCTAATATGTGCCTTTTACTTCCTATCAGATTTTTTTTTCTTTATGTGGAGTGCGAGTTTGATTGTGGCATTAGAAGCATATTCAATGACTGGTTTAGGGCAGAATATGCTGTATCGTTTCTGAGTAGTGTTTTCTCCCTGCTATTTATTTTTGATGAAGTGTGGGATTAGGTTTCTTAAGGGAAAGAACAAGCCTGATGAGACCTAGAACAAGAAACTGAAATTCCCAAAAGCTTTTCTTTAAAAAAAAAAAAAACACGTCTGTTTTTGTGACTGTGGTATACCTGAAAGCTTGTGTCATCTCTGCTTGAGCTGGCTGGGGGTGAATTTCCTATGGAAGAGGCTTTTTGGCGCATCAGCTTGACCTTTACCATAGGAAAAGGGCACGTGTAAATGTCATTTTTCTATGGTAACCAGCTAGGGACTATCTGTTAGCGTGTTGTTTTTTACTCTGCTTTTATAAGAGCAGAGATTTTTACAGCAGTTTGACCTATAAGGGTTTTGCAAGTTTCACTATCTGACATTGGATAAATTCCCATCGACAGAGGGAAAGGAGAAAAGATTCATACTTGTTACCTCTGAGAGAGGGGGAGAGAGAGAATTCTGTTTCTCATTGAGTAGGACTTGGAAGGTCCAGGATCCCATTTCATTCTGAAGTGTTAGCAATCAAAATATTCCAGCAGAATTACCTTGGGATTTGGGGAAGATACTTGCTGTATGTTCTGCTCTAATTAATTGTGGCATTTGGCGGGGGTTTTCTTACTTCTTTAGTCTACAGACGGTACCGTTCCCTGATGTTGAGACTTGAAGAAAGAAAACATTTTGTCAGCGGGGTGGCTCAGCCTGGTCTTGCCTCTGCAGAAGTCTGCGGAAATGCCGATCTGTGAGTTCACAGCGCTGGCTAACACCACGGCCCTGTAGCTTCATAGCACAGGCCTGACCTCCTCCCCGCCAGCGGAGCTTTGCGGGGCTTGGCATCTAGCTGGAAAATCTGCTGCTGTGGGCCCAGAGGGCTGAAAGGAGGCGGCTTCGTGTGGTTCTGCTGAGAGAAAAGCTCTGGTCGGCCTCACTGAGCCCACGGGGCTGTACCCACACAGCTGTGCTGGCAGAGCCTCCTTCACCTCGTGTCCAGGCAGGGCTCACCTTGGGCACGTTTCATCTCCTGAGGTGAGCAGCGTGAAGTAACCATGGGGGGAGAGCAGTGTTGTCAGGGGAGCATGCTGGATAAAATACCACATTTTTAACTGATGTTTCAAGTCCTCTGCTGTTTGGACACAGCTGTCCAAAAAAAAACCCAAACCAACAAACCACAGACACAGCTGACAATGAGGAACCTTTCCAAGCTTAAAAGTCAATGTTTTCAGTCCGTTTTTTTTTCACAAAAATGTTTTCTATGGTAGTTTTCACTAGGATATTGCCCTGTTTTATTTTAGCCTCCAGAAATACACAGCGTGTCATTGTGGGCCTACAGAAAGTCAAGGTCTGCTCCTGGTCAGTGATGTGCTTTCTGTAATTGTGCACATTGAGGTGGGTGTTACAGCAGTGCAGGCAGCAATGACGGTGTGCAGGAGAAGGAGCAGGCTTGCTGGGAAGATACTGTGTTTGAGGAGAGCTCCTTAATTGCAGGTAAGTGGTCAGTTCCCACCTGGCTACGTCCAGAGCAGACTCGAAGAGGGATGCAGCAACTTCTGGTCTTAACACTGCTTTGTCCCAAATGAGGATTAACTCCTCTCTAATTCTGCGTTGGAAAGGAAAGCACAGTTTTGTTCCATTCCTGATCTCATGCAGCTCCCAGCTATGCCATCGTGTGAGGACTTGCCATAGGCAAGCCACGATAGTGAGAGCTGATGTGCAGCCCCACAGCCACAAAGATGGAAACCATCCACACTTTATTGACTGGGCATTTGCTCTGTGTGGCATAGGGGTAGTGCGTAGACCTGAACTCTACACGGGGATACTAAAAGAGCAGGAAATATTTAAATTGTATTGTGAGCCCGTGGGTGGCAGTAAAGTACCCAACTGTAGCCTTCATTTGCCGGTGCATCTGGTGTTACCCTGCCCCAGACAGTGCACATAGCAGCAGTTACGGCTTCTCCAGGCTTGGCCCAGTTCACAGCCTTATCTGTGGCAGCAGGAATGGACCCGAAGGCAATGAGCAGCATTTTGGTCCCACAAAGCGGCGTGCAGGCTGTGCTTCTATCACCCCATCGGTTTGAGTACCCCAGGCAAAGCTCCTTGTGCTTCCTGCCAGTCTTGAATCCCGGCCTGACAATGGATGGGAAAACCCCAGTATTATTGCTTTAATCCACTTGCTTATGGAAACACTTGAAGTTCATGTTCTGCTTTAGATGTTGCACAATATATTCAACTGACACACACACACACAGCCCCAAAAAAACCCAAGAAATCCAACCCTGAGCCATTTGGAGAGGCTGCTTCTCCTGCTAAGCTGCAGGCTATCAAATTGCACCACAGATCTCTTGGTGAGTTCAGAACAAGTTTATTGTCTCCGTGTGAGTATTTAGTGAGTCATTGTAAACTTCTGCAACATTGTCACATCAGTGTTGTAACTCCATCCTGCTTTTTCAGTTCCCATTCCCCTGCTAATATTAGAAGCATTTTCCTGTAGTATGAAAATACGAAAACACTTCCAGAATAGTAGAGTTTTAGTTTGGCCACAGCATGTGGCCAGGCAGGATTGCCAAATGTGAGCAAGCACTCTGTGTTTCTGTCCCTGATGTGCACTTGTGTATAAGTAAGTGTGTGAACTTGATGGAGATTTGTTTTGATGAGCTTTCGCCAGGTCTGACTTCTGCTCAAACAGCATTAAGTCTGAATAAGTGAACCAAATAAACTGCCTTTGTGTGTTCCAGCATTCTGTCTCTCCTCCACGTGAAGAGGAGGTAACAGCGGTTCAGCCCTGCCAAATCTATTATATTGCAAAGTTTTTCTAGGAAAGCGGCTAGAGGGTAACATTGTACTGCTCTTGGAAGGATCCCTGTGTCAGGGGATGTTGCTCATGAAGGTGTCTTGCAGCTCTTCTGGGGACGGCGTTCAGGGGCCATTTTCTGGGGGAACACGCGGTGAGATCCAGGCCTGCTGAAGGGATGCAAAGCAGTTCTAGCTGTGGGATTTGGGGGCTTCGGAGAACTCTGTCAGCCGTTCTCCTCTGGAACAGTCTGCGTCCCTGCGCAGAGTGCTTGTAGTGTAAACTTGCCTGGCACTGGAAGACAAGGAAGCCTGAAGAGAAATAAAATGTCAGCAGGGCTAAGAATGAGACCCATATGCACGGTTTAGTGAGCCAGCTGGAAACTCAGCCACATCTGAACTTTGTGGTTTTAATAAATGGAGTTTGTGATGCTGGTTGAGGAAACATGCCCAATGTGGAGAATCTATAAAGAGCAGAAGGAGGATGCGATAGAAAAGGCAGGCTGAAAGCTTGACAAAACGTGACCCTGTTTCAACAGGCTCTGTGGCAGGCTTTTCCCTCCTCTGCCAAAAAGGCTGTAAGCTTTTATCTTCAAATGTCATCGAGGGAAGTCCTCATCTGGAAATGAAGAGCTGTCTGTGCTCAGGCAGTGTGTTCCTTGGCCTCAGATCGCTGCCAGTAACTGCGACGGTGCGTTTCTCCATCACATAGACTCATCACATAGACCTCACCAGTTCTTTGGGGTTAGTAGCTCCCTGTCAGCATCAGATAGTGCCAGCTTGATCCCAGTTGTCAGTGCTGTAAAGGTGAGCGGCTTTCCCTATCTCACGACGGAGTTTGGGGTGACAAAACACACACCGAAACTTACCGAGCAGCAGATGCGCAACAGGAAAGCAGGAGACCTCTGCACTGATTTATTGTTGCTATTTCCTGGGGGACTGGCTTTGCATATAGAAAAGTACAGCTGTCAGCGCAGAGAACTGGAGGGATGTGACCAGATATCAGTAAGGTGTGTCTTCTGCTGCAAGAAGTAGCAATAGGAAAATAAAAATGCCCATGTTTCTGTTCGGCTATTAGTGGGGCAGCTAGGCCCCAACAGTGATACTTCGGTTATTCAGTAGATGGCCTACTTTTTAAATGAAAGCCAGAAGTCTCATTATAGCCATGGAGAGATGCTGGGTTCTCAGCTCTTTTAAAATGTTATTCAGGCAAGGGCAGGGACTTGGTATAAAATGCCTTTTTATTTTATACTGGTCCCTTCCTAGGTTTGCACTGAGAAGCCTCCTCAGCTCTCGTTTCCCCAGTTTACACACTTGTGAGATGGGGAAATGGTTTGTCTTTATTTTTGTAAAATAATGCAGTCCGTGTATGGTCAAAAGAGTGGAATTAGGAGCTTGGTATTGCTATTTAGCTTAATGTGTGTGCTTGCAAACAAAATCAGCAAACTGGCATTTGGTCAAGAGAAGCAGCTTTCAAGTTTAGAGGGACGGGCTTTTGAATCCAGTAAGAATATTGAATGCAACCCAGATGGCATCCTGGAGGGAAGTTTTGTGGCATCAATTAGCTTGTAGGTGACCATGCTTCTAGCCAACTGTGAATAATTTGGCAGCTTGCCACTTGACTGTTAGCGCAAATTCAGAGCAATGAGATGAAAGAGAGATCCTCGGAGACAAAGAGAACGATGTCTTCACTTGAGGAAAGAGATTTGCGGATACCGTTTCTTAAATGATTTAAACTGTCTGCTCTTGTACAGCCACGTAGCTCAGCCTCATTTATATACACTTGTCTGCCCCATCTGTATAAATAAACCTGTTTAAAACTTTTCTTCTGTCAAATTTCACTTACTGTAATTTAATGTCAAGAAGGAATCTGAAAAGGGCCACCAGTAGCTGGACCAGTGCCCTTGTAGCTGTTAGAAGGTGAACTTAATTTAATGTTTCCCTCTGGAAATATTCTTACCTGGATTTTAGGGCTTGAGTATTTCTACTGCAGGTTAAGACTAAATGAAGCTGTTACACTGTGGTCTCAAAAGGATCCGCAAAATCTCTGAAAAGCTAACTGTAGCGAAGTAGGTTGTGGTACTGTAGTTTCTTATCAGTCCACTGAGAACTGAGTCTAAAGAACGGTGAGAGCAAACAGCCATTACGGGATAGCTGGGGGACTGTGACTTACCTGATGGGAGAACGAATTGGAATCGGTTCTTGTTGACTTGCAGAATGCACATCAGCTTACAGAAATGTTTCTACAGGGCTTTTTATTATGTATTATTTTTAAAGCCTATTTTAAAGGGACTTAAAATCATCTCTGTGTCTCAGGTGCCAGCATTTCAGATGGCTTTTGCATCTGTACAATGAGGGATAATTAGGTTTGTAGAGCAGATGTTCTGGAAGCCTGCACTGCAGTATGCCTGGCTGTTTCTGGCTGCAAAGATTTACTCCTGGGTGCACTTGTTTCCTTTTTATGTAGGAGAACTGCAGATTCCTGAACAGTCTTTCTGTATCCAGTAAGGACATCAAGATCTCATACCAGATTTAATCAAGTGCTTCACTAAGAGCTTTAGAAAGCAACAGTTTTGCTCCCAGGAATTTATTTCAGCTGCTTAATGCTGAATTTTTACTTTGCACTGAAACGTGTTGTGGCTTGTCAAAATGGGCAGAAGTGTTTGCAAAGAAATAATGATGGTGAAGACTTGCACTCCATTCTCCTGAGGATTAGCAATAAAAACAAACGAGAACAACAAAACAGGGAAAGTGGAATTACACCATTATCAGAATTGCATTCTGTTGTGCCACGCTGGCTGTTGGGGAAAGAAATGGATTTTGTAAATAGCCAGATAGGAACAAGGCCATGAATTGTGAATGTGGAAGTAAGCTAAGAGTGACCCAGGACTAGCCTGATAAAATACAGAATGTTCTTTGTGGAACTTTTTGGTCTGGAGATGTCATTTTGCTCAGCTTTATCACATCACACAAGGCTGCATGCTTCTCCCAGTGTCGCTGTTCTTAAAAGTGCAGCATTTTGCTTTTGAAAAGCATTAAATGGAAAAAGCTATTAAATTGAGTTTTTTTATCAAAAAGCTGTATCTGACTTTTTACTGAACAGATAAAATTATGTGCAGATGTGCTTTCCCTCTTTATTTTTTCTGGTATGCCTGTTTTTTTTTTTTCAGAGACGAGAGCTTAGGCAGGTGATCAGCCTTTCAAAAGCCACCAATTTGCTTCCACTTCAGAGGTGACAGGTCTCTTTCAAAAGTGGCTTTGCAATGTCATTCCTTCTGGCACTAGTCCAATACAGCACACTCATTTATTTTTACAACTTCAAAAAGATTTGCTGTGAGAAACAACAATAGCTTCAAGGAAGGAACTGGCGGCACAGCACTGGAAAAAATAAAAGCTTTCAAAACTTCACAGGAGTGCATATGTGGGAAGAAAAATGCTACACATTCAAAATGATTCAGTAGGAGACTTTCAGAGGTGTGTGCTTTGAACTGGGAATAAGGAAAGGACAGTAGTTCCTTGTTTCTATTTTACAGCTGCTGAGTTGGGCTCAGTTACCTTCCTATACCAAGCAAACTCATCTCCAGTTGTAAGTCAGTGGAAATTGCACGGACTTCCTTGGTGTAGTTCGTGCATTTCACGGTAACGACTGAAGAAGGAAACATGCACTCTCAGGCATTTTACAAGGAAAGCCAAAGCATAATGTTATTTTTAGATGTGATTTTTTCAGATGCCTGCTGAAAGAGCTTTCTCTCTCTCTGCTTTGCATAATAATGAACCAAGCAATCAGATCTTCATGTAAATAAAACTTGCAGCACGCTCAATCAATATTTTTTTTTGCTTGGCAGGTATAGAATAAAATCACAGAAAAGCTGGTTAGTTTTCACAATTAACGCTGATTTTGCAGCACTAGTCACCATTTTAAGAGTCACCTGAAATCTAAGTCCCTGCAAAATCCTGGTCAGAGATGTTTATTTTTTTCTTTCTCCAGAAGTTGCTTTGTCATGGCACTCTTCTGAGGACTTTAATTTTCATATCACTTTTGGCAGAGTCATGTTTGAGTTGCACATTTTTCTCTGAATGCTGCAGTAATTAGAAACACGTCCTAACAACATGCTGCCAAACTCAGCTGAGTGACTTTCCTCTCACACTCAGAAGGATGAATCCTTCTCGTGCCTGATGCACAGAAAGGTTCAATTCTTTCCTCTCAATTATTTCCATAGTTTATTCAGTGATCTATCAGAGAGAACGCAATCAATGCGGTAGAAGGTTGCTGTGCATATGCAATTTCTGTTGCGGGTGAAGTTCAAAATCTCTTTCAGTTTTCCCTTGCTTCTTTCCACAGAATCCATCCAAATTTTTCTAATATCTTCTCAGGGCTGTGCACAAGGGCTGCTGGATGAACTGTCCAAAACCGAGTGTGACAGTGCTTCCCCTGTGCTGCTGTCAGGAGGAGAGGGAATAGTGCACTGCTCCCTTCTGCTACCAACAGTGGGAAGACCTTGTGAGGGGCACTGTAATATTTTAGTATCTATTAGGACAGTCCATTTTCTTTTTAACTTGGAGGCAGAAAAGCCTCACAAAGCTCTAAGGCTCTTACAACTTGGAAACTTAGCTGCTTATCATCAGTACCGAGAGCTGAACTTTAAATCTAACGCAGCCAAAGGTGTCCGAGGCTAACACAGTCATTTTGGAGGTATTGGGCTGCTTTGAGAAACAAAATCATTAATCTTCAGAGTAGACAAGACCCTGATTTAACCCCTAGGCCCCCTACTATGTCTGTTGTGTTGATGTATCACTGGTCAGTATAAGAAGTCCAGTTTAATCCGTAGATAGAATTTGAATTTTGGCTTCCAGGTTTGGAAGCCAGAGCTGCTACTCTTGTGGGATCCATCTGCTTATTCAGGAGCTGTGAGGACAGTAATTTTTCCATTTCCATGTCGCAAACACTCATGTTCTTCCCTCTCTCCCCAAGGTTTCTGGCACAGTGCTGTGTCTTCTCCTAGTCATTGTGTTTAGGCTCACATCTTTTCCATACTCGTGGGACATTTTTAATTTATTTTTTTCAGTTTTACCATGGTAGATACTGCTCAGTGGTTTTGTTGTATGACAGATCTGAATTTAAAAAAAAAAAAAAAAAGCTTTTTGTATTTTGTAGAAATGACAAAAGGAGGACTTGCCTCTTATATGCTGCTTTGGTGGTGAGCAACTTCGCAGGCTTACACACAAGCTAAGAATTCATTTCACGTGTCCCAGTGTGACCTGTGCTGGTAGGCCTGGTATAGACAGACCTGTGGTGCCTGTGCCATCTTCACCTTTACGTCTGCAGACGGAGGGGTGGTGACATCACTTCTACAGGCTTCGTTTAGCAGCACCAAAACCTGAGGAAAAGTGTAGTTTGTTTTCTATTCCTCTTAAAATCCTCCTGCAGAAAGAGTGCAAGGATGGTGGCAGAACTTAGAAAACCAACAGCTATTAGGTGTGACTGCTTTCCTCCCATAGAGGAATAATATTTTATGGTCAGTGCTTATGCTGACCTGAGACGAAGCAGGGCCTTGTGTGAAATGTTTCACAGGCAGTTACCAGACCAGAGCTTTCCAGAAAACATTCCAAAACTGCCAAGATGCTCCCCAGCTTTCCAGTCCAAGTTGTATCACTCACAGCAAGCCTGCTTTTAGGATTTATGATGGATTTCTCTTCCATTTGACTTTTGTATTTTGGAGTAAACCATACAAATCTTCGATCTGGTGCCTCATCTAATCACCTCCTGTACAGTATTTTTCTGAGATGAGTACCTGAACAGCATAAACAATCCGTGACACTAGTGCCACTGATTATGGCTAACGAGTGTTTTTTTTTTTGAAGCATTCTCGTAAACAAACCCAAAGTCAGACTAGCAATATTTCAGGCTACTGCTTGTTTTTTATTGCTTTTTATATTTCTGCTAAGTTTAATTTGTAATGTTTCAAATTTGGCCATATACAATTGCCATTTTTGGGGGGGTCTCTGAGCTCCCTGGCCCTGTATGGAAATGTAAAAATCTTTCACAGATGAACACAGAGCAAATCTCTCCCATTTTACAAAACTTAAAAGGTATTTTCTGTTTGGGTTTCTGTGCTCATTCTCACGTGCTGCTGACTGACTGCCATCAAAGAGGAGGTATGTACAGGCTGAGATTTGCTTTCCATCAGTGAGGATGCTAATTCAGAGCTCTCTTTCACACAGGCTGCCACTCTTATAATCTTAATGAAGTTCCTATAACGATAATCATCTTTGAGACCTCTGCTTTGTTTTCAGACTTGATTGAAATTAATCAGCTAGTTTGATTAGTGGATGTTAGCAGGAGGTGGAACTGACAGAAAAACAGCATGATCACATTGGCCTTGTGTCTGTAAGATACAGCAGGCTACGAACAGTCCTTATTTCTGACTGGAGCTCCAGCTTTGTCTCTGCCAGTACCAGGGGTAAGTTACAGATCCGTAACGCAGACATCTAGTGGTTGAATTACATACTGCAAATAGAGGTGTTCGTAGCGTGTCGCTGGGGCTCCATACATCCATTTTTTCGCAGGAAAGATACTTCCAAAATGAGAGACCTATCAATGCTCACAGTTCTAGAATAACGAAAAATTGAACCTGTTTTGTAGGTGCAGTTGGTTGCGCTCTGCAGAGTGGGGAATCAATGCAGAAATCCCTGGGATAAGCAGGAAGCTGGTAGTTTACCAGTGGGAGCAGATTTATTGCTTACATTGCTGGTCTGTGTTATGGAGAAGTAGATGGATAAACTCAGGGCTTAAGGCTGCTGTAAAAATGCAGTTCAGAATCAGAGGAAGGCAATGAGATTTTGGTTTGGGATATTAATTAGTTTACATGTTGATGCAGATATTCCTTATTTATTTTTCTGTAATCCACAGGCATTTTCTTCTGCATTTTATCTTCATAGTAGGTTTTTTAGTGTACATTTAGATGAAATTTGGGTTATCCCTGAAATGTGGTTGTCCACCTTGGCTCAAGGGACGCTCGTCAGGCTGCTGTGAGGAGATCCAGACTTGCTTTTGTTCATGCTGAGGTTGAGCAACTTTCTGGCCTTAGTCCCGGAGCGTTTGCCTTGAGATTCAGACTCCGTGTCAGGGACACCCCTTCGGCAGCGGCGGCCTTGCCCAGGCTGTGAAATCTGTGCTGTTTCTCGCAGGTCTCAAGTTTGGCTTGTGGCTCGTTCAAGTTCACTTGCACTTCTGTATACGACTGTCAAGGTTCAATTTCTTTTCTTTTCTTTGATGCTGTTGATCTGGATTTCCTCATGGCAATCCGAATTCCTCAAGCTGTTTCTCCTCTCCATTGTGCAGATGAGGCACGGTGTGCTCTCCGTGGTGCTGCAGTTGGTGAGCAAGTGCTGGAGGCCTGCCTGGTCCTCGCTTTCATAGGAGAGACATGCCCAGTAACCTTCCCACTAGTGGAGCTTCTTCCAAAGGAAGTACAACAGGACAAGGACTAAGAATTCAAATTTTTGGTAAAGGAGATTTAGTTTTGATGTCGAATGGTGACAACAGTTCACGGTATGAACTGTTTAGGGGGAGTGTCTGTCACTGGTACTTTGTAGGAACAAACAAACTTGCATCAGGAGTGGCTCAGGTAGATTGATCCTGCCTTCGGGCAGGAGTTTGAAAGAGGGACACTTCAAGATCCCTTGAGCCCTACTTCATGTATTTCCCTTTGCTGGGAAGGAAGGTGTGTGTGGCTGCTTCCTGCTGCTTCTGCTTCATGCCCAAATTCAGAAGGGATGAACTGTTTTGCTCTTGGTTGAGCAATACTTTTTTTAAAAGAGCAGTCACAAAACTGACCATGTCTGTGGGAAGGGGATGTGCTAAAATAATGGGACTTATTCTTTGGAGACCACAGGTTATTCTGCAACAGCTGCCTGGGAAGCTTGCTTGCTTATGCTAAGTTCAACTCTTCTTCAGATGCTGCAAGTGCTGTTAGTGAGTGCAGTGTGCTCACTGAACAGAAAATCCAGCTGTATTTGAATCTGACACAGAGGCCCTGGTAATTCAGCTTGTAGGCCATAATTTGGCTCTGCAAAAATGACCGGGTTAGTAGTGGTGTTTGCAGCTTGGGCCCACTGCTAGGCTCCATCTAGGGGGGGCTGTTAACTCCGTGCTGGGGTTTCCTGGTGTCTGTCGTGCTGAAACGTGCTCGCTGACAGAGACGGTGCTGGTGTCAGACGTCCACATGCAGGGTTGTCACAGTCTGGTTATTCTGCAAAGATTAGCTCTTTTATTGACATTGCTGAAGATTGACGTGCATTTCCTAAAGAAAATCTGGACACCCAGCCCTAAAAATAGCCAAAGACAACTGGCTGCTGAGTAGCTTGCAGCCAGTCTGTGGCCTTAGAGGAAACAAATCTGTTCATGAGCTTCTGGTGAGCCGATCCAATATGTGACTCTGTCCGGTCTTTTGCATGTTTTCCTAGCCCCGAGCTTTGATGCCTTCACTAAATCACCAGAAGTGCAACCTCTGAAATTCTCTCTACACATTCAGATAGGGCTTAAGAGGTCAGCTTGGCACTGAACCCTCCTGCTGGATATGGCTGCTGCAGGTAAACCCCACAGCAGGATTTAGGATCTGCATCCTGTAGCCCATGGTTTGGCCTGAGCTGTGAAGCAGTTGACTCTCTGCTGGTCTGGTTCACAAAATCACGATGTGTCCGTGTAATCAATGAGAAAAACCAACAGGACTCTGAGTGTGCACACAAGTGGGCAGGATTGATGGAGGTATAACTCACTGTCCTGCGGCCCAGAGGAAGGTGCTAAGTAGCAGTGAGTACAGTGAGCCGTAGAGGTGTACATCGCTCGCAGTGTGTCTGATGGCTGCTGGAAGAAGTGGGACACAAACGGAATAGGAACAGTTGTGATGTGATGGCAGAGCCTTCAGGGAATCGAGGCGAGGTATCTGTGGGTTGCTGCTTTTCAGAAATTGGTCTGGCCTTGGCTGCAGCTGCGTTTTTATGTGACGTTGGACAAATTGCTTTACCTCTCTGAGCATCGTTGCTTAAAATGGAAGCGTCAATATTCTTGCCAGCCTTTGTGAGCCGACACTGGATTAATGGATAAAAATCTTGGTATAAAGCATAAGCATTACTTATTATGCACTTTATCTTGTTTACTTGCAAAGCAGCCAGGCCACCTTGAACTGTCACAGCTGCCAAAAGTGGCAGAGGGGACCTACCACATTTGCCTGAGTTGAGATTACCTATAAATTTGTATGTATTGGCTTAGAAAAGTATTTTAAACAGGGTTCATTTAGTGCTCAAAGTTTAATACGGTGCAGAAGACCACATTTTCTGATGGTATTCTCAGCCAAAAGAACCCATGGACATATGGGGCCGCTGGGGAGAGCAAGGAGCGTGAGCTGGGGCAGCACATCCACGTACGTCCCTTGTACACTGCTGCTTGTGCTTGGCGGCTCTAAGCAACACCATGGTGCCATGCAGTCTATAAACACACGGCAAAGGCCTGGCTCTGAGGTTTTAATTCTCTGCTAGGTGCTGATAGGTGAGAAGCAGCACAAAGATAGTGTCTCATCTAGTAGGATACAGTAGGGCAGAACAAATTTCTTTGAGACTCGCTCCGTATCCTTGTCTGTGTGACCCTCTGCTGTCCTTCAAGCCTCGCGGGTGTACTGGTAGACCTGCAGAATCGCTGGAAAAACTTTGCAAGGCAAATGTGGAGTAGTTCGGAGGGCGGGGGGACCTGTTGAGATTGTCCCTCAAAAACTTGTTGAGGTTTGCTTGTGACCAAGGAGGAGAGAGCAGGGAGAGTCAGGGCAGGAAAAAATCAGTAGCTGGCGGTGTCATCTTAGGCCAAGCACTGGGATTGCAAAGCCCCTGCACTGAGCTAGGAGGAAGATGTTGGGGTGTTCATTCTGATTCTGTAAGCCACAATGGCTGTCTGCTTTTGTTAGCAGGCTTCCCTGTTATCCCATAATCCCTTCAGACACTTGAATTTGTCCTGCTTTTCTGCCGAGGTGGTAGGGGGTGCTGGGAGGCTTCATGTTGCAGAGTCAGTTGTGGTCTTTGAATGCAACTTTTTACCCTAATGTGACAAAAAAGAGGCACAAAGCCAGAAATAGCGTGCTGTGCTGTTTATTGCTTGATTTATTTGTGGCCATGTCTGTCACACAGATGCCAGCATGTTTTATCTTCATTTACAGCGTGGCCCAAAATGTTTCACCTGGCCTGATATACAGTCGTGGGCCAGACAGGGGGTTTCCATGGGGAAATATTTCTTAGTGTGTAGCCTGTTGCTGTGATTTTTTTCATTTTTTTATTTTTTAACCCCAGCTTCCCCTTCTGACCTCAAGTTTGCTTGTGAAGCTGTGCATGTTTCCAGTGCGCAGTTTGGATAATTAAAAATAGCTGCTTGTGGTGCTTGGCTTCTGTGCAGTCTTTTATCAATAGTGCCTCTGAGAATACCTCGTGTTTGGATGAATGGTTTTAAGTAGAGTGGTGAGAATTACAGGGAAAATAAATGAAACAGACTGCTTAACAAGCAAACTTTTTTACTCTCAAAGGCTTAAGAATTATTTGTCAACTGAAACCAAAACATGCCAATAGCTAATACTGAATATATCCTTGTCAGTCTTGTTTTCTAATTTTTTATTACTATTTATTTTTCCTTACTGGTGGAAAAGTTGTACTCACAGAAGTTACTCACCAGTGGGTCATTCTAGGGCTGGAGCAGGAGATGCAGGAGGTGCCTCAGGGACTCTGCAGCAGTGGCCCATCTTGGTTAGTCTGACTTGTGAAGGATCCAGCATTGGGTGGGCTTAGAAGGATGGTGCCAGAAGGTAGTTAGAGAGCCAGCAGTGAAAGTTGCTTCCTAATCTCCTTCAGTGATTATCTAAGGCCCTGAAACTGAAGACATGGTATCCCATTAAAACTAGAATTCACATCAAAACAACTATGTATGTAGTTATGGTCAATACAATTACCTATTTTCTTTTCTCTGTTCCCTTCAGAAGCCTCCTCCTTCCTCTTACCCCAGCTCTCAGGGATATGTGGCCATGATTTCTACTAGAAACCCACATGATATTTAAAACCTTTCACTGGTTTATTTGTGACTCTTCAGCTTCCTAGTCTGTTGTGATTGATTTGTTGTGAGAGCTTGCAGAGTTCCTGATTTCCTTTTTTTTCTGTGCCATTTGCTTTAGTTAAATACTTTCCCATGCTTCTTCTTTTTCATCTGCTCTCTACATTAAGCAGTTCAGGCTTGCTGGAGGAAATGGGAAGACATGAATTGCTGTTGTCTCTGAAATACTTACCCTGAAAATGTAAATCATCAAAGACTGTATTCTGGTACATTTCATGAGCAATGCATTCCCTTAAATATAGGTATGTAGATGTAAAAGAAAAAAGATTTTGTCTCTTTACATGCAAGTTTTGGAACGTGTTATTACTTCTATGGTAATGCTCAGAAAAATCTCATGTGGGTCGCAGTATCTTACTTTTTAAAATAAATAAACGAATAAGTAAAAGCCAGGTGAGGTTCTTCTGAGTGTGCCATGCAGAATATTACGTGACTTTTTTTTAATGGGAATAGCCTCCTGGTAGAAGTGGAATAAACCTGTAAGTCAGTAGCATTGCATTGTAATCATGACTTGCAAATCTGCATGAGTAATCGTGTCCGGTGCAAAGCTTACTCACTTCCTAGGAAGCTTCTGTCCTGCAGAGCTCGAAATCAAAGGTGGTGGGTTTTGTTTAAGGATATACATGCATTCAAAAGTAAAGAACCTTGCTAGAAGTGTGTGGGGGCATGCTTTTGTGTGACAGGGGATTGAGTTATGTGTTATTGCAACATGGAAATGTCATCATTGACGGACTCAGGGATGAGTGAGCTGCAGGACTCATAACCCCATGAGTCCCGGGGTTACAGGTGGGTTGCATGACAGGTTTGATACTATCGCAAGTCATCTTGATCATCTTTTAATTTCACTTCTGATGCAGACTTAATTGATGTGTATTTGGGGGAGACTAGTAATGGATGTGGACTGATGAGTATTTGTGGAGTAGCTGCGAAAAGCTAGGAAAGCATGAAAGGAAAATAAATAATGAAGCCATAGTGTCTTGATGGCATTTTTGCTCCTTTTTTGTTCACACTCCTTAGTTTTGCAGTCACACTGCAGAGAAGTGAAATGAAAATTTAGTGGGTTTACAGCTGTGTATACACACACACACCGAGGATGTGGACTGGGCGATCTCCAAAAGCTTGTTTCCTACAGAAAAGTTCGTTGAAGTGTGTGTGTACTCGCTGGTGGTACAGCTGCCTTTTGGAGTGATCAGCTTCCTGTTACTGCTTACGTTAAAGAGCAGGGAGTAGAGTTTCAGGTTACCTCTGTGTTGACTCATTTTTGTATTAATTAACAGAGCCATCAGTCTGGGGTGTACATGGTTTTCAGTGTCAGCCTTTCTGGCTTCTCTTGTTGGTCTTGAATTTAACTGGGAGCTTCGTGTGTAATCGAGTCCTAAAACCCACTGTGCTGACATAGCGGCAGTGCCCAGCTCTTCTCCCAATCTGACCAGCAGTGTATAAAAAGCTAAATGAATATTAATGCATTCCTGTCGACTAGCAGCTTGGTTTACTTGTCTCTTTCATCTTCTGCAATGAAGTATGAGCTTTCTGGCTGGATCATTAATAAAACAGCTAGTGGGTGATTTATTTCACCCAAAGTACTAGTTGGCCATTGTGTCTCCGATGTCAGCAGTGAATGGCTTTTCCGCTGTTGTCATGGTCTCCCCTTTAGTAATCACAAGGATCCAGGAGAATGCAAAGGACTAATATCGATGGGAACTTGCTTACCACACGTCTTGCTCCTATTTGTTCTCATTGTGTAGTTTTCAACTGAACGCAAATCGTCCTTTCCTGGGAGACACCAAGACCTCCGAGGCCTCTCGGTAAGAATGCGGAGACCTTGTCACATCCCTTGTGGTGCAAGTCAGATTAGACTGCTGTAGAAAAGAATATATATTTTTTTCAAGACTGGTGAAGATGGACCGTGTGTGTCCTTCCAGGTCTGTCTTACTGACCACTTGTGTGTGGCTGATGTCATCATGGCTCCAAGTCTCGGCTTTGCTGGGCTGCCATGGGAAGAATTGCTGATTACCTGGCAGTCTTAGGAAAATACATTATTTAGAGTAACAGAATTGCTCTATAATCTCATTTAAGTGTTTAAAAACAAAACAATTTTGATTCAGTGAGCAGAAGAGCATCATCAGCTACTGTGAATATGAGATCTATTAAAAGAGATCTTCCTCTAGAGAGTCAGAAATGAGCTGAAGTTAAATGCTTTGCATTTGGACCCCAGTTTAGTTCAGTTAGCAGATCTAGTGTAAAAGTGCTTCGTATTTACCAGGAGATAAATTGAACTTAGTTCAGTGTCCTAGGATGTCTGGATGCACTAACTGTGCTGACAGCACTTAAACTGTCCTGGCATATCTAGATGCAGCAACTTCTGAGGCTAGTCTGAAGTCTGTAATATATGTATAGCTTAGACAGATTTAATTAGAAAAATGAATTGGCATCTGTCCCCTGCTAATTTTGGTGTATAATAATTTTTACTACTTGTTTGTAATTATTAAAATAATAATAAGCTGCCCTGACTTTAGGGCATTCATTCCTTCTCCCATGGTCTTAGTGAAAACTGCACATACGTGTGCTGCTTCCTGCTGAACCAGCCAAAACAGACAAGCAAATTGTTGCTCATGGACACATCCCTGCAAGCAGATGATTATGGGTCTAAAGGGGCAAGCATACGCTCTCAAAGGCTTCTACGAAATGTGCATTTGTATGTTTGTAGATATTTTTTGTTTACTTGTTGGTTTTCCCCTCATTCTTTCTCCTCTCCTGATTTTTTTTTTCAGGCATTTTTTTTTGGCATCTGCTGTCAAAAAGTTTGTCCCTTCATTAAGACTCCAAATTTAAAAGACACCAAAAAGCTGAAATAACCATTTTAGCTGATAGAAGCAATTACAGATTCTTCCAGACAGCAAAATGAAAACGTCAGTGAAGCTTGGACAATTGCTGCATAGACGTTAATCAAGAGGGACACAGGCAGATCCTGAATTATTAAAAATGAAATAATGTTTCTGAAGCTGTGATACGCCCTGATGAACTGTGCTCAGGGAACAGATTTTGGCCATCCGAAGTTCTCTTATCAGGTACGGTGGAGTAAGAACTGAGCATCCTCGTCTCGTTGCCTTTCATCAGCTGGAACATCTTTTCAGCTTTGAATTTCTGAGGCTGTTTTATTGCTTGTGCTGCCATTCCCCCTCCCACCCTCCTGCTTTGTTTGCTTGACAGGATGAAAAGGCAGAAAGTGAAGCAGGCAGCCACATTTCCATAAGCTTAGACAAACTATTTCTTTCTTTTTCTTTCTACCCCAGACAGAGTGCTTATAATTAGTCATTCCTGCTGTGGATGAAGCAGAGTTCTCAGAAGAAAGCTTTGGTGGTTTCTTACCAGCAAGAGTGAAAAATAAAACGAATGCAATTCATCGTTAATTTGGGGAATACTTGTTAGCCTCATAATCCAGGCAAATAATTTTCTTCAGCCGTGTTTGTCAGAAATGCTGTAGCAAAGCAGAGACCTTGTGGTACTTTTCCTTGTCATGCGGAGATCAGACAGTGCTGGCAGCGTTGGTGTCTTGAAGCTGAATGCAGAATTAAAAGCTTCTTAAAGAAGCCAGGCTATCAAAATGGCACCGAGAAAACTCGTTACACAGCTTAACGGTTGGCTGCGATAATCTGAGCTTCTCTATTTCTACATTTAATTAAAAATGGACCCACGTTGCAGAGTGTGGGTCTGGGCTGGGAGGATGTTTGGGGGGTATTTTCAGGACTCCTGAAGCTGGCAGTATTGAGCTCCTGGCTTTGGCTGATGAGCATTTTTAGGGTTGAGATGGAGAAGAAAGAGAAGTGTTGAAATAAAACTCAAGCTATTTTACTCATTACTAGAGAAGCTTAGAGCATAAATGGTATTGCAGACCCCTCCTGGTAAGAGTTGTAAAGCAACTGTTTGGTAGTAAGATGTGAAATGCATGATTTTTAGCCTTGTAGTCTAGGTGATAAAGACAAGTTATTTTTGTCACTGTTCTCAGTACGAGGTCATTTATCCTCTTTGTATAGAGGTAAGATGTGATCTGGTCCTCTCTAACCCTGTAAGGCTTTTTCTCTTGTCCGTTTTTAGTAGAAAAGGAAAGGAAAATTACGGTGAAAAATAAGCCTATATACCCTGGCCGTGAAAGTTGCATTGCATTGGTGCAGCTGAAGGGATGAGTCCTCGGCCAGCTGAGTGTACAAAGCTGCTTGGGTGGAGCTCCAAACACAACTCTGATGTGCTGTGAATTCAGGACTTGTGTGTACATTGCAGAAAGAACTAGCGTGTTATAACTTAATCTATTAGAATTTGGGCCCTCACTGCATATTTTTGCCACACAGTAGATTTTAAGAACTGTTGATCCTAATAAATGTATATCCTAGTATATATAATATATACTATATATACCATTCATTGGATCTTTTTTTTTTTTTTTTTTTTTTAAGCAGGTTTGGTATTTCCTGTAGCAGTAAACATGAAATTGCATTTTAAGTTCTATTTAATTATTCTGGAAAATGAATTCCTTCTGGAAGCTTGTACCGCTGTAGAACTGAGAAATGTTTTAAGAATTTCTTGGTCAGAGATTCCAAAAATTGGCAGAATAACTACTGCTGTGCCCAATACTCCTTAGGTTTTACTGGGTTAACTGAAATTCTCTTTGTAAAGTCAGCTCACTCCACAACATATTTACCACTTAACTGAGTTTTAATTGACCCTTTTATTTTTATAATGATGGGGAATAATGCTCTGGTAAATGTATTTTCCAGTTGCTGATTTTCCTAATAGGAAAAACAGCCTTAGATTGTAAAAGACAGAGACTTGGTATCATGGAAATCAGCTGCCCTTCTTTTTTTAAAGATAACAGGGTCCTCTTTTAACCTCGGATGGCACTCTGACTTGCTTCCTGTCTTTTCTTCATTACATTGGCTCCTTGCCTTGAAGAAGAGATGGCTTTTTAATAAAGCCACTAAAATCCACCAACTCCGAATCTTTCAATCCAATTAGTATGGTAGATTAGTTCTTGACTCTCCCTCTCCAGCTCTAGCACTTGTGAATCAAGTGTTTGTTTTTCACTGCAAGGTTTTGCTAGATTGAAAAGATTTCTTTTTTTTTTTTTTTCCCCTTTATGATTTAGCTTGCATTGTTATCACGGCTCTCAAATGTTAATGATAACAGTTTGACATAAAGCATCAGCTAGGCACCGACTGTTGTGCTTTGTAAGGTAAAGCTTGTTGTAAGGTTCTTGGAGACAAAGCAAGGTTCACATCCTGGAGCTGCGAACATGGCTGGGAAGGGAGTTATCTTGTCTGGTGCTGTAGCGCTGTCCGAAAGGGCAACCCCCTATGTCCCCCCCGGGAGTGGTAGTATGGGTACACCCCAAGCTTTGTATTGCACTCACCAGTTCGAAGACAAAGCGTGGAATGATAGATGTATAATTGTTGACCTTAATTACAATCTAAGAAGTACACTGTAAATTCTAAGGAAACTAATCTGGTCTGGAAAGGATAATGATTTTTTAATTCTAGAAATGCCACTTCTAAAATAGTTGTGCTTGGGCTGATGTAGGTGGCTGCTGAGCACAGGATACTGATTAGAAATTAGCATGGGATTTTTTTTTATTTTTATTTTTTATTTTAAATTCCCAGCAAGTTGCTTTCAGTGTCCCCAGCACAGGGCGGGGAGGTTGGATTTGGCTGGATGGCATTTTTGTTTGTTATACTGATCCTCAGGTGGCACCAGAGCCAAGCAGATCCCTGGCGTATCTTTAGATGAGGGCTGCTCTCCTCTGTGCCATCTAGAAAAGTCTGTCTGCTGGCAGAAATGGCTACCTAACATCATCCTTGCCCATCTCTGGTGTACTCAGCCTTCTCCTTCCCTTTTCCGGCTGATGGCCTGTCCCCACAGCCATTGCCCTACACGTCAGCCCCAAAATTATTGAGCTGTACTTGAACATGACCAGTTTTGAGATGGAATACTCATTTTCTGTGGCTTCTATTTTAATCTCTAAACTTCGGCAGAGAACTGTTGCTATGAGAAATGCTTTACCTACCTAGAGATTTCTTCTAGTGCAGAAGACAGGTTGTGGTTAAGTGGACCAATTTTTTGCCTCCAAAAAAAGCCTTGCTTTTTGCTAGCCTCCAAATGGGAACTTGATTTCTCAGCCAGTTTCTGTTGCAATTTTTACTGAAAATTCTCAGACGTGGTTGGGGCTGGGTGTACTGTGAGTACATTAAACCAAATCCTCCATTTGTGCTCCGTTCCCTGCTACAGGAATTAAGCATCTGTTTTGATTGGAAAGTATCCCTCAGCTGTATACACACTTAGAACATAATGTGGGGGTTTGGACAAAAGAAATGCATGCAGACAAGCTCTGTTGTACATTCAGAAGCGTGCAAATATCTTTACTGCTTGTAATAAAAAGATGAATAAAATATGTGGAGGTTATGCTATATATCTTGGCGTGGGATGGCATTTGTACCAAGAGCAATATACTGAATTTGTAGCCTGCTGAGGATAAAGTTTTATAAACCTCTTTTGTTGTACAAGTTTAATAAGGATTAAATACTTAATGAAACAAGTAATTTGAATGCAGGCAAAACAGAGCTAGGATGGTTACCTGGTAGTGCTACATGTAGGTGGTATATTTTAGCCAAGGATTTTGAGACATTTTGTAGATATCTGTTATAAACTTCACCTCTACGCCCCTGTGAAGTAGAGAAGCTCTACGATGTGTCACGTATGGGCAGATAATTCCCGTCTGTGTCAGCTGTGCCTCTGGAGGTGACATGTTACAATTAAAGCTGTCGGAGGGGACTTTGTTTTAGAGGAGTGGGCTGTTGGGTGCACTGAGGGCAGCCTGCAACCTCGCCATGTCTCCGAGGCCTTGCGCAAACAACAGCGCTCATCAGTTCTGCAGAACCACCAGAGACCCTGCCTTCTTCAAAGTGGAGTTTTTAAATCCTTCGTGGATTCTGCAGTGGATTATACCATTAAAAATGTAATGGGAATAGACGCTTCTAATCCTTCAAAACAGTAGTGTGTTCTTGAATCACTAGGCATAAATAATGTTTAAAACGTCTACAGCTATCTTTGGAAAAATTTTATAATGTTGATGCTTGGGTTGCAAATGTATCACAGTAGTTGGAGGAAATATTTTAAAATTAAGAATAAATTTCAAACAAAAAATGTAATTAACAAAAGAAATCTTAATTTGAATATAACAATGCAATTTTTGAGGTAACTCAGTGATGCAAGACCATATGTACAATTTAATTTCCAGTCTTTATACATATTTTTTGCACGTAGTATAAGCATAGTGTATGTTTAAGGTGTATAAAACTGTTTTTAAGCTCTATGCTGCTGTTTTGTTGGATGAACTGAAGCGTGCTTTCTTATTGCACACTTAAAGCAACTTGCCAAGGCAGGAGGCCTCCCCGAGTTTCCTTTGAGGCAGATTACAGTTCTGTACCATTTTTTACTCCATAGCTGAATCACAGCTGCATAAAAGCATGATTTTTGTAGTGATTTTTTTAATGCAACAAGGCACAATTCATTTCTGTATACACTTGATTAATCTAACTCACATGGAAAACCAAGCCCTTTCAGATTTTACAATGAAACATCATCTATGAACCGTCTCGCCTTGTAAGAGAAATATTCCAGCCATATCACCTTGACTTAAAATGTTTTATTGTATTTATACTGTAGATTAAATTCCCATTTAAGCCTAATATACTGATCCTTTGTGTTCTGCTGCTTCGCTAAAATTAAAAGGTTGCTTCATATCTTTGAAAAATATTCATCTAAAACTCTGTCCATGCTCCCTTTATAAGGGAGAACACTGTATGTGGGCACATATATATGTATATGCACATATACATACACTAATCAGTCTGTTTTCAGAGTGCTATTATATTTTGAACACGTGCAATTCCTTATTTTGTTTCGCTTTAGCTTGTCTTCTTCAGGGAAGTCATCTTTACTGTGATTTTTCTCTATTTTGATGTTCCTAATGGCATTTATAAAGAGAAAGGCAACAGCAAGTTGATCACTGAATTATTTTCAAAGAGAAGAACAGTGAAAAGAAAGACAAGCAAATGAGCATTTGCACAATTAAATGTGTTTTTCAGATACTTCCAGCTTTTTAAGACCAGTTCAGCTCCATCAGAGCAGGGACTTTTGATGCACACCATTGGTTATGTTATGCTACTTATTTAGTCTTGCTCAGCTGCTTAAAATATGATGAAGGAGTTGGTACATTAAGGCTCTCAACATTACCAGCGTGGAATTTTGAACAGTTGTCAACAGCAAAGAAAACATTGCACAACTTTCCCTGCTTCAAATAAGACCATAACGGGGAGTGTGTTTTAAAATAATGGGAAGCACAGGCAAATATACGTTGGAGAGAAATCTGCTCTTTAGTTAGGATGTTACTACACACTGTGGTAGAGAGATGATGGGTAGGTCTGCAAAATCTCTGAATAGGTATCTCGCTGCATTCTTCTGTGTCACACTCAGATTTCTTTACCTCAGGACATAAACTGTCAATGTATGATGCAGGCAGAACGTACTCTCCTTTGAAAACATCTAGGGAAGAATAACTTATGTGGATGCATCACTGTGCAGTTACCATTATAATTTATGCCTCATTCTTGCTTCGTTTCAAGCTGCCTTCAGCTCCTCCTTTCGCTCCTCCCGTCTCCTTTGAGGCTCTGCTTTCAGCACGCAGTGATGGGGTGACCCAGATTCCCAGAGGTGTCTTGTGAATGCAGGGCTTATGCATTGCTTTCAAAGTCTTTTGTTGGCAACTCCTGTCCCTACTAGATGATCTTATTTTCTTTCCTGCTCATCGGTTTCTGACAGGTGCATCTACCAGTAGTGGTTTAATACAGTTTGCATTAACTAGCAGCATGTGTGCCTGGATATTTGTGTGAATACAAATGGCTGTAGCGGTTGGATGAGGGGATGGACAGGTGTGTTCAATAAAATAGATCAGTGGGGGGTGTGGGAGGTGGAGAGAGGGCAAAAAGCCTGCAGGCAGGGGAGATTTATGGTGGGGCCTGAGGAGCTGTGAAGTCAGGTAAGATAGAGCTGGAAAAAAACAGTGGCAATGAGAGGAGGGGGTGGCTACTCCCTGGTTATGAGCAAGAGGAGCAGGGAGTGGGAACAGATGGCTCTAAATTGTAATCTGTGGTGCTCTGTGCCTTTCTGTGATCAAACTGTGATTGACTTCTTATTTGAAGGTGGAACTGAGGATTTTGCAGTCAATACATTGAAAATGGGGTCTTGAAGATGCAAATGTACAGTTCTGGCGGCTCCTGAAGAGGAGAAGGAGTTGGAGGGGGTGCACTTCTGTTGCAGGAGTACAAGATGTAGCTGGCAGGAATGGGGCAAGAGCGGTCATGAGCCTTTTCTGAGGGGCTGCTGTGTTGAAAAGACAAAAGTTCAGAAAAGGTGGCCTTGTCCCAATGCTTCTTGAGCACTGACACGCTTGGGGTCAGGACTTCCCTGGGAAGCCTGTCCCAGTGCCCAACCACCCTCTGGGTGCAGAACCTTTTCCTAACACCCAGCCTGACCCTCCCCTGTCCCAGCTCCATGCCGTTCCCTCGGGTCCTGTCGCTGTCCCCAGAGAGCAGAGCTCAGCGCCTGCCCCTCCGCTCCCCTCGTGAGGGAGCTGCAGGCTGCCATGAGGCCTCCCCTCGGCCTGCTCTGCTCTGGGCTGAACAAACCAAGGGACCTCAGCTGCTCCTCACACATCTTGCCCTCCAGGCCTGTCACCGTTGTTGTTGCCCTCCTTTGGACATGATCTAATATCTTATACCCTTCTTCTATCATGGAGCCCAAAAACTGCACACAGTACTCAAGCTGAGGCCGTGCCAGTGCTAGGTGCAGTTGCCCCATCACCTGGGGCTGCAACCAACTTGGACAGGGAACAAGCCGGTCATTTATAAATGAGTGCTTCAAAACACGCCAGTAATTACTGAATTTGGCTTCAGAGGAATATTTGCTTCCCTGCCGCTTGGCTCTACTCCTGTTTCTTTCTTCTTGCTTGACTTGTTGCCTTGTATGTTGTTAGTGAATCTGGCAGTGGCAATGAAGTGCATGTATCAGCGATAACTTCTTCATTAGGGTACTGGGTTTGGCTGGAACAGGGTTAATTTTTTTTCATAGTTGTCGGTATGGTGCAATGTTGCAGATCAGTGGTGGAAAATAGTGCTGATAACATGCTGCTGCTTTAGCTGTCGCACAGCTGTGCCTGCGAAGTCCGGGTCTCCTCACACTGCCCTGCCAGCACAAGAAGCTGGGAGGGGACACAGCCAGCGGGTGGCCTGGGGTAGGGGAAGAGAAAAGGGTGGAGGAAGACTACAGCCAGTTGGAGTTAACTAAGTAGTAGGGTCTAGTTTGTGAATACGCCACAGGTTAGACTGCTTGCAGAGCTTGCTTGGAGGGATTAAGAACTCGTTCAAGTGGTAGCTGCAAGACACCAGGACGGAGGGAATGGCAGCCTTCCCATCCCATCCTTTCAGCAGGTGTGAAAATTGAAGGTGGTTATTTCCTTGAATGAGGCAGATTTGAAGAGGGCTGGCTTCAGGAGCCTGGGACCCAGTGCTCTCTCTGGCTGCGGTGTGCAAAAGATCTCTGTCAGCCCCTTCGCAGGGTCGTGGTTGGTGTCTGGTTGGCTCCTTCTGTCCGCTGCTAGTGGGAGCGTCAGAGCCCGCCTAATGGAGCAAAGGGTCTGTGTCTGTGGGGCGTTTGCCATTGGCTTTGGATGTTACTTGAGAAGAAGCGGTATGTATTTATCTTCTTGGGGTTAAATTTTATTAAAAGGTGCCTGACTTTTTTTTTTCCCCTTCCATTTTTATCATATGTTCTCTGGCAGGATTGTGGTACCTACATTGTATATCCTGTATGCCTCTGACATGCATTGAATTCGCTTGAATTATTTGTGGCTTGTGTTCCTGAGACTGTAGCCAAGCACAGTGTTTTTGTTATCTGAGGAAAACAAGCCATGGGGTTTCATATACTGCTGGTTTAAATGCACTTGGCTAAAGAGGATGAAAGCCTCACTGCTTGGCAAGCAGCTGTGTGTTTGCAGCTGCCCAGAAACAGGGGTGCACAACTTGGGAACTCCTAGGCTGTGGAAGACAAGCTCATGCCTTCAGCCTGTGCTGGGATAAGTTGGCGTAACTCGACTGAAGTGTCTGTTGAGGATGGGCAGAGTTTTACAGTCTTTGCTGCTGTTTTCAGGATTGCTGATCTCTGCTAGGTATTTTTTATTCCCACCTGTCTTACGCTCTTGACCCTTCAGAAAGGGTAGGTATGTATCTGTCATAATCTGAGCTGTGATAAATACTGAAGGAATTTCACATCGTTGCTCACCAGCTCCTAACTCTTGAGTTAGCAGCAGCAGCTTTCTGGGCATCCCTAGGATGCAACCTGAGGTTTGACTGTTTTGGCTGAGCTTCGTTGCCTGGAATGTGATACTGGTGGGTTTGGAAAGTGTTGTAAAAGGACATGAAGTGCAGTTGGGTGGAAAGTGCAGAGGACACCTTGGCTTCATTTCATGGAGTCCATCACCTTTGTTTGCTGACAGATGGAGTGAATGGAAGCTGGCTGTGTCAGGAGACTGCTTGTTTTTGCAGCCAGAAGGAAATGTGATGAGACACACACCGCAGGACAGGAGCTGGGGAAATGTCAAAAGGTCTTTCATGTTGGAGAGGGGGGGACAGGTAGAGCCCTGTGGTGTTCGCAGCTCTAATTACGCATCTCAGGTTTGAGTACAAAATGATAGATCTTCTCTCGTGAAGCTCTTTGAGAATTAAAAAATTGCTTTTATGATGCTATGTTCTTCGTACAACTTCTGGCACTTGGAAACCAAACTGTCGTATGTCGGATGAAGAGCACACTGTGCCCGTTAGCAGCGGTGTGGGCTGTAACAGGTATTTATTTGAAAATCAGCCGTCTTTGAGGTCTGTAGGAGTAAATTCTTGAGTTTGAAAAAAACCCTTCAAGGTGTCAAACTAGCAGTTAAAAGACAAAGGGAACCTACTTGCTTTTATGTTCTTGGGACTGAGTCATTGTTCACTGTCAAATTGCAGCCCAATCTTAGGATTTACTGAAAGGAGTTTGTTCCAGGAAAATCCAGAGAAGATGGTAGCAGTGACGGTGTGGAACGCATGCTGATTTTGGATTGCCTGATGTAGCACGTCTCAAGCTGTGGCCTATGGAGAGCTCTCTGGTACTCAACTGTAACAGCAGAGAAGGAAAAACTGTTGTGGTGGCTGGACGGAAAAGCTGCAGAGCATTGCAAGTGTGCTGTGGGGAAAGCCAGCAGTATTTCCTCTGTTCCAGAAGCCTTCTGCTTTTCAACTCAACTTAAAGGTTTCCTGTGGTTTGTGGGAAGGGTGCTGAAGAACTTTCCCTCTTCCTCCGTTTGTGGCAGGCATTTGAAATCAGGAAGAAAGTCTGCAAACCAAGAAAGTCCAACTATAAAAACTTCTCAGGTTTTGTTGAGATAAAAGTTGTATTTTCCTTTCTTGTCAGGTTGTCCTATAAGACTAGGAGGATGTTTCTAAAATGCTGAACTGCATTACTGCCAAAGGAACAAAAACATACGTAAGCATGCCTGCCTGCTTGTGATTACTGCTTGCAATTATGTGTTTTCATATTCTGAGACTGTTATTCAGTTGTGTGATGCATCTTGTTCTGCCTTATAAAAATCCTGTGTTCATTGCTGGAATCTTTTGGAAATGCAGGAGTGTAGAGCTAAGACTGCACAACTCTTGTGTACTCGACAATGCAACGTGACTATAAATTAAAAAACAAACAAACATGCACAAAACCCCCAAATCTTTAGATAATGTAGAGCATAGTATTTATGGCAACACAAATGTTTCAAGATTATGCATGGAGCAGTGAGTAAAGAAGAGTTGCAAGAATTTGCAGATTGTGTCTTCCACCTTTGCATCAACAGCGCAGTCGTTTGATGCACTTACAGGAAGACTCATGGCTGGCAGAGAGCTGAAAAGAAGGACAATATAGGGGTGTACCTTGATATCCCTTGAAACTGGCATTTGAAAGCAGTTGCGCAAAAGGGAACTGCATCTTTGGCAGGAACAACAAAATGGGCAAATTTCTCCACTGCCACTCAGAGCTGGAAGATGCTGATGGATTATGAGGAAGTGTGTGGTTAGAGGTGAGTAACACGAACAGCTGCTTTATTTTCTAGTTCAATTCAGTGTTACATGAATTAATGATAAACATCAAGCAACAGCTTCTTTGAGTGATGAGATCCACTGCGTTGAGAGGAAGTTGTAGTTGGCTTCTGGAGAACAGCTTGTCTTTCACTGGTGTTCTCTGCTTAGACAGTTCTTTCTGCTGGCATGTGAACTGCCTGAAGAAAGCAGAAGGATAAGAAGATGTGAACGACATTTTTTTCCTCCACCCTCCTGTGCAGGCTTGAGGTAGGGTAGAAGTTACAGCTGGGTAGAAGAGAATGCTGTTTCCCTACTACTGAGGCTTTGGAATATAGTGCTGAGCGGTGTAAAAATAAACTTGAACAAATATATGCTCTTCTGTCAAAAATCGCAAAGACATGCTCTAGATTTGATGAGCATTTGTCTAGGCATTGTAAATATATTCCTAAAAAATTGGGTTTGACAGACAGGGAAGGACAAGCGAGCTGTAGGATTTCAACATTTTTGAAGTCTCATTTTCATTTCTGGACTCTCAATCGTCTTTTGTGTGCATGTGTACGAATACCCATGCAGGCAGTGTTCCCATTATGAACTAGTTTCCAACTTGAGTGTTTCAGAATTCCAAAATTTTGCTGTTGGCATTTCAAATGATGTCAGGCTCACTGTGGCACAGGGGTACCCTAAGCAAATACTTCTGCTCAAGGTACCAGTACAGGTCAGTGACACTAGTATGCCTGGAGCGATATCTGCAACTGAGAGGCAAGATTTGGTGGGTAACGCAGAGTTTGCTCAGCGAAGGGGCAGGCTGTGTGTGTTCATGTGGTGGTTTTATGTTTGGTTGGTTGGTTAATTAAAAAAATACATCTATTGCAGTCTTTATTCCGGAATAAGTATTTTGGGAGAGCTATTTTGGTAAACTTCCAAGCGCAGATTACTTTGGAGCTTCTTATTTTCTTCTACCCCTAATTGTCTCGGGCTCCTGCCAGCAATTGCCCACCCCTGCATATGGAAGAGCGCTTGCGGGCAGGGGCGCGGGCAGATCTGGGCGGCGCTGCAACCTGCCCCCTGTGCCCCGCAGCCTCCCTGCGGCGCAGCCCTGCAGAAGGACGGGGACCCCACTGGGAAGCTCCACGGGGCACAGGCAGTGCTTTGGTATCCAATTCAGAGGATTAATCCCGCTTTCTGTTCCTTGGTCTCTGCAGCCAGTTGGCCTAGCGTTCATACTCAATTTGCCCACTTCTCAAGTGCACTTGTGTAAATCTGCTCAAGCGTTTAAGTCTGAAAGAGCAAACAAACGGGAATGAACAGACGGCTCTGCTGGCTCTGGAGGGGTCGCTCGCTTCTCTTCCCTTGTTCCCATGAATGTGGCTCCTTCCAGGAGACACAATGCCGTCTGTCAGCTCTCCTTTCCCAAATGAAGGCTTTGCTGGGAAGTGTGAAGTGCCGTCTGTACACCCAGCACCTCCGCTCCTTCAGAAGCATCCCTGGAAACTGGACACGTGCGCGGTCCCTTCCTTTCTGCTCGGCTCGCCTGTGGCTGTTGGGGTGCCCCGGTGCTGTGGGCAGTGGCTGTGTATGAACAGAGGGGTATACACCTGGGAAGGGACTACGTGCTCTATACAAAGTGGTACGTAGGGTTTTACCGAAGGATGATGCAGACCTTTGGCTGTGTTTTCAAATGCTGGGACCTGACCCACAGCCGATGGAGCTGTGCTTTGCTAAGTGCTGCAATGAGGGTTGGCCTGCTTTGCACACTGGCCGTAAAACAGAGCTATTAATCAAGCCAGGCTTCTATCATCTAATAGGTTTTCTCACACAAAGGTGCCGGTTTTGTTTTATTGTAGGTTATGGCTTGGTTTAATACATGCCTACGTTCTTTATTGCAGAAATCTGGCCACGCTTGAGATTAAGGCATTTTTTCAGTTCCTTATTGCTTGTGTCATGTTGCAACCATTTTCTTCATTTGGTGCTGGTCACTCAGCAAACCTCAATTGTTCTGGATGCTTTGGTGTCCCAGGTTATTATTGCAAGGGTTCTTCAAAATGCTCCTTCTCCTGCATCCTGCGATGGATTCTGCCTTATGCAGTACTGCACTTTCTGCGTTCTGGCACAGCACTTTGCAAATTACCCTGCTTGCTTTGCTGTCTGTATCCTCTTAACCCTCCTACTTCTTAGTCTTGTGCTAAATGCCCAGCTCCCAATTTGAGTAAATTAGAGAAAGCAAACTTTCTGACCAAATTCAGGTCAAAGTTTCAGGCTGGATTTCTCATGGGAAATTAAATTTTGCCTATTTTAAATTCCCATGCAAACACCTTAGACATGACATTGATTCCAGCCTCTAGGTCTTCTGTTGCAATGCCTGTCCTGTTTTTAAAGGCTGCTGCAGTCCATCCTTGAGCACCTGGTGCTACAAAGGTTACAGGGCGTCGTGCAGAACTGGTCCTGACAGCATCTTCTCAATTGGAAGAGCCGTAAAGTCTGTAACTCCATCACTTAAATTCTGTGTTCTTGTTGTCAAACAAAGGAACGTCATGAGATGAAAAGGAAAAATATGTAGGACCTGCTACGTAACTTCACAGTAACTCATAATGAAGCCTGTTTAGCGCTATATAAAATACCTTAGCATTTGGTGACAGGTTCTCCCAAGAAAGAGAAGGTTCTTGTACTTCAGTGGCTGCAATGTGTTTTGGGGGCTCCCAGACAGCAGGTGTAAGAAAGGGAATCAGGCAGGCTCTCAGCACTTCTGTATATCAGGTCTGTTTCCTCTCTCCGTGCTCGTCCCATGAGTATCTGGTTTGGTGTGCCAACTTGCATCCGTGTCAAAATGTAGTTCTCCTAAACTGTCTGGTTCATTTAAAATCCAGAGCCTTGCTGGGAAGCCAGTTCTCCAATTTTATTTATTTTTTTTTTTTCAGTGAATCATCTTTCAAAAGCTGATGGACATGGCTTTTTTTTTTTTTAATCTGATGTACAATGTTTGCTTTTGCAGTGGAAAGTTAGTACAAAAGTGGCTCTCAAACTTCTCGTGTCCCCATTTTTGTTTCAAACTCTCCTACTACGGTTGTTTCATCTGACTTGTGATCCCACTTGGGATCCGTGCCCTGTTTTGAGAGCTACTTGCCTAGACGCTCGTAAGAGCGTATTGCTTTCTGCAGACCCCAGCAGGAGTTGCCACTGCTCGAATCCCAAAAGGCATTCTTCTGGGGATCCTTATTCTGTGGAATTATTTAGGAGCAGAAGACTGGGCCAGAATCACTCGTGGCCTATCTACATTAAAAGCAGGAACTTTGCTACGCTGCTGCTGATTCTTGTGTTATTACACAGTGTTTGGCTTTAGTTTAAAATGTCAACTATAATCAAACACACAGATGTTCCCTGTTGATTATACACAAGGATTCCTGCAAAAGGAGCTTATTTATAAATAATATTTGCAATTCCTGTTCAAGTCCTTTGTGAGCTTCAGTGAGAATATCGCTCCACTGATCCTTTCTGCCTTCCCTTTCACCGAGGTAAGATGTTTTCTCTGGTGTTAGTGCTGCCAGGCTCAGCCCTCCATCCAGTCGGCGTGCCCTGATGCTTTGCATTCATCCACGTTTCTCTCATGCTATTAAGCAGATGTTTAAAATGTCACAGAACTTGCCAGCTCGCCTGTTGCACAGTTCATTTATGATTATTTATTTGTCTCCTGGTGATCTTCTGCAAGACTGGAGAGGAGAGGAAGTGGATGAGTTGCTTAAGACCTAATGTCACCTCCCCGATGGAAGGTCACCAGCACAGCAAGCGAATTGAGAGAGCCTTCCTGGTGGGAGCTGCTGGATAACTCCACCAGCATGAAGGCGTCTGCGGTTCTCTTGGTGAAGGGGAAGAGGCAGGCTGACCTTGAGGACAGGCTTCTCCTTTGAAGACCTCACAGTAGACAGGACATCCAGACAGAGGCATATGGTGTGGGACACTAGGGGACATTCTCGCAGAAGCTTTATTGGGCCAGGATAGGAGGGGAAAGAAGGTGGAAGAAGGACTTCAGGAACTACCCATGAGGTGTTGACTTGGAAATGCAAAAAGCATTCATAAGTCCTTGAAGGTAACCGGAGGGTGGCTAGCATCGTGCCTCGATCCAGGCTCCTTTCCATCAGAGAAAGGCTTTTTCATTACCCTAATGTGACTCACTGCACCTCTCCCCTCCTCTTATTCATTTTTTCCCCATGCTGCTCTGAAATGGGAATGAAACGCTGTCCTCCAGTAGCAGGCCAGAACTCTCAGATCCTTTTTTAGTTTTTCAGGGGAAAAAGCAAGCTGCAGAGCTGATTCCTGAGAGTCCTTGGGAAAAAATAAAAAATAAAAAAATGGGCCTTGTAAAAACAAGTGATTTTACTTATTGCAATTGAGGAGTCAATTAACTGGCTAATTAAAGCAATTTCTCATTACATAATTGAATTCTGGTTCATCACCATTTCCACTCTGCAAGACTGCCCCAGAGAGCAGAGCTGTCTGAGCACTCTGTGCAACGAACAGAAGAAACAATCACTCTTCTAGCGGCATAAAGCTTCTCAGGAGTCTGGGAAAGGGAGCGATGGCTGGGTGGGACTTCCCTTGGTCGCTTGTGGAAATAAACAAGGGGATGACATCCAGCTGGTTTAATAAAAAAAGCACTTTCCTCAGACTTGTTTCTAGTGCCAAACAGGAGCAAAAAGAGGAGGTGACGAATACTGGAGACCCAGCTGTTAGCACAGAAAACACGAGGTTTGGGATGCCCAAGGATGCGGGACTGGTTACACTCTGCAATATGTGAATGTCTCGGACTCCAAGCATTATGTGAGGTTTGGACATGCCAATGCTTGTCCAGTGCACTCTTAAATTGGCTGAGAGGAGAGGGAGCTTTTATGTTCTGGCAGCTTCCTCTGTACAGAAAGATAGAGTGAAGACGGAGTTATTTTTTAATGAAGGATGAATTAGGGAAGTGATAACGTGCTGAAATGTTTTATGGTATTTGCAGGTATATGAAAAAAAATGGATGAGAAGAGCTTGAAACAGTTTAAAATCTACAATATGGGGTTGCAGTGGGCATAAGTAAAACCAAGCGTGGTGTCAAGCCAGGCCATCGGAAGAAGACAACAGAGGGCCAGGTTAATGACATTTGTTGCTGTTGGGTCATGATTTGACAACAAGCGTGTATGGCAGGGAGGTTTTTGAAGTTAGGACATGACTGCTTCAAAGCCCAGAAGAAACTGCAGTTGGCAGCTGATGTGGACTTTGAAGACTGAATGAGACACGATTAAAAGAGCTGCATTTAAACCAGTCAGCATCCCTCACCAGCGTGGTACCCGGTGACTCTGAACGCCCCGATCGTGTTGTGCCTTGGAAGGAGGGCTGGCAGCAGAATCCTTCCTGGATTTTGGATCCTCACGGTGATGCGAGAAACTAATTAAAATAAGTGAATGTTGTGGATTTGATTAGCACATGGGTATTTTAAATGCCTCATTAGTGACCACAAATTGCTTGAGGGAAAATTAGCTTGTGATTTTTAACTAATGGTTTCAGACTAATGACCAGAGCTCCTACCTGTGTGTGACACCGTTTGGGTGCTCACTGGGCCCCAGGTTCTCATGTAAAAATGCATTGCCTCTGCTTCCCAGGGGCACTTTGGACACAGTCACTTGTGATTGCAAATCCCTCATACAATTGAAAATAACCTGATAGAAATAACAAGTCTTCTATAACTCAGTGGGAAATTTTCATGTTTTCATGTTTAGGACAGGAAAGATGCTTTGAGATGTTTTGAGAATGGCAATACTTAGTGGATAGGGCAGAGCGAGGCCAGGAAAGAAAAACAAAAAAAGGGGGACTGTGGGGGACATCTTTTGGTAATAGTCAACGTCCCTGGTTGTGGTGAAGGAGGGAAACAAGAAAGGGGTAACGATGACTTGACATGGTGGGGTATTTGGTTCCTGCACTTAGATTTTTGATCAAAGTATGGAGTGGAAGAAAGGGAAGCACAGGAGGCAGATGATGGTATGAGAGCTGGGCGGAGGAATGGGAAGGCTGGGAGAAATAGAAACTGCCTGTATTAATGTGTGTCGTGGGGAGGGAAGGAGTGGGTATGCTTCTGTGGAAAAAGCTACTCTACTAGTGGGAAGGCAAGTGGAAAAGTAGATTAGATTATTTATGAAATACATCATCAAGAAAAGGAACAGAAGTTGGGAAATAAAAGTATGCTGGTCTTGTATTTTAAAATATTCGGGCTGTAAAAAAAGCCCTAGGATCTGTTTCAGGGAGCTGCCTAGCACTGGTAGAAACAGATGTAGAAACAAATCTTTTGTGGGTTTAGTTTGGATGAATTTTGCTGTGAGTTGTGTGGTGTTGGGGTATGGTAGGAAGAGAAAGTGTGTGTTTTGCTTTGTTTTAGTATAAAGTATTTCACTCCAGACCACCACTGCTTGGTGTCACAGCTGGTGGAGCTCTCTTCATGCCCCTGAGCAGTGGCATCAGCCTCCATATGCTCCGGATGTCACAGGTGAAACGGGCATTCCTGCTTCCACGTGGGCTGACAGATGCTGGTTCTTACAGTGGCACAGTTTTTTCCTCTCCCGATCAAGTTATCGGCGTCATCACAAAGCTCTCTGCGTCTTTCAGCCTTTAGGGAAGAGGGGCCCAGTTTGGAACGGAAACCTGTGTGTGCTGGCAGCACAAGGTGAAACACCGTCGGGTTAAAGCCTGCTCACGTTCATCGTCCTGTGGGAAGCCTTCGAATTCCCAGGCCAGCACTTCTGACATATCTCAGGTACAGAATCATAAATAAACAATTGACATAGGCCAGGGAACTTCAAAGCTCTCAGTACAATCATAATAGGTTCTAGCTTGATAAATAAACCATGTTGATAGAGTCTAAAGGACTCTTAATCTTTTTTTCCTTCTATCTTAGATCAAAGCTTCCTCACTGAACTGCAGCCTGTCAACTCTCCCTACCCCTTCCCTCCCCATGCATCCCCTGCTCATCTCTCTGTATGAACATCGTTACCCCTGGGACTGGTTTCCTTGCAAGGTGCTCTGTATCTCCTAAATGAAATGGATCCTGATAGATGTTTGCATGTGAAATAGGTCTTAGAAGATGATTATTGATCACCTTCTTTTTTTTAATTGGCATACATAGTCTGGCTTACTAGGTAATGAGGATAACTTGTATTTTAGCTGTTGCAGTTACATCTTCGGGTAGCCTGTGTTGCAGCTTTGGACCCACACAGTGGTGTTTTATTCCCAGCAAGACTAGGACACAGGGAGGTGGTATTTGACAATGATGTTTGGGCAGCTTGAGAGGGTTGCTGATGCCTTCACCCAGACCATTTGTTGCACTTCACACCACTTGGTAGCTGCCTCACCCTCACCATTACCAAGCCTCTCTTTAAGATATCCTGCCCTGTGTTACTGGACTGAAAGCACCAGGGGTTCATCTGAATGTCTCATGAGTTGGTGATAAGTCCTGTGATAAAATTGCCGTGGTTCCACGCTCTGGTTTTTGTGTTGCCCTTTTCCTTTGTGTGTTGTCTGCAGCAGCAGCAAGCTGGCCACAGGGAGGTATGGAGGGGAGCAGGTGCCTACCGTGCTGCTCCGTGTATGCTCTGGGGCTCTTCAGAGACCACACATTGCATAGAAATATCGGGTCTAAGATACAGCCAACACCAAATTCAGCACTCGGTCTGAGAGGGCAAGGGGGTGAGGAGAGAGGAACGTTGCAGGGAGAGGCAGGCTCCTGGTGTCAGCATTTAAATGCTGATATGTCAGGAGCTGGGAAACTGCGTGATGGACAGTTTTGCTGTGACCTGAATCTTAAGGAGGTCTGAAACTTTTTTTTAGCAGGTTGATGTATTAATAACAAGCCTATTGTATATGGATGTGGGAGGGTGGCTGGTTTTTGCATGAAGAGGTCTTTCTGAAAGCCCTGTGTTAGGCAGGGGGTTGATGCACAAGCATATACTGTACTGCCTCCTGTCCAGAGGAGGAAGCTGCCAGCATTAGCTGAGCTCAAACAATCCCCTTCTTCAAACTCCAGGCAGAAGCCACTGATGGTGTTAGCTTCTTAACAGCTGCATTTACAATGAATCTTGTCACTGAGGACAAATAAAATCTCTAGTGTTGGGCTCCCTTTGGTAATCCCATCTATGAGGAGCTTATCTTTTGTGGAGGCACTGAGACCTCCCTGGGTCTGCTGCAATAGACCCATGTAGAAATAGTGCAGAGCTTGTGCCTGGGTATTTGGCGCAAAGAATTCAATAAATATTTTAGTGTTTTGCACATCTTGTTGCCAAAAACTGAGTCTAAAACTGTCTTCCAGGGAAAGGGATCTTTATGCATGCTCATGTTTGATGCAAGCGCTTGTTCTTGCTGTGTGTGGCATAAAAAGGCAAGCTTTAAAATCAATTCTCTCCTCCATTAGCATCCTCAAAGGATGTCTCTGGTCACATCAGAGGCAATCTGCTCTCTCCATCTCTTTTATTATTATTTGTTCTGTTTAAAACTTCATTGCCTATGAAATTGTCTGTCACCCTCTGCAGAGACCTGCCAGTGTCCTGTTGGTGTATCTGCCTGGGAAGAACAGAAGTTCCTTCTGTTGCACCCTGCCCGTCTCCCCCTGGGCTGAGGGAGAAGTGGGTTGTGTTTTTTATAAAACTTTTTTTTCTAATAAAAAGTAACGATTTAAACTACTGTGAAAGCCAGTAAGTGAAATATGGAACTGAGAGCAGAGTACTTCCAGCCAGCCGCTTCTGGACGGCAGGGGAGAACAGAGGAAGGAGGAATGGGGAAATTCAGTGCAAATAAAGGTGTGTTTGGTTAGGTTTCAGACAGGAACTTTAGAAACTTTGTTGGTCATGTAAGGACATGATACTCAGTAGCAAGGTCTTCATTCATGTATTTTACGTTGTTCTTCATGATGATGTGCTTTCCATCTGCACGGGAACTCTCTGGGTGATATTGCACTGCTTAGAAAGTAAGATAGTGTCACATTAATTCCGATCCTCCTGGGGTTTGTGTTTAACCAGTGAGCTGGACAATTTGGACCCCAGGCTGATAAACTGCTCCCATATCACAAGTTCCCTTAAAGCCTGCCCTCATCACTGAATACGTCTGAGAAGAAACTGGTCAAAGTGGAAGGAGAATTGGCCAGGCTGGTACGGGAGTGCTGCTGCTGTGCTGATGGGCTGAGCACGCCACTGCTCACTCCAGCAAATCTCCGCAGTAAGTGCCTGGCTGTAAGCAGGGGCATAGCCCTAAACAAACACAGGGGAGCCTGCCATGCTAAAAATTAAGTGCTCTGCTAGACTCCATCTGCAGGACTCGTTTCGGCTGTTTACCATTGAGTAAATCAAGCCTGTTCCCGTGGAAGTTAATGGGATCAATGGTGGTGTGAAAGCAGAATGAAACCTCGCATGCTTGAATCCTGCATGCTTAACACAGTCCATTTTTTCCTGTTTCAGGTCATCTACTCTTTCTCACGTCTTGCTTTGCAAGTGCATTTCTTCAAATAAGTCACGGATCAAAACTATAAAATGTTATCTGTCAGTGTGGGTGCAATCTGCAATCCCTGTGCCGTTCAGGTAACCTTAGCAAATTGCCATTCACTTGGGAAATCGGGTACCTAGCCATCCTACTGATGTTACGGATTTGTTCTTGCTTTATTTCTCCAGATTATTACTTACATAATGAATGGGCTAATAGTTGCTGTATGGTTTCCTTATCGGTTTCTTTCTAGAAGCCACGTGTAGGCAGAAGCTCAAGAAGATAATACAGGATTAAATAATTGTAATACCGTGGCGTAGTGCAAAAACAGGGGCAGTTGCAGTGTTTGAAGGATGCTGTGCAATTAAACCAATCCAGGAGTGTTACAGGGTGGAGATGGATGGGTCCTCCCTAGCCCTTATTCTCTGCAGTTAAAATCTTCCCATGGCCCATTGGATAGGTTTGCAAGGACAGAGCTTTCCTGCTGCTGTAAGTTGCAGCTGGATTTATTCCAGTGTCACCGAGCTCTGAGCCTAGCTCACTGTGCTGGCATTTATTAATGCCTCATGATTGCGTATAGCTTAGTTTGGTATCCCCCATCAGTAAATTTGGCTAAAGTTTCACAAATTAGAAATGTTTTGACTTCATTAGCCCCTCTGGTCAGTACCAGCTCTTTAGATAAACACTGTGTATCTTTAAATAAGCATCCAAGGTCTGGGTTTGGTTTGTTGTTTTGTTTTTTCGGTATCCAGTGGAGCTGTTTGTGCCTCCGCTCGCTGTGACTCAGCGTGGGGTCTCGCTGCCTTCGCTCGGCAGCGCAGGTTTACTGCGCCCAGCTGGAAGGGGGTTGTCAATGGGAACAGAAAAGCATGGGGAGGTGCTGGAAAAATTCAGTTAACGTTTCACTGCAGTTAGGAAGGGGAAAATGAACATAAGTGTTAACATCATAACATCATAACATAACATCAATAATCCTAACATCCAGGATTAAACAAAAAAGAGGGAAAAGACAGGATGTGGTCCAGCAGGTTACAATTGTGGGTGCCTGTAATGGAAGCGATTTTCAAAGTTCCTGCTAAACACAGTAAGGGATACTTTTTTAAGCCAAAGCAACCCTTAAAGAGCTGTACTAAGTGTTTGTTTCCTTGTGGGCTGCAAGTTTCTGCTGTGAGAAAGGAGAAAGTTCATCCTCAACCCTCAGTGCAAATCTGCAAGAAAAAACACAGGTGTGGAGAGACAGGTGTGCCTTGTGCCTGCAAGAGCCTCCAGGACAGACTCTTGTCAGGGTGTGCCACGAAGTCCTGTGGTGGCTATCACACCAAAGGGGCTGCAGCGGCGCAGCCTCTGGGCTCATTATCTCTTGTGGACGATGCAGTGTGACAGCGAACGGCTGATGACATCTAACACTGTCCTTCCCGTTAAAAGGCAGCGTGGTGATTACAGCCATCCATTTCCTGGAGGCCTCCAAGCGGCAGGGATTAAGGAGAGCCAGACAGCGGTGCCGCATCTCCCGACCAGAGGCCGTGCTGCAGCGGGGCGTTGGGTTACCTCCCCGGCAGCCGGGCCTCAGCCCACAGGCTGTGTGGTGGCCAGAGCTTGCTGTCATCATGAGGTCTGAGGTTCCCTCAAAGAAACCAGATTGTTAATGTATACAGAGAGCAAGAGGGGTAACCTCAAAGGATTGAGTATGACTGAATGCGTGTGGTCAGCGGAGCTGTTTGTGCAGGCTGGGCACAACCTCGTGAGCTTCCTGCACGCAGGAGTGGGGAATTTGCTGGGCCTCAGATGCACATGTCATTCTGCAGTCCAGAATGCTGCTCTGATAGGTTTGTGGCTACTGTTTTATATTTGGAAATGCCTTTTTCTTGAGAACTGGAAGGGTTAACTCTAAGCATTAGTGTCCATTAGAGGTGTGAAGCCCAGCTGAAGGTCTGCAGGAATCTCTTGGGTTTTGTGCGGGGTTGTGGGGTGAGGCTCAATAAGATGCACCTGGGGGCAGGCAGAGCTTTGGTTGCAGACCTGCACGTGCTGTTGGAAGAGGCAGATAGATTATATCAAGTTAAATCTTGTTCCTTCCTCAGTGCAGCTTTTCCTGCACATGATTAGTCAGCTTTAGGACATATTGCCACGCTGCCAATGACACCATCTATGGCAATTACCAGAACTGGGCACCGCACTGTCACTGGAGGCAGGTAGGTGAAGCCTTGGTTAGCCACAGGCCTGAGCTGCAACTTCTGCCTTGCTACTAGGCAGCCTCTGTGGAGGCCCAGCTGATGTTCCTAGGGCTCTGGCTTTGTCAGGGGTTCTTTGTGAGACAGTTACGGACATCTCTTACGCTTGGAGCAATTCAGTCTTTGGTGATTTTAAAGGTACTTACTGAGTCCAGCGGAGATGTGTGTAAGCTCTCCATCCAGCCCTACCAGGGTGTCCAACGCTGACAGTTCCGAATCGTCAGCGTTTGCCTAACTGCTGCAGTCACCTGGTGCTGCCACGCTGTCAGTCAGGGGGTTGCTGACTCCTGAAACAAATGCTGTCCGTGTAATTAGTATGTGTAGCAGCAGAAGGTTTTAATTATATGGTTAAGTACACAGGAATACGGGATTGTCATATGGGATCAGTCTATTGGCCCTTTGTGGCTGACATCCTGCCTCCAGCAGAAGCTAGTGCTGGATATATTAGTGCACAACACTTAATTTCTTTGTGCTGTCAGAGCAGCATGCGCATGCTGTTACAGAAAAATCTCCCTTCTTGCTTTGCTGAAGCCAGTTTGCAGTCTGAAGAATAATTCCTCCTCTGTGAACCCTTTCACTCTGCTGCAGTTCAGGTTAACCCACTGACTGTGTATTTGATGATGTTTGCTAGGCAAAGGATGTAAGACGAATGAGCTCTGTTATTTTTTCCCTGACTTTAACAGGAGACTTGGTCTCTGTAGAATTTCCTGAAGTTTGTTTGTGGTTTCACTGTGCCTTTCAGTGCTTCCCTGTACCTAGTGGAAATTCATTTCATAGGTGACCAAGTAGAGCGCTACCAGAGTATTTGTGTTCCTGTTACTCTTTCTTTTTGCCTTTTCTTGTGAATAATTCTTAAGAAAATCCATCTTGCAGATTTTGGTGATCATTTTAGGTTCAGTTTAGGTTAATAAGTTTTTTTTTCCTTGTTTTTACTTCCCATTTAATTAGGCATTGACTGCTTGCAACTGGTTATACTGTTCTGATCTGGAGATGCCTAAAACAGTAAACACAAGCTGTGTTTTAGTTCACAATAGGTGCGGGAGGTCCTGTTCTGTCTCTAGCAGTGAGTATGAAAGGGATGAAGAGAGCAAAGCATTCTTCCTGGTGCCAAAACCCATGCAGGATGTGTGCAGCTCTTCATACTCCATAGTGTGGATGCTGTGTGGCGGGGAGAATTGTTGTTCATTTCCCACTGTGACTATCCTGCCCCCCTCTTGAGCAGGAGGTCATTGAGCAGGTGAATACCAGTCTGCGTAAGAAATTGTATCTGTGACTGTCTGTGAGCCTCAGACCAAAGCTCTGCAGCTTCAGCCTGACTCGTCAGGTGAGCCGAGCAGCCTTTGGTGTGGCTGCAGCTGTGGTCAGCAAACGAGTGTCTCTTCTGTGGTAGTTTCTGATAGCTCTTCAAGAGAAATCGGTGACACCTGCAAAAGCTGCGGTCTTAAGCTACAGCTTAAGCCTGTTCAACTGGCACAAGAGCTTTTTCTGAATAAAGCGTTCCCATAAAGCTGCCATGGCAGTTTTTGTTTCTCAAGTTATAGACCAATAACGTGTTTATCTCGAATTGGTATATCGAGCTGGGGGGGGAGTCATAAACCAGTGGCTGAAATGCATGTTATAAAAAGGGCCCTGAAGGCCTCAGGAAGCTGAGATGCTGGCGCCGCTTTGGATGCGTGCTCGCAGCTCGGCGCAGCGAGGTGCAGGACCTGCCTTCCTGCACCCTGCACGTCCCCGTCACTTGGTGAGCGCACGTTGCAGTGTGCCATAATTCACCTTAAGTGGGGGGCATTATCTTGTGTTTTCATCATGAGTGCTGATAAAGGGTTTAGAGATCCCACTGGACTGAGGGATGAGCCTAGCAGGAATTTTCCCTGTTACTCACTACTCTTTTGACCCTAACTGGGTTGGAAGGAAGAGGGTGGAAAAAGGGGGCTCTAAAGGTTTTAGGTATGATTGGTTTAGATGTGGTTGTGGGGGTTTGTTTCCCCTAATTTGGGAGCTGTTTTTTAGGACTTGAGGTAATAGATATTCTCAGTGTGTGAGATATGCTGGAGGCTAATTGATTCGTGGTCAAATTAGGCGTTGCATTTTCACAAGTGGAAAAAATGACCTTCAGAAGTTTGTCCTCCCAGGTCCACCCCTACGCTAACCCCACGCCTTGGTTCACAGCACCTTCCCCTGGGCTGCTGCAGTGAGAAATCACCGCCATGACTACGGGGTTTGGGAGGGGGGGTGTTTGTTCTTTTCTTTTTTCTTCTTTGTAAAGAAGCAGCACTGCAGGAAATGTAATAGTGTAATGTTGGGCTCTACCATAAGCTCCATCAGTTTCTGTGAGAACTTTCAACAACACTTGAATTGTGCAAATGAAGCGATCATCCAGTACTGCAGACAACATCCTGACTTAATAGGTTAAGGTAAGTAGGAAGGGGTAGTATTTAGGAGACGTATCTCACATCCTGAGAATAAAGGAGTACAAACTCTTGCTATATCGATGCATTTCCTTCTTCAAGGTATAGAGACTTTTTTTTGAGGTGATGCATACTAAATAGATCCTGCTATTTAGTTATCTTGCTGGATATTTACAGAAACCCATGAATTACACAGCTGCGTGTATAAGTTTGAGGCTTTATATGCAGTCCACATACAGCTTTCCTGCATGCCCTCACAGGAAGGGAAGATGAGAATGAAAGCGTAATGAACATAGCTGGATGCTCAATTCTTATTCACAGCATTTTGTAGCTGTAATTCACAAAAGGTATAGAAACTACTTATCTTTCAATTTATTCTTTCTTTGCTCAGAGATTGGTTAACAAAGGCACATTCTCCTTCCCTTTTGTTTGGTTCGGAGACTCTATATCACAGCCATAGGTATTGTACTGGAGTAAAATGGATCTAGCAGAGGCGCTGGTTGTGATTAATTTGGTTCAAAACGTCCGCCTTTAAAACCCTGCTTTCAGTTGTCCCAGTTCAGCTCTCCAGACCCCAGAGTAGTCTGCATCTGCTTCAGAAGAGATTTTATTGATGAAGTGAAAGATAAGCTATTTATTAGAGACCTAAGGAAAACACCATCTCACCTGTGCATGTGTGTTTGGTCCTCACTGAAGAACTTGAGTCATTAATGACTTGAAATCAGGGATGGCTTTGCATTTGTGTTGAAGATGAGCTTTTAATATCCTCATTAAAATTTGGCTGGGCGTGAATCTTTGTGAATATCCCTGTAGAAGCATGCTCAGATTCCATCCTGGAATTGTAATATTCGATTTTTTATTTTTTTTCCCTCTCTCCAAATCCTGAGAATAATCTTTGAGGATTTCTGTTTAAAGGGCATTGAAGGCACAGTGAAGAATTGACAATAGGAGCTGTGTTTTGCAGCCTCTGATACTATTTTAATCTAGCTCTTTATCTGCACTTGAAATATCTTACATGTGATCTGAAGCTGGAGATAAAGCTCCCCGAGCTCTATCTCCGTAAAAGGAATTGTACTTTGCTAGAATAAAGAAAGTATGACAGATGATTTAGAGGAAAATAAAAATAAAAATCGAGACAGAATTTTTTTGACATTTACATTAGAACTGTACTGTAAAAGTGAACGTCTCTGGTCTGTGTTTCACCTGCTCGTGTTGGGAACAAGCAGGTAGCTCGTGCTTCTGGCCTGGTAATAGGATGAGTGCAAAGTCCAAAATCTTGTGGGTGGGTCCAAGTTGTAAAGAAATTTTAATAGTTCAGTGGAAGACTTTGCTTTTTTAATAATGGTTGATGTGATTTAAAACATCAAGTAGAGAACATATTGTGCATCGCTTTCATATAATTTTGACTGATGATGGCTTACAAAGGATATATCTAAATTAGGCTATTGTGTTCTCTTTTTTTTTCTTTTTGATAAGCGGTGAGACAGCTCTTTGTAAGACTTTCTGCAGCACCTGCTAGAGGGTATCATTTACTGCTAACAAAAGTGATTGTTTGCTGTACCTCCTGTTGTAAGTATGGGGACTGCCGCACATCTAGGAGCAACGTAAGCGCAGTGCAGCAGATGTTGGCCATCTCTTCACAGGTAGTGCAAACCTAATTACCTAATTCTGGTATTAACACTTTCTTCTTGCAGTGTGATTACTCTGATTCCACAGTAATTTTTTATATCACTGTAGTTGACTACAAAATTAGGCCCCCTGTGTTTACTGATGAAATAATGATTCCCGAATACAGCTTTTTAGCTCTGCTGGTATTCCCACAGTTATCCAAACTCCAGTTGTTCGGGAACTTCTGTTGCGTTGGCATGTTCTTCTGTGCACCCCTGTTGCTGCTGTACTGAGGGACTGGACTGCACCAAAATGCATTTCACAGTTGCATCTCTTCCACGAGCTGCTGAATGTCTGTTACACGATGAGGATTTCTCATCTGCACTCACTCAGAGCTCCTCTGGCTGTGCACGATGCATGCTTAAATGTCAAATCTTACTGCCAGCAGCAGTTTGCTTGCTCTTATTTAGTTCTAATGACAGTAACAGGTTAATTTGTGTATCTTATCTATGAGAGTTATTATTACTAATTTGTTCCATGCTATATTTAATTTTGGCATGGGATACTAGAAGTAACAAATCCAGCTAAGAGAAGTATTTCCACAGCTGTGGTAGTAGGATGGACCGGACCCTGACTACAGAGGTATTTCTGTAGCACTCCAACTGGCTAGAAATTGTGTGTTAGGAAGTAGTAGGGGAGACTTTTCCTTCATCAAACAGGGCCTGGGCACAGAACTGAATTTTGAAGGCGGATTGTGGTCGTACTCTGAGGCGTGCTTGGTCAGATGATTTGGGTTTGGGAAAGCAGCTTAACGCAGACTCAAATCATGAGTCATGGATCGCGTGTCCGTGGCTGCTGTGAGCCGCTGACAGTGCATGGTGCCTGCAGGACTCGGGTGAACTCGGGGAGGGAGAACACAGTTCGTGCAAGGGGAGGTGGGCAGCTCTGGCAGTGCAGGAACAGCCAAGAAGATGTTGACAGGAACCCAGAGAGCGAGTGCGGGTTGCCTAACCCAAGTTTAGGAGAAGGGGTTGAGGTTTTTGCACATCCCCGTCATGCAGGGTTGCAGAGGGCTAGAGAGCAGTAGGGAAGGTGGGGATGTGAGACAAAGTTGGATCGGTGTGACTTGCAGGAAGGCAGAGGGTGGAGGCTGAGGGGCTTCGTGAAAGAAGCAGGAAGAAAACATGAAAAGCATAATAATTTTCTGAACATTGAATTCAATCTGAAACCAGCCTTCCAGACCTGGAGGCTCACTTTTTATGATCCCTTGGCTTTAGCCTGAATATAGTCAATCCTCCTTTCCTTGCAGAAAGCGCTGGGTTTTATATTGCATCACGGAAAGTTGATGACTGCTGCTGTGCCGAATACTTCGCAGCTCTTTGCGTTGGCGTAACAGCTTAATTCAGGGGTCACAGAAGTAAAAACAGTTTAGTGCCTCTGAGAGTAAGCAAGTAATTGAGGTGGTGATGTCCCCTAAGGCTAATCACATGGACTTGTCCCTGTCCCTTGCTGATGGTGAACCTGACGTGCAGCTGACCTCTTCTTTTTATTTTGGCACTGTATCTGCTGTATGTTATGTTTCCCTGCGCTAAAGTAATACCTGGTCTTTGGTTTGAGAGTTGCTTAGTGGCTGAGATGCAGATGAACCTAGTGACCAAAACCAGACCCTCGTGTGCCAGGGACTAGCCAAGTCATCTGGATCCCTCTGAAACTCGTTTATCTTACCAGCATTACTTACTTACCCCTCTCCCGGTAAGTTTTAGCCCTGTTTCCTGGCTGAATGAGAGCCACTGTGGGGGAGGCATGCTCTGAGGTACTCACAGCACCCTCACAGGAGACGTTCACCAAACAGCTCCTCTGTGCCCTGGTTGTGCTCCCAGCTATCTCCTGTGCGCGCTGCAGAGCCCCCACACCATTTTGAGTATAACCCTTTATGAGCCACTCATTTGCCTTGTATTTTGGAGGAGCTCCTGTCGAGTTATGGCCCATCTGTGCTGTTCTGCAGACCTACTGCCTGCGGTCTCTTGCTCTGCACTCCCTTTTTTTGGGAGGTCAGGAAAGAAAGTGTGAATGGTTTTCTTGCTTGGCTCTTGAGACAGTATTATCTTATTGCCCTCTTTGTTGTACAGGGAATAAAGCAGGTGATTTTCACTTCACTTTCCTGGCCTCTCCAAGCAGAAGACAGCTGGGCTTGCCTTTCCCTAGCAGCTGGGGTTTGAAACCTTTCACACTGTCTTAGTGACTTGATGATAACAAGTCCCAGGTAACACAGTGAAGGACACGAGCATCCCTCCTGAAAGCAGAGGCTCGTGTAGCTGAACTGCAGTTCCCGTTGCTACTGTAGATGCCGTCCAGATTTCTTGAAATCATGTCATGGGAGTGTTTATAAGGCAGAAATTGTCAGCTTGCTGTGAAGTTTCACTGGAAGTGTAGAAATAATAGAGTAAAAATGCATTATTAATACTGAGATTCCGGATACAAATGGAAACCACTTGACAGTTTTCAAGCGTGCTGTGAGTTTTAGGCAGAGAAAAAGAGCAGAAAACTGCCAGGGAGGGAGTGAGGGGGAGATGTGTAAATCAAGGAGACATCACAGGTTGTGGTGGTTACTGTGAAACAGAATTAAAGATGTGCTCTCTGCTTCAGGTGACAACGTGGAAGATTTGTGTTAATGCGTTACAGGCTCTTGTGCCACGGGCAGTGACCCCTTCCTGCCAAGAAGTGACAGCGAAATGCACCCAGGATGCTGACTGCCCTGAAAGGGATGCAGCAGACAAATGGGTGAGATGAGAGGGCAGCACCGCAAAGCATGTGCTAGGAGAGGAGGTGCAAGCCTACGAAAGACAATAGCAGGCCTCCGTAGGAAGAATGAATCTCGTCCGCCCTTTGATGATGCCCATGAAACATAAACAACTAGATGTTACCAATGTTGTGTGCAGAAAGGAGGGCAGTGGTTTTAACAGGAAACTGAAAGCAGTTGCTGTCCCACAGAACCAGCTGCAAATGCCTTCCACCCGTGCTGGTAAAGTCCTGCCTCAGAGATGCCTCCAGTTCTTTGTCGTGACAGCTCTTCTCCTTTCAGTGTCTTTAAGACACTGCTAGAAGTGCAAAGATCCCAGTAAAAGCTTACTGCTGTGTTCCTGGTGTGCTCATGGCTCCTGTGAAATCCCTTTCATTCATTTCACGTGCTCTGCTCTCAGCTTTTGCTTTAACGTGGATGAAGGTTGAACGTTTTCTTCTTTCTTGCTATAAATTGCGACCTGGTGATACCCAGCACAGCTGGGAGACCAACCTCTTGGTTGGATGAGTTTCACAAGAACATTTGAGGTGGCACTAATGAATGCTGAGTAGTACCCCTAGAAACCAAGCTGGATTTCTTTCACTGGGGTGTCACTGGTGGCTTCGCTGGAGCTTGTTCGTGATTTGCCCTGCAGCAAGTAAGAGCAGTCCTCAGCCTGAGAAAGCAAGCTGAGCGAAAACCACAGCAAGAGAAAAGTGACCCTGAGAGAAAACTGTTAATTATATATTTTTACCCTGTTGCATTATAGATGGCATCATCCACATTAGCCACTATTCATGAGCGTTCCCCAGGGCCTGAATTGCTTCTGGACAAGGAGAAGAGTCTGGGGCTTTTATAGTGGCTGCTTAGTTAAGTTACAGAATGAAATATATGCCATGTAATGCTTTTGGACAAATTCAGTGGTTCTTAGCTGCTTTTGCCTGCCATTTGTCTTCTGTAGCCCTAAGTAACTTCTGTAGCAGACAACAATTACAAGACCAAAATAAAATCCTGGACAGAGGATGAGAGTGATCTGCCCAAAGAGGGCAGGAGCAGAGCACAGCGTTTCCTTTGTGGAGGAGGAGGGAGGTTGGTCAGTGAATTCCCAAAGAAATTTGTTCAAGTCTTTTGCTTTAAATGTTGGCAGGTGGCTCAGTTGTCTGTGTGCACAACTGGGAGCCAGGATTGGTGTTGCGAAGTTGTTCTGCTCAGTGATCCTTTTAAAACATTATTGAGGCCCCAGCTCTTATTCTTTGGTACCTCTTACAAGGCGAGATTTATCCCAGATGAGAGCTGGTAACAGATCGAGCGAAGTCTGCTCGTGCTCCGAGGGTAGGAAGGGAGTGGGCAGAGGCAAGTGGGAAAAGAGGCGCTCTCAAGAAAGGCGAGAACAAGTTATTTTCCGTAACTCTTCTCAGATTAAATCAGCGCTGCATTTGAGAGCTGTAGAAGAGGTTAGTGCCTAGACGTGAACATGGCTGGCAGCCTCAGACCAACTCAATGTACACCACAGCTTACCTTACTGTGAGAGGTGGTCTGTCTCCTGGGAAGGTGGTTAGGATTGGGTTTGTCATGAGGTTCATTCAGCTGCTTGGCTTTGTTTTCCTGGAAAAAACAAGACTTGCATGCGCTTCCTCCTGGCATATGGGCGTCTGGTTTCTTTAATTGTGGAATGATTTTACTGCCATTTGAATGAAGAATGGAGGTCTCAAAGCTGTAAGGAAGTAGGTCTCCTGCCTCTTCTTTTTTTTTTTTTTTTTGTGGTGGTAAGGGTACAGATTCTGTGATGTCCCAGGGTGCTTGTCTTCAGGTCTCAAAACACTGAATTCATCTGTTGAACATCTACACCAAATTCATTGGCAACTGAGCTCTGAGAAGTGCAGGAATCATGAAATTAATTCACTGTCACAACAAAGCAAAGTTATTGTTCCTGAGCACTGCTCCATGTCCCTGTGGTGAGCAATCAGTTTTACCCCAGTCAGATGTGAGCTCATTTTGCGGCGAGGAATGACAACGTTCTCCTTGGTCAGTCCTTCACCTCTGCTGCCACAAATCACAGACTGGGTGAGGAGAGCAGGTAGTAATCCACAGGACGGAGTGCTGGGCTTCCTTCTTTGGCATTGCCTATTCAAGACATCCAAGACTTTGGAAAAGAAACACGTGCACATAATACAAATTTTAAATTCAAACTGTAGCTGTGTGCCTTTATCTTTTAGGTGTTACACTTTTCTGCAAGAAGCCTGCAGAATTTGCATGTGTTAAATGCACACTGTCCTCGACACCGTGATAGGGTCACAGGCTGGTCATTTCCGGGGGTACCAATGCTGCTGTTTCTGTGTGTAAGACAAGAAGCCTCACAGCGTGCCTTCATCTAACTTGTCATCAGTTCATCTGATTTTTCTAAGACTGCATTTTATACTGTGTTTTCAAACCTGGACAAAGCACAGACGCAGTTTAAGCTAATGCCTCATTTTTATTTATTTAAGTCCCATGCTGCCAACTTGACCCATTTTTTCCATTCTACCGACTGTTCAGATCTCGCAGATTAATTAGTCAAGGAAGGCACAGCTGATCCTGGAGCGAAATCCATACCCACACATTCTGCCTCTCTGTGCTCCAACCTTTTTTTTTTTTTTTTCCCCTCCCTTTTCTGGGATGTAGGCTGCTGGTATTACACTGTGCTGTAATAGACCTGACTAGCCATTATCATCAGCAGTGGGTACCAGCTTAAAAACCCAGTCATCAAAGAACAAAAATGCTGGCAGCTAAATCGAGAAATCCAGCCAGGAGGAAAACGACCCAGAGCATCAGCCAGACGGCTGCTACTCCTTGCGCAGAAGAGGAGGACCATGCAAGACGAGTCAACTAAATGTTGTCTGACATTTAGAACAACTGTTCTGTAGTATTTGAGAACGTTAGAAAGCCCTGCCTAACGCAAATTGCTGTCAGTGCACCTCAAAATGACCACAAACAGGCTGAATTCCCCTGTCCTCTCACGTGTTTGTGTGCGTGTATACAGGCAGCTGATTGTTCCATGTTTTATGTGGGGGCCTTGTCTGTTTATCAGAGCCCTAGGAAGTCTTTAAGCTTGCTTGCTTAAGCCTTGGCAAATCCTGTTACACCTGAGAGTCATTGAACGTGCCATTTGTGTTCACATCCCATTGAATTTCGTGTTTGTTTTTTCTTCTTCCCCTTTTTTTTGTTCTTTGAAAATGTTATTAACTAGAGCATTAAATGCTGGCCTCCAGCAGGGCCTCTCCATATGCTTACAACAAATGTTTTCTCTGTAGAAAGACGATGTACGTATGTATGTGAGAGAGCACGTGGATATAATGGGGCAGTTCCCAGCTCCAGTCTCCCTGGGAGGTGAAACCCAGGCACTTGGAAACACTTATCAGCTCAAGGAATTCAGATGGAAACAGATTGTAACATCTCCCGATGCACCTTTCACCCGTGGGGAGAGGAGCACTGCAAGCACGCAGCTGGATTTTTCTCCCTTGCGATACGTGAAGATTGGCCTATCTCCTGGGGGAAGGCAGAGCGCTGCTGCGTGGGGCAGAAAGGTTTTATCAGGCAGGTTGGCCTTCAAAGCCAGTCAAATTGACTTGCCCTTCTCCACTCTTCAGCCAGTCCTGAAGTTCCGTGCTCAAATCGTGCTGCTCAGCAAGCCTCAGGTTGAAGACCGTCTGCCCTTAGCAGCCCTGCACATCTCTGCTTCTGGCCGGGGCAGCGTGGAGGGCTCTGAGGTTCCACTGCTAGCTCTGAGCTGCAGCATTCCCAGCAAGCATCCCTCTTGTGTGGGAAGCAGGGTTAGAGTCAGTGAAAGCGGCTCTCCTAATGCAATTTCCATGATTATTAGTACCACCTGAGCTTTGCTCTGTGGTTCTCAAGTGTCAGTACTTTGTAGATTATAACTGTCCAGGTAAAGGCAGAGTTGATTGGAGCCGTCTTGAACTGAATGTAACAAATAGTAGTGATATCCCCATTTTGGCTTGTAAATAATTCATAAGCTGACCCTCATTTTATAGACACATGTGGTCTTCACCACGATGTGCTATGAAGGTCTTATTTTTATCTAGCGTTTGTGCTCATCAGCTGCTTCACCTTCATAATTTGTTCTGCTGTGGCTGTCACCCAACAGTCTTGGTATTGTTTCTGCTTCCTGCTCAGCAATTGAAATTTAAATGGAGAGAAGCAAATAGAGTAACAAATAATATGCTTTGGTACACATTTTCATGAGGAATAATTGTTTGAACTAAAAGCTTTCAGGATTCATTAACCACTGGGTGTTTGTGGGAACACTATCAGAGCACCCTTATGAATAATGGAAGGTGAGTGACTGTTGCACGCTGATCTCTGCCCTTTTAGACGCTGCGAGTGTTTGTGACCCTAATCATGTACATCGTAACATCTCCTGATTCAGCTCCTCACTATTGCAAGGAGGTGACTGGAAGGAAGATCATCTGATTCTTCCTCCTGCGGTGGTTTGTAAATAGATGTGAAACAGAAACAGTGCTTAAAATTAAATGTTGCACATACTATTTATTTATTTTAAATGGAAGAACTTTCCTCTGACTTTGCAGACTACCATAGCAAATGTTTTGTCTGACTCCAAGGTGGGGATGGGCAATAAAAGGTGCAGCCTGTGCTGTAGGCCATGTGTGAGAAATCTTTAGCTCAAACAATTTGTTTGGCAAAGCTGTAAATGATGGCAAATGCCATTCACAATCCGTACGCTACATCTGACAACGTTCGGGTTTTATCAACGTGCCTTCGGGAAAGCAACGCTAGTTAATACACTAACTATAAATTATGTAGGCCATCTCAAACAAGTTCAAGTAAAAATAACTCTATACTGTAAAATACCCACTTGTGTTCACAAGTTTTTACATATGTTGCAGAGAAACCGCCTTAATGTTCCAAACACATCGAAAGATGAGGCAAAATGTAACCCAAAGCTAGCGAAGTCTGCCTATATTTCTGTTTATCTGGGCGTTATTGATACTGTGTGTAGTTTTATTTCATCTTTCCTCAGCAATCCTTCACGTTACCTTGTTAATAGTTTGCAAAGGCTGCCTGGCCTTAGATCTGAACCAGGCCACGCTGCTCCAGCCAAAATAGAGCTGGATTCTGCTCGGACCGGTGTCTGAGGAGGTTTTACAGCATATCTGGGGTGTTAACAATATCCTGGGGGGTTTCAAGCAGTGTGAAGCTGGCAGAGGGGCAGCAGAGCAGCTGAGGGGTGGGACAGAGATGACTCCTGCTCGTGCCCAACTCCAAGGCATGCTCCCCGTCCGCTTTGTAAGCGGGCAGAAGCTGTGTAAGAGCTGATAAAACCGGGACAACCTTTGGACACTCGTGCTCTTTCAGGATAATCCAGAAACTCTAATTAAGCTAATTGCATTATCTCTTAAGTTATTTTCAGATGTTACCAATTATTTTTCTTACGTTAACAGCAGCCTCTATTTGTCACCTCGGAACAGTCTCAGCCCCCTCTTCCCACAACTTGTCACTTCTGCTGTGTTGGTCCCATTGCGTTGGTGTGCAAGTACCTGAAGAGATTTGATTTCACCTGGGACACAATGCTCCTCGAGCCAGGGTCACTCGGGGGCGTTAGGGTTTGTGGCCTGCTGGGGGGGCTTTATGTCCTCGGTCCGGCCTTGTGTAACTCTGGCTCTGTAGCCTCTGCCTTTCAAAACAGTGTGTCAGTGCCACTCGGACTCTTTAATAGTTGATGGTCACTGTTCTGCACGATGCCTGTGGGGAAGCATTTTCATCTATTTATCTTCCAGCTCAGGTTTCTTGGCTATTCTGACATGATAGACAGCGGATTCTGCTTGACAAGCCTAGCCAGGTCAGTGCTTCGCGTGATCAGGGCCTGTGCTAACCAGTTGGTCGGGCGCTTTTCCAGCGATCGTTTCCTGACTGCTTTGATAGCTACTTTGGTACGTCTCAGTATCTAATGGCTTACGAAGCACGTGAAATTTCATAATAACATCAGGGCTCATTTTCATAATACCAATTTGCAGTAGCTAGATAACTCTTAATTTTCCTTTTATTGCTCTAATAATTGTTCTAGAAGGTTAATAACTAGTCTGGCAGCACCAGCAGTGCATTAGCAAGTGTTTCTTGTCAAAGTGCCTGTCCTTCTGTCTGTCTGGGCCTGCTCTTGCCCTGTGAGCAGCCCATGGAGACAACACACGTGGAAGTCTTTCTTGCACATTTATTCTTATGGGTTTTGGTGCTCTCTTTGGTGAGAGCAGAGCTGTCACCTGTGTGATTGCATGGGATTTACTCTTTGTGTCACGGGTAGATAGTTCCCTTTCTCCCCCTTCCATCCCTTCGAAAGTCTGAATTTCATTTATCAGCTTAGTGTTGCGGAGTATACTGCCAGTCCTGTAGCAATGACTGCAGATTTATTTTCTCCTGGAAATGATGTTATACTTCTAGTCTGAACTTCGCTTCAACTTAAAGCCAATGGAGCATGGTAGTCTTGCCTGTTTTGCTCTTCACATCTTCACAAGCTGCAAAACCTGATCCTTCTTATTTCTGTAAGAAAATCATATCTGTATTTCTTGTAATCTGTTAAGGAAAGCAAGTTTATAAAAAGATCCCGTCAAATTAACCAACGTTGATTGTCTTAAAATGAAAGATGAGTGTGGTTCACTCTCTTAGATTAGTTAGAACTGATATCAGGTCGACAGATCAATAAGCACTAATTTATTGTTCAAATTCTGACATAACATTGGCTTTCTCTGAGTCTCCTGAATGATATGAGTATTCCAAGATTTAATGAAAATAAACAGTAATTCTTTTGTTGTCTCCTCTCAGCCAGTTCTCTTAAACTCTTGAGTATAGGTTGCTGCCCTAACCAGATTAAATTTAATAACTGCTCTTAAACATCCTTGTGACACTTGTTAAAATTGAAGTATTTTGTTGGCTTATGCTATGGAATTGAAACTGTTTTGGAGCACATCTACATTATTGCATGTTTTTAGCATGCTTTTAATTGTCGTTAGTCTTTAATTTTGCTGGAGAATTTCTTCTTGCATCATCTGGTTTTGAGTGTTGCTTTCAAGAGTTCCTGCCATGTATTTCCATGTATTTATCGCTATCAGCTTTTCTTTTTGCTGTTTCTCCCTTCTTTTTGAAATAAGTCTGTAGTTTTATTGACTAGGAAATGAACACGAACACCCGATAATGTTCTAGCCTTACATATGAGGCAAAGACTGGCTTGTTTTGGTTTGTAAGCAGCCTTTCAAGCAAACTGTGCTCTGTATTCTGAAGAAAGTTAATGCACGCGTTTGCTGTTAGCTGGCATAGAAGTAAGTGCTGCTTTATTATTAAAAACATGCTGAGGGTGGCGTGTATGTCCTATGGTTACTAATAACCGTTTCATTATTAATTTTCCAGTGATGTGATTTAGTAACAGCCCTTTACCACAAAGATAATTTAGCTGATAAATTATACCTAATTTACGTGTGGTGTGCACTTCCAAAATAGACAAAGTTGGAGCGTATTTTATAAAGAAAAGCCCATTAGAGAATAAAAGTTAGTTTAGTTTTTATGACTGGGGGGGGAATGCTTGTGAATATTCCATGCTTTTTCTTTATTTTCGTTGTCTGGTTTCGCACTGCTCCCCCCGCGTGTCACCTGGGCTCGCAGGGGTGTCGCTGACTCACTTCTTTGGGGGAGGTTTCTGAGCCGTGATTCTCGGTTATGGATTAAGAGATTTCGCTGCATAACTGCATCAGCATTGCTGAATACTTAGCAACAAGGAGAGCTCCTTCTCTCTTCAGTGTTTTTAATGAAACAGAAGTTTCTTGTTGCCATATAATAGGTTTAAATACAATTAAGAAGAAATCCCTTCCATTTCAGTTAATCAGATTTTTGCTACCCGTGATAACGTAACCTTGCTAGTTCTGACATGTTCGGAGGGAGATGAAACGTGTGTTTAATTTGAAAAAGAAAGGCAGAAAAAATGTGCGGGAACTTCCCTGGTGGCTCATAAAAACAAGAGGGAGGAAAAAAGGCGCAATAAATTTACTTCCTTTTACAGCTCGTCTTAAAGCAGAATGCGTAAGAAAAATACATTCAAATTCATACACTAACATGATTATATTTTCACAACAGTTTTTTTGCAAAATTTACTAGAGATATTTGTTTCTGATCTTATTTATTACTTTCAAGACCTATGGCAAGAATATTGTTTGACAAACACTATTTTTTTTTTAACCACTTCCCTAAAGAGCACCCTGGTAACTCTCCAGGGATTTACCATACTGCTGACTGCAGGAAGAAATTTATTTGCAACCTAGGCAATAAGTTAAGAACAAATCCCAAGTGATTGTGGGAACTGCTGATGCTGAATTGCCTGGAAACAGCACGTTTGGAGCATTTGGGGATTTTGGCTGGTGGCATGTGGACACTGAGAGCCTGTTGGGTTTGGGAGCAGAGGGAGTCCGGTGCTCAAGAGGCTTCTGCAGCAAAAGCTGAAACTGTCTCTGCCTTGGGCGATCAATAGCTCAAGATTGGCAGATCTCTTGTAAATTACACGTACTTGGCTGTAGTTTTGTAGCGAGGACTGTCTGACACTTCTGATTTTAAGACAAACTTTCCAGTGTTTTAACATTTACCAAACTGTGACCTTCTGGCCTGACCTTTTCTGTGTGTACTGTATGTGTTTTTCAAGTTTTTGTTTCTTTAATATGTACAGATTTTTAGTTAAAACAAGTTAGAGACTGTTGGGAGAGCACTATAAAATGTCACAAGTGAATTGGCAGCTTTGCATTCAGTGGAGAGATTGGATAGTGTTTGCTGAGGATCAAATACCAGGTATGGAATTAAAATGAAGGGAAATACTCAGTAACTCCCTGTTCTGTAAATGAGACACAGCTGTTAGGGAAAGAAAGTGGTCCAGGAATATTAAGTCCATATAATACTGCAGATACACAGGGGAGCTCAATTAAGGTTGTTCAGGAAATCTCGCTTGACATCTTGCGTTGACTGTGTGATTTTTATAAACTTGGTGTTCTTTGAGAACAGTAATTGTGTGTTTTCTGAAGCTATGTACAATGGATATCCTTGCTTCGGGGGAACCTGCGAGCAAGAGCCGTGCGATGCATTCAGCTCACATTAGGACAGCTCTTGCAGGATGCCGATCTCGCTAATAGAGCAGCCGGAACAGCGCTGGAGGGCAGCGTGGCCAAAATTCACACATTTGGGTGCGCGTGGCCCTCCGGCTTTTGGGAGAGGGCTCACTGCATGCTCCTCGATCCCGCCTGCTTCTTGCTGAGCCTCGCAGTCTCTGCATTGAACATTTTTAAGGCAGGACGATGTTCGTAGAAGCCTGTGGGTTGTGGGCAGTGGTGGGAGTGCAAAGCAGATGTAGATGCTGGGCTGTCTCTGAGACGGCTGCAGCCCTGTGGGTTGTTTGAAGGCTGCCCTGTCCTCCTTTTATAGGTTTTCTTAACCTGCCAGCTGGAAGGGTAGTGGGGGCGATAGCCTTCAACTTGTTAATGAGAGTTCTGCTACTATGGAATGACACCGAATGGCAAAAAAAGCATGGCACTGTGGCACCTCAAGTATTGTGCTGGGCTCTGTGGGACACAGCAGTAGGGAACTGTCCAGATTTCACTCTTGAACTCGCTTCATGAGGTTCTTTGCCACAAAATGGAAGTCAGTACTTGTATAGGTAGAAATACATTCATATATGTGTATTTTGAAAATGTAGGTGGTTACTTCCCTTAATATAATAGTTTTCTCCTTACATATTCCTACAGAGGAAAGTAATTTGCTTGTGATCCAGTTATGCACAATGTAATCTTTCAAATGGTTGCTTTCTTTATTCTTATTTTGGTTTGTTTTTAAAACTAGCATTTTGATCTGGATGCCAGTTGGCATTCAGCATGGGGGAACAGAATCATCAGCTTTGTCAATATTTTATCCTGATGTGTTTGTTCAATGTAAGTTGAAATAAATTGTCATTTTCTTTCCTCCACAAAACCAATTACAATTCTGTCATCTGTTTAGGATTAATATTACTACATTTATCCCCCTTTCCAGATAAGTATTCCATTTGGTACACAGGTATTCCAATTCAGGCTTATGTGTGTGCTGAGGTTTCATCAATTTCTATTAAATCACTGTAGCTAATTGTTATAAAAATTTGTGTACATCTCCTTAATTTGAGTTAAATGTGGCTTATATTGATCGAGCTTGAATAATTTCCTCCCTAGGCATAATTAAAATACTGCAAAATCAAGATTACAAGTGTCCAGTCAAGTGATTCCTCTCCTGTGTTTTATACTGAGATATTAATATGGGCTTTGTATAAACTTGTAAAACCCTTTAGACAGAAAAATGGTGAGAATTTTTGGTGACACTGAAGGTGGTGGGGATGGGGGAGATCAGGAACCTCCTCACACAAAGAGACTCGTACCTAGGTTTTAAATAGCAGCTACTTCTTGAATTCTGTGGGTACTTTGAGTGGAATGACTGTAGCGATGGTGGGAAGGGCAGGGTGACTGCGTACGTGCTCTTTTTCAAATTCAGCGTTTGGTTATGATTTGGGGGTAATAGGAAAGCAAATCTAAGCAAAGGCATTGAAACCAGACAAGGATTTCAAATGTCACCAGAGTCTGAGGATGCTGGGCTTTTCTTAATAACACAATGTACGTGCAAGTCGTGGGATTTGTCGCCTTCCAGAGATACCTCAGCTTGTCAGAGCTGCCACTAGTTGTTGTCCCCTTGTACCACCGTGGGCTGCACCATTTCTCCCCAGGACCTCTGAGATGCACGGAGCGCTAAGCAGGAATTTGTCCTATTATGCGGTATTGATTCATATAAACAGGGAACAGGAAAACGCTGAGAGACCCGAAGGCTTTCGCAAGGGCTCACTTCTGTCAGACTCCGTGGGGTTCTGGGACTTGCTCTGTTTTCCTTCTGGCTGAGTTTAACTCCTTGGCAGTTGCCTTTTTGTTGGGAGTTCACCACGTACGAGATGTGGCCCTCAGCCCCGAGTACTCTGCATTCACATAGAGTGTAGTTTTACAAGGTTGTGCTGTGAAGTGCCCAGTAATCAGTCTCGGTTACCAATGTTGAAGGTACTTGTTTTCTCCAGCTATAGCACGTCAGCCATGGAGATCTTCCTTTTGCATTTAGCATGGTGAAACAAGAAGCAGGTAAAGTTTGCAAGAAAATAGCCAGATGTAGATTAGCCATCTGCTTCTAAAGCGATTAAAAAGTGATCTAAATACTGCTGTGAAAAGAGCAGCTTTCTCTAATCTGTACATGCATTGGAGAATACTTGTGTTTGGTTCAGGAAAGCACTCAGCGTGAACTCCAGCCTATCCAAACAGTCCGAGAGCTGGTGTTACACTGAACCGTTCATGTGGCAAATTAAAAAGGCTGGTGGACGGGTGATACGGTTCTGAGAACTCAATAAAACTTATTACATATGAGGCTCATCTTTCTATTCCAGTGACATACGTCTGGTTAATTTTGCAACAGCAGGAAGAGCTAAGGAAAAAAGAAATAGAATTTGAGTATTTTGAGGCTCTATTTTAGTGGAGCAAAAGAGCTAATTTCTGCTTCCATGTACGCAGGATTAAGTGGAAATCTCCCCTCCATCAGCCTCACAAAAAGATGTGGTCTTCCTGCTCGTAGTTGTACTTGTTATGCTAAAATGGTGATGGAGGCGTGAATATCTTAATGTAAAACCGTGAGAGGGCTGAATAAATGGGAGTGACGTGATTTGCATCATCAGGGGTATGAATTTATTGGTTTTACCTGGAAAAGAGCCTCCTTTCACTTTGGTGTAATAACAGTTGAGAACCGTACAGTGGGTCTTCCGTGCGAGTTAGCTGATCCTATAAAAATTCTCAGAAGGTGGTTTAAAAACAGCAAGTGCTATCACGAATATTTTTTGCCTGTGCATTTTTTCAAAACTGGTTGGTGTTCACTCGTGATTCTCTGGGATGGAAAGCACTAGAAAGAACTTTGAAATCCCAGCGTGCAAAGTAAGGCAGGCACCTGGCTTTTAGGCACCTGGATAGAATTGTTTTGAACAATGACGTAAAGATAAGGAGAAGAAATGTAGTAAGTAACAGTGGCTCTTCAGGAGCGCTTGTCTGCCTCTCCTGCCAACCTGTCTTCCGCGTGGTACCAGCTGAAAAGGTGATGTTCTTTCTGTTTTCAGGCTGTGTTTGGGAAATTTCTGGAATAGGAGCACTGACTCAAGTGCTGAAAACAGATTGGGGTGCCTGCCTGCACAAGCACTGCCAGAGCTGTAAGAAGCATGCATGAGGTTGGTAACATGAAACACCATCTCTCTTCCTATAGCGCTTTCACAAACGAATGTCAGATCGCTCCTTGAAGTCAAACTTGGAGCCTCTCTGGAGTGGAAGCCTGCAGAGGCCGGCTGCCAGCCTTACAGGAATTACAAGCATCCTCCTGTTTCTGGGGGATAGTATCAGAGCTATCCCTCTTCTGTCTTTTAAAAAGTTCAGGGTGGAGGGGTAGATTGTTTTCTACTTGAAGGTCTTTTCCAACCTAAATGATTGCCGGAAGTCTTTTGGGATAGTCGTATTATTGTACATGGGAATTACACTATACTTATACATCCTAGAAAAAAAATCTATTTGTTGTCCTATTAATACAGGTTTATGCCCATGCTGAAGCATATGCTTTTGCACAGGTCATTTCAAAACAACTGTCATTAACTGGTATGGGCCTTCAAATCAATAGGCACTGCAAACTCTAGGCAGAGTTCTCCTTATTTCCTTTACCACATGCAGCAGTGCGTGCACCCAGAGAAATTCTTTTTATACACAACTTGTGTTTCAGCATTTGTTCGATGCCAGCAGCACAACAGTGTTTGTCCTTGATCTTCCTTTTCTTCCCTCTGAGCCAAGGAGCTTCGAGATGTGGTTTGAGCTAATGATGACCATTTGATGATAACGACTGTGCAGCTCCGATAGCTCTCAATTATACATGCAAAATCATGAAGTGCAACGTAACAAGTATGTTTGGATGTCCCTTTAGTCTTGTTCTGTTCGTTTTATCCCCTCGTTTGCTTATATTGTCTTTGAAAGGATTTATTTCCTTCCTTTGACAAGTGGAGACGGCCTTCATTGCTGGATGCGATTCCTTCCATCGTGAGTTTTGCTCTTCAGCAGGATTTGCAGGTAGAGAATTGCCGTGCACGTGGCAGCAGCTGCTTTGCCACTGCCTTGACAGCCACACGTTTCTTTTCTGCTGGCTTGACTTTGAAGTGCCAAGTTCTGGTTTCTTGGAAAGTTGTGGGTGGTGTTGTTGTTGTTGGGTTTTTAGTATTATTTCTTGTAAGTTTATGAAGCTTTTCCATTCATATTCACTTTCTGTCACTGTCTTTGCATTAGCTGGTTGCAAGAGAGAGATTTGGGCTATTATAAATAATAGAGCAAGACAGATCTCTGCCTTGTCTGGTTCAGCAGAGCTCTTGGGAAGCAGCGTTTGTATGAATTCTCTTCGTTTGGCCGGTGACACGAGGAGGGGGCTGGCTGTGTATCGATAAGGGGCTGGCATTGTTGTGTTTGCGTCGGTTTTGTCTCGGTGTGTGTTTGTGTTGGGCAGAGAGTGGCGTGAGTATACCAGCTCTTACACAAGATCATTGTGGAAGCTGTTCATGTCTGTTAGCTGTGAACAGATGGCAGTGCATTATTTTTGGCACGGAGAAGGGAAAGGAGACCTCACATTGCATATGAATAGACATCTCTGGGGATTGTCATACCGAAATGAGGATGCAAAAGTAAAAGCAGAAGGAAACTCACCTGGGGTTTTGTGCCCTGCTTGGTAGGACTTCAGCCAGTCCCAGGTTTATCTGCTGTTTCTGGAAGCTTTTCAAACTCGTGTCAGGTGCAAACGTTGTAGGGCTGAAAATCATTTGTTTTAGCCAGTGAAAAAGATGTTACTTGTAATTATGGGGATGGCATTAGGAATGGGTCGGTAGATGGGCCAGCAAACTGCTTGGGAGACATAAGGAGTAGCCTGGCTCTTCTAACATAACTTATGTCATTTGGGTTTTTAGAATTAGTGTGGTTGGGACTGGGTTGTGTTTTCTGTAATGTTAATGCAGAACAAAAAGACCATTTCTGCCAGAGGGGTTACAGCTCATTCATGGGGAAGCGTGAGGGGATGCTGCTGTGCTGATGTCGGTGTAATAACCGCTAGGAAGAGTTACACATTACAAACTTGGCTGTATTTGTTTGTTGTCGTTGTTTTTGTTTTTTTTTCTTTGGTGTTGTAGAAAATAGCATTTTCCAGGAAGGATCTGACAGCAGTAATGTGGCTCCTTACTGCTACGAGCAGCTCCTGTGAAGCACAAGTGACAGTGTGAGGGGAAGGGAGATGGAGACAGCTCTGAAAATAGGCTGCAGCAAGGGACTAACTTGCACCTTTTCTCCAGTGTGAGAGGAGTGTGAACATGTTGGGGCAGGGATGCACAGAGAGGGCTGATGTGCCCAAGTGCTGGTCATTTCTCTTGCCATTTGTACCACTTCTTGGGTGGAGGTAGCTAACCAAAAGGGAAGGTGCATTTATTCACGGGCAGAGAAAAGGATCCTCCAGTGGCTGGGGCTGATGCTGCATAGAGAGGAAGGAATATGCCATGTGAGGTGCTGTTTGGGCAGGATAAACCAGAAAAAGATATCGGCCAAAAAATGAGGCACAAGACTGCAGGTGAACAGCACGATGTGGGGGAAGTTGCTGACTGACTGAGAAAAGAAGTTGCAGGGAGCTGGAAGTGAAGACTGGAGTTTGTTGTGGATGTCCAGGCTGTGGTGGAAGCCTGAACACCTGCAAGGAGAACCAGGCTGATGATTCTTCTTCCCCACAGGAGCCTTTGTGCTCCTTCCCCACCTCCCTGCTCCATTTCCCACCCTATTCACGCGCTGGGCAGTGACCAGCAGAGCTCAGACTGCACGAGGACCACAACACCACCTCCAGAACAAGCTGCGGAAAGAAAGCTCTCGGTGGGGAGCAAACCGAGGGGGTGAAGGAGCAGCCTCAGCTGAGACCGGGTCCTTGAGCATGCAGGATAAGTGCTCGGGGGCCCCTCTTAGGAGGTGAGTGCAGTCGGCAGACGGAGAAAGTCTGAGGAGTTGGGGAACTTTAAGAGAAAATGAATCGTGGATAGGATGTGTCCCTGTAGGTTCATGTGCTCCATAACTGGACTTTGAGCACAAGCTAGCGCTCCTCTGCCCTGTCTGCTGACGGCTCTGGAATCAAAGTATGAACTAGGACAGAAAACTGAGTATTGGAAACCTTTGTTTTCCTTCTGTTTAACAACTTGCATTTGGCTTCAAGTGCCAATCACTTAAGCTCCCCACAGCTTTCTCACAGACGGAGGAATTAAGGATTTGTGGGGAAGTGGAAAGCTCTTTGTATTCCCATGGAAAGCCCAGCCCAGGGCTGAGCGATCGCTGCCCTGCACAAAGCCTGGGAGATTGTGAGCTACGTGTGCTGCCTGGTTCCCCGTAGTGTCTTACTTGTCTGGCTCTGGGTTTGTTTAAATAAAACTTGACTTGCAGCATGAGAAAATTGTTTCTTGGATGCATTTTTAATGAGCTCCACTACAGTCGGTGGGACCCAGAGGTAGTTCAGAGTCTTCTGCTCGGTGCTGCTGATCCTGGTCAGAGATGGACAGCGCGTCCTGACTCCAAGTCCATTGGAAGTGCCAATTACATATTTTATTTTTAATTCCAAATGTTTCACGGTGGTAGGTTGGGCTGGTTTTGAATCGCTGCCATGTTGGGTTTGTGCTGTGCATTCCTTCGCAGAGCTGCTGTGGTAGCAAATGTTTTCAGGTCAGATCAGACTAATTAAACGCTAAGACGCGATTGTACGTGAGCGTCTGAGAAGGTCGGCTCGGAGGCTTGCCTTTCGCCTTCTCCTGAGAGAATAATTATGTTGTATCTTGCTCTTCGGGCAAAAGAGTGCTGCTCTGTTACCAAGCCGGGTCAAGTTAATCATGCTGCTCCGAGCAGCCGTGTAAACAAGGCTTGTGCTGTGTGTACAGAAGGCTTGGCTCTTGTTGTGAAGACCACTTAAATATAACAGCCCTCAGTACGTGCAGATGTCTGTATTAGATTTTGACACAAGTGTGCTATTGCCTTTTAATTCTTTTAGTGCATCATCGCAAGGCATCAGTATGCTAAGATGGCTTAAAAAAATGCTTTTATATTTTCATTACACTGTAATAAAAGCACCTATAAAACTACCTTCTGCTCTAAATGGTTTTTATAAATGATAAACTGTTCATTCTAAAAAATGAGGGGTTTGAGTCCAACTGCTAATGTGCAAGGTGGATTTACACTAACAGACTTCGTTCAGAAAACGTTCCAGTTTTCAAAGCAGGTATCACCTCCATGCAGATTTGGTTCACCTGTTTCAGGTCTGTGTTTGGCCTGGGTTTGAACTTTGTACAGTATTTGCCTGACGCTTTCTGTATTGAGTTAACTAAATGCATGCGGGCCTATGGCTGTCACTGGTACTGTGCAGGCAGACGTGTTTATAACTTGTTCCTTTTTCTATGCTAACTGAGAAAAATACTGGCTTTCAGTAGTGAGGGGAGGGGTAGATACTTTTAAGCCCAAATTCAGCTCAGTTGACCAGCTGGAAATATCAGTGGAGCCAAGGTGTACCGTAAGTCTCTCAGGCATAGGGGCAGAAGCTCTCTCCTTTTGTCTTTTCATTTTCCAGTTTCAGGCAAAGGAAGGGTCAAATTCTCACCTGGCATATATTGACACAGGCTCTGAAGTCAGTGAACCTTTCCAGTGATCCCTGATTCATGTGGTGTAACCCTGTGATAACAGCAGGCAAACACAGGTGGTAGTCATCACTTGCGGGGGCCCTGAGCTCGTGGAGTGGAATGATAGAGCTCTTCTTGATCTCTGGATCTTGAAGATTGACAGCAGTAACGACTGTGTCCGGACCCCCAGTGATAGTGGATTGCTGCGTGGCATCCAAAAGTTCCCCTGGATGTCCCTGTGGCTCTGCTCGCTCCCGTGGGATTGGGCACTACTATCTTGGTTCTGTAGCAAAGAGACTTCAGGGTCTTTGTCGTGAGGACCTTGGAGTCTAAGAACACAAAGCAAATGAGGAAGTGAAGGACTAAGAAAGTAACAATGATGCAAATGTAAATTGATGTGATGGGAATTTACCTTCAACAGATTAAACTCTCTTTTTATTTACATGAAAACAGAGAGCAGCAACTGAAAGCATTCTTCATGTCCGAACAGAGGAGGATGGCAGTGTCAGGGAGGGCACAGACGAGGCGATGACTTGCTTGGGGTGAGTTACAACATGACCCAGTACATTCAGTCTTTGCAAAAACTTTCCCAAAGAACTGGGATGCTGCAGACGGTCCATGGAGTGACACGGTTTCATCTGCAATCCAGAGGAAATCCTTTGGGAATTTCCTGTCTGAAACCAGATGAAGGAGTTTCTGTGCCTTGCCTGCCCGTACAGCAGCCACGCTGCGCCGCAGCCTGCGGGGCCGTGAGTTTACCCTGGGGGAGACACTAATGGAAGAAGGCTTGAAGGAATATTTGTGCTTGGGGTTTGCAGGAGACTTTAAGGTTGTATTGGTCAGGACTGACCAGCTGTATCGCAGAGGTGCCTTTGTAAAGGCAGGCGGAGAAACACAGGTCAGTGGCTGCCCTGGAGTAGGTGCAGTTCCTGCTCTGGTTGCTGGTCCCAGCTGCAGGTGTAAGGAGACGAGGTAACATTTGCAAAAGCCTCCACAGTCCATCACTTGGTATGTTTGTGCACTTCCTCTGAGCCCGGCCTGACAGTTCCAGCCCTTGTTTTAATGCTGTGCAGGCAGTCTTTGTGTTTCGAACTCGGGTTTAGGTTTTAACAACAGTTACTTCTGCAAGAGCCAAAATCTGTGTTCTTGCAGCAACTAAAATGTCAAGGCCCTTGAGAAATATGAAGCGTAATGTATGGTGGTCAGTACTAATTAAACTTCTAAATATTTCCTCTTGTGTCAGGATGGGGAAAATTGTTTGCTTTTGTTTAACTTGCTTTGTGATTTCCATGCTCTGATTATTCTTATTTTTCCTGGTTGCTTGATACATGCCAGAACCAGAACACTTGTTTCTCTATGTAGAAACCACAGCATTTCGGGGGGAGGTGCAGGATTTGTAACCAGAGCTGCTCTCTTAATTATTCTTGGGTTTTATTTTGACTGCTGTTGTCTGTGCTGATAATCGTCAGGTGCTCTGAATACTTGATGTGTAAGTAGGGAGCTTGTTTCTGTGTTGTTGGAGAGGGCTGCCTAACACAAACAGCAAAGCAATTCTTTGTAATCCAGCGTTAGCTTTGCAGTTGGTTTGTGCTAGTGGAACTGGCAGACTTATTTACGGCTTTGTATTGCTTCTTTTGGGGACTTTGGCAAAGACCGCGTCACTGGCACTCCGGGCACTCTGTCCTTCCTGTGCAGGAGGTTCATCTCCCTGAGAAAGAGCCCTCTTCCCATTCTTCCCTACAGCTGCTCCCAGCCCGACTTGCTCTTAAGCTCGTGGAGCCTCTTTGAAAAGCCTGGTCACGTTGTTCAGAGCTGGCTGCAGGGAAGCGAGGCCATCCCGGGCAGCTGGCAGAGGTGGCCACCCCGCGTCCCCCTGCTTGGGAGGGCTGCTACTTTTCCACACCGGGGATTCACGGGAGGGCCTGGGGAGCCTGCAGGTTTCCTCGTTGCTCCCCCTGCCGTGTTTGTTGCTCGCTTGGGAGGCTTGGAGGATTCAAGGACAGAAGTGTGTCATTGTGGTACTGCAAATCCATGTGTCAGCGCTGCGGGAGGACTCCTAGCGTGCGTACGCCTACGCTGCAACAAATGTGAAATAAAACGTTGGCTTAAATGTCAGGAAGGGAGCCTTAAGCACCCACGGTAAATCTTAGTACCTCAGGACTGCTGCTGTATCTGGTACATTTTGTTCCTGAGAGGTCCTGTGAAGGCCAAGAGGAAGATTTGGTGCAGCAACAGGGCAGGAGCTTCCCACGAGTCCTGGCTGCCATCGCCATAAAGGAGTCGAGTCATCCTCTTGCCCAAAATAGTTTTGAAACTGGGGAGTTGGGCCTCATGGAGTATGTTGGGTATCAGCAGTGAACACTGCTGGGATCCAGCACAAGCAGCAGCAGCAGCCCTGGTCTTCTTTGGTACTCTTTGAACTAGTCCTGAAAACTCTTCAGTGACTGCTAAATGAAACTTCTGGGCTCTGTGTGCGTGCCATTTATGAAAACAGATGGTGATTGAGTATAGAAATCCAAATACTCAAATGGTGTATGGGGGTCCTACAAGATCTTTTTAGGGAGAGGGATATATACGAGTGTGGAAGCTTAACTCTGCTCTTTCATGTACCTGGATAGCCGCTAGAAAATTGTTCTCTTCCAATTCAAAGATTTAGAAGCAATCAGTCTGTACTTGGGGAGTTTTCAGTGAATCCAGATCTTCCTTCTTTGTGCCAGGGAAAAGGTGCAACGTTATTCCAAAGAAGATGGGTGCTGCAAGCAAATCATAGTCCTAGTGAAAGCCAGTCATTAAAATCCTTTTGCATCTCAGGAGCTCCTTTCTCGTGTCCATGCATTTGCACAGTGCTTCTCTTGTTATGCTGAAAGATGCAAGGAGGAAAACACCTCTGGTCTAGGGCAGTGCAGGCAGCACCGCCCTGGTTAGATGTTTTTGTCCTCATTCCTTTCCATCTCCCTGTTTTGTATGTGACCCTTTGACATTTACATATGGCAAGAGCCAGAGAAAAGATGGTGAAGGATTTAGCCTGAAGGAAAATAGACTCTGATAAGAAAATGCGACTTTGGGCCTGGGATATATGCATATAGCTGATGGGGGAGGCTGGTTGGCCCTGATTACTATTCACTGTGGATACGCAGGGCACAGAAGTGATGGTCCCTGTCTCAGGGCAGTGACAATGTGAAGGGCCCTTGAAAGACACATTTGAGATGGTAAAACGGCATAATTCATATCACAGTTTCCAGCTCTCATTTCCTAGAGAGTAAGATTTTTTTCCTCCTGCTTTCCTCATGGGATGAGAAGACATCTCAGACATTGGATTTGTTCAGCCAAAGACTCAGGGTCTCCATACTTCTGGCTTCTAGCAGTTTTCCTTCGGATAATTTGGAAAGCATCCTTGTTCGTATTACACTGTCAAGGTCCTCCTGGGCTTCCTGAAGTCTTGGGAACCATTTTCTGGGCTCTGAGTCAGTAGCACGGTTCTCTAGCTTTTGATCCTTAGCACTTTCAAATTCTATGATTCAGACTAACATTTTCTGCAACAAAAACTCCATGACATTGCTAGGGTTCACTTAGGTGCAAAATGACACTGTAGATTAGAAAAAACAGTTAGGAAAAAGATTAAAACTGAAAAGGGTTGGCACGTTTGCATCAATTCTTCTTTAGTCTTGGTGCTACCCAAACAGAAATGTCTCCAGTGGCTGTGTCCCAGCAAAGAAAAAAATCAGTGTGTTCTTTTTGTGTTTTTTTTTCGTACAAGCACATGCAAGTACGTGCACGTACACATGGCATCTAGGAACCACATAGATCCGTTGGTCATTAATAACTGTTAATTTTCATGGAGGCAGCTCCTGAGGGAACAGCCACGAAGAATTAGGACCCTGGAGCTCAGGGCTTTGCACAGACGTGCGGTGAGGGTCATTGCTGTCCCAGAGCTGTGGTCCTGCTGGTGCGGGACAGGACTGGCAGGGACTGAATGACCCAGGCACATGGGGGTGCTGAGGGGGTGCAGCAGAGGAGGAGAGCTTGCTTAAAGCTGAGTTCTGTCCTAATCCCTGCACGATCAGAGTGATTTAAAGGAGTTCTTATAGTGGTATTACGGAGGGCTTTAGAGATGATGCGAACACTGCTAGTTTTGAGCCTTTCCATGCACAGGCGGCAGCCTGGGATAAGAAGCCCATGGTCATTATCCTTACTTTGAATCCCCAGCTCGATTGTTTCTTCTTATAACCTGTAATGCCTTTTCCATCTCACTAAGATCAGCTCTTCCTCCTTGCTTCCAGATTGAGCAATGCAGCTGGTTTTGAAGCCTTTTTGCACTGCTGTGTTGTGCTAATGCACGGCTCTTCCTCCTCCGTAATATCCCTATTAGCTAACATCACCATCCATCAAAGTGGTGGTAAAAGGAGGCAGAATTGCGTTATGTTTCCATGTTTGGTGCAGAAACCTTGTTTAACTAATATAAATTTAGTCAATATATATATTTTTTCTCTCTACACTGTCTACTACTAGTCAGCTTAATACCTTATACAAATAATCATTAAAGCAAAACCACTGGATGAACTCTTTGTTTAAGCAAGGAATGGAAAGTATTCCAACCATTTAATGAATTAAATAGTTTAAAGAATAATTTCCAGAACCTTATAGCATATTAGGAAAGGCTTTGAAGTGAATAATAGATAGTGCTGCATATTTAAGAAAATATTTTTTCCTGGCATCAGGGCTGCATGCCTGATGGGATTTCTTTACGTGGGTATGAACACAGGGCTGCTCTAAGGGAGCACAGATAAATTGAGATTTGTAGAACTGCACATGCCACAGTGGAGTTGATCCATTTCATCTCCATAAATGTGCCTCTCATTTCATTTCTCACCTAAACCTTTCTCTTGAGTGGCATTCAGGGCTCCACTGGGTACCTGGTTCGTGTCCTAAAATACGTCTAGTTCTCAAAAGCAATTTTTGGTGCTGGGAGGCACTGTGGCATCTAGACTGAAGCTCCCTTATTTCCTTGTTCTTCGGTACTAAAGCTGAAGGGATTTTGCTTGGGATTGTCCTTTCTCAGCCAGCTCAGGAGCTGATACCTCCGATGAAACAGGAGACCCCCGACCCAGCAGGGAGAGGTGGCCAGGCAGGTTATGTGCCTCAGGGAGACAGAAGCTCAACGTAATGCTGTTGAAGGAGAATTAACGCCCTGTGAGATGTGGGAGACACTCAGATTACTGGATATGAAGTGGGCTTCCGAGGTAAACCTGCCCTGGTGTGACTTGTCCAGCGGCTGACTTGTGGGCGATTCTGCAGATAAAGCTGGTAACAGCACGTAATGCATGCTGTTATTACCAGTGGGCTGGCAAAGTTACCATGCTGCTTTTGCATGACCTGTGCTGGTTGGTGATGGTATTGGAAGCTTTAGTGGTGACTCTTTGAAAGCTTCTGCAGAAATAAACCTGAAGAAATAGTGCTTTGTCTTAAAACTCGTCCTTGAACTTGCACATGGTTAAAGGACTGGATCCTCAGCGGCAGTGAATGGGAACAGCTCTGATTCTTGTGAAGCTACGATGGTTTGCCCTGACTAGAGCTGTGACCTAAAATATTTAGATAGGTTTAATGCAGTGTATTTGTCCAAAAATGACAACAGGTCTCTCTGCAGTGCCAAGAAAATTGTCCCACAAGCAGTGGAGCACACTCAGTACATCATGCCAGTTCGGTCAAGGCTGAATAGCAAACGACAAGCCCCAGAACTGGGTAAATGCCTCTGTAATTTGTCTTCTGACATTGTACTGCTTGCAGCTCTGCCAAGGAAATGGAAAAATGTAGAGAGAGCCCTGAGCAACCCGTCACAACACAATGAATCCTGCTTCCGAAGCTGTTGTAACTGGGATGCTGCTCTCCTCGCACATGCCAGCAGCCACAACAAATTAAACAAAACAAAAGCAACCCCCCACTTCAAAAGACAGGGGAAAAAAAATCACATGATGTCATATTTTGTGCAAGTAGCATAAAGTTGGCAGTTTGTGCAGCAGGAATGGGTCAGCGTGTGAAAACAACAGGCAAGTCTAGATCCACATCACCTCCTTTCTCCAGTCCCCAGCTTTCATATGTCATCAGGAGCTTTGACCAGCAAGAAGTCAGAGTATACAAGCTCTTCCTTTTGGTCATGTGCTGCAATGTGTGCTTTCTGTATTACAGTAACATGTGAAGGCACAGCTTAGATGAAGTGGAACCTGCTGGAAGTGTAAGAACTGCTCACCTAGACAAAGCCTTTCTTGGTACCAATAGGTGAAGTTCTGACTCTGCTGGCAAGGTTCCCTACGTTACTGCCTTAAGCATGAAATGGGAGGAAGTCAAGCTTTTCTTAAAGCTTAGGAGCCTCAGAGTTCTGATGCAGTACAATTGCCAGCTCTGATTTATGTCATGGATATGTAGGATTGCTCCAGGGATCCTGTAAACCTCCAGGGTGCCTTGGAGAGACAATGCAGCTTTCTGGTCCTGCCAGCATTGAATGTCTAGGATCTGTTCCTGTTGTGCCAGGTTTCCTTTTTTTTTTTTCTTTCTTCTTTTTAGATGTTATTAAATACAATACTTTTTATATATATACAGTAGATTTTTCTCCAGATAAATACGTTCTTCAAACAAAACTAAATGGCAGAAATTTCCTGAGCAAAAATAAACCACATCTCTGTGTTGAAGCTGTGTTAGTCACAAAACATAGTCCTTTTCATCTTCAAAGCACTGTGCATACTTTAAATAGTGTTGTGTTGTTGTTTTTAACCCGGGTTGTGAAGTACGTATTCATGTTCCACATGAAAGATGGGAAACCAAGAAGAGAGGCTAAGTGATTCAGTTAAAGCTGGTGGGATGTGAGTCAGATAAGAGCATAGACTCTCTGGGCTGCCTGCCTGGACCTAGGCCACAAGATTTGTACTTGTTCACACTTCTGCCAGTCTGAGATCTAGATCTAACAAAACTCGCTGAAGTCAGTGAAGATTCACCAGAAATACATTTGTTCAGACTTACTCGTGTGCTGAGGTGCTCTACCATTGAGCAAAAGTTCTTCATTATTCAAAAGTAGGTAATAGACCACAGAAGCTTCCTGTGTGTTTCACCTACAACCTGAGATGGTCTGCATGTGCACCCTAACAGACTGAAATTCATTGTGTTTTATTTGTTGTAGCTATTTGGGTCATATTTTAAACTCAGATGCTCAGTGCCATGTTCAACATGGTAAAACTCCCAGTACGTAACCACAAGCGTGTACTATGTGCTCTGTGCAGGGGATAGGAGAGAAGTGAGTAGCTCCAAACTTGAGCTCATTTTCCTCAAAAAGGCTGGATGATTTTGGTGGTCTGATCTTTTCTGTGACGCGTTTATTTGCTTGATTTCATTCCTTTGGTACCAGATTCTTTGCTGTCTACAGTAAAGATATGGCTATGGCCGTGATGCTACGTTAATGATCAAAGTACTGATTTACAAGTACAGATGAATGAACATGATGTGTTGCAAGTGTACAAGAATTCGTAATAGATACTAGTACTTAGAACATGAAAGTTGAAACAGGAGTTTATGGTGTCCTCATGGCTGTTAGGGTGGCTCCACATGCTGTGATGCTAAGGTCTATTTATTCCAAACAGAAGAACAAGCAGCATTATAAAGTAATGGTTTTATTTATTTCATGATTAATTTTTACAGATGTTACAAGGCAAATGGGAAGGAAATGTATCCCAGGTCTTACCTAATGTTATCTGAAATGAGAGACTTCAGTCCAAAATGCTATGCAGATGTCAGGATAAGAACAAAGCTATTTGAACCAAGAGAAAGACTTGCTGCTGCGTTGATTTGTATAAGTGACTTGTTTATATGCAGGTCACCAGAGGAGCACATTGGTGAAATAGGCAATAAATTAAGATGAAACGAAAGCAAGAGATGGGTTGAAAGGGTGAATGTGCCAGAGTAATTCAAGCCACACCCAGTCAAAAGGTCAGGTTACCGAGTGCTGGCTACTGCTCCCTTGGGGTTAGGGTAGGGGAAGTCATACCAGATACTTCCCAATTCTTTGCTGCTGTCAGAAAGGTTTTCTTACTGAGGATCAGGATCCTTGTCTGCAATCTCAAATGAAAGAGAGATTTGGTCAAATATGCTAAATGGTCTGAAAACTGCTTCAGATATTGTTTTCATGAAGTGCTGCCCACAGCTGCAACTGGACCTGGCTGTCCTTGTCCTTCAGTGCCACACCAGTGTGTGCCCGTTGGTGGGAGCGAGGAAGCACTAAGCTCAGGTCTCCCTGGATTGCTCCAGGTTTCCAGTGAAATTGATTTCTTTGCTCAAATGCCTGCTGCCATTAGCAGTCGGGTGAGGCTTCTGGCAGCTCTTTTTAAAAGTAATTTTTAAAAATGAAATGTGTTGCTTTTGTGTGTTTGTATTGGTAAAAATCAAGCCACTTACTGCCTCCAGTGCTGCGGAAGGGTGGCGTGCTAGTGTGACTAGTAAGACCCCAATAAAGATTTTAATGGGGTGTCACAAAGACTGCGTAGTCCCACACACTCAGTACTGACTTATTTTGTGTGCTGCCATTTGAGTGAGGTTTGGAAAGTCAAAGAAGAGCATGCGTTTCTGTTTGTCAGAGAACGGCCTTGCTGAATTGCGTAGGAGGGTGTTGGAAGATATGGGAGCCTTGGGGGGGCAGAGGTTTCTCTGCATGTCCTATATGCATCTTGGGGTCATAATTTTGCTCTTCTTGCCCACTCGACCTTAAAGGATAATTTTAGGTGGGAATACTGAAAAACACTGAATCAGTAAGCAGTAACAGGTACCTGAGCATTATAAAGAGTGACCACCTATGTGTTTGTAAGTAAATCACAGCTTTGTACCTGTGAGCAGCTGTGTGTTGCTGTTTGGATAAGACACCGCCTGAAAAGTTGGCACCGTTTTTTTGGTTTAACTCAACATCCGATTTGCCATGCCACCTTCTGTTGTTTTCGATTCAGTCTTTCAAACTAATCAGGGATGAACTAGTTAGTAATCTTCAAAGGAAGTCTCAAAAAAAAAAAAGTTATTGCTTCAGGAATTGCTGTTAAATGTTTGTTTTTCTCATCCTTTCCCCCAGGCAAAGAGGGTGTAGAGCTATGGCAGGTGTTGGGTCTTAAACACAGAGCTGGAGGAGGAAAGAGGACTGGCTGTTAATCTTACTCTGAGTTTCAGATGAGTGTGGTATTATTTCATCTCCATAGGCTGATCGGTGCTTTGGCCACTCACAAACATGTTAGAAGCTGATGAATTTCCTGTGCAGGTGGATTGATTTCTTGTCTGTTCTTCACAATGCGTGTGGGAAGGTTTCTAGAGCATCCTAAAACTTTTGGATAAAGGGCTGTAGGTGTTCAAATAACAGATTCCAGTGTTAGTTTTATAATACACATGAACTTAAAAACAGGTTATTTTAGAGCTGAATTAGAAATATTAAGGCATTGCCTTATTTAGCATCTCTCTCTTCTGTGCTTGACTTTGAATTGTTGTCCTTGACATGGAATACATAATAACTCCCCAGCTAGCATGCCCTTGCTGACCAGCCCTGTGGGACGGCCTGCAGCAAGCAGATGATTCCTAAAAGGCTTTAATAATATATGAATAGCATTAAAGTAAATGTAGTTAAAGTTTTGACCTTTTAAATCTGTAAAATTACAGACAGACACGTTCTAGAAGATGGGTTGCCAATCTAGAAGATTGGTGCCTGGGGGGTGGGTAGAAAGCGTTGTCGCTGTTTGAATGTGATGTTACGACACTCTTGATTTATTATCTTGTCATAATATAGATTGCAAAGCGCTGCAGTGCAGGCATGACATCTCACCCTGCTTCTGTCCAGCACCGCGGAGCACCCAGCTGGGACACGTGCGGGCTGCCAAATGCATCTGTCTGTCAGCAGAGTGCTCAGCTCAGACACCTGGGGTGTAGCTACTCCCCAGGAGGTATGTCCCTGCAGAGAGCAGTGTTTACACCAGCAGGTTATATATGAATCCTGTTACGGAAAAGTACAGAAGGAGGAACACGGAGGCTGGCTCCAATCCACCCTTCCAACCTCTGCATCTTGCAGGTGGCAACACATTGCTCCAGCAGAGCAGAGGCGGTGGGTTGGTGTGTGTGTGCTCACACAGCTGCTCCTTCTTCTGCTGGGATTTCTTCCTTGGGATCCCTGGGTTCTCAAAGGGGAGTGACCATGGGGGCAGTGCAGTGGTTGGAGGACAGTTTTTTATTTTTTATTGTTTATTTTTTTCAATTTCCTTGTTATAAAAATGTTATTGATGATTAAAAGATGATCACCAAAATGTAAGCTAATAATAAGCTCAGTAAGCTAAGCTGCAGACTAAAGCTTTACCCAGACAGCCTCTTTGCTGCATGAATAGAAAAGATTCTGCAGCGTGGCAAGTAGTACGGTAAAATCACACTGAATAACAGCAATGAAAACAACTAATAAAAACTGATATAAACATTTGCTTTAAGAATGAATTCATATAAAGCAGAAAAAAAATCCATACTTTTCAAGGTGGTGGTTGGGAACGGAATGGAAATATCCCTGTAGGCTGCATGTTTTCCACAATTTTATGTTTACATAAATCAAATTTAAGTGGTCTCTTATTGATGGCTATGGAAAAAATATTTCGAATTGTAATTTTGTATGCATGTGTTTGCTCAGAATGTTTTATTAGTTTTTAGGTAATATTGAGTCTCTGAGGACAGGCCTGAAGCTGAAATAATTGCAGAGCAGATTCCTATTTCTCTGCTGTTTAAAAACTTGGTAACAGTTCTGATCTCACAGCAGAAAAGCTGGTCCAGAACAAAATGGACCGTGACTGCAATGGCAACAGAAGCTCTCTTTCCTCTTTTATTCTTGTTTTGTCACAGCTAAAACACAGAAGACCAGATTTTATTCTCAATTTGAGTTTAGGTAAGTTTAGATTAACCCGTTGGTAAAGCTCTTCCGGGCCGTCTTTGGAAGCACAGTGTGACTTGGGGCAGCAGGAGGATACTGTCCTCTGACCTGGGTTTAGGTCAGCTAGGATTTCTTGAAAGGGCACAGTTTTGCCCGGTAGCCGTCGTCATTTCTTTTTGAAATATTGGTGGCTGGTCTCCACTGGGCGTGGGATGATCTGTGGAGAGGACAATGAGGGCTTAATTTAAATCTTGAGCCTGCATTTTGTTTGAGCTGGAGTCAAGGTAATACAACAGGGTAAAGGACTTGGTTTCTGTGATTTCACAGAGAACAGGTAGGAGCTTGAAGACTTTTAAGCGACTGCTTATAGATTCATCTCTCTCCAAAATAGCTTTGTACCTTTGTGCGCACTGCACGTGGCAGTAGAGGAGTCGAATATAGTCTTCAGGGAACTGCCAGCAAACCACAGGTCCACTTTTAGCAGTCCTTAATTTGGATTTGGGCACTGTCATGTGTTGTAGCCTTAGACACGTGGCTTGTCCTCGTTAGCTCTGCAGCAGCCTTGCAGGGACCATGTGAGGCCCCTGTCCTGCATACGCAAGGGGCACAACTCTGCCCTGCCAGGGGTCCGATGTGGGTGGCAGGCCCAGAAGTTCTTACAGCCTGAGATTCTTTAAGCCTTCCAAGATGCTGAACGCATTTTACCACGTTTAACCCTTGGTAACAGCTATTTGCTGTTACCAAACCTTGGCTTACTTGCTTCCACGGGGGTATCAGTGTAAGGCAGCTCAATTACATAACCGAGGTTATCTGCAGACACAAATACTCTGAAAGTCCCTTCTGTGCTTTTCTATTCCCAGGGACAATCAGCTTATTCTCATGTTAACAGCTTACTATCAGTTCTGACCCATTTAAAATTCACCTGCCAATTGAATGGTATGACAGGACCTGGCTGACCCAGGAGCAAAGAGAAATGTTATCTTCCTAACGAGCTGCCACACACCTAGAGCCAAGAAGGGAAAAAAAAAAGACGAGAACGGGGCCAGCTCTGTGAGAAGCAGGACGTCCTTCACAAGGCAGGGGAAAGGAGCTGCCTTACTTAAAACATTGTAAGTGGCTTTGCTGTGCAAACTGTTGGCAGCTTCACATCCTTGAAATGCTTATTCTCTCGAGAGAAAGAAAGTTTGCAAGGTTGTGTGCATTCATGCGTGTACCCCTTCCCTTTCTGATAATTATTCTGCCAACCCGCTCCTCCCTTCCACCTCTCTCCAAGTGAAAAGCCCAAGGCAGAGCAGGGAGGATGGATCAGTCTGTTACCTGCTACTGCTGGACGTACAAATGTCTCTGACCATCAAAACAGAAAATACCTGCTGGGCAGTGGCCACTGTGTCAAGGAAGGGGATAATTACACATACAGAAGGTTTGGAGGACCTTCTGCCTTCGGAATTTTCCCGCTGTACTTATTCCATATTTGATGTTGGTTTTTCACTTACTGACTTGCAGAGGGGATGTGAAACGTCCCGCATCCATCACGCCTCCAGTCTGTGGTCCTGCGAGTGAAGAACTCAGCGTTGTAGAGTGAGAGGTGATCTGGCTGGACTCCTTCCACGTCCCTATATCGCGCACCGCTGAGCGTTTCATTACTGCACCGCTTTGGCTTCAGTGCCAACTGCCAGCACACACTTGGCTGCCCCAAATATGAGGAGTACTCTCACAGCAGATTTTATGTTGTTCTTGTATTCAAGACAACGTTGAAACCATTATTTTTTATTTTGGCTTTAGTAGTTCGGTAACTCCATGAAGGACGCCAGCTAATTACTTGACAGCATGTTTTCTCCTCAGGAGCAGAGACTTCAGATTTTATGGTCTGAGGCTGTTGAACAAGTGGGAAAGTGAGCTCCCCAGCTCTCAGCTGCTCGTTGTGCTCACTGCAGCAGTAAAGCATTTCTGATTTCTGAATGCAGATTGATACTTGGAGCTATTTCTAGTTTCTTGTTTCTTTTCTCATATTCTAGGCGGCCAGGAGCTCTGGTGGAGTCTGACTTCACTCAGCTGGCCAGGAACTGCAGCAGAGCGTGGCAGGGCACTCAGCTGCATCTGCCTGGGAGCTTGAGTGGTTTTGAGCTTTCCGTTTAGACTCAGTACTGCTGTAATGTGTGGTGTCCTGTGAAACCAGGCATAAGTGAGATCAATGAAAGTGAGAGATGTGGCCAGACCCTACTGCCTGGCAGTAACTTAAGACTTGGTTTGAAGTGCTCTCCATTTCAAGAGAGAAGGGGAAGTCAAGTTCTGAATCTGAAAGACCCAGTAAAGTTCTGATGTTTATAACCTCCGTGAGCTGCCAGATTGATTCAAAGACAAAACGATGGTGAGAGCTATTGGCAGGTTTTGAATATCCTGCTGATTGAGATATTCAGCCCCTTGAAAGCTCGACGTGGTAATTGCACCTGGCTGTGGTTAGGCTCATCTGCTCACTGGGCAGCTTCTGACATTAATGAGCAGTTAGAAGTGATCTTTTGGGAGACTGCAGTTCTGCATCTCCAGGCTTTGTGTTATTTTTAAAGATAACGTCACCACCAAGGAATGGGTTGATTGCTCAGCAAATTTGTTCCAAAGCCTCCATTCCACTCGCCCAGCTCTGGAGATCACACGAGATAAGCCACGGACTGGAGGAGCTGCAGGATTCGCAGAGGAAGGCTGGTGTGCGTGGCACGGCAGGTTCAGCTCCTTGTCATCAGGACTGATGGCTGTCTGGGAATGCCCCTTACCTGCTCTCATGTTCCTTAAACTCCACGTGCTCCTGGGCTCATGGAGCCCAGCATGGCAGTTAGACCCCTTTCTGTTTTGTCTTGTCATTCGGATCCACCCTTACTGTCATGACGACCACCGTGTGCTGGCATGACTGCTTCTCCTCACTCCTTGTGTGAGTGCCAAAAGCTCCAGAATTTGGGGAAATATTTGGGAAACTATTCTGCTGCTTTCGGTGTCCAATTGAAATCCAGTGACCCCGGTTTTATTTATTTATTTATTCGTTGTAAAATGATTTTCAGTCTCTGTCGTGTCTTTGACCTAGAACATGGAAGACTTTCTGATGAGCATGTGCCATGGTCTGCAGCTTTCTGCTTAGTGCACTTAGGTGTTTTCAGGCCAGCCAGCAAAATACACGGTATGCTCCACAAAACATTGGAATATTTTTCTGAACATTCGTATACCACTGAACATGCAGTTTTTGTGATGCACAGACATGAAGAGAGGTCTCTTGATTTTTGAGATAAATTCTTGTAGGAGTTAATCAATCGCTCCCAGCTGGGCAAGGAGAGGGCTAATCCAAGGGGGCCATACCCTGCTTCTGCCATGAAATCAATGTATCGAGTGATTGTAGCTGCCCAGAGTCGCCCCCAGATAAATTGTCACACTTTTACAGAGGCTCCTGCCTGGTCATACAGACTCTCTGACAATAATTTAAGCTGGCAGGAGAATGAGAATTGTTAGCTAAAAGCTGCACTTTATTAATCTGGCAGAACGGACTTCACCTTACCAAAAGGAAAGGTGGAGCAGAGCCCTCAGACTCACAGTGCTTCCCTTTGGGTCTCTGCAGCCGAGCTGCTTGCTCTTGATACTTCAATCAGTAAATCCTCTTGTAGCCAAGAATCTGATAAAGTATCAGTATAAGAAGAGAAAAAAGGTGTGTGAACACTTAGCAACATCCAAGCAGCTACGTGAGCTGTAGACAGCGAGACTTCTGAGCGAGGTTTCCTTTGTGTGGGGGATCTGCAGAGCTGTGCCAGAGGGTCCGGACCTCCTGTCAGGCAGATTTCTAGAGTCTTGCTGGAACAATATGGAGCCTAAGAATAAAATTCGTTTTTTTTTTTTCCATATGTGTAACATAAGTTAAATGGCTATTAAAGCTCTGGTAGCTGAGCAGTTTGTTTCACTTACCTCCTTTCTGTCTTTCTCATTCATCTTGCTCCACTGTTTGCTGTCAAGAAAGAGCCAGTTCTGCGTGCTCCCCCCGAAATGCAGGGCTTTGTTTTGGCACCTGGTAGGTGCCTGAAATTGAGGACACCACTGGTCCGGTTTTGAAAACCTGCTCCAGTGTTCTGGAACACTGCAAAGTGTTTGGGACTTTTCAGTGAAAAATGCTCTGCCAGGATTAAAATAATAATAATAATAATAATAATAACAAAAAGTTTTTTCCGCTGTAATGGAGAGTTCAGCTTTGACTGTGTTTTTTCCCCCCCTCATTCTCAGATTTTAATCTCTGAGCTTGTCACAGCTTTTAAACTTCTTAGTTACGTTGCCTAAATCCTTACAGTTATATTTGCTGAAGCTATTTACCGAATTTTACAGTCTGGTAACATAACTACTGTGTGCCTTGTTTATCAGCTTTTTTGCAGAACAGTTTTTGCATCCAGAGCATTTATTTAATACTCTGAGTTTTGAGCTTGCCTTTTGCCAGAGGCAAACATATAAATATATATATATATATATATATTTTTTCCCCAGAAATTAAATGATGGAGATGCATGGTTCCAACGTGGTTTATTCCTGGGCATCTCTCAGCCCCCAAAGCTGCCTGACTTTCTTGCACATAAAGCTTTGCCCCAACACTGGGACTTGTTTACAGTTGATATCCAGGACAAGAAGAAGTCAAAGGAAAAAGTGACGTTTCCTAGGGAATGAGAAGCCCTTGCCTGGCACTCGTGAATTACGAGGCTGAACTTTTTTATGTCTGTGTCTCCTCCTCCTTTTGCTCCGTTTTGTTGCCGCCTCCAGTAACATTTTTCCTGACTATAGCGCCATTGACTCCTGTGATAGTTTAATAGTTTCTGCTGTTTACACAGTTGCCACTTAAATGGTTGTGATTTAAATTTGCATGCAGGGCTGGTCAGCGCTGGAGTTTACCGTGGTACCCCGAAGGTAATTGGTATTCTGGTCGCTGGAGTCGTCTTGGTAACAGTTAGGTGACTGGAAACCATTTGCAGAGGGGAAGTTTCATTCTGATAGTGCTCCCCCATCCCAGTTCTGGTGGTGATGGGCTGGCCAGGGCTTGCTTGTTACGAGACCTTTTATCTCTGCCTCGTAGCTGTAGCCTTTACGGGGTCGTACCTGCACTGCTACTTACAGCAGTTTGGAGGAACGTACGAAATGATTTCTCTGATTGTTCCTTAATTTCTGACATGCTGACCTTGGGGATAGTATTCCTCGTGCTGGAGGTGAAGTTCTCACCCCTGAATTTCCCTTCTTGCTTCTGATGCTGCTTTTAGTTCCTCGAGGGTCCTGGTTAGCTGGGGCTTTGGTCGGATCAGTCACGGCACTGCTGCAGTAGCCGCATGGTATTGCCAGTCTAAGTGATGTAGCAGGCTTCAAGATAATTAAAAAATGACAGAAACTTCTGTGTTAAATAATGCCAAAGCACTATTGCAATACATTACAGCAAAAGAAGCTTTTAGAGCTAATCTGAGTCAGAGTGACTACAGCAAGCAGAGCAGATAAGCCTTTGCACACCAGCTGAGGGCACGGTGCAGGCGGGCTGGGTGTTGGGAATTACAGCCTAAAATCTGCAGAGCTGCTTCTGCATCATGCAAGTGTTCTCTGCTTTTTCCTTTCTTTCCTATTGTGAATGAACCACAGGAGAATATGCCCCAAATCCACTTTTGCATTGCTGGAAGAAAGCTGTTAGGCTTTGATAGTGGCTTGCTTTTGCAGAGGTTTTTCCTTTTAATGTCTCATTAAAGACACAGGTAAGTCAGTGCCCTCATAAAAATAAATAAAATTGTGAGAAACACATGGAAAAAAGTAGTAGGAAGCATTGTGAGGATCGTGTGGATGTCTTGGGCTTGTGGTACTTGATCTTTTGGCAGCGTTCATGTGGGACTCCTTAAGCAGTGAAAAGTTCCTGGTTCCACAGAACTTCATTTCCTTTATTCTCATAAAACACCTTCGGAAACCTGTCTTTGAACTGCAGACTTTATGCTTGTCAGTCATACCTTCTAATGTATGTTTTAAAATGCTTTCTTCCCACAAAGTCTCGGGAATTGCTGATGAGTGTGACTGCTTAATAATGGAGTAGAAAAAGAAAAACTCCTCCTGAACGTGGAGAGGATCTGTCTGCAGCTGGTGCTGCCGTACGAGTGGCATGGGATTGCTCATTAAATAAGTTAAACCACGCTTCCTCTGGGTTTGCTTCTGGCTGTGGCTCACCTCGTTACTGATGTATAACCCCAAACCACTAATGATGGACTGCGCTGGACCGAAGGCAGGAGGCTCCATCCACCTAGCCTGGTTACTCTCGGCTGGAAGGGGCTTTGCTTTTCTCCAGCGGGGGAAATCTCTTCATCAGCACCTCCTTGCACAAGGGGGATGGCTGTTTGTGTGCAGAGGCAGCGGGCAAATTGGCTCCTCTTTGTCTTGGCCTTCCTGCCCCATCGCCTCGCGACTCCTCCATCTCCGGCGAGCGTCTCGCCGCTCCTTTGTGGCCTCCTGCTCATTTCCATGGCAGCCGAGCGCTGCGCGGACGGACGGATGGACAGACGGACCATGGGGATGGGGGCGGCTGCGTGGGAGCGGGGGGGCGTGCGAGAGCAGGATGGAGCCTGTCGCCAGGACCAACTGCACGTAATCGCATAAATTCCAGCAAGCGCGTCCCCTGGTTTGGAGCCCCTGGAAGCTGTAAATAATGCGTTTTAATTAAGGGGTTGCCAGGAGCTCTGAAGAAAATGAGATCAGACTGAGGGCCGCAGAATTTGGCAGCTGTAGTGATTGGAGCGTACGTGTGGTTTGTCTGACTGCTGGTTGTTCTTTTTGTTTTAATCAAATGACTTAGCGGAAGGCTCCGGCCGTCCTCACCTGGGTACCACTGACGTCCACGAGGCACAGGGCAAGGGAGCTGCGCGGCACCGGCCGGCAAGAACAGCAGAGCTGACGTGGTCTGAAAGCTGTTACCTCCAAGTCACACAAATCACAGGGTCTCCCATATTGCATTTCTTTGTGTGGTTCTTGTGGTTTGAGTTTTACACTTTCTGTGCATTCAGCACGATCAGCAGTGAACAAGAAGCCTTTCAGCCCTGTCCCGTGCTTGCCGAGCTGCAGGGCTGGTGGGTGAGAAGCGGAGGGAGGAGCAGCTGCTCCTTGCAGATGGGTAGAGCGGTTCAGAGCGATGTGAGCCATCGCCGGGCTGTGGGAGTGCTTCGTGTGGCAGCTGGCATCTCACTGGCTGGCGAATCGAGCAAAAAGAGGGGAGGCTCAGTGTGAGGGCCACATAAAGTGTTTTTAATTCCTTTCCCAGTCAGCATCTCCCAGCAGGACCAGGATCAAAGCTGTCTCCTTGCCTTGGTTTCCTTCTGGGCGCACTGAGGTTAATGCTGCCTTGTGGACTTGGAGGGGAGGAGGTGTCTGAGAGCTGGGAGCTACCGCAGTCGAGGTGAGAGCAGGTGGGTGCCTCAGACGAAGGGTGACGATGGTCAGTGGTGTGGCCCGGGTCACCAGCAAGCTGCCTGCCGCTCCCCCATGACCTCAGTTCACAGCAGCCCCAGAGTAAAGGGAAATGTGCCCACGGAAAGTGTTGACATTGGTTCCACCATCTGCTTCTGCTGAATTAACTTTCCTGACTAATTGCATGTGTGATTCTGTACCACATGGTAGCTTTGTTCTTCCCATCAAAAGACAAAGCCTTCTTGTGTTTCCTGTGGACCTCTGAACCCTGCTTGCCATTGAAGGCCCTGTCAGTGTGACAGTAGCTGTTGATGTCTTCTTGCCTTGATGATTATTAGAGAGCCCAGAATAAGCGAGCTTGGTCATACTTGTTAACAGGTTAAAGGGCAGTGCTGCACGCATCATAATTTCCATGTTGTGCCCATTCATTTCCCATCCCCGGGGCACTCGTATTTAATATTGCGATGCACAAAAGCGTTTGACAGCAGGCGATGATGGGTGAAGAGGTTTGTGCTTGAACGGGGGACCGGCGTGACCGATGGCCAACTCCTGACCTGACCACTTCACTTCAAGCAATGTAAGAGCCCATCCGCTCGTGCTTCCTGGCAGAATATTAATAGACGTTTGTTTGGCACCGTTCCGCCGTAACAGACTTGGATCAGAGGATGAACCTGCTGTTCAGTCTGAAACGATGCTGGCTTTGGAGACGTTTGCAGAAATGCTTTTGTGTGTGATTCCCTACAATTCCTAGAGCTGTGATTCAGTGCTCTTAAAAGGTGAAATTCCTGGTGAATTAGTAATCCGGAGTCTCAGATGCGATTCGTTGTCTTTAGAGAGCAGGTAGCACAGAGCTGTAGAAAAGGTGTCTGCCCAGGGATGTGCCCAGGGAGCACCCGCGCACATCTGTGGCTCTGGGCTGTCTGAACATTAAGAGTTGGGGCCTACATTATTTTTTATCATCCTGGATGTCCTGATGTGTTGCTGTCCACTTAATTCAGGTTCCTATACCATTCCTATTGGTATGACACAAGTAACGTGTATTATGACATACATTTTTTAATGTCTTTTTTCATCTGTGACATACTGTTTATTACTTTTCATTTTCCATTTCTATATTTACTCTCTGAAGTGGTTAAAGAGTTCAAGACAACGAATGCATGTTCAGAAAGAGAAACTTTTTTTTTATTGTCTTAGGAATCTTTTTTTTACTCCTAGAACTGGCATGATTTTGCTTAGACACAAAACAAAAAGAGGAGAAAGCTGAAAATGCTGGATGAAGTCTTTAGAAAATTCCTTTCTCCTTTCACTGTTATCGACTATTTATTCTTCCAAGACTGTGCACCGGGTATTTTAATTAGAGTATTGTAGCCTTTCTGAGAGGTAAGACATGGTGTGTGGGTTTTTCTAACTGTATAGAGTATTTGTTGTTTTTTTTTAATTGTGCAACTTATTGATTGAAGTAGGGAGAGAGGAAAAAGAGCAAACATTGATCCAATTTTAGGCAACTGGATCGTGTGCAGAAGTGTCATAAAACGTGATCCGCTTCTAGTAAATAAACACAGCAGAAGTACCAAGCAAAGTACCTGCTTTATTTCCCCAGCTGTTGGCGGCAGAGCAGCAGCCTCAGTTGTTGCTACAGGTGTAATTCCCACAGCAGCAGCATCTCCTGCGCAGCTTTTCCCTGCCAGCCACCCACCCACCACAATTTGTGCACCGAGGCAGCGATGCTTTCTCCGTTACTCCAGACCTGTTGCTCTTCTCGTGCTCCCTCTCCTCGTTTCCTGCAAGCAGAAGGGATCATTTTGCTTCTGAGATGATTGAGGCTTTGAGTGTGGGATTTAGGTCATTGATCTGACTGTTCAAGAGCCTTCACTTTATTTTTTCTTTTTTTTTTCCTTTGGGTTGTTATGGTTTGTGAGTTTTGCATTGAATTCTGCAGTGTTTTCACTGTGTCATTAGATTTGGGTAATCTATATCACAGGTCAGATATCTGGGCTGCTAGCAATTAACACGTTTTGGGAATGTATAATGCTTGTTCATAGGAGTGTCATATGTGTGTGTTTTACGGCGCTTGCAAACACTGAGCGTGCAGGTGTAAATATCAGGTTACTGTTTTTCCACACAGTAACAGTATGCAGCCTGGACCCACACCAAGTCCTGTAAAATAGGGCTTAAATGGTATGTATTTCTTCTGTTGTGTGTGTTTGTTTGTTTGTTTTAAGGAAATTTCTGAAATTTTGGGGACACCCAGTGCGTGATTGCACTGCTGTGCTTTCAGTGGCAGAGGTGCCTGCTGGAGTCACCGCTGCTCCTGGCATTGGGGCTTGCTGCTGCTGCGGCCCAAGCTCGCTGAGCAGCCAGGGCTGCAAAACGCACACAGAGCTGTGCAGGGGCAAACTCCAGCAGCAAAGTGGCAAACGTGCAGCCAGGGGTTGAAGATCTCCAGAAATGCCTTATGCTAACCTCTCTATGGAGAGTGATAGCCGTTAATAATTTGGGGGTGTCAAGGGTTTTCAAGCACCAGGGGCCACGGGATCAACCTGGCAGAGTCCAACACTTGTGATCACTCCCAAAGCTTCAGAGTCTGGGGAGTTGCATGGGGTAGTTTTTTGGTTGTTTGGTTGTTTGTTTTTACTGTTTTCACCTTTCTGTCTAGGAACATTTTCACATCTCTGTGGCTGTCCTGTAAAACAGCTATATTTATTGGTGCCTCCTTGAGGCACATAACTGACTTAGGCTGAGGGTTATAAAACCTACATTAAGAACACACATCATAGAGTGTCATAAAAACATCTGCGCCCAATTTTGTGCAGAGATCAGTGAGGCCAATAATTATTCATGGACTTCGGTGGTTTTTCATCAGGGTGTAAAGCAGGGCCCCTAATGTTTAATTCCCAGAAATGGGCAGACAGAAAAATGTGAAATGTCTCGGGGAATTTGCAAATGGCCTTCGTTGTGAAATAACACACACAGGTGCCACCGAGGATCTTGTGTCTTGCAACAGTATTTTGCTGCTTGTTAAAAGCAGGCAAAACAAAAGCCAGAGCAGCAGACAAAGCTGGCGCTTCTGACAGCCAGTCAGTCCAGATGAGCTTTAGTCAAAGAAATAGTTGGAAACAAAGTGGTAACTCGGAGCATACCAAATCCTTTGAAGAGGTCCTGACTGCAGCTGGGTGGAGTTCTGGAAACACCCTCGACTTCCGCTCAGAACCATGGCTGTTACTTTTCTCTGTAAAGAGGGAATTTTGTCTTGGGCTGGAGATACTCCACTAGCAGACATAGCTGAAAGACGTGGGTCAGCTCCTTGGCTATGCTGCAGGATTCCTGCATGACTTTTGGCCTGTCATTTAATGGCTCAGTGTCCCTGTAACTGAGGATGTGCACGTCTTTTCCATGTCATGTTCTCTGCTCTCATAAGCAAGAGGAGCAAGCTTTCTGATAGTCCTTTGAGCAGTGCTACCTAACGTAATCTTTGTTGTAATAAAAACCAACATTTTCTGAAGCCTGACCGTGTCTGTACACTTGCCAGCATCCTTGTCACTCATGCTGCAGCATGAGGACGAGCGTCTGTGAGGTCCTGTTGGTGGGCATGGTGCCACACGAACGGCAGGTACAATACCTCACCTGCCAGCCGGCCACGTTGCGGTGAGGCTGCCTGATGGCATCCAGAGGTGACTGCAGCCTGGTGGGGCTGTCAGCCTGTTTCTGAGCAAGGCTGGGGTTGTATAGAAGATATTGGAAGGAAAATCTGACCCTCCCTCAACAGAAGCACGATTTTCCACTTTACAGGTAGAATGGGGGGAGAGATTGGTAGCTTGGTTTTGGTTTGCCTTTTTTCCTTTAAACCCCAGAGACTTGAACACTGAGGTAGTGTGGGCTTCTGAACAGTGAGAAAACTGTCACAAAACTTGTTTTTGTACAGTTTAAAAGACCACTGGAGCTTTGCATATGGATCATAAAAAATAAAATGAAAACTTAGAAAGCTAAAGGACAATCTCAGGTAGTGGATGTTCCTGTGAAACCAGGCAGCTCTCAGGTTCTTTCCCAGCCACAAAGCTCCCCCAGATGAAGCCCAAGCCCTGTGGAAGCCTTCAAACTCCCAAGGAGAACTTGCCTGGCATGCCCGAGCTGTATGCCATATAGATCTTGAATGCCCTCAAAGAAGCACAGCAATCTGTGGGTAATGTTGTGCTTGGAAATCACTTCTGGAATTACTAACAGAAAGTTTAATTGCCACTTTAACTACTAGTGAAACAGTTTGTAGGGATAAATACTGCATTTGTTAGACCAATGTGTGTATCTTCTGGAAAGAAGCAGAGGAACTTCTGAGCTTACAGCCCCTTCTTGAAGTCTGAAATGCTGGCGGTGACCTGAGGAAAGGTTGGGGAAAAGATTTTCAGGGTTTTACAGTGATTACAGCAACGAAGTCATGTAGTTTGTTGATGTCACTTTACTGTCATACATAAGGACAAAATACAATTGTAGCATTCTGTGTTTTCCATAGCTTTTCACAGCTAGCAATTAGGTGCTGCCATTTTCCTCCCATTAAACTCGATGGTGAATGTAAAAACGTACTTAAAGAATTTGAAATCAGAGTGTACATGTTACCATTTAAAATGCACAAAGTTGGTACCTTTGATAGCAGTGAAAATCCCAGGTGACACCTATGCCTTTTTAATCTAATTAATCTGATTTGGTTGATCAGAGAGGCGAGCTTAGCCTCAGCAGCTGCATGTTTCTGACTTGGTTCCTGTAACGCGGGCGTCAAGGAGTCCCAAAGCCTCCGGCTGCACCCCTGGCGGTTGGTCACCGTTTGCTCTGGTTGGTTCGGGGATCGCAGGGAGAAGATGCTTTAAATGGGTTTCATGTGGGGTATCAAAGGGAATGTGGTCTGTGTCAGAGTGTCGGCTGTTTGAGGTGATCTGATTCATCTTGCTTTATAAACCTAACTGCCTGCTGAGATGGCAGCGTCAAAAAAAAGTGGCCAATTCAGATTGGTTAAATATTCCCTTTCATTACTTCAAGGTGTCCTTAGTTGTCTGAAAACCAAAAAGATCCAACAGTCCGCGAGGATATCCTGACATTTCAGCTCCTGGATCTTATCTCGTGCCATTTTGTGACAGTGAAGCAACGTGTTCTGGGATTTCGTGTGCCAAGGGGCTGGCAGCGAGGGCCGGCCGAGTGCTCCTGGGCCACTTGCAGCCTACTCCGCAGCCATGACAGGGGTGTTGCTGGTGGGGTTGGGCAGGGACGGGGCCGCTGTTTGCCCACCCGCTACCACCAGGAGACCATACCGAGGTGGATTGCCGTGCACGCACTGTTACGGTCCTCCTGTGTGAACTCAATGCCGCTTGAGTCTACAGCAGGACTTGAGAGTATTCAGGCCACAGTGCTGTAAGACGTGGGTTAGGATTTTCAAATCTCCTTACGACAGTTAGACATCGTTTGGGTATACAGCCTGGTGAGAGGTTTGGGGATCAATACCTCAGGATAACGATGATGATTATTTAGAAGGGCAGGGGCACTACAAAGTGCTCATTCTCCTGCTGATTTTTTTCTGGGTTTGGGGTACACATGAGGCTTGCAGTGAGCTCCACTTCACATGTTAAAACATAAAAAATATTGTATCCCTGGAAATTCTTCTCTGGGAGTGTCATCTGCAATGCCGTGTACCTGTGTTTGCGGTCAGGAGTGGACTGAATTATAAACCGAAGGCATCTGCTCACTGACAAGTGTTGGGTATCCCAGAGTGTCTCTCGAGCTGGATACCTTTTTCTTGGTAAGCAAAAAACTTAATTCAGACAAGCAAATGGTTCAACTGAGGTGAATTCCTCTCACTGATACTGAATTAATTGAGATCCTTACAAAGGGCAGTGAGCCCTAATAACAGTGCGTGCTGTTCTGGGCAGAGCCACCTCGCGGCTTACCTCACACTCAAGCTGCCGTTGGCACCTCTTGGGGCCAAGCGATGGCACAGGGCTGTGGTGAGCCCCTGAACTCGTGTCATGCTGCTTCTCTGCTCACATGGGGTCTTGTCAGCGCCTCTGATAAGCCTCTGATCAAAGTTGCTATTGAAGTTTCCCAGCATGAATTGAAACCCTGTTTTATGAATTTAAATTTCTCTTTCTGGCCTACTATCAACTTCCCTTTCTCACAGGGCTGCACTATTTACTTCTGCAGAAGATTCGCTGCAAAATTTTCATTGGATGGCATTTTATTCTATGTTTACAGCAGCTTGGGTGAAAACATTTTCCACAAAAAGGCTGAATACTGGCTGCAGAGGAGAAGAGCCCAGCTGACGGGCAGTCTGCTGTTGATTCAAAAGTAGAATAAGAGCAGGATCTGTGTAAAGGAACGAGGGCAGCAGAACAAGCGAAACCAAAGTTTTCAGTGGTCTTGGTGTCTGGGGGTTTTGAATGTTTTTAATCCCTAATCACCTTCTTCCCTCTGCAGTAGAGCTGCACTTGGTATGAGGTGCGGGAGCAGAACCACCCCGGCAGGCCGCTGCCAGCAGGACAGGCAGCGGCCATGTTCTGCCCTCATCTCCCCCTGCGGGGCTGTAATTTTGATTGTTCTCTGCTCAGCTACCAGGTCTATGAAACTTGTAGGCGCAGACTTTTTCAATTTTCACTCCCCTTGCCTCTTTTCAGATGTGGTGGAAATTGGCCAGCGGTTAGTGAGGGGTAAGACACAGCCCGCAGGGTCTCCTTGGGTTAACACCCGAGAACACTCTCACCAGCCAGGCTTCCTGTTTGAATGCACAGCCCGGAGTTTGAACGACCCTTCATCTAAAAATTAACTGTCCTTTTACAGGCAGGTTGTATGTGCTTTTACATCACTGCTGCTGTTCAACAGCTACACCTTTGCTTGCAGGGCTGTTGATGATGAGCGATGAAATACTTTCACTCTTCTCTTCAGCTGTGCTGGTTTGGGAAAATTAGGAGCAGCAAAACAAGCCAACAAGTGAACAAAAACTTCAGTGGTGTGGTACATTGCTTAGTATTAGAGATGTGCAAAAGAGGAATAACCAGGGGGAATGAACTGGAACTGAATGACTGAGGAACTGGTGTCTCATAAAGACTTAGTGTAAAGATGTTCCTGTCCTATAAAGCCTCTAGAACCAATACAAGAAGTGAAGTGGATGATGGCTTTGGGAGAGAGGATTTCGGTTTTATTGGAAAGAAGATGAAAGTATCCTGGGCCCCTTAAATTAGTGTTACCTGTTTGGCTTTAGAGTCAGGGATTTGACCTTTCAGGTATTTTTGAAGTGAAGTCAGAAATCACATTTAAGATCATCCAGACCCTGCTCCTTGCCAGTACAAGATTTGTTCTTTTCAGTCTATATTTATTTCCTCCAGTCATACAGTGATCACTTTTTCTTTTTTTGATGAATTCCTTCAGTAAATGTTCATATTCTAAACCAGCCTCCTCAATTTCTCTTTTTAATTTGCTCTAATCCTAAATCCTTACCTGCAGTTCAGGATAAGAAATGTGAGTAATGGAAAAGAAAAAGACATTTTTGCAAAATGAGGGACCGTGTTGGTCTGATGCAATTTTGTTTAAAATTCAGTGTGTTACGTTGTGTTTCTGTCATGGCTTCGTTTCCTCTCTTGTCTCTCTTCTTGGGAGAAGAGAAGCAGGAAAGAATTCCTTCAAAGCCAGCTTTCCTTTGGCAAGCTGCCCGAACCAGCGCTCAGCCGCCTGGAGGCCGAGCCCTGTGGGCACCCAGGCACTGACTTCCACCCGGGAGCTCCTGCCGTATCTGTCCGGCTGCAGATGTGAGGAAGGAAAAGCAGGTACCGAAGGCAAATCAAGCGAAAGTCAAAAGAAATGCAGTCTCTTTGGTGTCACTCCGTGTATCCGAGCAGTGGAGAAGATGAAAGGCTCTGTGTATGCTTCAGTAGCCTTCTCTTTTCTTGTTCCAGGTATCAGTTTGCCCCCCAAGGAGCAGAGGCACGGGGAAGCTGTGACTAGTTACTCTTGTTTGTTTATGTTCATTTTGAAGAGATGTGAGCGGAGCTGTGTGCTGCTTACAGCAAAGGAAAGAGGTCTCGGGGGAACAATTAATTTTGCTTGGCTATTTCTGAGCCAGGTGAAACCATAACATGAACCTGTGTCCTCCCCATTATCTAAAAGGGAGGTATTTATTTATTTTACATTTTAATGCACCGCTGACAATTTATGGTGTAAGCCTCAATGAATTTTTAATAGAGAATTGATAGAAGGAAGGTGTATAACATGGGAGATTAATAGAAAAGGTTATCGGATGTGAAAAAGAAAAGGAAGAAAATGACAGAGAGCTGATATTTTAATTAACTGCTCCCTGCCTGTGTTGTGATCCCAGAGACATGAGGACTGAGTGCCAGAAGGTGAATCTGGTTGAAAATAAAGTGATTCCAGTTCTGCATTAGAGGTGAGAAATGAGACAGGACTTCAGTATTATCATACTTTTAATAATCTGGGATGCTGTTTGCAACGCAAAGCAGAGTTTATTTTAATTAAGACAGTCTGGGGGGCCATGACCTGATGCATTGGAGAGTAGTAATGACAGTAACAAAATATATTGTTTAAAATATAAAAGCAGTAAAATAAGAAACGATAGACATAAATATAATGATCGCAGAAAGGCTTGAGGGCTTCCCCCCACCCCTTAATCATGCTCTTTTGGGAGATCAGACAGTTTAGGTTCAAACAAAGGACCAAATGTGCTTTTATCCTGCTGATGGATCTGGCACGGGCCTGTCCCACCTTCGGTGGGCATGTGGACAGGGCTGACCCCTCTCTCTGTGGTTGGGCCGCTGCAGATGGGGCTATACACAGCATTTTGCAAAGGGGAGCTGCACTCAGGGAGCACGTTCACACCCTCGGAAAGACGCCCTGGGACTGTCAGTAATGCGTTTCTCCCCCTTTTGTGAATCCTGGCAATCTATTAATTGCGCTGCCCAAGAGCAGCGTCAGGGGAACAAAGCAATCAGTGCCACCATCTGGTGCGAGCAGGTTGGCCGTGTTGAAGGGGATGCATGCCTGTTACGCTCCTTTCTGTTGCTGACCCTCGCTCACGCTTGCGTCCACATGTCCTGGAATAACAGGTCAGAGCGTTAGGCTGGTGGGGAAAGGGTGGTTTAGTCAGAGGTGGAAAACTAGTTGTGTCGCTGTCTGGTCCTCTTGGGAATGAGTCAGTGGAACAGAGATTTCTAATGAAAAGCAAGACTTGATGGTAATGAGAGACCTAGTATAAAACTAAATATGCTTTAAAATGAAGTTTCTTATATATCTAGTGTTATGCTAGTCTCTGATTCCTGGGTAAAGACACTCTTGCTTCATTTGTAGGCGCCACAGCCTTCCCCTAACAGCAGCTGCTGGCACTTCACCTGGTCAGCTTCACGGCAGGCACGGGTGCGCTGACTTTTCTTATACATGCATATCCCCTCAGTATCTGCTCTGAGCTTCTGACCATTACGTGTGTCAGATTAATTGAATTAAACTCTCATTAAATACATCAGAAGTGACCCTTGATAGCCAATGGTACAAGTTCAGGTTTTCTATCTGGAGGTGTTCAGGAGGTCTGTTCCCTCTGATAACGGGTGTGCAATGTCTCAGGAAGATCAAACTGGTTTCTTACTATGACTGATCTCTTGTAAAACACTTGACCTCTACGTTTTTTTCTCAGTATTAGTTCACAATATCTGGTTCTGAAAGACTGAAGGGCAGATCGTCCATTTTATTCAGACTCTGGCTCATTTAGCAGCGGAAGGGGAGTAAATGTGTGTTCTCTTTATGAAGTGCATCCTGAGAGATTGTACAGCTGCTTCATGATGTTCTGCAGTGTTTTCCTGCTGGATGCTTGTTCAGGAAAGCTGCATGTTTCGTGTATTAGAAAATGAATGCTTGGCTTCAGCCGTGTAAACCTCTCCAGCACCTCACACAGCAATGCCCCTCGTTTCCTCCATAGGCACGTGACCTGTATTTAATGCAGCTCCCTCCCTGACAACAGCTGAAAAAATAAAATAAAATCAAAAAATCAAACCCTGGAGGGTTATTTGTAGTGTTTAATGCTTTGAAAATGTTTGCTGGAAGAAATACTGACGAAGCTATGATGCATACACATGACTTCTATAGAAATAGGTATCCAGCTCAAACCTCACCGTGAGGACAGTCAAGTGGTGGAGCAGATTGCCCAGGGAGGTTGTGCTACCTCCATCCTGGGAGGTTTTTAAGACCAGGGTGAGTGAAGCCCTGAGTAACCTGGTCTCACCTTAGGCTGGCCCTGTCTTGAGCAGGAGGTTGGACTAGATGACCTCCTGGGGTCCTTTACTACCTGTGATCCTATTAGGCTGTGAGCAGCTTTGCAGAGGGAAGAAACAAATCTTCTCCCTGCCACCACTTCCTATATAAATTGACAGGTCGATTGATGGGCTGTTTGGTCCAGTTCCTCATAGAAAAGCAATTAAAGTCACCATTGCAAAAGGCAGTGAGTGACTGGTGACCGCATGGGCACTGAGGCCAAGAACCAAACTGGCCAGATATCTGCAGGCTGCTTGCTTTCTGCTGCAGTGAAAAGATGTTCATGTGTCTTACAGGGCACGGTGCGCTGTGCCACCGGCACAGAGGAACAGACCTGTTAATTGCTTGAGCTCATGCCTTGCATCTTTTTAACACCCTAAATTAATGCAAGCAAAGCAAAGAGCATCGAGTGGTTGACATTTAATGAAATGGTTTTTTATTGTTTGAAGGAGTGCTTTATGATCATCTGCTATGGTGACAGATATACTGAAAAAAGCCATGAATAGGCTGCATAGATGAAAACATTGTTACTTAGATTGTAGTACTCCGAAGGCAAGACTTGTTTGTCTTAGCTGTCTGTAAATAATGTAGCACACTTTCAGTTCCATATAGGCAGCAGCATTTTGTAGTAAAAACCCTAGATATTTATCTTGATAAAAAGCATCCCTGGTTTTTGACTGCTTGGAAGAAGACAGAAAAGAGTTGGATCTGTTTTAAGTAAAGGATAGATAAGAGTTTTAGAGAGGATTAACACTCACCTTTGATACCTGTCTGACTCCATCATGGAGGGGCAATGATGAATGTGAAATGAATCCTTGATACAGGGAATTCGCTATTGTTCTTGGTGGGATTGGTTGCAACAAAGGTGTTCTACTCTGCTTATATTCACATCCTTTTTTTTTTTTCTTGCAGCAAAGAAAACTTGTGCTGAGTCAGATTTCACTTGTGACAACGGCCACTGCATCCCAGCCAGGTGGAAATGTGACGGGGAAGAAGAATGTCCTGATGGGTCAGATGAGTCAGAAGCAGCATGCAGTGAGTAGCACAAAAAATGTGTTTCTCTGACACATTGTTTTACCAAAGCATAGAGTGTTATGAAATCGAAGGTATTATTCCTAACACTTGCAGGATGATGTTAAAACTTTTGCTTCTCTTATAACAGAAATAAAAGAGACAAAAGGTTTGGGTCATTCGAATTAGATGGCTTCTAAATGCTCAAATGTACCAGTTTTCCAGACAATGATACACGTAGAACTTTACAGTGTGTATTTCTTTTTGTAATAGAATTGAAAACATTTCTATCTCTATTACAGTTTGTCTGGTTGTAGGGCTCATGATCAGCAGTGGTGCGTGAAGATTCATGATGAATCTGCTCACTAAAGAGAACACTTCTAAGAGCTAAGAGCACCAAGGTGGATCAGAAGCTATTATTTAGTCCTATACCCACAAGGTGTACCATTCCTCCCTGGAGTATGCACTTAATAGTCCGTAAGGCTGCATATGAGTCATATAAGGTCAGAATCAAACACCATGAAATCTGTGCACCTGGGATCAGGCCTTTTGGAAACCCAGATTTGCAGCATTTTGCATGGTGGCATCTTGGGATTCATCACTGCAGACAGCACTTCTGTCTTTACAGAGAAACTTTGCAATCTTGGAGCTTTGTGGGTGGGTTTGTTGGTTTTTTTGTTTGGTTGTTTTTTTGCCTTGGAGAACAAATGAAGAAAAAAGTAACAGATTAAAGATGAACAATGTAAAATAACTAAAGCTGAGGGTAAATATAACAGAAGTTTGGTGCAGGTAACACCTTTTTAAAATATCTTGGTTCAGTAAGTAAAAGGACATGCTTGATTTTTATGTAGATCATTTAATCTTGTTCTTTTCACTCTCTGAGGAGGCCCATCCACTCTCTGTTTTCTGGAACTGTGGAGGGTCGTCTGGTGCTGAGTTGAAGGGAATCCCAGGAATATTTTAATGAAAACGTTAGCTATTATGTAAACTTTTATTTGTGTGCTTGCTTACATCTGCAGATTTTTTCTTGGGCAGACCAGGAAATTTAAACAAGCCATTCTATTGAATTTCCAGTCATGTACTTCACAAATATATTCCCACGAGTCAGAAGCAGTGCTGGGGGAAGTGTTTTATTGGGCTTCACCAGAATGTGGCACATAGAGGGCTTCACAAATAACTATGCTTTTTTTTTTCTTGTGATCCTAGTACTAGTTCTCCCTAATTAAGAAAGATAAACGAGCTTCTCTTTTGCATAAAATGAATGGAATCATTTTTGCAGCCATATACAGGCTACAGAAAAAATTACCTCAGTAACTGCATTAACATATTTATGTACTGTAACTGGTGGTCTTTCACCCCGCATCATCCTTAGTCAAGAGCTGCCTTATTAATGCTGTTTCCACTACCTGATTGCGTGGAGAGGGGCTGCATAACTAAGCAGCTCCGTTCCCTGTAGTCAATGTCTGTAAATCTCTTGTCAGAGGCCATAGCATGGATGGGGTGTGGACCATGCAGTGTTAAGTTCCCCGATGATTTTTCTTGATCATCTTTCATTCCTTTTTGTAGTCATTTCACCTTCCAATTTCCCCCCACTTATGTTCTTTCTCTGGGGAAATCATCTTTAAAACTTAAGTATTGTAAAGGGTACTTGACCTGAGCATTTGATTGGTACAGTATGGGACTGCCCTCCTGAGAGGAAAATCATTTGTTCAGTTTTGTGTGATTTTCTGCTTGAAACCTACTAAGAGACTGAAGTCTGCATTTCTGCAGTGGTTCTTCTCTTCAAATAGTATCAGGAGAATGATGGCCCTTGAAATGTCTTCCTGCTGCTAATGGGAGTAGGCCAGTGTCACCTTGATGCAGGGAGAAATCTGGTCCCATGTCGCAGAGTGCTGCAGCAGGTCGATCAAGAATTTGTTGTGAAAGTGACAGTACCTGAATGGGCCACTTCTTGATTTGGTTTGGTTGGTTTGGTGGTGGTTTGTTTTGTTTTTATATAAGAGTTTTCAAAGCAGGTCAAAGACTATGACATGTAATTATGACCTATAGCTATGGCATTTTTCTTCATAGAAGATAACGTCTATCTACGAGTCAGGAAGGGTCTCTGGGCTTTTAGGTAAAATTGGCATGAGTGAGAGCTTTTCTCTGTTGAAACCAGAGCCTTCTGAAGCTCTGGCCCTCTCTGTTACCGATGAAGTAGTCACTTAGGACTTGGCTGTTGCATGTTTTTCCCATCTGGAACAAGATGGTCCTGACCCACAGTCCCAGTTTTCAACAACGGAAGATAAAGCTGACTCTTTTATCACTGAGCAGGGCCTCCAGCACACGTTGAACTGGTCTGATTTTACTCAGTAATGTTCTCCCATTGTGCCAGCCAGTTCTCTGCACTGTTAGAGTGCCCGGCTAAGGGTAGTTTGAATTATACTTTCCTTCTTCCTTTCATTTGTGTATAGCTGTCTTAAGCAGATTTGCCATGCTTTGTCTCAGCATAAGATATTTAATTTTTGTTATGAATTTGTGTGATGGATGCAAGATCTCAGTCTCAAAGTTCATAGGATACTTAGTACAAACCTACATCTGACTTGTGGCTGGCTCACAAGAGAAGCCAACGTTTCTTTCTGTACCAGTTAAAAGCTTGCTTTCTAATCTTAAAAGTATCTGCAACTGGAGTTTTGGAACTTCACTTGTTTTATAGGATTATTCAGATCTGAGGTTCACACTTAATCAGTTGAAGATCAAGTACTTTTAATCTTATGGCTGTTGATAGCAATAGGCTTTAATTTGCATGGTAAGGACGTTCTTCCCAGATGTTTTATATCCTTGTCAGAGTACGTGTCATCTCAAAGGCTGATCCGATCTGCTCTGTAAGGAACCAGAATCAACCTGATAATGCATAAGCCCTGTGCTGGTTGTGAGGTTAATTCACATATGTTTGCAGATCTTCCTACTGCCACTGGTCAAGACAGCAGTGAGTGTAAACTTGGACTGTTAAGCAAAAACTGGAGCATTATGCTTTGCTTTTAACATGTACCTTCAAAGTAAAAGCCCTGGCTTTTTGTAAGTGTAAATGCCCTATCAGGGCAAGGAAGAAGCTGTAATGGCAGGCAGAAAATCTGGTGAGAGGCAGCATGTATACTGGGCAGTCTGAAAGACTTTATATAGATGGTCCTTCCCTCCAATCCTATCTTTTTTTTCCTCCCTGATGAAAGCAAGGCTGAACTTTCTCCCTCTGGTTGAGAAATGACTGTAGGCCCCTACGACGGTCTCATTTTCCTGTTCAGAAATGCAGCACAGCCCTTTGGAGGAGTCTGCGCTGTGGAGTTTCCCTAGGGAAGGGGCAGGTTGGGAAATGGAGATTTCTTTCCTCTGGCAAGATCAAACCGCTTTATAAAATCGATTGCTTTCGGACAGGCCACGTAATTGCCAGCATCTCTGCCAGTTTCCAGGTTTATTCCTCGATTAATGCAGCACTGGGACATTGTCCATAGCCCATTTGAGCTGGGGAGGTTAAGAGCATTGAAAATGCTGACTGATCAAAACAATGCAGTTCCTCTCAGCACCTAGCCACATCCTAAATGGCTTTTTATTTTCTGGATGCTTTTGTAGTGCCTTCTTTTTTAATACCCTTTGTGTGCTCTCTGTTTGTTACAGATACTTAGTTAAAGATAAAAGTTTGTGGTGTTTTGTATTTTTTTTTTAGCTATACCACCTCTGCCCCCCAAGAAACAAACAAGCAAAACTACTTAGTTTGCTACTGGCTTTTTCTGTTTCCCAGATTGCTGTAGTTGCTTGGCTTTGTAGCTAGCAATATCCTCTCTGGGAATGTTACCCATGCCCAGGTTTTCAGGACAGCATGACCTGTCTCATGTCCGTAGATAAAATGGCATCACAGCTTGCTTGGCTTCTGTTCAACCTATAATGTCCAGGGTCTTTTCTGCTATCCATACAATTTTATTTTATTATTTTTTTAACAGCATTTTCTTCAAGCCACTGAATGTGGCTGACAGCAGTAGCTATAAGGATATCCCATTGGATTTCTCAACTGATGGGATCTATAGGGCTTCTCCTTGTTGTGGCTTTTGGTGCAAGATGAAGATTGATCAATTTCTAGCATGGGTTGATTTTGGAGAAGGTGGTTATTTGGGGTTTTGGTTTGAAATGGGTTAATACAAAAAGAAAAAGCTGTTTACATTTCTTTATCTTTTCTGTGAGCTAGATCCTTACCCTAAACATGGTCTTACCATCCATAGGTTTGTCCAAGTGAATTATTCATGTAACAGCAAGTATCACCACTAAACCTCAGTGTTCTGCCATCTGTCAGTTTTCAGTGCTATTATCTGACTGCAGGATTTATTTTGTTTCATTTAATTTATATTAAGGCTTCAAAAAATAGTGTCCCTTTTCTGTGAGCTGATCTATTAATGTACATATTGTGGGCTGGATCTCTTTCTGAAGTCATCATTAGAACATAATGATGGGAGAAATTGGGAAAAAAATTGGATTATTATTTTGGTTTAGTTTGTTTTTGTATGGAGACAGAATGAGCCCCTAAATCAGGGGAAGCAAAACCATGAGAACTCAGCGATTAGTGCTATCCGCAGAGGGCAGAAGGGACAAAATTCACAATTTAAGAGGTTGCATCGAATGAGGCTGGGGGAGGGAGGAGGAGGAGGAATTTAATATTAAAGAGAGGAAAGTTATTTTGGGAGACATAAGAAGTGAAAAGAAATGGGTTGCTGGGTGAGATGTAGAACAAAGAAATGCCATTTAGCTGTGCAGTGCCACAGCTCCTGGTGGGGAACGGGAAGGGTTAGTACATTGGCATGTCACCTTCCAGCCAGGTCTTCCTTGACGAAGCCTTGTTAGATTCAGCGACTGTCTAACTTTCAGGAGGCCTCAGTTCAGGAAAGGTTGGCTGCATGTGTGTAAAGCAAATGAACCACTTTGGCCTTGCAGGATACGTACCAAGAAAACAGCCAGGGGAGATGCAGGCGTATCCTCTGTTTAACATAAGCCATTGCTGCTTCTCCCTGCCTACAGGAAGGAAAACCTACAGTAGGTGCAACACTGCCATCATTGGAAGGTGTGCTGAAGTGATAATGGATTTCATCTCTGCTGTGCCAGCTTGTTAGTATGCAAGGAGCTCCCTGCAAAGCATTAAAAAGGATAGCGGAGTATCTGGAAGTAGTAGGAGTGGAGTTAGTGCCTCTCAGCCAGGCGCCTGGGACTCCCACGTACCTCCCCAGCAGCTGTTTTGAGATACACAAAACGTTTTGACCTCAGAGCAGGCTTGAACGCCTGAGGATCTTCTAATTGTTTGCTGCGAGGTTATGCAGCAGCGTACCTCTGCCAGCTGCGAGGAGATCTCTGGTGGGCTACGCATACTGTCCCGCTGGACAGCCTGCCAAGCTGGAGCCCCGGGTGTATTTTTTCATTAATCTCACTAGAAGCAACCCAGTGGGACTCAGTGACCACCCTAGAGCAGCAGTGCAGCCCCTGCTGTGCTGCACAGGCTTTGCTTATGCATAGGAAAGGATTCCTCGCTATTTCCCTATCCAGTTTTGTGAAGCTGAGGCAGGAGGAAGGGAAGTCATTCTTCTTGCCAAGCTAAGAGACCTCTATCGAAATGGATGTTATCCACCTAATACTGTTCCAACCCAGGTATTGAATCATTCTCCTTTCTTACAGGAAAAAAAAAATAGATTTGCCTCTGAAGTTGATTATTTAACTTAAAAAAAAAATCTCTAGAGGAAAAACAAAAACAAATGCTAACAAACAGTAACAGCACTGAGGGGAACACAAATTAAAGGGAAAGAGCAAGTGAAAATCTGAGCTGGCAAACTCTTGCCTTAGGACATTGTATATATAATGAGATCGAGGAATGCAGGCAGCATAAACTCACCACTTCTTATTTCTTTATCAGATATGTGACATTCTCCTAGCTAGGAGCAGAAATTATTTTACAGAATGGTACAGGAGGATGTGATGAGGGAGAAAAAGAAAAGGGGAGACCTGAATTCAGATTGCATGTAATAAGGAATGGTTTAGTAGGTCAGGTTTAATAAGCAGCAGTCTTAGAAATAGATTTTTAATGGAAATGGAATATAAAATCAAACCGTGAATGTTGGTTTGAAATACAGTACCAGTTCGTGCAGCCCTTCTTGTTTTGAAGTACGTGTCACGAGTCATGCTGGGAGATGTATCCAAACTTGACAGTTTTATTTTTAATGGGTGTTTTCCAGGATCCTAAGCACTTTGTGTGCTGCTGCTGTGTATGCTGATCTCTTGTAATGGTGATCAGCATGTAGTGGTCCTCATTTTCTATTAAGTTGCATGAAAGCAAAATTCTGCATTTGCTATCGCAGACAATATTGCTCACCTCAAAATGCACACTCCTCTCTCCTAACTCCCCATTTACTCCAAAATTATGGCCATATTGTTCATCTTTGACCTAGATCTCCTGAATGTCTGGCTGAGTTCAGTTGCATTACCGTGCATTTCTGGAAAGTGACTTAATCAACTCTTCCATGCCCTTTGAGTATTTATTTATCTGAAGAAGGATGGATTGTCTCGCTCAGGCCATCACAAACACTGGGTCAACAACTTCAAACAGAGAAATGAAAAAATAATTAAAAAAAAAAAAACACACAAACAAACTAGGTCAAATCATCCAGGCGCAGCCAGATACCAAGTTTTCGGACCTGGGGCAGAAATAGGAAGGGTTTTTTTTTTTTCCAACATGAAGAGCAGATCTTTGTACACATTGTGATATGATGGTGGGGAATTGCAAATGCAGTGGAATGCATAAATTAAAGATTATTCTGTTGGATGAACTTGGTACAGATCATTCAGGAGATTAAAGTAATGTTAATGTCAAGTGTACAGGTGTTCATTTTTACAGTACCCCAGCTACGCTAACTGGCTATTGCCAGCATAAAATAAAGCAGCTTAGATGGTCTGGTCTCTGTTCCCCTGCGATGTGGTGGGCCCATGGGAGCACTGCTGAACTACAGCAGCTGAGGACCACGTCCCAGGTTTCAGCCACCTCTGTAAAACAAATACAGCATAAGGTACAGGATATGGGAACACTTCTAGAGCTACAGGATCCTCCTGGTGATGAGGTAGTGTGGTTTTCCAGATGTCCAGGCTGAGGTTGTAGGGCTTATGATGAAAGCTTTGGTTTGCCAAAGTGGTCAAATTTATCAAAATAAATAATATCAGAATAAAATGAAAATTCCCCATAGTCATCTTTTCATGAAGTCATAGAATAATTTAAGTTAGAAGGGACCTCTGGGGATCATCTAGTCCAGCCCCCTCTTCAAAATGTGTCCCTGTCCTCATGTTTGGCCACCTTTATTAATGAAAAAATCCTTAGATTTCACCAGAATTTGCTTTGTTGCAGCATGTGTCACTTTGCATGTCCAAGAAGAGTCTGATTTCATCTTCTGTAGTCCCTTCCTATTTCACAGTTGAAGGCAGCAATAAAATCTTCATTTAGCTTCCTCTTCTGATGGCTGAACAAATGCAGTTCTCAGCCTCTGCTTGTGCTTAGTCTCTCGTTGTTTTGTTGGAAAATTGGAAGTAGCACAATTCTATAACTAGGGTACAGTTTTTGCATTGTTCACTAGTCTCTGTGAAAGCTTTATCACATCCAACACATAATTTAAAAATATTTTACATCTTTTGTATGCTACTTAACTTTTGGGTCTACTTAGAAGGTTTCAGACTTAAACATTTTCTTCTGTGGTCGTGTTTAACAACACTCTAGATATGGACAAGACTTGTTAGAAGACCAGTAGTTCCCTGCAGATTGCGTCTTACAGTCTAGTGCAGATTTTTAAAAGTCCTTTTTATCCTAAGTGCATGTAACTCTTCAAATTTTCATAGAAGTACCTTCACTCCTGCTTTAATCATCTTATCTCAGCCAGTGTATACTTCCTTCACAAGTGCCTCTGGTTCCTTGATCATCGTAGCTGCTTTGAATGCTGCCTCCAAGAGGATCCTTGTTGAGCAACCCTGAACTGACCTCAATATCCCAAAGAACACAAAACTGTAGGGACTAACACAAGAAATCTTTGACAAGGTGAGGAACCAAATCCAGCTTTTCCTGCATCCTGTTCCTTTTATTGAAGCATGAAATTATCCTTTTACATCAAAGGAAATTCAGCAAACCTGGCTGTTTATCCCCAGTAGTGGGATAACTATGTGTGGCTCTTGGGCAGTGAGTTATATCTTCTTTTTAATGATTACATGGCTTTGGTGGTCTTAGCATTTACTTACCTAGAGATGTAAATTAATTTACAGTAGGTAATGATTGTGCTGCAGTTCTACCAATGCTAAAAAGCTTGAAGTAATCTCGTCAAAAACAAAACATATTCTTCCTTTAAGGGGAGGTGGTTAGAGCTTATATCTCAGAAGTGACCTTTTCAGATGGTCTAGACCAATAGGATAAACGATAGAAAATACTTGTTAAGTCTTTTCTGATGTTTTTGTCATCCTTTCCTTAAGCAATGTTACCTTGCAAGAAAGTCACTTTTTCATGTGGCATTGCAAGCTTTGGCATTTGCAGTGTTTATGTACTTCAGATTGACTCTGAGCTTTCGTTAGCTGACTGTTATGAAGATTTAAATGCTGGCATTTAAATATTTTTCCTGTTGGTCTAATGTGTTCTTGCAGTTCATAAACAGAAATGGTCATAAAAAGGTTTGATGCTGCCTTTTTATGGCTATAATTAATCTTGCATTTATTTCAATAGGAGAGAAGAGCAGGAAAATGAAAGGTGAGCATGTAAAGCCCTCTACGTGTAATTGTTTAACAGCCATAAATATTGAACTAGTAGAAACTGAAGAGATTTTCAGAAATACTCAGACAGGTTTTCATTGCCCAGTGCTTTCGTTTTTTCCATTCTCTTCCTGCTTGCTTTCTGAAATTCAGATTACCTGATTTTTACGTTTATATACATACATATATATATATACATATTTTTATTTTTTTAAATAATGATTGGCTTACCAACTATGACTGAAGTGAGAAGAAAATCATTTCTGGGAATCAAAAGCAAGTCATAATTTGAGAACTGAAATATTTTGCTAACTGAATGAAGCAGTATTGTGCTGTAGGGGCACAGAAAGCAACCCTTTTCCATTTCTTAAGTGGGTGAATTATGGTGTGAGGAAAATATTTTAAGAAGTGAAAATGAAGTGACATTGTCTAACATTTTTCACATTTAAATGGCTTATGGTTTAATACTATAATGGATTTATTGTACATTGAAGCTGTGATTCCTAATTCCACCACTTTTACTTAATAGACAGTTTTCCTATCTTTGTTTATAGAGTTGTAGGATCATGTTTACATTCAGGACAAGCTCCCACTGAAATCATCTGCAGTTTTAATAAGGGTCTCGTGATACTCTATCCTGTTTCCTTGAGGATTAGGATCATGATTAAGACTTGTTTAATATGCAGCCTTTGCATGCGTTGGTAGATAATTTATGTAACTTGAACCTTGCACTGGAGATTTTCAGTTCTCTGAAATGTTTTCAGGGATATTGTGCTCGAGGTTGAGGCGTGGTCACTGCCAGCACTGCCTGCACGTGTGAGGGCCATGTGGCCTTCCCCCTGTGCGTTTGTAGAGTGCAGTGGGTGTCCGTAGCTGCTGAGAGCCTTCATCAGGGCTTTGCTGTAGCAAGAGCTTCTGGCTTCCTATCTAGGGACACTATTCACTGGCTGTTTGCAGAGTGATAGATTTCAGCTCACCCCTTCAGTCCTGGATTTTAACATACTGAACCATGTTAAGCACCCTTTGTATTAAAATACCAGAGGCCGTAGCTCAGTAACTTTGTTAGAGCACACATGCTTACGTGTTCTCATATGAATGCACTAATGCCAGTTATCACACCATTTTTCGGGCTTATACTGCTCACTAGTCATCTTACCATGCCATTTGAGTGCCTACAAGTTCTACAAGACTTTGGTTCTACAGATATGAATTCTCTGCTTTATGATACAGCTTGTAAATACTAGTCATTTTAGCATGAACATAAACCATGCTTCTCCCTTTTTTTGTAAGGTGAGAAGCATGTCTAGCGTGTTTGACAGTCAGCAATTTCTAGTCATTGTCTGGGCAATAAAACAAAATCATGTAAAACTATACACATGTATTTAGAAGTGCACGTACACATAAAGTAACGGTATGCCATTCAAGCATTTCAGCAGGTATTTTGGCACTGTATGGAATGTGAATGAGAAATGGTAATTACATTACTGAATCCTGCTAGAATTTATATGTTTCTGCTTCAGTTCCTGCATCTAGATATGTTGCAAGACTCAAACTTGGAGCTGAGTTGTGTGAACCAGCAGGACTATTTGTAATGAAGGGAGGGTATAGATGGTAAGGGAGCGCCTTTTTTTTTCTCAGCCACAGGTCTACACACCACTATTCTTGTGCAACAGCCTGAACAAATTCAATTAAAATGCCATCTAAGCTGTCTGTTCCATTCTCTGAAAAAGAAAATAGGTGGGGGTTTCTTTGTGTGTGTAGAAAAGATGAAATGTTCCCTCTGAGAAACACAATTATTTAAATAGCAGCGGGGCCTTAGCAGAATTTCTTTCTGTTTGCACATATAAAGGTATTTAAGAGCAAGGACATCTTAGACATCATTAAGTATACATTTGTCTACTGAACCCTTTTTCTGCCCTGAGTTCTTCATGTTTTATTGGTCCCTTTGAGCAGAGGAATTCATTTCATGATATCTTCACCACCTCAGAAAAGTTGTCACCTTAGTGTGGAAAAGCAATATCGTCATTTGGTATGAGATTGGTGATCTTGATGAAGCAATTGTCTCTGTGTGGCCGTGCAGATGATACCAGCACTGCTGCAGAATGATTTCCTTTCAGCTGCTGTGGATGCTGGAGATAGTGTAACGCAGTGTGACACCGTATGCCTTCACAGTGTGAATTTTTGGAAAGTCCTGGGTGCTGTCTGTATGCTCTGTCCTTTGACAGAGCAGACAGGAGATGCTGTGATAGCAGACACCAGGTGAAATCCCAATGTTGCAGCATACTTAGGGAACCTTTTCATTTTGAAGTGAATAAGGTACGGATTTCAGGTAGCAGGAAAAAGCATTTTACAATGAATTCTGGCAGTTTCCTGAAGACCTGTACGTTTTTTTCTTTCTACAGTTTTTATCACTCATCTTTGCAGGTTTAATTATGTTTGCTCATCTGGGGACCTTTTGTGGCTTTAGTTTCCCTGTTGATAAGAAGCACTTTTGCAGCCATAATCTCTTTTACGATGGATATGGTCTCAATGCTGCTTGGCTCCTTTATCCTTTGTATAATTTTGTCCCCCTAGTGTTCTGTGGGGCTTTTTTCTCCCTGTTTTGATTAGAATTGGAGTAATCTCTGTGAACCAGAGAAAGAAAATGAGCCTGGGCAGAGGGAAAATGAAAGAGCAGCTGCTGTGATACAGAGGCTCAGAGAGCCCCCCGGCTTTATGCTGGACTCTTAGCCACAGTTGAGAGACTTCTGCAGAGATGTGTTTTCACCGCTGTTTGTAACCAGCGGGCTCTCGGATCCCATCACGCAGTCTGGGAGCATTCCTTCCTCCTCACGCTCAGGGTACACAGTCACTTCATGGTTAGCCTGAGGAAGAAAGGGGAAGGACCCAGCGTGCCCACGTGCACTCACACATGAGTTCCCAAGTCTCATTTGTGATATTGTGTTTCTAGAGAAGTGGCACAGCCTCTGCTGGGCCAGATAGTCTGTAATACTGGTCCGTATGCGGCTGCCCAGGGCTGGCACTGACTGCAGGGCACCCACGCTGCTGACCAAGGTGAGGTGTTTGAGGTGACTCGGTCAAGTAGCCCAATGTGGTAGATATATATATCTATATATACATATACATATAACGCCAGTCGGGGATTCCTCCTGATGCCTCTGACCTCTTTGACCATGTGTATAATGATACTCCAGCTTCTCAGAGCAGGAACTGAAAATCTGCTTATCAGTTACCTGTAAGTACATCTAATAGTGTTTCACTTTTACAAGTATTTGATTGCTGGCATGTTTAGAAATGGCATGGTAATCAGACTAAGTTGCTACAGCTGGAAAAGATTAGTAGGAAATCAAGATAAAATGATATTGGTAAAATTTTCTAATCTTCCAGATTTATCAGAGTACACCAAGCTTTCATATAGTTTATGTAAAAAAAAGACAAAAAAAAACTTGTAATAATAGATTTCATTAAATTAATCTGTGAGGAAAAATTAACGTGGGCTTTGGAAGAAGCAATTCAGATCTCTCAACTAGTCAGATACAATGTTTTGTTTTTTTTACAAAGGAAAACATGTCTAAGTTTCTAGTAGGGCTTTTGATTATTTTAATCAATGGTTTCTTCCCAGCTTGCACAATATGTTCATTTATAAGAAACAGCACTGCTGTGGAAGATCACAATAGAACAATCTATGGGTGGGTTTTTTGCATAATTAAAGTTCCATTTTGTTTCCTTAATTACCTAACTGCTTATCTGATACAAAACTCACTGAAATAGTTCCTGATCCATTATATTGAAGCCAGGCAGCAAACTAAACTGCGTTAAAGGGATTAAAGAAATGTTTTCAACTTTAAAAGCACATTTTAAATCCTTTTTGCACTCAACTGCTCTATTCTGAGCCCTTTCTAAATTGTACTTCTATCTGATAACCAGCAAGCACTTTACACACCGTGATTACGCTCAGTGATTATTGCAGCACCAAGATGTGCGTGAGGTGCTTCAGAAAGCAGCTCACACATGGGTCTGTTAATAGTGTTCACCATTTCCTTTATAATTAAGTAATTGCATTTGCTCCTGAGCTTTACTGAAGCCAGTGGGGTTCTGCACAGACCCGTGCAGCTGCTTTCTAGCACAGAGCTTACACCATGGGGAAGTTACTCCCGTGTGGGGTTTTTAGAGTGGATTTGTATTAGAGCAGATGCAAGTAAAGCAAAAAGACTAATGAAACGGAGGGAGAGCAGAAGGAGTAGAACAAAGATGATGGTAATAGGGTCAAAGGGTCCTTCATCTGAGGCCAGGAATAGCTTGATCATTACACTTACACATAGATTTATAATTCTCTTAACGAGATTATTGTAGATTTGGCAAAAGAAGCCTTCGAGGGTGATTTGAGGAAGAGGATGAGCAAGAAGTAGGACAAGATGCAAGGTGCAGGGGGCAGAGTGAGCAGCAGCTGAGGTAGGAGGGTGAAAGGAAGGAAGAAACACAAGTATGGTGCCCGTGGCAGAGCACGGCTCTTCTGCTTTGCATGCTAAGGTAGCAGTACAAAATGGGGATATTGGTACACGTTCCTCAAGGGGCTTGCATGACATTGCTGAGGAACGTTGCTGAGATGCAAGGGGGCTGCAGGTGAGTGATGTGAAGTGTCACCATCTACAAAGACAGAGTGCTGTAATTTTGTCCAAACTGCTCACATTGGTGCCACCGTATCTTACTGCGTGGTTAGAGTAATAATGTATAATCTGCTGATTATACTGCTCTTTGATAGACACAAGTTAATAGTAGGGCTATGAATTGTGGTTGGATTTTACCATTGGGATTAGAAGCTCTTAATTTAGGTACTCTTCTTGGTCTAATTTCTTGACAGATTTTTTATTAACTCAGTAAAATCTGACAACATAAGGACATTTTAAATTTTACATTGCTCTTTCACTATCCCTTACGTAATTTTTTTTCATAATTCTTTAACGAACTTTTTTCTTAATTTACCATTTTCTACGAGGTAAAGGAAAGGAGTACAGCCTAGGCTTTCAGAAGTGCACAAAGAAGTATCTGTACAGGTTCTGGGCCAAGACTTCTGGAAAAGATTAGCAATTTTTAAATCCACCTTTTCTGAAAGCCTCAAGGTAGGCAGTTTCTTCTGAGCTGAATATCCTAAATCAATGGCTTCTGGAAAGCCATTTCTTTTGCAGACTCCTGTAGCGCTAGTGGGAAGGGAGGCATCTGGCCCTGTCCATGCTTTAATATCATGTGTACATGCATCAGTAGTTTAGTAAGGGCAGTGAGGTGCACAGGCTCTGACAAGAATTGAGCTTCAGCAACTTCTTCAAATCCATCAGTGTGAGAGTTTAAAAAAAAAAAAAAAAAGTTTTGAGTCTGTGTAGCCTTCAGGCACAGAGCATCCTTCCCATATGTGCTCTCAGATTTTGCATCTTGCTGTTCTAATCCATGCTGTGGGTGGACTTCATTATCCTGGAATTTAAAGGTCACCACTGCTACTTCCAGCTGCTGTTGGATTGTCAGGATGGGTATTTGGGTTGTCTACAAGTTAGCCCATCATTGTGGAATAGCAGCGTGATGTTGTCCCAGTACTGGTTGCACTCCTTTACTTCAGTGCATCATGAACTATTCCTTGCTACTTTTCATGAGCCAGTAATCTCGGCTGTGACAGTTTCAGGAGAAACGTTTATGTGTCAGAATTATGAGGAAAAAGCAGAATTGTGATTGTTGTTCTTTCTCTTTACTTTCATTGCCAAATTTTGCTCGTATAAACAACACACCTTGTTTTATTTGAAATGCATATTTATCCTTTCAAAGGATACTTGCAATGAAAAATAGAAAAAGTAACTGATCTGAACAGTACTTACTGGTGGCTTCATATTGCTGGTGGCCTGAATTCTCGACACAGTTCTGAGTGCCAATATGCAAGATTTTGTTTTATGTAGTAGTGGCCACTGTGTTATGTTTATGTATACCAACTTTCATGCACACGTGTCTAAGTTCTGCCTTACAATTTCCTTCCACAGACCGGTGAGCAAGGAGTTTCCATGTGTGTAATTCTGTTTGAGATGGGAGCCCGTTATATTTCCATAATCTGTTATAAAACATTTGTCATTTTTAAAAGCTGTCTTCAGGAGAAAGCATTTAGACTGCATTTAGTAACATAAATCAAAGTACTTTTCTCTTTACACATATTATAAGAAGCTGTGAGGAGTTGTTTGTGGTGATTTCTAAATACCAGGGAGATGACCACTATGAAAACATTTGAGGTAGCTTGAAGCTATAAAATAATGTTTAGAAAAGGCTAAAGTAAATCTAAAAAATAAAGATAAAAGGAGGCAATCCCTCTTATATGTAATAAATAGAGGAGCAATCTCTAAAATTGTGCACAACAAATATAAAAATAATCATAATGGGATTCAGGTTCCTGGGAGAAGTGTATTCAATGATTTTGGAAAATCAGGAACTTCACGACTGTGGGATAAGTTCTTTCTTTTTCATAGCCTAGCAACGTTTCTGCACATTCTTCCCTTTCACTTGGATTTTTTTATTTATCTCCTATGTTCCTGGCTTGGAAGAAGTGTTTTCTTCCAAAGAGTGTAAAACAGCTTCCAGTGGAAGCTGTTGTGTAACATATGTCCCAGAAGGAATGAATACATCCCTATCTGCTCATCAAATATTATGAGAAGTGGGGCTGATGTTTCTGGCTTCCAAGACACATTCTCTCTCCTACTGAGCCAAAGAGAAAGTGTTGATAGTTCAAACCCGCACATGTGCAGACTTTCTCCGTACTGTAATTGCCCACTTTCCCAGAGATCCTTCGAGATCAAACGGACTGGATGGAGATGAAGGAGAGGTTTGAGAGAGGCAGAAAAAGGAATATCAGTAGCACGCAGCTCTTTAGTGTGACAATGTGATGCACAATTACGGCAGCCATGGGCGACACGCAAAGTACAGGTGCACAAATCTGTCTCTTAAAAATCACGTACTAGGCCTGGAGCTCTTGCACATGGCATGGTATATACGTGCTGCTGAGTAAAACCATGCTATGAACTGGGCCTATACACTACTGAGGCTGGGCAGAACAAGTCTGGTTGTTCTGTTAATTTAACATCCACAAGAGTACCTTGTATCCTCACTGTGAATATGCTTCCAAAATTTGCACGTGATTTTTTTTTATATATCCTGGTTCATTAACAATAAACACTGCTTCAAAACAGTGCTGGAATCACGGTGCTGGGATGACTTCTAGGCTGGTCTTATTCTTCTGCGTGGCCTCAGTGTTACCTTCACTGAAGTTACTGATGTCAAGAGACTGATGCAATTGGGTAATACGCTTGAATGTCAATTTGAGCACACTTCTCCAGGCACAGTCAGTCAGGATATTGGGGTTATTGCAAATAGTAAGAAATAGGTACTTGATTTTGCTGATTTCACATGGCTACTCTTGGGTTGTTGTTTTGTGTTTTTTTTCCCCAACAGGATGAAGAATTCTTTAGGTTTTGAGAAAGTTTTCATATTTCTGGTTACATTTTAGGAGCATGGAAGAGATTATTTCCTATACAGTTTGAAGGGTGTACAGATTCAGCTCAGCCTTCATTATTAACTCCAGCCTGGGATCATCAGAAGTGTGTGTTGTTCCAGGCTTAGGCTGTAATTGTGACACGGATCAAAATATCTGCCAGGCTGTCCTTTCCCTCTCGTAAAAGCAGATTAGCAGCCTGGCATCTGTTTTCTTCAGGGAAGGTGGCACAGATGCCTGCCCGTGCCGCAGGGAGCTCACTCACTGTGGTATAGCTGACCTTCCTGCACGGCGTAGGCTGATGAATGGAAGGTGCACACGTGCTTGCCTGTCATCCTGTGCCCCCGATCCTAGCAGGCAGGGGCAGAGGCTTCTTGCTCTTGTTGTTAACGTGATGCTGGGCTTTGGGGCTTCCAGCAAAGCTCTTAGTCTGTTAGATCCTCTCCCCATGAGTTCTGCTTGTCTCTTCTCCTGCAGTTGGCAGGTGGGAAACCTACATAAAGACAGCTCTGTCTCGTTGTTCGAGGAGGTTTTGGAAAGGTCAGGCACTGTTAGTGCAGTAAGCTGTTTAAAGTTCTGACATCAGACTCCCTCAAGTCTTAAGTGACTGGAAAGGAAATTATATCTGACCTGCATAGGAAATGAGGTGTGCTGTCAACTTGAAATGCATAAAAATTACTTATTTTAGACCAAATGCAATCTTACCTTCATACAGATGACAGAATCTTGTCTCAAAGATCTATTCTTCCACTTTTAAATAAGCTAGGTTAGAAAGAAAGTCTTCCTGCTGAAAAAGTTAAAAAGCCAAATAACCAACCCTTAAGACCCAGTATCCTATACTACATTTCTGTGAGCTTTTACCCCCCCTTGGTATGTGGGTCAGATTGTTGCAAGTAAGGATAATTCAGTCTCACTGGATTAACAAAAAGTTTCATGAGCTAGATTTTGTTTGTTTAGCGTATAAACCTTGTTTCCATAGAAAAACAGCATAAGAAAAAAAAATATCAAAAATTGAAATTATTACCATCTAGGTACAAGGGGTATTCAGATAATAAAAGACATTGAATAAGGAAACCTGGAAGTATGCATGAAAAGTTTATGGTCAGCGATGTTAAGGATTATGAGGAATTCTTAACCATATAAAAAGCAAATCCGTTACCACCAATGGTTCACTTGTCCAGAAATCTTTATCAATTGAAATCGTTAAATCAAAATAGATACCTGTCTTAACCAGATTATCTACCTGTCAATGTAGAAATGACAAACTTTTGCTGTGCGTTTGGCTGGTTTTAATGGTCTCATAGCTTTTAAACGTGGGAATTTGTCTCAGCTGGTGCAAACAGACTTCAGCAAAGCTGCACAATTTATGCATCAAGACATTTGGCCCAGATGCTGCAGGCTGCTGTAAGCTCTCCCACCGGCAGTTAGTCCATCTGGGAATTCTCTGGGCATCCAGATCACTGGGAAGGATTTTTCAGGGCAAAAATAGCCTTGTTCATCTAAGGGAAAAGGGTTTGTTCATGGGTAGGGGAAAGCCACTCTCTTTCCTTCTCCCCAACCTCATCATTTGTAAATCACCAGAGCCAGTCAAAAGATGCTGTGACGGGACCCCGGGACCCTCAGTCAGCCAGAGCTTGTATGTGATGCAGCCTAGATCTGTCCTTGTATTTAACATCTTTTTTAAAAAAAAAAAAGTCCAAAAAGGATGTAAGACAGAAGATCAGCTTTAGTTAACATAAAAATTGGTGTCAATAACAAAAGAGGAGGAAAAAGTGTGTCAGAATAGACATTTTAAAAAGTATTAATAAACATGGTTTTTCTGCACACCGTGTCTATCCAGGACAGTTTCAGGCAACCAATTTCTGAGTTGCAGCTAACTCTGCATCCCTAAGAAGTTTTTTTTGTTTGTTTGTTTGTTTTGTTTTTTGTTTTTTTTTTCAGCAGGCTGAGACCTGGCTCCTCACTCCTATCCTTCCCCACAGCCTGCTGCAGCAGTGCTGCTCGCAGACCACACACTCTCTGCTAGTCCAGCCCTGTACTCTGAATATTTCTTTCTCTTAAGTGTGCATAATAACTCTGAAAGACAGGAGGCATCTCTATCTGCTTCCAAGGGATTCTACCAAACCGGCTACTTTAAATATATATCTCAAGGTTCATGAGGGAGAGATTATGGACAGGCAGGACCAATGCTGACTGTCATAGGCATCAAGAAACCTTTTTTCTGTTCTATGATCCTTGGCGATCTGTCTTTCCTTAAAAAAAAAAAAAAAAAAAGGGAATGGAAACCAGGAAAAACCTCTGAAAGGAAACATTTCACATGGATGAAAGATGTAACTGGTGAGATTTTGCACAGCATGTCAGCTTCTTGCCTGATAGGCAGATTGACGGCAGTGTTCTCACGGACTTAACTCCTGCTTGTTGAAGAGCAATTATCTAATATACAATGATACTTCTGTGCACCCTTAATCAGCACAAAATATCCCCAGAGATGGAAAGACACTGCTGTAGATAGAGGAAGGTGTTTTCTGCCACTGGCAGGTTTTGCAGGCAGACCTGACTGAAGCAGGCGCACTGCCTGTCAGGATTGGGCCCACCAGGAATGGGAAGCAGACAGGCACAGTAAAAGCAGGCTCCTCTGTCTGAGCAAACTCTGGCTCATTTTCTTCTGATCAAACGTTCTTGGTGAAAGGTGCAGCTTGGATTCTTTAAAGCTTCTCATTATAGGTTATATTTAGAAGTGGGAAGAATATATTATTAATTATAGGGATGCTCTAAAGCAGAGAAGCTGTTTAATCCATGCCCTTGATGAGCAGAAGACTTACTGTACTGAAGGAAGGTTACACAATTAACAGTATATTCATTAGGAGTTCATCAGATATCAAACTATCCTTATCTTTACTACCCTAAATATCTGACGTATATACTAGTATATCTGACAATTTCCTCGTTATTGCTTAAATGATAAGAGCAAGAGACAGGAACTGCCACAGGAAGGTGTATGTAATACAGTTCACATATATATTATCTGCCAGATTACATAGATTATTTTACATTTTAGTTTACAGACTATTCTCCTGCTGTCCCAATGTAAATCAGTGAGGTTTGCTGAGAAGAAATGAAAGCTTTTGCCACATCGGTCTTGCCTTATGTGTTGCTACATGGGTGCAAACAATGCATAGCCACTTACTGTGAGGATCATTAAATTTTTTTTCATATTTTTTGTTCCCATTACACTCCTTTTATAAAGCTAGCTGGCCAATGGGTTCATCCCAGCAGCGCTGTGCATGCTCACATTAATCTGTTCAGCACTTTCAAATCCACAGCCTGTGCTGTTCAGCATTTCTACAGCTAAAGTGATTTTTAGAATTACTTTCAAAACATTTTAATATGATTTGTTCCTGTCTTCATTTTAAGATAAATATCTAGTACCAGATTTTTGTTAATGGTTTGATATAGTCTGATGGACTGTTATTTAAATTGTGCTTACAAGCCTGTTTTAGAGTTGAAGTTGAGCATTAGTAGGGTTCAGAAGTGAGGAAGGTAAGAGCTTAAGTGTGCCATAATGTGTGTGAAATAAGCCGCCTTCTGGAATCTGCTTCTGGCTTTGCTGTAATAGGACCGGAGCACTTCGGTATGTATGTTGTGGGGAATTCTAGAAATTAATATATGGGAAGAAAAATATATCAGTGGTTATCGGCAGCTTTTTAGCGTTCAGCTTCTCAGCCTTCTTAGCTCCTGCTGCTGTGCTCAATAACTTGTCTAAGAACTGGAGCAGTGACTGAGGTGGTGTTGCTGGTAGGTTTAAGTGCTAGTTTCTCTTTAACGGTTCAGGATCACAGTGCCCCAGAGTTGGAGGGAGGTTAGAAAACTCCTTATAATTTGTATCAGTAAAACAAAAACAGTCAAATACCATTTGATCCAATAAAAAGTAAATGCATCTCTTGTCTAAAATTATCTGTACAGAAACTGTTCCAAGATGCTTTCAGACTTCTGAGTTACAAAACGCACAGGGAAGTATGATTGATTTATTGGGTGCTGCAATCTGGAGGATTTTGTCACTGAATCTTTAGTGAAGAAGGTTGATGTTAATAAAGCTGCAAGATATTTAAACCTAAAGCCTACAAATAAAGACGTATTACTATGGATCGGGAGAATATAGGTATTGCCAGTGTTTCTGTAGAGAATATCTCTTCCTGCAGTCTCTTCTAAGTCACGAGGGATAGGCTTCATAAACCAAGGCTTCAGAGTTGGGTCTGGTGTGCCCATTGGATGCCCAGATAACGGGAATTAGGCTGTGCTGCTTACACCCACAGCTGACACTGTCAGCCTGCTACCTGAATAGATGACAAAAGACTTGCAGTAAGTCACACATTGCTGGAGGAAGGCTAAGGCAGTTGTTCCCCAGCTGCTCACCTTTGCTCCTCAAGGCCATCGTGGGCCCAGAGAGCTGTATTCAGCAGCTAAATGCATCGATTTGTCAACTGTGGGGCTGCGTGAGAAAGTTTGAAAGTTGTTCAAAAATCTGTTTGCCCACCAGGCTTTGGAATCTCTGATCTAGGGCAGTGAACAAGTTTGTCTTTCAAAAGTTGCATTTCTCAGGGTTAATTAGCTGACTTCCATTCATGCCTAGCTTGTGCTGCCTTAACCTCCTGACTCTCATTTCTTCCTTGACACTCTTCTTTCTTCCCATAGCATGTCTGTGTTTGAACTTCACTGATTCCCAGCTATGTTGCTACCGGTCTGTGTGCTGGGTCAGCCATTACCTTTGAGTATTTTATTCTCCTACGGCTCTCCTGAATCAGAATCGCCTTGAAAGCATCATGCATCACTAATCATGGGGGAACACAGTGGATCACGATAAATTTTAAAGGCTGTCTACAGCCAGGCTCAAGTTTTCTAAGTAGGCACCCCTGAACAGGTTTAAAAACAAACCACAACTGTGCCAAGATAGCTCTGAACTTTGGTACAGAAACCCTTCATGAGCCATGCAGATGACTGAAGTCCCAGGACTTGAAGCTTGCTTATTTGTTACTATAATACCCGATGTCATTTGTCTTTTCAGCCCACTGTAGAAATATCTCACCTCATTAGGCTGTGCACAAATACAATTTTTTATAACCTGTTAAAACTATTCTCAGGGCACTACCCCTGAGAATCACTTTCTTCCTTGAGGTTGTTTGCAGCATCTATGTGAAACATGCTTGTCCTGTAAAAGCCACCTCGCTTTTATTTTGGCAGTCAGTCTGTTCCAGCAATTAGAATTAATCCTGGGATTTTGAATTCCTGATTATTTCACTCTGATCTGAGAGATGATAATCGGAGCAAGGTACACGCTATCTATTCTAAACATGCTGAACCCTTTGTACACTAAGCCTATTTTATCCCTCCCATCTCTAAGGTAGAGCAGGAGTTGTGTGATTTTCGGAAGACTCCTAACCCATGCTATTGTAAGGGCTGTACTATGCAGTGCAATGGAGTTAAATCCATTTCTCTGGGAACTTCTGAACAGAAATACTGTCAAACAAATTAGTCCACAGAATCTAACTTTTTATCAGGTGTATCAACTGTTAAGGCCATTTCCAATATGATTTCTTGACCTTTATAGTTACTTTTTCTTAGTAGCCTTTCCTAATTTGTCTTTTGAGTTGCTTATAGTAATTTATATTGTGCAGTCACAATGTGCTCTGTGCACCAGTGCCAAAGAAATTCCCGAGACGCATCCATCACAGATGTTGCTGCCCCCATGCAAGCCCTTCTCACTATAAACTGGGATCTTGTTTGATATGGTTTGGTTTGGGTTTGGCTTAACACAAGGAGGGGATAAGGGAGATTAACTAAATATAACACACATGTTTATATAACACTCTTTAGCAGAAAATCTGATGTCTTGTTGGGTTAAGTGAAGTAAACTAAGGAAACAGCAACCTGTTCTGAGCTAGAGGGAAGGTGTGGGCAAATGGAGTAGAAAGCACTTTTCCTAGCATCCCCATTGAGATGGAAGAAAAGGTGAGGGAAGGAAAATACAACTGCAGACTAAATGCACATACCTTCAGCTGCGATAGTAATTTAATTTACAAGATGGATTCTGAAATGTTTATTATGCATCCCAAAAACTTCAGTGGGGATGTATCAGATGCAAGTCAGTAATGAGTGTAGACTGGAATATACACTCATATATATGTATGTATGTGTGTATATATATATTATACAATATATATGCAAATTTGTGACTGAGAATTTTTTTTTTGAACTGTAAAGCTGCATGAATTGGGAGCTCTGGGTATTGAATTTACCAAAACTCCCTTCCTCTCTTCTGAACAGTTGCTCGTTTAGGTGCTTGTCTTGGGTGAGAACATAGAACATACTAGTTCTGTACACAGGCAGTATGAACATAAATTTTGTTCTTGATACATCTCTGAGACATGACTGCCAGCTATGACAAAAGAAGATTTAAGGACAATATTCAAGGAGGGAAGTTCTTGTTTAAAATAAAACAAACCTTCTTTTAACAAACAACCACCAAACCATTCTTGAAGGTAATGGGGAGGTAGGAATTTTAAGGTCCATAGTAAGTGTAGCAGTGGAATTTGTGAAGGAACAATTCATTGACGTGTCCAAGGTGAATTAAACCACTTTAGTATAGTATTTTCCCTGTTGCAAAATGAAGTTTTAGCTTTTTTTTTTTTTTTTTTTTTTAATTTTTACTTCTGAAGAACCTTGGAAAATGAAGGAGGCAGTCTGGAGAGGATGGGAAGTTATTTCAGTAGAGGTAGAGTAACTGTTCAGACCTGTAAAACGATGTATTTCCACAAAGGGGGTTCTGTTCAGTCTGTTGATGAAAAGTCTTGTGGGTTTCCCACCAGTAGAAGCTGCTTAATTACATTTTGTGTATGCTCTTAGAGTACCTGTTTGGTGAGAACCTGACAAATGGTCTTCTGAAAGTAAATCAATTCTGTTTTCTTGGGCTTTCTTGAATATACATGATGTCCGGAGCCTGAAAAGCACAGCAGTGGCACAAGAGGAAGCAAACAGTGGGGCGCCAGTTAGGCTCTGTGGTTCTGTGAAAGACTTTGTAGCCTCATGTAAAGAAAAAGAAGAATGTGCCATTGGCGGTAGTGAGTAAATGGAACCTTCTTGTCTTCTTTGCTCTTGTCTCCTCATAAATAAACCATTGTTGTCCATCCTTGGCATTTGCAGTTCATTGTGATAAATTGGTGTTGATGTGTCTGACATTTCAACCAAGTTGTTTAATGGTGCTTTTCTGAAAAGGCAGACCTTGCTATAACTCGAATTAGTCCAGTCAATATCCAGGGTAAGACCATTCACTCTCACGTACAACGCTAACCCTTTCCTTTCTGTGTGGGTGAAGAAAGGAGGAAGTAAATATTTTGGTCACGTAAGCCCAAAAGGTCTGCATTTGTGTAAGCGGCGTGCACAAACAGAAATATAAGTCTGGGTTGCAGCTGCTAAAAGCCTGTTACATAGCACAGGCAATGACATTGAGTCCACTTGCACTTCTGCAGTGTCTCTAGGTGAAAATAACAACATTGCTGAAATAATGCAGAAGGATTTTCCTCAGAATTTTGCTTCGAGTTTTATGTAGGATCCTCTATCTGTTATCTGCTAGTGCTTTCTCGACAGAGAGTTACTGTGAGCATGAAGAAGATGGTCCTACTTGTCATCAAAACACAATGCCTTTCCATGATTGTAGTCTGAAAAAGAAGAGCTAGAACAGTTTTTTGTGGTGGAGACCAATAACGTGATTAACAAACGTTGTTGTGACTTTTTTGGTGTCCCATTTCTCCTGGTATGCTAATCAAATACAAACCTCGCTCTCAAATGCACTACACAAATGCAGTGAAGAGACAAACTTTCAAAGTGCAAAACCATGGCAATTCATTTGGAATGATAAATCTAGCAAAGAAAGTTACTTTTATCTCATGTTTTCCCCACAGCCAGTGGGGAAAACAGTGGCCTTGTGCCACTGTCACCTCCCAGGCCTCTTATGCTGCCTCACAGACTTGTAGCCTGTGGCCCTACCTCTCCCTTTCCCATCATTTGCTGTCCTCTCCTCAGAGTTCTCCTCAGTGGTCCCTCCTTTCCCCTCAGAGGTGCCTCGTTTCCCCTCAGCGGTGCCTCCTTTCTCCTCAGAGGTGCCGCCGTCAGCAGTGAGGTGAGGCCTCTGGCACCTTCCCTCCCTGGCATCCGCCGGCCTGACCTGCTGGCGTGTTGACTTTGATCATTATGTGGCTCTGTATGAAGGTCAAAAAGTTGTATTGACTTGGCTGTATATTTTTATTTTTCCAAGTGGCATTCATCAGACTTGTAAGTGCCCATGCGAGTGCTGGATATCATCAGCAGAAGCGGTATGCTTGGGGTGGGAGCCCTCTGTGCTTGAGGGGCTGTGGGCCAAACAGACCATTTTTAGCTCCCCTTTTTTCTTTCTTTGAGGTGGCTGCTGGTTACCAACTAGTTGCCACAGAGTTTGTTTTTCCTTCTCTTTCTATGAGTTACTTGGATGTGTTAAAGAAAGGAGGTGGGTCCCGGCATGCAGCTCTGGGGATGGTGTCCAGAACGGCCCTGTCTTGACAAGGCAAAGTCAGCTTCCTGAAGGGTGAGGGCAAGCCTCTGGTTTTACACCATTTTGTGCAATGCACAAGTGACCTGGTTTTCAGAGGTGCTGTCTGACTTTTCTGGAAGGACACAAGTGCTTGGCACCTCTGAGTGGCCTTGCAATCATGCTTAGAGTGGACCAGGGCTGAGGGGAAAGCATGGGACGTGGTGGGACAGCTGTCCCTGCCAGTGGCAGCACACAGATCTCAGCTAGCAGAGGTGGTGATCCCAGTGCATTATTGCTGGAGAGCCCTTCTTGTGTCAGGTGATTTTTATTACTGGCCTGCTGGTAAAATAATAATTAAAAAGCCTAAGTAGGATTCCCTGACCCCACTCCCTGCCTTTAGATTATGGAATGTTCCTAAATGTTATTTAGGTCTGTAGTGAGCAAATTTCAACAAAAATGCTTTCTCGCCCCAGGGTTATAAAACTTCATTACATCTGCTATTAACTGTTTGTCTGTGGCAGGACCTAATTTTTCCTGATGTATTGGTTGCCCACAGCTTCTAGAAACTGCTTGTAAAAGTGCTTCAAGGTGCTGAGAAGATGGAGAAATCCTGGGATTAAATGACATTGCTTTCTAAGTGGCTGATTGATGCTTTGGGGCTGTAAGAGAGCCCTCTAAGGCCTTCTTCTGCAGGTGGAAATGGAGAGGTATAATTTTCATCCTCTCTTGCGCAGTACTTGGGAAGCAGACAGACTTTGCATAAATTTCTTTACCAGGGCAGAGTAAGGTGAAAGATTTTTTTAGTTGTTTCAGAATTGAGGTTCCTCCCTTTTCAGAAGACCTGCAGCCATACGTAGCATTATCATCATTAATACCAATGGAAATGCCATTTGAAAATGTGTAACTTTTTGAACAGATGAATTGGTCTGTTTAGTAGGCAAATCCTGTCCAACTGGGTGGTGGTTCCAGAATACTAAACAATTGTTGGAACAGTGGAACATTACACATTTGAGCAGCCTTGTCACAATAAATGTAGATATGTTGCTCTTTACACAAGTATGGAGGAAAAAAAAAAAAAAGGAATTTTTGCAATGCAGAATAGTTTTGCAAGGAGACCTGATTCAAGAGGCAGCAGCATATTGTGGAGAGCAAAGCCACAGCATAAAGCTGAGCACTTCCAGGCCATGCACAGACTGAGATGGTAAGGAGAAAGTGGGAATGGGCAACCAGGCCACAAGAGCATGTAAAGAGCAGTGGGGCCTATGCATGGTTTATTGCAACACCAGGTCACTGAGATGGCCAGAAACAAGAGCCTGTCTGCAATGAAATGCTAAGTTCTGTTCCACTTCCCTCAATTCCTTTGAGTTTAAAGTTAAGGGGTTATGGGGTTCTTGAAATAACTAGTGTCTTTTTTTTTTTTTTTTTTTTTGCATATAAAAGTATTGTGGTCTCTCTTGGGGAACATGTACAGGAGATCTAAGCAGGCATACCTCAAAATCACAGTTGATTTGAGATTTCATTACCAGTTTTCTCAGGACTAAGCCATACAAAATCAAAATAACTTTTAAAAAGTGCAAACAATGTTAGCAACGTCTAGAAATATGTTAAACTTGTGTTTTTTTCTTTCTTTATTTTATTCTAGCCAAACAAGTATGCCCAGCTGAAAAAATTAGCTGTGGAGACTCAAGCAACAAATGTATCCCATCGTCCTGGAGATGTGATGGGCAGAAGGACTGTGAAAGTGGCATTGATGAGGCTGGTTGCACTCCTGGTGAGTTGGAGTAATACATTAATACATATGCAACATCTCCCCTTAGGACTATAAAAGTTCTAGAGTGACTATTACAAATTACATGTAAAAGGATGACTTTTCCTGCCAACAAAATTCATTCATTCTACATTTGCAATGCTAAGTAGTGGATTTTAGAAAAAGTGAGGAAAGACAGATTCTCCGGTTGGAGATGGCTGGAGAATGTGAAGAGAACTCTAGTGAGAATTAAGTATTCTTTTAATGCTGTAGTAGAATATAATCAGTTTAGAACATGATTATAAGGGCTTAATATCAGGTGATGTGGTAAAGACTTCAGTAACAATGTTCAAACCTTCTTCTCCAGTAGTTCAGCAGCTTACTGCCCCCTCCTTTCTCCTGCAGAATATAGCCCTGTGGGCTAGGTTAGCTTTTGCTGGGATATAATGGATAGGCCTGGACGTTTCTTTATAAATAGCTTGTTGATTTCACTGGACATAGAGAGAATGATATACTGTTTACTGTAACAGTTGTAAATTCAGTCCCTAAATGGCCATTTCCTTTTATTAGCCCTTTTTCTGCTGCATGAAAGAGCTCTTTAACAGTGTTTTCCTTCTGTGAAAACTCCTACACTGTGTAATCAAGTCATTTCTCAAACTGTCTTTTTGATAGACTAAACATATTTAGTTCTTTATGCTTCTTGTTGTCAAGTATTTTCTTTTGAATGAATGCTTGACTCATTTTTGTGGCTCTCTTTGATATGCCAAATGGTTTTCATGGTTTTCCAACTTTCTTTTTATACAGACCACTGGAACCTAGGGAATAGTCTTACCACTACTGTGCAGAAGTGAAATCACATTTCTATTATTGCTCTCATATAACTGTGTTATTAGAGTTCTATGTTGTTATTAAATTATTTGTTGCTATTAAGTGCAAATGGTCCCAGGCTACTAAGAATTTGTCTCTTGTTCTGTGTGATTGCCTTCAACCCTCTGTCAGTGTTACAGTCATTTCAGGTGATATCAGAAATGGTGTTTTTACTTGCAGATTACTGGTGAAAGGGCTTAATGAGTGCATGTAAACTCACACTGATGTTTCTTAATTTGAAAACTCAATTTTGGGGTCTGACACCTACCCAGTTCATAACCCACATTGTCTTTTCATTGAAGTTGTGTAACAAAGCTCGGTATGAAGGTTCAATGTGACTCACTAATTTGATGAAATACCGATTAGAGAGAAACTTTTCCAAAGCATCTCCATTCCATATTGCACTGACTCAGAGGTCCAAGGGTGATGGTAACAGGCTGCTGTGTGTTGGATGAGCTCTGGGCTTGCTCTGAGTTTGTGCAGCATAGTTTCAGTTGGGTTGGCTTGCAAGGAAAAGAAATAGGTTGCCTTACATTGCCTCCTGTTTCATGTGGAATTAAGTGCTTGTGCACAAACCATTCCTAATTTATTAATTATGATGATCTGGTAAGTTGGTAATGGGCCCTGGTCCTTTGTCCTTTAAGCTACTGATATTTTGGCAGTTTTCAAGTCTTTTTCAGCTTTCTGTATGAAACTCTTAGTGTTCTGTCTATGGCGTATGCTTTTTCTTTTTTTTTTTCATTGAATTGGATTAAAGGCAAGTTCAGAAGAGAATAGTAAAAAAAAATTATTCTTTTCCCACTATGAGTTAGTGAAGTTAAAACAATTTTACACTGGTGGCTGCCTCCACTAATTTAATGCTGCTGCTCACATTAGTAGGAATTGTCTCATGGAGTTTTTTTATTTATAATAATACATTATTAGAAATTGCTTGCTTTGAATTTCTTTTTTTCAAGGCTCTGAGGTAGTCCCCAAAATGAATTTAGATGTGTTCTGAATGCCACATAATTTCAGCATGATGATGCTATTAATGGATTTAGAAATAGCTGAGTGTTTCCCTTCTGGATGTTTCAGCATCTCTAGCCTTGCTTATGTGCCATATTTTTAGTGCACATGTAGGTTCTTAAAATGGAAATTTAATCCAAGGACAAATTACCATCTTCTGATGGTTGTTGGGTAACTCATGTGAAATGAATTACTGATTATCGTTTAGCTCCTTGTGGTTGAGTGTCGTCCCCATGTAGGTGCCACCTCAGTGGGTGCAAATTGCTGGGGAGTCTAAACGTGGGATGGGCTCTCCTGTAGCCAGGGGGTGAGGCAGAAAGGCTCTGACAGGCAAACTTTGAGCTTCCTGGGTGGGTGAAAACATCAGAGGCCTTCAGTCCTGAGATCTGTCAACTCAGCACCTTTCAGAGGCATTAAATTAACTTTGAGAAGGAAACAGGAGATACTCTTGAATAGCTGGAGTGGGAGCATTTTTGATGAGGTTGCTTGTCAAATTAAGGTGTTTCCATCATGGATGAGAATAAATCCGTTAGCTGTTCAAACTCCTAGCACTTGTGGAGGATTGATAGCGATCCTCCCTTTTGTCCAAATCTGATAAAACCTCACTAAGCCTATCTACTGATACTCTGTGAACATTCCCATTTCTTCTCTGTTTAGAATCCTTTATCTGTTTTCTCTTATCTCAGTAGCAGACAAGATCCTGATTCAAAAAATAAAAAAAGAAAAAGAAAATGTCTGTTCCTAGGTTCAGACCTCTTTTTTTTTTCTTCTTTTCACCTCTGCATTCACTTTTTTGTTTTCATTTTAACGAAGCTTCACCACTGACTGTCAGCTGCAGCCCCTTGGCGCAGAGCACCATGTCATAGCTAAGGCTGCAGCTCTCATAGAGCTGACAAACTTGTCCACAGACAACACATTTTTCTGGATAAATGTTTCGAAGGCAGTTTATTTGTGCTCATGGTAATTTCTGTGCTGAGAGTTTGCACATGCAATCTCCTTTAAGCTTTGTATCGGCCACATCTTTGGTAGATTATCTTGCGTGAATGGAAAACAGACTGGTGTCCTACAGCCCTCTCTTTTTCTAGCGGTCACTGCTGAAGGTCAGCTGTTTTGACTGGCACCCTGTGTGATCTGAAGTGGATTTGTCACTGCAGAGCTTAGGATAACTTTGCTTCAAGAAAGGAAAGAACTTGCAGTCCTGTATGCTGTTCCTGCAGAGCCTCCATTAGACAACAGGTTCAGCTGCTTAGTTAGCAAGCTCTGGACTTACCTGGGCACAGGTATGTTGTTCACCCACAAATAAAAAAGGAAAAATTCCACCCTGTGGAAAAACTTCCCCTGAGGAACCAGTGGAAGCTGTGTTATTTAACCTGCAGTGGATAAAGCATCGGTAATTAGGCATCCAGATTTGTGTCTGCACAGGTTGTAATTGCACCAGGGATTAACTGCGGGTACTAATCCTTGCATGTAGTTAGCTAAGTGCCTGTCGGCCTAAGTAACATACTTCCAGCAAGCTGAGCAGCAGGCTTTAAGTCCACTACTAACGTTCGGTGCACAAACAATTGTTGAAAATGCAAGTACCTACCTTTTTTAAAATCACTGAGTACATAAAAACAAAATAAACTTATTCTTGGGTTCTTTGGAGCAGAAATAATCTGTGTCTTTACAATACTCAATGTGTTGTAGTCTTAAGTCTGGTTTGCTTCTCTAGTACAGATACCAGCAGTTCATAATGTAAGTACAGTCCTGAATTTGGTGGCCTGCAGGTACTGGCTTCCTCTTTCTGATTTCTGTGGTCAAGGCTGCCTGCTCCTGATGTACCTTAACTTTCTTCACAATAGATTGGAAAAGTTTAGGAACACGTTTACTGAGTCTAAAAAGAGAAATTGAATGTGAGAGACTGTAATTAAAGCATCACAGCTCAGGGTCAGTCTGGATTTCAATAACTACTGCAGAACTTGTTAAATCTCTGCTAAGAGAGACAATGACCACTGTTTTGTCAGCTGCTCAGGAATGCAGAGAGAATTTCAGCATGGCTTTAGAAAAGGAAGTACTACCATCCTGTCACAGCTGAAATGGGCATTTCATTCCTTTAATGGACATGTCTATTGTTCCTCCTGAGTGGGCTGTGTAGGATGGTAAAGAGAGAGAGCAGTATACAGGCCCCGAGTCTTCTGATTGTGTTACTGGTTCTCTCCTGGACCAGTTTTTGCATCCAGTTAGAAATTGTGTCCTGCAGATAAGGAGCTGGAAGTGTATACAGTTTTCCCTTCTTTTGTAACACAGGCAGTGAAAGGCTGTATTTGTTGGTATGTTGATAGGCTAATTTCCCATACCATGATTTATTCTGTTTAATTATAGCACAGAGATAAAGCACTACATGGGAACTTGTGCACATAAGAAAGGACATACTTAGACCAGTCTCTTAACATTGTGCCAGGGTGAGAGCCAGGAATTCTGCAAGAATCTCACAACAGGGACAACCCTGTTACTAGAGTATCTTCTGCTGTAACTGAAAATAACTGTATTTGTGTTATATGAGACAGCAAGGTCTTCTCAAACATATTCTTGTGCATTTTTGCCTTTTTCCCTTTTCCATGTGTTTCCTCGTTCCCAAAAAGGCCTTTGTGCAGACATGCACAGCATTTATGAAATCCATAAATCTCTGCTTATGTGGCACTAAGTTGTTTGCACTTGGAGGATGTTCTTTTAACCTGAGCATGCTTCAGTGACTCGCAGGTCTCACATCTTTAGATCTAATAACTGTGTACTTGTATCTCAAACCTATTTTTGCTGTGTACTTTGCAAGATCAGTTTGCTTTGCTCTCTGAACTTGCTGGTCCCAGCTCCTCTATAGCTTTATTAAATACACTTTTCAGTTACTAAGCTTTAAGCAAGTTAGGAATCTTTATGGATGTGGGTGCATGTATTCCTAATGCAGTGTTTGAATATGCTGCTTTTTCAGATATTTTAAGAAAAAGCACTAGAGCTGTGTTCACTGACAGCAGCAGAGACTGAGTTATGCCTTAATTTTCACATGCTAGCCCCCATTCCTATAATCTTTTTTATTTTTATTTTTTACTTCTTCCCCAGATTTCCTACTCATTTTAGTGATGAGCTTCATTTTTCACTTGTCTGATAGTCAGTAGGGAGACTTCTGTTGGCTCAAGTGAGTTTTGGACTGATATTCCAGCTTCCGATTGTCCGCTGTATATCTCAGAATTAATTCTGGATTTTCAGTCCCAAGAGACAATATGCCAGATAAAAATTGAGCAAGCTGGGTAATATTTCTTAAATTAATGAGGGAAGCAACAGTAAGCACAATCTTGCCCAGCTGTAAGCCACATGTCCTTCCCATGGTAGCTCACAGCCTCCAAGTTTTCATGCTGTATATCATCTTTCAGCCCCTCAGGGCAGGAACTTTTCATTTAACTGCTTTCTGGCAAAGCTCCAGGCACATGTGTGATTCTCCGTAAAAAGCAGCAGTGCTTAGAAGCGCGTGGTCCTTTTCTTGGAGGATCCAAGTGCAGAAAAATTTCCGAGTCCACTCTTTGCAATAACCTGCACAATAGCGCTCACATCACCTGAGAGCTATTGGCAGAAAGCAGAACTTCAGGCAGACTAAAGCTGGCCTGATCCTTCCAGCAGATCCACCTGGTGATGAGCCAGCTGAATTGGGGAAGGCTGATTTAAATCCATCTTACTCTGCTCTGTGTTCCTGAATCTGTGCCCACAGGAATTAGAAAATGTGACCTTTCTTTTGACCAGGAAGTTGTCTCATCGTGTAGCGGTAAGGAGCATCGTGTCATCTCATTATTTTCTTCTGGATGCAGTAAAGGTGCCTGTGTTTTGCATCTAAGAGTCACGCTTCCAGTGCCATCTATGGGCATTTGACCATACTAATCCTTTTCAGGCCAGCTCTACACAGATCCTAGAGAGAGAGTTTTACTTGGTGGTAATGTAGCACTAACTTTGTCTTCCTTTGCGGCATGATTAATACATGCTTTCATCAAAGGTAGGAAATGAGTTTGTTGCCTTCACTAACAGGTTAGGCACACAGCGGTGTAATGTTCCTCAGTCAGTTCAGAGGGAACTCAAACCCAAAGGATCAGATTTTGCCATATATTCTCCCTGAGAAACTCACCAGTTTTAATGGGGTTAAAGTTCATGCTGTTGCATTTGTGCTTAAAGAAGGAATATTTATCTAATACAATTATCCATGATTATTTCATCATGTGGTGAAAAGAAGCATGGCTAGCCTGAAATTCCTGGCATTTTTATAAAAGGTAACTTGAATACACTTGCCATGGTGGAGGAATCTACAATTATTTCCAAAAATGGAAAGAAAATTACTATAGATTTAACCAATGAAAGTCCTTCATAAGTAAGATAAGGTAGCACAGCAATGATATCTTCTGGGTTTTACATGATGTTTAATTACTGGACAGCTGGAGGGATTAATGCTTGTGCATTATGCCCTGGCTCTCAGAAATTAAACATGTACAGCTGCCACTTTATCAGTGCTTAAAGTATTAGAGCTCCTTCAAAAGCAGCAGTAATTGCAGAAAAATCCCCATTGTTACATTGGAAAAATCACAACCCATAATCATATTTGTTCTGAGTTCCTTTAAAATAAAACAGCAAGCAAAAAGAGCTTGGTAGTTACCTTTAATTGCATTCTTACAGGAAAAGTGAAGGTAGTTTCATTTTTAATGCAATTGGTGCTTGTTGTAATTAAATGTAAAATCCTGTATCAAGGTTAAGGGTAAGATAGTCGTCATAAATGTCAGGAATTAAACCCGAAAGCTGTGGCCTGACCTGTGTCAGGGCTCTATCTGCAGAAGGTTAGGGCAAAATGGCTTTGTTTTCCCTGATGCTGACTCTTTAGTTCAGGTGTAAGAAGGAAGAGACACACGCAGTGTTCTGCAAATGGAGTGTCCCAGTACTGAGTGGTGCCTCGCTCACCACAGCAGTCTTCGGTGGTTGCCTATGCACATTTGCACACTGCTGATCCCTCAGTTTCAGATAAATTGTCCGTATCGGTATGTTCTATGAATAATTTATCCTTTAACACATACTAGAAGGAAGCATAACACATAAGACAATTCAGAATGTACTACTTCTACAACGTTTTCCTGCAAAGGTACACTGGGAAAAAAGAGGAGATGCAAAGAGAACAAACTGCCAACACTCTCACACATGTGGGTACTCCTACGTACCCTAAATGATAGTTTTTTACAGAGTTGTGGAAGAGTGGTACGAAATACATGTTTTTATTAAGAATAAATAAATAAACGTAATGGTTAGCTAAAACCAAAGCTTAGTGCTACATGTGCACACACAAAAGCTTTATTCTGCTATTCTTTCTGGACTTTAGCTAGAGAAGTTGTCTCTGATCCTTCTTTCCCATGTCATAAGTCATACTGTCAAAGGAGCAAAATTTGTCCTGTAGTTGATGTTTATCTTCTGGGCAGATGTTTAGTTGATGCTCATCTTCTATCTATCTTTCAACAGTTAGAGCTCTTGGAGTTGAAATAGCCAAGAAATTGCATCTCTTATTGCCAGATATGATTGTGTTTCATGTCCCTAAAGTGCTTTCTTCGTAAGAATAGAGCTATAATTCTGAGCTTATTCATCCAAAAAGCAGGAATTTGTTTAGTTTTATTAAGGGAAATCTCCTGTAACTGTCAGTGCCAACGATTGTGTTATGATGGCAGCAGATACGTGGGTAGAAGTTCCATCCTTCAGTGGCCATGGGTACATATGCATTTCACTAATTAAGCAGTGCTTAACAGTTATGCTTCCTGAGCATATGATTTTAAAACTGAATCAGAATCAGCTAGCTTGAACTCAGTACAATCCTACGCAGGAGAGGGTCATGTAGTGTTTGATGGGGAGGGGGGTTGTGAGTCATGTTAATGGGTAAAACAGCATTTGAAAATCAGCTTCATAGCTTAAATACACCATTTCCAAACAGAGGGAGATAAAATGGTTGGATTCATTTTGCTTACATATTGCAAAGAAGTTTGTTTCTTTGATAAAATGTAACTGGGAGGTTTAACTCTCAGTAAAATACACTCAACTATACTTCTTTTTTTCCAGAAAGTTTGAAATAAATGCTCGTGCAGTACAATTGATTCACCATTGCAGCCCAAATTCAGCAAAGTACTGCCTCATTTCAAAGCAGTAGAAATGGAAGGGCAAATCCTAATGTCCCAGAAATCTCAATACTATTAAAGCAAGTGCAGTTAGCACGGCACTTACACTTTTAATTGCAGTGAGTGTCACTCAGTGCTTAAATTTTCCATATGAATAGAAAGTCTAAAGCATTTTTTCTAAACATGATTGCCATATTTTGGTGGGATTGTGGGTCTGTTATTTGGGTACACTACTTGCATCAAATCATAACTGTGCCCCTAGTATGACATAAGTAGAAATCATTAGATGGTTGTTCCTAAAGAGGCTGTCAGTCTCTCCCCTTCCCAAAACCACCTCAGTGGTCTTGTCTTTGTAGACGTGGTATATATGCTGTGTGCTTAAATTCGTAACCTTCAATCTGGCTACGCTGAATTCTGCTGCTTGTCTCGCTGTATCCTCTATGTTTCTTCTTTTAAGTACTCTTCCTTTCACATCAGGTGCCTTGCAAACTGTTTTATTTCAAAGGCATCGTTTTGATTGTTATTGCACCTACATTCAAACTCATTTTGGATCTCTGATCCTGGAGAAATGTGGGAGCCAGTTGGGTAAGCTGGGGATGTGAGATGTTACAGAAGGGTTTGTGACAGCTCCTTTGTTTGTGCTCCGCAAGAGTTAACAGTGCCATGTGGTAAATGCAGTGAATATTTAAGGCTAATAGGGAAGCAACTGCAATAAGAAGAAATATCTCCTCTTGCAGAGAATTCCCATTAAGCAAACTAAATCAGTGGAAGTGGAGATTTTATGGGGCTGTGACCTCATTGCTTGCAATGTGAGCACCGCTTTGTCCCTCATTACTCAGCTGAATTAAAACCCATGAGCCCTCACGGGTTGCCATCGCTGCCAGATCGTCAGGCTAAAGCCAGGCTTCTCTGTGCACCAGCTCTGCCTTACCTGTTTGGCCCACTGGTTCAGAAACATATCCTCCGGGTGGCCAATGTGGCTTTGCTCTGCTCTGTCCTTGACAGAGAGGCCTGTGCAATGATTCCATCAACTAGATGGCTTGTACCTAAGAATTGGGATTTTTTTCCCCTGCGAGTGCTTTTGAGATAGGCACAGTTATGATGACGTGAGAGTAGCTGTGCAAGCATAAGTAATGCGTGGAGCTTTGCAGTGTCATGTCACTTGCTGCTCCCTCGTTCCTTATCTGCATTCAGTAAAGCAAAGTATTGTGGATTGTAACACACTTCCAGGCTTCCCTTCCTAGGTGTGGCAGCGTAAAAGTCCTGTTTTTCCAACTGCTTCAACTGCTGCCATCTCTCTGATTGGGAATGTGTGGGTTAGGAGGTGGTGACAGGCCAGCAACATAGCTGTGTGCCTTTTAACTTTAAAGTATAGCTTTTAAGGTTCTGGTGCAATCCTTTTCCTGAGCTGGACGTAAGAAACCAGAAAGCAATGGAAAAAACAGACAGGTATGAGGGACACTGCATGTCTGTGCTAGCAGATGAGCACAGAGTGAAGTGCCCAATTGACAGAAGGTGAAATGTACGGAGTAAGCCAGTCCTGGGAAAGTATCTGTGATCTGAACTCGGCAGTGGCAAAATGAACCCCTGATCATGCAGAAAGATCTGTGCAGGCAACCCTCATAGCCACAGGGCGTCCTACAGTGGCGTGCAGACACAGTAATGTGGGGTTTTTGTGTGTACTGTCACGGGATCAAGGCTGTGGCAGCAGTGCGCAGTTCTGCTTGCTGGCTACTACAGATATATTCCTCAGAAATACAGACTTTGTGTAATAATATCAGAGCAGCTGCTAGTTTCACGGATATTATTAGATGTTTCTGAGGGATTTGCCAGATTGGTGTTAATTTGTAAAATTGCTTTTTTTTAATAAATAAGTCATATCTGAGGGAATAGAGGTGAGCGTGTCCCATACAGGTTCCAATTTGCAAAGTCAGAACAGAAACCCACTAAACGCATCCCAGCATATCTTTTTTCCCATTTAAATTTTGGCAAGTACAAAACATCTCCAATCTGATTCATCTGCTTATATCAGAATATAAAAGAGTAACGATAAGTCTTTATTCTCACAAGATCCTTGTGGGGTGTCTGTGGTTTGAGCAAAAAGCTGCCAACCTTAGGCATTCTGACCATCCCTTTTTTTCTGCCCTGCTCCCAAGCTGCTTTATCTTATGCCTCACTTGTTCTTACTTTGATATTATCTTCAATCATTTAGCCAGAATAAAAATGATAAACTTCATAACACTTTCCTAGTATGGAGTGAAGTTGAGGAGACTGCACATATGAGTTTAGCAGTCTTATTGCACACAAAATTAAAGACAGGAGAAATTCAGAGCGTACATATCCTTTGTACATAAGCTGATTCTCTCCATAAATTGTGGGGTCCTAATGAATTCTATTTTCAGAAAATTAAATCACTTGGAATGAATATATAATTGTCCAGAAATATATTCGAAAACAGTAAATACATTTTTGAACCAACCATTATTTATCAGCAGGGGCTTTGGCATCTGGTTGCTCCATTATAATTAACTAATACTATGCAAATACTGCTGCAGAGACGGGGAAAATAACTCATTTGTGTTGGAGGGGAGCAGTGTGGCAAAGGCAGCAAGTGCATGCAAATATTAATTTGCAAGAGTGCGTGAAATGGCTCCTTAGCTCCATTAGTGATCTGAACAATATCAGGAATTACTATTCCTTCTGCAGTCTTCATCTATATAGGCTTTTCGGTATCAATCACCATAGCAACAACCACCGCTAGTAGTGAGACTGCAATTCAGCTGCATTATTCCCTCCATGGGAGGCCTGTCATTTTTTCAGAGCAATTCGCATCAAGGTCATCTTCATTTACCTCTGTCTCTTCTGCTGCCCTTCCTGGAGGGCAGCTTTCAACGGGAGACTTGTCCTTCTAGGCATGAATCTGCTCTTTAAAGACTGGTATTTAACCAAAGATCTGTATTAAATATTCAGATATGTGGTAAGCACACTGATTTTCTGCAGACAAAATATATAGAGACAATTAAGCCTGAAAATAAATACTGAGTCAATCAAACCCACACAATGGTTGCACTGGTAACTGGCCTGGGATCCCCAGCTTAATTCAGCCTGCCTGGACTCTGTGACCTCCTTATCTCCAGTCCCGCTCAGAGATTAATTTATGGGGGCTGTGGTGGCTGGATTTGCTCTCCACGCAGAATACCTGGGCAGATGGAGCTCAGGCATCCCACTCCTGCAGCCGTGAGGAGCTCAGATCCTAAACCTCGCAGCTCAGGGGTTTCAGAAGTCCCCTGGCCTCTCCTGCCAGTGTTCAAGCTGTGATAAATCAACGTAGATCTCCGTTTCCCCAGTGCCAGTGTTAGTAGGTGCAAATCATCCTTTGCCTTCTTCAGAGAATCCCTGATCAGATTTAAGCAAACAAGAAATATAAGCCACGTGGTTTTTTTCAGTTGTCTTGGGGAGGGTGTCAGAAAACTGCAGCGTAATAATTCATCTCATTTTCTTCTCTTCAGTGTCAGTGATTGCTGTTATCCACTTCACCATAAATTTTACCAAATAATTATCTTTCTCTAAGCCATTCATATAATTTCAAGTGGAACTGAGTTTTTGGATGAAAAAGATTAATAAAATATCAGATTCTTACTGCAAATCCAAAAATCTTTAATTAAAGATTAGCAGGGGAAGCGATAATAGTCCACTGTACATCATTCCCAGCTCTTATTAATGATGGCTATAATGTTTATTTCACATTCTTATTTTTATGCAGATTTGAAGATCCTTGCTTTGTACAAATGCCTGTTGTAGAAAAATTATGTACAAATATGTGGGTTGGTTTTTGGTGTTTTTTGTTGGTTTTTTTTTGAAATTATGGTTCTTAAAGAGTACCCTCTATTTTTAGAGCATTTTACTTTTCTTTATAAACACGTAAAAAGCATGTGGTAGAATTATCTTAACTTTTTGGTGAAGCACATGAGCCAAGGCTTTTGCTGCTACACCAGGCTATCCATTAAAGCCTCTGGTTAAATCCTGGCTCAGGGCAGAGGAAAACCAGCACTGTAACACTAACTCCACCACCACAATCTTTCTTTTCTTCCTTCCAAGGACTGCTTCTGCTGCACTCTTCTCAAGAGATGTGACAAGATTGCAGTGAGGCAAAAATTGTGGCGTTTGTGCTGTATGTATCAATCCTTAGTACAAGGCAGAAATTAAAGCAAAGTACCTCTGGTGTGTATTGTCTACAGGCCACTGCCTGTTAGATGTGATATTTTGCTTTCTAAAAGTGTGAAGAATCTTAACGGATTACAGTACCATACAAAACTGCTTTTGTAGTTATGCTCATATGCTGCTTTGAAACCAGTTCGTTAAACACTTCTTCTTGACAAACAGTTCTTCTTGACAATATTTCTACTGGGATCACTTCATATTTGCAGTAGTTTTTGCACCTGAGAGTATGTCATTTATTAATTTCTTTGGCACGAAGGAAAGCAAGCTAATATTTGTTTCCTTTGTTTCACACCAATAAGCTCACAATAGGACAGGTAGCAAAACCAGAGAATGCTAACAAATTGCTGGAGTCAAAAAAAAGATACCCTGGTGATAATTTAATTATTATTCAAGGCATTTCTGTTGAAATGCTCTGGAGGCAGTGAAATGTTGTAGCGATAGGACTGCGCAGGTACCCTGACAGATTTATGAAAGGAGATGTGAAGTAAACTGTCCCCAGGACTTTATTCCCCCATCCTCATCTCTCCAGCTGCCCATGTAAGATAATTTGTAGTCCTGCTTTTTATTAGGTTTGCCAAACCACACAGCAGAGGACCCAGGGAGCAGGAGCGCGTTGGCTCTTGCATGGGTGCAGCGGGATCGTAAGCAGCTTTTCTCCTCTGTTGCCTGTTTGTGCCAGAGCAAGTCCCCAAGTGGCTGGAAGCTGCAGACTGCTTTATCCATGCATGCCCCGTGGATTTTAGCTGTCAGAGAGGATAACAAAGGGGTGAGAGGAGCTGGGACAGTGTCTGCCTTCTGGGGGCCAGCAGGAGAGCCAGCTGCACACACAGACAGAGGTCTCTGCTCAAGGCACGTGTGACCCCGAAGGAACTGTCCCATTTGAGCTGGCCTAAAGATGACCGTTTGGTCTGTAAGTGAAGAAAAGGGCACTTTCATTCCTTGAGTTGACCAGGAGGTGCCTGGAGCAGCCTTCTGTAGTGCTCCCCTCTGGCATCGCACCCCGAGGAGCCATCTCAGCAGCACCGTATCTGCAGGTGGCCCTGGTGACAGCTCTGGGGCTGCTCAGGGGGCCTCCCTGGCACGGCACAGTGACAGCAGCCAGCCCGTTCCGAGCAGGGCAGCTTCCCTGAGAAAGTCCTCACGAGAGATTACAAAGGGTGAATTGCTTCTGTTTTCTTCTGACGGTGATTATCAGTAATTTTATACCTGGACTGGGATCTGTAGGTGCGGAGGAGGAGCTTTTGTGCAAACTTCCATTGTGTGTGTCCCACACGCGTTTATCCACCTCTAATTTGCCAATACAGCAAATTTCTAAAGAGAAACGTGTACAGATGGAAGGAGGGGTGGAGGTGGGACCAAGAAAACACTGAAGGAAAAGAGATGGGCTCATTACAGCTGGGGAGAAGGAAATTAATGCACTTCTGCAGCGTGCAAATCATAACCTTGCCCAAAAACGAGGGATCAAAGGACTATGGAAAATTTTGCTTGCTGGCATGTTTCTGAGATTGATCAAAATAATGCCAGAAAAACAATTTATTCTTCTCAGCCTTGATCTGTTACAGAAATTGGACGTAGACCTAGAAATATTCCTGTTCCTCAGTTCCTTTTCTGAATAGATTGGTAAGATGATAACTGTTACCTTAAATTTCCATTTGGCAGTTCCATATTATTCATCATCTGAAGAGATCATTAGGTCCCACAGCTGTATGCTGATGGCTGGGATTAACAGAGCATTTTATTTCGAGTTATTGGGTAAGGATAGAAAAGTATGCTGAATGAAGAAAAAGAGCAGAACTTGTGTGTGGGCTGCAGCACTTTAATAGTCTCAATTCTGTCATGCAAAATGGTTTTTTAAATGCTTTTCCACCAGACTGCGATTGTATTTCAGGTCCTTATGAGAGGCATTCATCTCCTAATGTTAGCTGTCTGATCCCAGTTCCTCTCTGTTTGGAGAGGCGACAGGTTAGCCCCTCCAGGGGACAGTTCCCATCCCAAGGTGTGTGGCAGGAGTTGCTGGTGAGGGCATCTCTCCATCCCCAAAATACCCTCCTGAGTACAGAAGGAGCCTGGGCAAGCTGCCTGGTCAGTGTTTGGTGGCTAACACAGGCACTCCTTTGGTGGCCTCGCTCTGTGGTGTGTGATTAGTGCTGTGAGGCTGGGCACACAGCTGAGATTCTCTGTACCGTTTATCCCTGCTGGACGGAGCTTGGGCTGTAGCCAGTGCCTGGTGTCGCACCAAGGAAGGCAAACCTTTTCTTCCTCGAATTAGTCAGGTTGCTGCTCTGGCAGACGCAGGAACATCTGGAAAACCTGGGAGTAAACGGGACCGAGCGCAGGGCAGGAGGGGAGAAGTAGATATATTTCTTGTCTTGCTCTGGTGTCAAAATACAGGCTGCTTAATTTGACAGGTGAAGCCCAGCGAGTTCACAAGCTAGAACGTAAATAAATATCAGTGGACAACTCAGTAAATTAGTGAGTTAAGAGAACATACTCTTAATTGCTAGGTAAATAGTTCTGCTCCCAGGTATAAAGCAGGCTTATTTCAGTAGGGTACCGCTGGGTTCCCGTTGCTGGCTGTAAAGCTGGCATGTATCAGCTCCTTCACTGCGAGGCTGCTGCTGGGAGCTGTGCCACCCCTTGCAGCTACCAGGACGTCTGAACTGGGGCTGTAGCAGGGGCTCTGCAGAAGTGACCGTAAATAGCTCTGCTGCTGAAAACAAAATGATTCCCAAATGCAATTAGAAAAAAATATTTAATTTATTTATATTGATTGTAGTTTATATAATGTGTAACTTTCCTGTAGATATCTGAAAGGGCAGAAGCAGAGATCTATTTATTTTTTTAACCAAAAGACTAAACTACATCTAATTGAAAGTACTTGAAGCAAATTTCTTCTAGGGTTTTGGTTCCCCCGGTTTCATTTGGTTGATGAAATAAAGTGAGGGCTAAGTGCACGTTATTGGAGTACCTGAAATTTTAATTTAAGCAGGTTTCTCTGGTTCAGCTGTCCATCAGGCTTGCAGACAAGAGTGCTCCACTCAGTGCTCAGCTTCATATCTGACAAACGTCTCATTTGTATGTTAATGCTGAGTTGTGATTTCCAGGGAAGGCATTCAGTGTGTTGTAAAGGGCCTTACTGGCAGATTGCAGCTAAATTGATGCTCGACTCACTAAATATTTACCCTACACATCCCACTTAATATGTCCAAAACCAGGCACACTGTGAAATCCTCAAACCTGATTCTGTGCTCGTGACAGCCAGGAAGCTGGTGGTGTCAGCGCCGAGCACAGCGCAGCGCTGCGGGTCCCCCCCCGGCACCTGCCAGCACACCTCCGACCCCTGTGGTGTGCCCCCTCTGTCCACCCTGGTCCCCATACAGTGGGGCTCACAGGGCTGCTCCTGCCTCAGCACCAGGGCACGGCTGCAGCTGGCCCCCCATTTTTCCTGCCTCTTCTTCTGCAGCGCTGCCCATGGCCCAGAAGGGTGGTGGGGAGGTCGAACTGGGGCTACAACTTGGGTCAGTGCGTTCCCTTTACTGCTGCAGGGCAGCACAAAGGCAGGGAGCACTCCAGGGCACAGCTGGGGCGATGTGCAGTGTGTTTTCACCTGCTGCTTGCCATGTAGTTTAGTTTAGGACAGCCAAGACAATGCATTTGTGCCCTCTCCTTTCCCCTGTCTCAGACATTTGTAATGTGCTAAAGCCAGCACGGTGGCAAGGGGGAGGTTGGAGACTTTGCAGCTCACCTGCTTGTTTTTCTCCCCAAGCCTGTTCTCCCAATGAGTTCCAGTGCAGTAACAAGACGTGCATCTCCATCATCTTTGTGTGTGACGGGGACAACGACTGCGGGGACGGCAGCGATGAACGAAAATGCTCCCCTCTGACCTGCAACCCCAACGAGTTCCAGTGCAACAACAGCGTGTGCATCCCGGAGCTGTGGGTCTGCGACAACCAGCCGGACTGCGACGATCAGTCAGACGAATCTGTAGAAAAGTGTGGCTACGATGCCAAGGCCCTCAACACCTGCGCGGCTCACGAGTTCCAGTGTGGCAATGGCGAATGCATCCACCTCAACTGGAAGTGCGATGGGGACGAGGACTGCAAGGACAAGTCCGACGAGCAGGATTGCCGTGAGTGTGTGCAGGGGCTGAGGGCCCTCCTCGGGGGTAGAGGGCAGCCAGAAGGCGCCGTGGGCTGGGGTCTGAGGCAAGGCTTTGATGCGAGTTGTCTGAGCAGCAACTGTGTGTCTGACAAAGGAGCACTTGTGTCCCAAATGGCACGGCTGGGTCCCCGTCTCAGCAGGGTCAGGTATACTCCAGACTCCTTTTTTGTTTTTTTTTTTTCCATGCAGAGAGGGGGTGCAGGAGCTGTTCAGTGGTTCCGTGCTTCAGAGGAGATCTGTTTCGCTAGAAAGGGAGGGAGTGGAAAATGGGAAAAAATTTCAAAGCCCCCAGACTGCACAATGGGGTCACAGCCTGGAGGTCAGAAGCCATAATGCCAAAGGGAATATATGATCAGCTGAAAAAAAATAGTTAATTTCCTGCCTCTGAAGTTAGAGTGTACTGAACGAGGCACTCAAGAGCAGTACCTCTGAAGAATCCAGTTTGAAATGCACTTTGAGCTTGGCTTGTTACAGGCACAGAGCTAATAAATAATGGATTTATTTTCAGCTGGCTTTATGCATTTAACATGGTGTTGTTGGTGTGCGTGGTATTTTGAATGTTTCATCCATTTTTAGTCACTAAACTGTTCAAGCTGGTCACTTATCTGAGGAGGGAGACAAGAAAATAAGAGCAAAATGTTTTGCTAAAATATTCATAATCACAAGATTGGAATAAAATAAAATATTTACATAGCTGTATCTATTTAGTAGCTCTGACATTGGGCCACCTCTGGGGAGGAAGGCAGCAACCAGCTGCAGAAAGCAGACATTTTTACAAAGGTGCATAAGAAAATGTTCCCTTTTTCCAGCACCATTTTTCTATAACCAGGCCAACGCTGAGTCTGGGCAGGTGACTTCAGAGCAGCCTGTGTGGGAGAGCTCTTCAAGGAGAGGAAGGATCAGACTCTTCTGGGCAGAGGTAGACAGATGTGAATTTGTTGGCTTCTTTAGCAATAGGAGGAGGCAGTAAGGTACAGTGTGTACACTGCTGTTTGCATGGTAGGAGAGCACCAGGGTGAGCTGTAGATAATCCTGGTGTACCTCTAAAATTGCCAAGGACTCTTTTAAAAGGGGGGCGAGAGCAGAGCAGGAGAAGCCCAGCTTATTTTGTTAGGGAGCAACTTCACCTGCTGGGTACCAGGATATCATTGCTGTCAGCCCCTTCCTATCCAAGTACGGATGGAGCAGGTAGGATGGCTTCTCTTCATCTCCAGGAGGAAGGTGACACGGGAGCTGACGTAGCTCCTGTCAGGAGGTACCCAGGCGGTGCTCCCAGTGCCCGAAGCGCTGTCAGCGCAGTCCTGGCAGACGGTGTTGCAGGGACAGTGGGTTCAGGAGGCACAGTTGGTTCCTGCATCCATTTCAGAGTGAAGTGACAGTAAGAAAGCCAGGCAGGAGCCTGTCAGGTGGAGGTGTGCGCTGTTATCTGGGACAACCTGTGCTGACTTGGCGCATTCTGAGGCCTCCTGCAGAGTCCTGTCTTTGTGTCCCCTGTGAAGCAGGAGGCAGCGGCGAGGCCCTCGTTACAAACACAGGTAAGAGCTGGTGTACGGCACAGGGGGCTTCCAGCAAGAGAGCTGCTCTCTGCCCCCCAGGGTGCACTCCGTGCAGTGGTGGTGCCCTGGCAGGACGGCTGATGTCACACAGCTCAGGAGAGGGGAGGTGAGCTCCCTTCCATTTCCAAGTGGTGGAAGAGGGGAGCAGCTTCCAGATGGCACTTTCGATGGAATGTATCTAAAATGAGTTTTCAGGCCCTGTTGTTCAACTTGGAAGGAATTTTAATTCCCCAGCTTCTTTCCATGATCTGACAGACTCCAGCAAGTGCCAGCTGAGCTCAGATTGCCGAGGCCTAGGAGCACGGCTGTGACAGCAGCCCTCAGTTACAGAGCAGCTTCACCGAGCAGCACCTCCAGGTTCGCCAAGGGCAGCCTCTGTGGGGCAGGGGACACAGCTGGACGTGGCCGCAGCACGGCACAGTGCTGACAACCAGTGGAAGAAAGAGGAAATGTGGCTAGAGAGGGCAGAAGTGACTTGAGACCGTTATTTCCCTGACTAGGGTGCACTCAGTGCTTGAAGTTTTTGTAGTGTGTTTTTTTTTCCCAGTGAGTCTCAGTGCGGCACAAGATGCAGCTTATCTACCCAGGAGAAATGGGCATGGGAGCTGCTTATGCTGCCTTCAGCAGGAAGCCAGGAAACCCTGAGAGCCAAAGCCCTGTGTTTTAGTTACTGACGAGCTCCTCTGTACAGGGTTGACTGCTTTACACCTGTGCAAATTAGGAATCACCCCAGTGATTCCTAACTGAGAGGCATAACCCTGCTACTGCGTGCTCTGTGGGTAGGGGATCTCGGTTAGCAGCCAGGGGAGAGCCTGTGGCACTCAGTGCAGCTGTAGCCGATGGGTCAACCAGGTCAGAGTCCAAACTAACATTGCTTCCCCGTCCTATCCAAAGCTGTTGCTTAGGTGCACACGCCTGCGGTAAGGAAGTGGTATGTGAGCACTCTGGAAACACACAATCACTGTTCGCCTGTTGGAGTGAAGAGTGTAGGGATTGACCTTTATTATTTTTTTCCTCCCTTCCAGAAATTCTCTTTTAGATCCGTATTGCGTGGCACACAAGGAGTTGCAGCTGCCTGACACTGCTCCATCCCTGTACCAGCAGGAATGGCACAGATACTGCTGGGCTTCCCTCGGTTAAACCTGAGGGTACCAGCGCTGTGGTAGCCTCTTCTCTTGCGAAAGGGGATCATATGGTTTTTGCATTGTATAGAACAGAGGGATGGGAGCTTTAAAAAACATGTCATGAGGCCACCACCAGTTATTTGTTGTAATTATTTTGGGGTGATAAATGAGTGGAGCAGGAACGAAGGGTGACAGTTGGTGAACAGGTTTTGGCAGCAAAACCAGCAAATAAATAGGAGCGAAGGAGACATTTCAGGAAAGCTGTGTGAGAATGCTGAGTGGTTATTTTTTTCCCCAGTATGTATATTCAAAAAATACATATATGCATGTATAAAATGAACATTAGGTTTGATTTATTAGTTTCCAAATCTGGAATGGTTATATTTTAAAATATTCTCTGCAACTCAGGTTAGGGTATCCAGGAGGGAGAATAAATAATGCTTACAGCTGACAGCTAGAAAACAGACCCCTGAAGACCTGACCTCACACTTTCATGCCTCTGTCCCCCCATCTATAAAACAGGGTTGATGCATTTTGCAAATGCTGGGTTTCTCTTGAGCTTAAGTTAAATTTGGGGGGAAAAAAAGAGGGGGGGGTGGAAGACAGAAGAAACAGAGGCTCAGACTTGGAATCTGGAAAGTATCTGCTGAATTTGCGCAATACAGCTTTGTGCCCAGTACTTGCAAATGAAAAGTGTGTCTGAGTGTGCCTGTTAATTTAGCACGGCTTTGGTAAATTGTTTCCTATTCGATTTACAGAGTTGAGAAGATGACCATAAAACTGCTGTGATTCCATAATAAAATAAACCCCCCAAAATAGCAGAGCAGTTTTCTGAACATCTTGTGCGGATGAACAGCACAGCTCATATCTGTCTTTGGGATGTTGCCCATGGTGCTCAGCTGGGTTTGTGTCCCAGCTTCAGGATAACGAGGTTCCTGGCCCTCTCACCTCAAACTTAAGTTCTCCGGGCCAGGAATAGACATAGCATTCTCCCTTCTTCTGTTGAAAAATGCACCAAAAGATAGAAGTGCTGTATATTCGTTTTAATATCTTTGTGATCAGTAAGAGCTGTCACTGTATCTGCTCTTTTTGGGTGTTGATTAAGAGGCTCAAGGGCCATTTCTCAAAGGTCTGAACTTCCACAGCCCTGCTGGAATGAGAAACGAGCCTTAAAGCCAAGCCTGTTTTCCAGTCTTCTGTCTCTTCTTGAAGCAAGAGCTTTGTGCAAAAATGTTAAAAAGTCCCACATCTGTGTTTTGCAGTCCCTTTAGCAACTGAGCTGGGACTGTGCAGTCATTTTTCTCTGTCTTGTGGTGTTAGTGCATTGTTATATTTGCAGTTCCTGCAAAGTTCTTAATTTGTTGTAGAATTAGAAACCTTTCTATTCTTAGCATCTAGCTATAACTGCTTTCTGGAAGAGCTTTGAGGACAATTAGTAGGATTTATAACAGCTGCCTTCCAAATCTGTAGCCACGTCTTGCAGGTGTACTTGATAAACTGGAGACCTGCTCCATGATCCAGGAAAGACAAGGCCCCCATTGGCTGTAATTACTTGTAGCATGTCTGTGGGGAGTTAAAACCTACAGTCAGAAATGGAGGACCATTCTGTCCTGTCTTCACATGTAGAAGTTGCTCCAGAAAGGGTGAAGTTAACTGGTTTTCATGTTGGAAGATGAAGAAAATAAGAAATTGTGGTAAGGGAATTTTAGGTAAGACAGTAGGAAAAGCTTTGCAACGGCCGAGGTTTAGTTTGGAAGAGGTTGGGATCGTGTATGGGGAAGGTGGTCTCTCAGGCAAGTGGTCGCACACTGCAGGAACGGTTCAAACAGCAGTGCCTCTGCCTCCCTGCAGGAGCACTCAGTGCCACTTCCAGGTCTGTGGTCTGTGCTTCTCCCAGACCACAGCTTCATTTCCTCCTCTCCTTCATTGTTCTCCATTTTGAGCAACAGCTCCCAAACGCTTGGAGCTGCTGTCCCAGATGTCCCACTGAGGTTTCCCATTTCTGCGTTTGGGTTTATTAGCTGAAATGTGGTGACACAGCTGGTCCCATAATTGTGCTTACTGCTTGGGATTTTTTTCTTGCTTTGCAGCTTTTTATGAATATAGTCCATATGGCTTTCCTCTCCAAGGAGCAGTGCTATTTCCTAACCTTTCTCCTGTGAATAGTGTGTATTTCTACGGCAGGAGTTCCCCCTTCCCCCACCAGCCCTGCAGTTGCTGCTCTTCCCGTCTCATGCCCTTCAATGCCTGTAGATGCACAAGAGCTCAGTCCCATGCAGCAGTTGTGAATCTGGATCCTGCACCCTATGGATGCTATCACCAACAATGCTGAGCCTTTGTGCATACCAATACTTGTGGTATTGATGCCAGCCCTCTGCATGTCCATGGCTCTTTGGGGTTAGCTGAAAGTAGTAGTTTTTGTATTAGAACCAGTTTGTCAAATTGTCGAGGGAAGTGTGCCACGTAGTGCTCGCCTCCCGTGTAGTACCCTCAGTGCTGACCTCCTCCAGCTAGTCAGAGGCAGTGATTTTCTGTCATATGGCACCAGGCTGCAATCAGCAAGATGGAAAGGCTAGAATCAAGAGCTCTCCGGGGTGTGCTGCCTTAATAGGATTTTAAGAAAACATCTGGAAGACAGTCTCCGTAGAAACAAGCCATGTAACACGTCCCAGGAACGAGGAGCCTGTTTTCACCAGTGAGCTACAGGCTACAGCCCTTCGCTGGCCAGCCACTGCCTGCACCCTTGTCACTGCAAGTCAGATCCCATCTAGGAAGGTTTAGTGTAACCTTGAGGAGGGAAACATAACTGCTTTTAGCATGATCAGTGCAGCAGCCTGATTTATTTTTTCCCCAACTTTGCTGTTCATCACATCTGTTTTGAGTCTGTAATAATCTAAATAGGGCAAGTGAGCTTCAGGCTTGAAGTCTGGCCTGACCCTGTGAAGATGTTTTCGGCCTGTAACCCCAAGAAACACCAAGCCACAGGGCAGCAGAGCTCTTCTGCCTTCCAGTGGTCTGTGGTTAGCTAATGGGCGTTCAGTAACCCAAGTGATTGTGTCTGTGTTGCTAGCTTCATCCCTGGTGTGATCACATTGGCTTTAGCAGAGACACTGTACGTGTATCTTGCCCCATGACCTTAGGCTGAACATGTTTCAAAACACAGCTTAAACACAGTTTTTTGGAAGGCAGAACTGAGGAGCAGTTGCCCTGCATACCGAGTGCCGCTCTGCGCTCCTGTTTGAAATGCAGCCTGGCCTCTCGCAAGGGCTGAAGGCCCCAGAAAGGCTCCAGTGTTGAAAGTTTAGCTGCCCACTTGCTTTCTCATGTCTCACCTGAGAAGCTTCACTGTCTGCACTGATTCTGTTTTGACTGTGTCTGCTCATGTGGGTTTTGGGGCTCTTCTTCACAAGGGTGTAGAATATGATCTGGGATGTCGGGGGGCACAGGAGGACAGTGGCTGAGGTAGCTGCTGCCTCTCCTGCTTAGTGGAAGCAGCTGCTGCTCTGTGCCATTTGCTGAAGGAGGGTGCAAACTCCACTAGTGTCAGGTGAAAAATGCCACACAAAAGCTCCCAGTCCTGCGTGGCTAACTCTTAAATGTGTTGTTTTAAAGCTCTGGTGACCTGCCGGCCGGATGAATTCCAGTGTGGGGATGGGACCTGCATCCACGGAGCAAAGCAGTGTGACAAGGTGCACGACTGTCCTGACAACAGTGACGAGGCAGGCTGCGTCCAAGGTACGTACAAACAGCGCTGCGCTCCTCGTGCTCGGTTGTGTAAGCCTGTGAGAGATCCGTGGCCGCTGCAAAGGGAGGAGGAGGCCCGTGTTGCTCCTCTGTGCCATGGCAGGCTGCTTCCTGCGGAGAGGTTTAAGCCGTTCTGGCAGCGGGGTCGCTTGGGAGAGATGGTTGTGCTGACCAGGCAGACTGCACGTCTTGAAAAGTTCCTTGCATCATACTCAAGCTTAATGTTCATTTGCTTAATCCCATCCCATTTCTGCTAATGACACCCTCTTGAAGCTCTGTGTCAGGCTTTTTGTTGTCATGAGCCTCATCTAACTTAGTTACTTTCCTCTCTTGCCCGACATGACAGAGTCAGCATGTGAAAGTCCCAGCAAGTTTCAGTGTAAGAGTGGAGAGTGCATTGACGGAGGCAAAGTGTGCGATTCACATAGAGACTGCAGGGACTGGTCTGACGAGCCTCTGAAAGAATGTGGTACAGTACTTGCCTTCTACGTGTTGCTCCTGTTGTAACTGCTTCCCCTCTCCTCCATCTGGTGCTCACAGCTTTGAGTGTAACCACATGTAGCTGCTAATTCTATTTCTCACTCTGCTTCTCTTTCCTTGCCTTTATTCTCTCTTCACCCTTCACATGAATATAATTAGTAGCCTAGTCTGATCATCTGCCAGTGTGAACTGTGCCCTTCTCAGTTCAGTTTTTATTCTTTGGAGGGATGTTTGAGCTGAGCACAGGACTTCACAGACACTAGTGTCCTCCACAGCACGGACCAGTTTATTTAGCCTCACTGCTAACATTACCTGTGAATTCCTGTAACATGAGCAGAACATTATAAAGACTTAGCTTTGGTAACGTGCTCTGAAGGTGACAACACAGTGAGAGGCAGCAACCACTAAGATAAGACTTCAGCCATTTCTGGGTTTTGTGTGTTGTTGCTGCTTGCTGGAGAAATGGCAGCAGGTTTCTGTCCGCAGCATCCTGCCGGCTGTGGGCTACCGAGATCAGCCAAGCCATGAGAGCCTGGTCTGCTTCTGGGCAGGCAGGCAGCAGAATGGAAAGCCACAGGCCAGAGGGCTGAGCCTCTCTCACCCTTCTCCCTGGACATTGCAGGCATCAGCCCCAGCCTAGATCATCACTAAAACACCCTTGTTTTTCCCTCATGCAGAAAGCCTCGGACAGGCTGCTGGGCTGTCCCTCGCCACGACATCATGGAGCACCAGTAGCATGGAGCTCAGTGCCTGCAGCTTAAATATCTCGCATTCACGGGGAGCTGTTGGTCTCTCCTCTGTGTCAGACAAAAAGTGTGCACGAGCTCCCAGTAAGGATGCTCTTACCTTGTGCTTTCAGTACATCCTTGCTTTCTTCTGCACTAATCCACATCTCCCTGTCTTTCTGAGTGGGTGTTGCAACTTGTCTGTCTGCAGAGGTCTCACAACAGGGCCAGCAGCCCAGTTTGTCTCAGGAGACTGGGCAGCAGCACAGCTGGGCTTGGTGCTCAACCTTAACGGTGGTGCCATGGCTGACTGCAGTTAGTGTCACGTGAGCTAGGAAGCTGAGCAGAGAATAATCTCCAAAGGAAACACGTTTCTTTAAGATTGCAGAACGATGTGGATTGCTGTGAATGTAACACCCAACCCCAGGTAATCCACGCAGCAGCCCAGGAGATGCAGGGCATGCTCCTCATCTCAGTGTGTCTGTCTAGTTATGTGCGACACCCTGCAGTGCCCTCCAAGATCCCCCCAAAAAGCACTGCAGAACACCATGTGTCTTATTTTAGGCAGGTGGTGAATGTGTTGCCAATGTTTGAGTAATAGGGAGCAGCTGTCCAGCAGAAGGGCAGCAGGCTGACATCTTTGTCTGGTTCCTTCTCAGCTCCTGTTGAGAAGTACAGCAAGTGAACCAATGCTTGATTTAAAGACTAAATCCATTCCACAAAGCACCTCTGAAACCAGGGGAATCATCTCATTGAGGGCTTGCTTGTTAGTTAGTTAGTTGAATTGTTTTTGTTGTATTTCGCAGAAAGCGGTTGTGCATGTTTATGATCCAATTTGCTAGAGGCCTTTGCAAGTACAGGAATAGGTGATACCCATTAATAAACATCATTGAGCAGTGATAACACATAACGTGACTCTGTGGACACCTTCTTGGAGCCTAGTGAACTTGCTCTGTTAATAATTTATTGATATCAGTGTGTGTGCGTCTTTGATAGGAAGGTGAAGGCATCCCAGAGCTGAGCTGGGCTTCCTTTTGGCATATTTTCCAGGTCTTACTGACTTAATTGGCTTGTGGTTGTTTTCATTTTCTTCCAAGAGCACTGGTTTAATGGCTCAGCTGTGCTACTCACCTACAGTGTGCAAGAAAGCAAGAAGTAAAAGCTAAATTAAAAATTTGCCTTTAAATTGTGTTAAGGATTGAAGTAAATCAGTTTTGCTTGTTCCACTGAGCCCACTGTCCCTGAAATCCCACAGCTTCTGTTCAGCAGTCTCACTTAGGGAGAGCACTTTCTCTTCACCTTTCTCATAGGTTAATTACAACAAGAAATGTTATTTCTGATAGGAAATCAGCATTCTTGAACCTCATGCAGTTCTAGTTAAAAGGATATGTTTAGTCTGTTTTTCATTTCAGCTCTGGAAAACAGGATCAGAGAGGTGGCCTCGGATTAGAGGGGCCCGGGAGAGGAGGGGGCTGTTGCTTCATAAATTGCACACTTGGGCTGATGCAGGCTGCTAGCAAAGACTGTCATGTGGGAGGTACTTGTGGGAGGACTGTATCTCAGTGCTAATGGAACATCTCTGACAGACTGAACTTCGGTGTTTTCTGGAATTGTCACACAGATCATTCCTTGGAGCTAGAGGGGAAAATAGTACAGTATTTCGAAATAGCTGGCCCCTGGGAGATGAGACTCCCCCAGCATGAATTATTAAAGCTCAAAGAGAGCTTTCAGAAAAGTCAACATTAACCAGTGCATGGGGAAGGAGGAGTCTCCTGGAGAGCACCCTTAGGTCCCTCGGAAGTTCCTCACGCCAGGTAGAATATGCTCAAAGCAGCAGCTCTCTGATGGGATGAGATGCAGAGATGCAAACGCTGTATCCCCAGGGCTCCCTGTTCATTTGCCACCAGCTTTCAGTCCAAATGATCCTAACAGTGTTGGTTTGGAATAATAAAGAGCAAGGAAGAGATACGGTGATGGCTTCCTACCTGTGAAGTCACTCGTATGCTCTGTGTGGCCAGCTCCTGGCTACCAAACGGTGATAGCTATGGGAAAATTTCTGAGGACATTGACCACCCTTAACTTCATTCAGTCTTATGACTAAAACGCCTCCTTTATCATGGATAATCTGTATACCTCTTCCAGGTATTAATGAATGCTCTATGAACAACGGTGGTTGCTCACACATATGCAAAGACTTGAAGATTGGTTATGAATGTGAATGCCCGCCCGGATACAAGCTTCTGGATAAAAAAACGTGCGGAGGTAATTTACATGCAAACAGCAGTCCCTTGTGTTTCACCATACAGAGACGTGATTATATTCACTTCAGCATTGCTCCATCACAGATGGTTTGATTTCAAGTTATTGATGGGTTTCAAACACTCCTTTCAGACATAGATGAATGTGAGAATCCAGACGCTTGTAGCCAGATCTGCATTAATTACAAGGGGGACTACAAATGTGAGTGCTACGAGGGATATGAGATGGACACCCTGTCCAAGAACTGCAAAGCCGTAGGTAAGACAACCCCACAGGCACTTAAACTCTGATTGCTCAACATCACAACTCTGATAAGAAAACATGCTTGCAGGGCTGAGGCTGGAGGAACAGAGACAAAAGGAAACTAGCAAGCAAAGACATTCATTTCGAGCAGCGCAGAACTGCTGCAGCGATAGCAGATGCGTCTCTAGGCAAGAACTACTGATCATTCAGATCAGAATATTTTAACGGTGTGTAGAGCAAGATTACAGGCACTAGTTGGCTGTTTGAAGCTAAAACTAGAAAAGAAAGTCTCTTGGCAGGTTTTATTAAAAACTGCAGCAAAACATTTACTGGTAATAGTATTAAAAGGAAGATGACAACCCAATTAAAAGACGGTAGGTTAGCCACCTCTCCACCCTCCCAGCCTCATATGCAAATACCAACACGAACGCCAGCAGTTTACTTGAGCTCATTGCAGAAATGAATGTATTTGTCAGAGGGATAGAAAGTTGAATTGTGCGAGAACAGAGCGTTAGCCATGCTGAGGGTTCCATTAACGGAAATGGTGGGTCTCCTGGGGAAGGATGAATTACCTGTAATAGAAGATTGCCTGCCTAGTGTTATCCTGCATGTTCACGTAGCTTTTTTTCCCAGGTTCTATAAGATATGTACAGTGTCCTGCTGTCCTCAGAAAGTCTGTTAGTCTCACACCTGCAGTGGATTAGAACTTACCAAATCCTGAGACACTAGTCTACTTGTTGGTCAGAAAATGTCTTTGCACCTGAGAGTCTGTGCTCGGAGCCCTGCAATGCCATGTAGAGCTAGAACCTTGTCCTAACTCCTCCCCTCCAGTGCCATGTTCTTCAGTTCCTTTTTGCCTTTCCCAGTGGAAAGATGCTGTTCCCAAGGTTCTTCTATTGGCCATTGTTGGAGACAGACTAGTCTAAAGGTCGTTCAGAGTCTCCCATCCTGTCCCTTCCTTAAACAGGCAGGTGTACAACCAGCAAACTGAAGCTTTAACTTTTTGATTTGCAGTCTATTTTAGTGGCACTTAGGAACACAGAGAATCACATGCTGTACTACTTGCAGATGGCAAGAATATGTACCTCTTTGTCTGAACCTACCCATGTAGGTGTCTGCCTCCTAGCATCAGAAATTGGCTCCCTGGAGCCCATTCTGAATAGCCAAGGAGGCTGAGGTGCTGCCTGCAAGTTCTGCATTTACATCATGGTCTAAAACGTCTTCCTGGCACTGAGTCCTGGCTTTGCTGGATTCAAAGTGGCTCTGTCATGCCTTGAGTCTGGCTGTCTCCCTTCCCTCCAGCCAGCCCAGAGGACTGTCTCTTCCTTGTCCTGCCCATGAATCACCAAAATCTGGCCCTTGTATTTATAATCTAAAATGTAGAATTGAAGGTAAGGACGTTCCCTAAAGTTTTGCTTGTGTCTTAGCAGAATGGGCAGAGTAAGAGCTGCTGTACATCTGGTGACCACAGAGGTGCTGTCGCCATCCATGTCTCCAAGAATCATTAGAAGGTTGGAAAAGACCTCCAAGATCACCTAGTCCAACTGTCCCCCTGTGCGTTACGTGTTAACACAGAGTGTTAACTCTGTCTCTGGAAACCATTTACACTTGTTTCTGGCCTGCTGCAAAGCTTTCTCACAAAGCAGATCAGTGACTGGCGGGTCTTCACTTTGTTGTTGTATCAGGAATGAAAGAATCCAGCTGCTAAAATGACAAATGCACTTATTTCTGTGGTAGGCAAGAGTCCATACCTGATCTTCACCAACCGCCATGAGGTCCGTAAGATAGACCTGGTGAAAAGGGACTATTCTCGCATCATTCCCATGCTGAAAAACGTTGTGGCACTGGATGTGGAGGTGGCAACAAACAGAATATATTGGTGTGATTTGTTCTACCGAAAAATCTACAGGTAAGGGGCAAGAGGGAATGTGTGTTTCGGCACCTTTGTAAAGCTATGATTCAGTTTGGACCAAGTAAAGACGATCTGTAGAAAACAATGCAGGATCCAGTGAACACAGTGAACCCAAGGGCTTTTATTCCCTTATTGGCTTACGTGTTGTGGCCCAGACTTTGCAAGCTTTTCAGGAATTGACAAAGAAATCAGCGGCTTGTGCAGTTACTTGGTTTGATAATGTAGGAAGGCTTTTCGTCAATAATAGATCCTGCTGCATTTGTGCAATTACACGGAGACTCCTGTTTACTGAATCACAATATTGCTAAGTGGTGCTGTGTGAGGCTGCTGCTGTGCTGTGTGCTTGCTGTATGTGAAACCTCAAAGGACTTAGCAGCTGAAAATGCAAAGGAGGCAAATGGTGGAAGTGAGGAAGTAGCAGCATGGACGCTGGTTGACCACTGTAGTCTCTGGTAGATTTAAATTTACAGCACTTGACCACAGACCATATTTCACATTCTGTAGTTTTTGTTCCCCTTCCTTTCTCAGCTGTTTTTATGCATCCATCACAGTGTTATGTACCAGAGCTTGTAAGTGTGCCTAATCAAAAACACACTTAATTTATGCACTGAAAATTCCCCATGTATATTCTGATTTGCATAGCTATTGCACCCTACTGGAACTCCTACAGCGATTTGTTTTGGATTTTAGCTAATGATCAGGCAAAGGTTGATTGGTTTCAGAGCATGGGAGCCAAGCCAGGGTTTTTGCAGGCTGTGCTAGCTCCCATGCCACTGGCAGGGAAATTTGCCTAGGGTGTGCTGATTATTAACACTCCAGCAGTTAGGCAGGTACCCCGAGCAGCCCTGTGTAGCACTGAAAATGGGGAGATGGTTCGGAAGAAAGCAGGCTGCTTTCACTGTGTCTGACACTGCAGGCACCGGCAGGGTGGGTAAGGGCTTCATATCCATCCAGAGAATTTGAGACACTGCTCCGTCTGCAGCTCTCTGACAGTGAATGCCCTGGGGCTGAGGGCTGAACAGCGTTCATACCCTAAATATGGCTGTACCAAGCCTGCTTCCTTCTCCAAACAGCAGAATTTTTCTCTTTCTCACTCCTGCTTGCATTAGCTTTGCTGTAAGTCCCATCTTTTCTGCAGAGCAAGCTGTGTAATCATCATTTCCAATGTCCATGAATCCTGTAAAATTATACTATTGAAGTTAATGTGCCCTAAGTCAAACACATTCGTAACATATATATATATAACATATATATATAACACCCACAGGTTTATTTTTTAGTTTTGCTAACCTGTGCAGTTATAGCAGGAAGCAGGTAGCAAAATGGCAGTTCCCTGTCCTGCAAGTGTCTGCCATCCAGATACAGGGAGTTAAGAACAAATGTAGGAGAAAGCCGCAGAAGGATGCAGCATGCAGCCATAAAGGTTTCTGTGTCCATCCTCGTGCCACGTGAGCACTTTCTTCCCGTGAGGTCGGAGTGGTGCTGCCCAGCACTCAGCTGTTTCTGAGGCCCGGCCCCATGCACATCTGCAGAGCCCTTCCTGTGCCGCGTGTCAGTCCAGTGATGAGTCTTATATTTGCAGTGCCTACATAGACAAAGCGAGCGACACAGCTGAGCAGGTGATTCTGATAGACAGCCAGCTGAACTCTCCTGAAGGGCTGGCAATAGACTGGGTTCATAAGAATATCTACTGGACGGATTCTGGAAACAAGACTATCTCGGTGGCCACCGCAGATGGAAGCAAGAGGAGGACGCTTTTTAACAGAGACCTCAGTGAGCCGAGAGCCATTGCTGTTGACCCCACAAGGAGGTAGGTGTGAAAACTACAAACATTTCCATTGCCAACAGGGAAATTCCTGTCATCTTTCTGCCTCTCTAACAAAACTCATAGGCACTACTCATTGCCATCAAGGCTTACGGATGCCCTTATCTTTAAAACATAATTAAATCCATTAATTTAAATGGAACTGCTGAGATGCTTCAAAGAGATGGTTCAGCTCAATCTTTGCAAGGCTGCTGCAGTTAAAGCTCTGAAAATAATACCAGGGCATGTGTCAGATGGGCCTGAGCTGGCTCGGGCACGCAGGTTATGTTGGGAAATAAATAGTCTGACTGGAGTACGGGCGACTTGGCTAAGTGGAGTCTACGGATCTAGCAGAAACACCAGGAGTTAGTTTGCATGGGATCAACAAGGTAAGAGTTTATGTTCAGGTGCAAGTTGTGTGGCAGAGTATCCAGTGGGACAGGAGCACGGTGGCTCTGCTAGGTGTGTATCAGAATGAGCTGAAGTGACTGAGGGGCTTCGCAGTATCAAGCAGAGAACACTGCAACTCCTACTCAGATCAATCGCGCAAATTTCTTACCTTTGGGTCCAATTTACTGTTTTCTTGCATCTGTTTCTTTCAGGTTCATGTACTGGTCTGACTGGGGAGACAAAGCTAAGATTGAGAAAGCAGGCCTCAATGGCGTGGGGCGGCGAGTGCTGGTGGCTGACAACATCGAGTGGCCAAATGGCATCACGCTTGGTAAGTGCCCAGATTAGAGCTACACTATCCACTGTGGCTATTGTAAATTCATTTCTGTTAAGTAGGAAAACAAAACTGTAAATTTGTAAAGGCACCTGCAGACAAAAATCCTGGAAATTCTCTGTCACTCAGTATTCTTCAACATGAGTGATTTTGGTTCAGTAGCAAGCATAGGTGGTAAGTGTTGCCGCAGTCCTCGTATCGTACCTCATAACGCAGCAGCCTTGAGTTGCTTTTAGGTGTGTTTTAAGACAAAGGGAAATTTTGGGAGTGGTTTCTCTGGTCTTGTCTCAGAGACAATGCCGAGGTAATTCATTGGACTGCTTAATGCATGGAACACCAAGAAAAGAGACCCAGCATACAGAACCTGTTCCCTGTCAGCGTGGCTGCCCAGCCTCTCTGGATGGGAGCAGTGAGACAGAGCCCGTCTCAGCCCATACCCTGCATCCTGCTGGCACACAGAGGGTCATTCTCACTGCTGCACCAAGCTGTGGAAGTGGAAAGGACATTTTCTTGCACTCTTGGGGCAGCAGGGGACAGCCTCATCTGGAGCTGCAGCCATATATGTTTAACACCATACAGATATGAGGTTCTCTGCTTGATGTTTGAAAATTCTGGCCGTAAAAAGGACATAGGATAAAATGTTACTACCATCACATATTGTTGAATTGCTACTGCTGTGAATGAATAACGTTATCCTTTAATATCTAACAAATTAATAGCTTGTTTAATTACAGAATTATGGTTTTTCTTTTTTGTTGTTGTTTGTTTGTTGGCACTCATCTACTAGCACTTAGTTTAGTGAATCTCATCCAAAATAACTGGATTTGTTCCAGGAAGAGAAATTAATTTCATAGCCTTCTAAGTAGCATCAGATCCTTCCCTTCTACTCTTACCTGCACCTTCCGCAAAATCTGTCTGGCTGTGGTAGGAATGTTCCCACCACCAGCATTCCCTCAGCCTGCAGCACAAGGACTTCTGAAACCCAGGACTTCATCACAGAGAATGTGTAAATCGCACGGCTCCCTCAGAGGGATGCTTCATTTGAATCTCAGACATCGTTCTCCAGCAAGAGGCCAAGAACTGAATAGCCCTAAGCGATGAAGCCTCTTGCTCCCTGAGAGGCACTGATGGGGCACCTCTGGGAAGCCTCAAGTGCTAGAAGCCCCGCTCCTCCCAGTAACAAAAGAACCTCATTGTAGAAAGCTGTTAGTCAGGCACACACACACACCAGAATGTTCCTCCTTTTTAATCTTACTTACAAGGTCTTATCCCAGCATATCTGGGCGCTGAATCAAAATCAGAACTAGTGTTAAAAAAAAAAGGGCCAATAATAAAGAGATTAGTCATGCTGCCAGCAGGAAAAACATGCTGGGCAAGAGAAAAAGAGTTGCAGGAGCTGTGTGTAATTTTGTTTCATTGTGTTTTACTTCTCAGATTTGCTGAATCAGCGTCTCTACTGGGTAGACTCCAAACTGCATTCACTGTCCTGCATTGATTTCAATGGCAGCAACAGAAAAGTTCTGATCTCCTCTGTTGATGATCTGAGCCATCCTTTCGGCTTAGCAGTGTTTGAGGTAAGAGTCAAGAGCGGATACATAACAGACTGAGTCTGCAAGAGGTCTCAAAGCTCTTCTTGATTGAAAGCTTTGCCTTTTGCATAGCACAGAAAGCTCAGTGAGGGCATTCGCTGCTATAGAAACCGATTAACCTGGTGTGGGTTCAGCAGGGAAAATTGTTTTCCAAAGCCCTTAATCAGGAGCAGTGCGTTGTCTCATGCTTTTACCTAATGGAGTACAAGTGAATCTGGGCAGGTGGTGCCCGGAGTAACGCCTCCCACGTAACTGGAAAATGGTAATGGCTTTCCCTTGATTTGAATTGAGCCGACTGTCCATGCAAAGGCCAGAACTATTAGTGAGGGACAGGAGAAGGCACTTACTGTGATCAGCAGGTGGGCCGACCGTCCACAGAGTGCCATTGCAGCATGTCCTCTGTCTTTTGACAAGTCAGACTTTGAAAGGAGCTGCATGGGCTCAGAGCAGCCTCTCCGCCTGCGCCAAGCACTCTGCTGTTCTCAGCATCTGTGTTTCACACCACGTCTGCATGCTTGTGTTGCGCTTTCCAGTGCTAACAGAATCCTCAGGGGAGGACGGCCTCTTAAATTTTGCTGCGTTGGCCTTGCAGGTTGATTGTTTCCATGTTCCCTCTGCCCATCTCAGTATCTGCAGAAGTATCCTCAGAAATGTGCTCACCTGTCTCAGGGGTCTGAAGGCTTCAGTTGGGAGTATCTGTGCCAGCAAGGCACTCGCCGGGCTCCCCCTGCAGTCACTGTGCAACAGTGCATTGCTAGGTTCGGGGATTTGGCATTAAAAAGGTGGTTTTGTTCACCTAGTTCAGGAAAAGTCAGATAATTCTCGTTCAAGCTGAACTGCTCCAGTTATGACACAAAAACCCTGCCACACATCAGAGAAATGTCCCTTGCCAAACAATTACAGCTCTGATCCTACAAAGACATACGCCTATTTTCACAAAGGCATTAGGCTTCCAGCCTCTGCTTTACTATATTGCACTGAAAACCCAATTACTCCTGTAGATTCAGTACTCTTGTACCATTCACTGCAGCCTTACTTGGCATTACAGAGAGTAATACTTAACAGCAGTGCAATATTTAAACGTTCAGATCCTCAGATTTCATGAGGGAAGAACTAGGACCTGAACCCACAGAAATCACTACATAAATAGGCTTCCCCACTTCTGCCAGTGGTTTACACACAGCTACCAAGTGGCAGGGCCCAGGGCTGCTTCCTTGCAGTTCCTACCTCATGCTTAAGATCTAAAGTGTATGTTCAAATCCCAGGAGTACTCCAGGGGTATGGAAGACATAACGCAAATCCCTGCTTTGCCTGGGTGGAAGCAGAGAGACAATGCAGCCTTTCTGCACCCTGGCAGAGGATTGCCAAGCACCACTGGCCTGGGGCAGTGAAGTCTTCTCTCTTGTAGCTAAGCCCCTTTGTGTGAATATTTAAATGATTACGGGAACAAAAGCTTGAACTTTGGCACCTAGCTCCAGGTAAGTTGTAGTAGGGAAAGGTGTCTGTTTGGGTCCCTGTTAAGGTGTCTGTCACAACCTCCTTTCCTTTTCTTTCCTGTCTTTTCATTTCACTGAACTAGGCAGGCTTTTGACACAGCAAAACCCTCTTCCTGAAACTCCTTTTTCCTCCTATGCAATGTGTGTGAGATCTAGGCATTTGGATTGGGGCACAGGTTTCCCCAGAAAGTTGCTGCTCTGTAGTTTTGTCCTGAATCAGCAGTGTTTGGAAGGACCTCTTGCATTGTTTAAGCTGTACGCCTTTTCTTATCTGAATGGCCAGTTACAATAACAGACAATCCTTTTGCTTTTGGTAATTTGCCCTTGTTCTCCAGCAATGTGTCTTTCCTTACTGAAATGCACGTGTTTTTTTAGCATGCAGCACAATATATAGATAAATTCTAACTGAGCAACTAATTACTGTTTGATAACTGCAATCCTGTATACCTCCTTGACCAGGTATTTTGCATCTTCAGTCACAGCGGGCCTTACCAAAGATACTAATACAAAAAAGAAATAGATACTTATCTTCCAGGTATGATCATAGGACGGGTTTCTTCACAGACACCCGTTTCACGCAGGTCTTATCTTTGTAAAGGAGAAAAAAAATCAGCACAGATAGCAGAAGTTTCTAGTGTAGCCCTTTGGTTCTGATTTTAGTCCACCTTGATTTAAAAAAAAAAAAAAAGTTCAGAATCAGAATGGATGCAAATCTTGTGTGTGTGTAACCAAATTCCTGCTCCCTCATCTCAGTCTCATAGCTACTCAATTTACTGAGCACTCCTATAACCACTGTACAATTGCTGTGCTTTTAACTATTCGAGATAACAGTATTTGAAAGAAAAAAGCTGCAGGTAAAACTACCATGAATCAGAGGTGTCCCAAGGCAGGAGAGCAATGGATTGATTTTGTGATTACTGGAGTTTAATCAAGTATGAATTGGATTTGAGCAGGGTCAGGTCAGAATTTTTATGCATTTCCTGCAGGACAGAGTGTTCTGGACTGACCTGGAGAATGAAGCAATCTTCAGTGCAAACAGGCTGAATGGCTTGGACATCTCCGTTTTAGCAGAAAATCTCAATAATCCTCATGACATCGTGGTATTTCATGAATTAAAGCAGCCCAAAGGTAAGACATGTCCTCAGGGTCTCGTGGCCTTAAATCAGACTTATTTGAGCTAGTAAATGAAATGCTTTCTGATGGTTCTTGATGAGAGAAAAAGCACAGGTAATAATGTGAAATCAATGCCTGATGTTTGAAGTTCCTGTGTAATTATTTCCGCAGCAGCACTTATTGAAAAGCCTGCGATTTGTTAATAGCTGTTTAATTAGCATCTTTGGTAACAGAGTTACTCTTATCACTCTGATGCGTGACATTCATTATCTGTTTGGGTTGTGCTGCAGTCTGGAACTATTACAGCAAGGTGAGCATGAGGAGTGGCACTCACGGCCGGCTTCGCTAGCAGTAGCGGTGAGGCTGCAGTGGCACAGACTGCAGTGCAGTCTGGCAGCTGGGGAGAGCTGCCTCATTCCCTTGAGGTCCTCACAGCCAGCACTGAAGCTCTGGCCATTTTCACAGCACTCATTAAGTGAACTTTTTAGAATGAAGATTGTGTATATCAGGCAACACATGTTGTGTATGTGTCTTCAGAATCTTAAGCAACTGCTAGAACAAATTGCCTTAGAACAACAGGAAGCCAATTTCTGACACAGGATAACTGTGAAACTACATGAGAAAGTTCAATGAGAAAAAATGGCTTACTTCTGCCTGCTGTTAATTGTGAAAGGATGTACAGCTGGGCAAAGGCTGCTCTCCTAGTTCAGCATCAGTCTGTGAATGTTCCAAATAATTACTAGTGGTAATCAATAAGCCATTCAAATGTCATCTCTACTGTATAGCATTTTGAACTATTGGCTTGTGAATGAGTACGTTTGAACAAGAAGGCAAACAGAGCCACACGAAGCCATTTAAACTTTTATTCACTAATCTCTCTTCATGGTTTTTATAGTAGTGTGTAAGATTTCACTCCAAACTGTAAAGATATTTAAGCAGACCAATTAATTGAGGTAGGGAGTGGAAGAGAGTCTTCTTAGAGGACCTCATGTTTCTTTGCCAAGAACAAAAAATGAACAATTAGGAAAATAATTTCTCTTTTCTTCCATCTTTGAATAGCTCCCGATTCCTGTGAGCTCAGCCCCCAGCCAAATGGAGGCTGTGAATATTTGTGTCTTCCTGCACCTCAGATCTCTCCCCATTCTCCCAAGTACACGTGTGCCTGTCCTGACAATATGCGGCTGGGTCCAGACATGAAAAAATGCTACAAAGGTAAATACAATGACATTGCTGTTGTGCTGTCCTAGTAAAATCATACTTACAGTGAAAGTACACGTTCCTGATGGTGGAACACAACCATTAGCTTTTGTGTTCCACATAGTTTGACTTCTGAACACAGCACTATGCTGTTCTTTATTGAAAACCTGCATTATTTTTTGAAAGCATAATCAGGAGAAAATAGAGTGGAAAGAGGAAAAAAAGTGGTGATGCCTAGGACTAAAAGTGTGAACGGCCAATAAATCATAAAAATTCACCACATTAGTGCCCTATAGATACTGGATCTGGAAAGGCCACGTTCATTGCTGATGAGTCTGGTGATTACACTATAATTTTCCCTAACATGCAAATAGTTCCTGGTTCAAGTTCAGTACCTTCCCAAAAACAAGTTTTGTTTTTTCTTTTAACTTCTTAACTATCTTCTAGCCAAAGAACTTTATTGCTGTTAATAAATTAAGCTTGATTTCAGGTAGCTGCAGGTAAAGAACTATCAGTGCTCTACGTGGCAAACAGATTCAGAATTCTGTTTCTGTTCCTAACCAGTAAACATCACAGTATTCCCCAGATTTACATCACCATGTGTGATTTTCTTTGTGTATTTATTTTTACTAAATTTCATGTTTGTTTTTGCTTTTCAGATCTTCCGACTACTTCAGCTACTGTACTGGTTTCTACAACCACAGCATCGCGTACCACCACTGCTTCCACCATGACCCCTGCTGGCAGTGCCAATACCACCACTGAAGTCATCCCCAAAGCTGTATCAGAAGCTACAGTTACCACCTCAAGTTTTCATCCAACCCCGTCCATCCCGATAGATTCTGAGATGACCACTGGAAACAGCAATTTATCACAACACTGTAAGAAAATGAGATTCCTCTTTTCTTTTTCAATATATACAGTATCACAAAAACTAATGTACCATCAGAGACCTTACCTAGCAGCTGAGCGATAAACAGGTCAGATGCAGACCCATCCTGTTGTGTAGCAAGAGAATTAGATGTTCTTTATACAGACTCCTCTGTTACCATAGCTGATGTGATTCCAGTCGCTCAGGATTTTAAGGGCAGGCTTTCAACCCATACCTGTAAAACTGACTCTGGAGATGAGGTCCTGCAAATTCATACTACTCCTTGCCCTGTTCCTGCCACTAGTTTGGCTTCGGTGTTGCTGGTAGTGCTGCACGCCTAAGTATGGACTCCATCTGGAAAACAAAAAATAAATCATCCCTATTTAACTAGGATGCCTATTTGGAGTAATAGCGATTCGGTACACTGTGTACTGAATGTAGGAAAGCAGAATCTGATTTCTAAAATTCATTCTCCTAAGTACTGTTTGTGCAAATATCCTTTCAAATGTATTAATTAACCAATCGGAGCTAAGTTCTTTAATTGTGTTTGAAGGTATTTAATGTGTTAATTAATAGGTTTTCATTCCTAAGAAGAAACAGCTCAGCCCAGCCCAGATTTGTGTGTACCTGCTTTTCTTTTCATCCTTCTCCCTGATTATTTTATTGCAAAATTTTTTGTAAACTCTTTGATAACAAAAACTTCCCAATAGGCAGAAAAACACAGTTACTAACATAAAACATTCTTCAGATATGATTTCAAAGCCAGTGAACAAGTGAAATGATCAGCAATACTTTTGTAATTGCAGATTCAAATAATGGTCAAGGCTTTGATTCAACTGTGACAGCAGCTGTTGTTGGAATTGTCATTCCTGTTGGTAAGCTGATTTGATTTTAATGTTTCAGTATGGTCTCCTTCAAAGTTTGCGTAAATAGACTCCTCTGACTTTGAGGACTTGGGGGGTGTGAAGGAGTAGAGGAACTGCTGAAATGAGGCAAAGTGTTCTGGCCTTCAGACAGTTGTACAAGAACAGATACTTAGATGGGAGCATCCCAACAGATTCATGCTCTCCCCACAGAACTAGCTAACCTAGCTAATGGCAGTTTCTTTCCCCTTTCCTCAGTGGTTATTGGCTTGCTGTGCATGGGGGGATACCTCATCTGGAGAAACTGGAAACGGAAGAATACTAAAAGCATGAATTTTGATAATCCAGTATATAGGAAGACCACAGAAGAGGAAGATGAAGATGAAATCCACATTGGGCGGACTGCCCAAATTGGACATGTCTACCCAGCAGTAAGTACCTGAGGAACTTGCTGACAGTGATTAATTTTGTTGAGGGATTATATACAGAATTATCTCCAGCTGATTCCATTGTTGGTTATTTGACCTATAATGACAAAAACCAGAACTTTTTAATATTTCAATAATCACAGAATGAGCAGAAGCCTAGATTTATAGGCAGCATATGTAGTGTATGAGATTTTTAACAGGAAACCCAACTTAGAACCAAATTCTGATACTGTTGCTAATGCATCAAAATTCACAAGTCAAACCTTCCTCCTTAAGTGTGTTTTTCTTCCTTCACAGCGTGTAGCATTAAGCCTAGAAGATGACGGGTTGCCATGAGGATACAGTTGCTGCTCCAAACAGAACGCACTGAACAAATTTGCTTTGGATCACAAAACCTGCTTCTTCTTTTTAATCGTTATTTATGTTGCAGAAGGGTAACCACAAAGTTATAATGAACAGCAAACATCCAAAGGATGTGAGAGTTTTGTATGTATAATCTTTTATACACATTTTAACTTGTTGCACTACCCATTTGTGATAGTCAATAAGCAACTGCTGAGCTACTAATTCAATGTACATAACCAGCCAGGCTGAAGGTTCAGTAGCTATTGCTTTATTTTAAGACTATATTTATAGATATTTTGTAAATATATTGAATATGCTTTGTGGCTATCCATCAACATAAGTAAAACAAATTCTGTACAGGCAGTTTAGAAATATTTATTAACAAAACCTGGACTATAAGATCTGATCTGTAAATATAGTAGAGGGGTGAGAGTATTTATTTTTTTGTATGTTTGGCTTGCTGTGCATAGATTATCTGTGTATATCTATCTAGTGTAGATAGATATAGGCATATAAATATATACATATATATAAATATATACATATATTTTAAAACTACTATGTTTATGAAAATTAGGGATAATTGAATTTTTACAGGATGTTGGAAGTTTGCTTTGAAATCTAAAGACTAAGTAAGAAACAGCTGTACTGTAAGACAGCTGATAAATGAAGCACTCCCATAACAGAGCTCCTGTTTTCCAAGCTGGCTTGCAAGGGTTGCTTTTATATTTTCCAGTCTAGCCAGGTTCATCTGCAGTGCTTTTAACTTAAGAGCTGTTGCTTACAGCATTTCAGTCAGGAGGAATTCCTACAGAGCCCAGTTTTTTCATTTTGTATTGTTGCTTTTTACAGTTCAGTACAAATTTGGTTTAGCATATTTTTTATTTATTTTTTAAATGTAAATCTAAATGCTTTTCGCCCCTGATCATCTTGCACCATTAAAATTAGCTTAGAATTAGTAGAATCAAAGATTAGCCATATACTTTCAGATACCTAAAATGAGCTCTCTTATCTGGCTCATCAGGAACAAAACACAATAACAGTTAATTTCTTGCCTCCTACTCTTACTGATTAAGAGTCCAAATTTAGAAGAGGCTGTGGGGTAGTGTCTTGACTCACCATATGTAGAACGTGAATGCTTACAAGCAGCCTGCACCATGGCAGATCTGATGTAACACAGAGCACTATGCAAGGAGGTCAAAAATTCACAACTTTGTCAGTAGCTGATTCCTGTAATTCAAAGGTATCTGAAAAAATAAAAAGAAATCATCACAGGAAGAAAAAGTCATGAGCATTCTGCTACGTTAATAACTGCCTTTCATTCGCTACTGTTCCCAACTTTGTTTCTCTCTCCTGCCAGGCCTCAGTAGTACAATGCTGTGTTACCATCATCTCCCAAGACAAAGGAAGCTAAAATATGCACTGTTTCTCCCAAGATAATTACAATGAACAAAACACAATGAAGATCAAAATAGTTTACATAATCCTGCCTATTTCTGCAGCAGTAAGGGGTCAGGATACTTGTATTTACCCATTTATTGGTGCAGTTATTTCTTTTTTTTGGTCTCCTCCTGTTGAAGAATGTAATTTGTGCTTGCTTGTGATTCCAGGATACCGCTTTAAGGAGAAATACAGAGCAGCATCTCTCTTGCCATACACACTTCCCCTCCCTACACAATTGCTATTTTCTCAGTTCCCCTAGAACATTTAAAGTCTGCACACTGAGATGGAAGACCCTAGTAAGGCTTTGCATTCAGGTTCGAAATGCTTTCTATCAAAACCACTGCAGCTCTTTTGTCAGCAAGTGCTGTTCATCTACTTCAAAAGGTGGGTTCACGCTCAGGAAAAAAAATCATAGTATAATCTGAGCTCGACTATGATTCTTGACTAAAAAATGGAACAAGGTGTCTAAAGACCTAGTATATGCATTACGATACATGCACTCAAAATGCTCACTCAAAATGCTCACTTCATGGCCTGTGTAGACAATGTATAAACAATCAAGCATCCTTCTATTCAAATTTTATATTTAAAGGCAGTAACGAAAATGACTGAGAAATCCAGTTACTGTTTTAAGGTATGAAGCTCTGTTTCTGCAAATTCATGCACTGTGTGCATGACGAAAAAAGAGAAAAGGCTGTATGTGATAACACTGTAACTAACAGACATATGTAAATATATTTGAAAGTTCTACAGTTTTGATACTTTTTTAAGAACACATACACACAAACCTCTATAAAAGGCTGCAGGTTTGTGGTTTTTTTTTTTTCAAACCATTGTAAATGAACTCAGTGTGCAGTGTTGATTTCAACCTTTACAGATTTATAACTACTGAAAAGTCAAACACCAAATTTGTTTTTTAAGAAATTAATTATTTTAAATAACGGTTCAGATTGTTAGGATGATATTTAACATTGTAATCACTTCTGATCTCTGTCTTGTCAAGTTCTGTTAGAGTAAGTTCTTGCTTCGTGCCTTTTGTGTTTCAGTTTTGCTATGGACAAAAGGACCAGGGAGGGGCGGGGGAGGGATCTGCTCTGTGTAACATTTGCTGTACTTACATAAATAAGGATTACTGAAAACCAAATGAATACATTTGTAAAACAGTGCACTGTTTCTATAGAAAGATTAAATTTTTTTTTATCTGGGCCTACTGAACTAATTCCATTATAGCACTTAAACTGCTGTCTCTTAGACCTGGTACTGTATTATAGTTTGGTCTACATTTTCCTTAATTCTTAATTGCCCAACCTGGAAGCAGGACTTGGGAGCCATGTTGTATAACTTAGCTGTTCTTTTCAGTTTCACTCGCATCTTTAGTAGCTACAGCATCACAACAAGAACACTGAAAGCAGTTCATGGATAAAATTAAATGAACAGACTGTTTTCTTCTGAATTATCTACCTCTGCCACTTAGATTTTGGCTACCTTCAAATCACATGAAAAATAGCATCTCATTTGTTATTTCCTTGAGCTAAACAATTATATCAATGATGTAATTAAAATAAGTCGGTAAACCTTGCAGTGCTACATTGGTCCTTACCCAGTTGAGAAGAACATTAAATTTTAACAGGAAGTCTTCTTTTTTCCTCCAAGGTCTTGTGATCCTATACTGTATTAGCAATATTTTGTTTCACTCTCTACACATAGTAACTATAATATAATTCATACTAATTCTGTGCCGAGTACTTTCCTTAAGAGGCTGTATCACTGCACTTAGAGATGTAAATCTCTTTAGTGTTCACATTATGTGTGCAGCCTGATTAGCTTTCGGCCTTCTGCTGGAGTACGTCCCCATCATTCCTTACACTGAGTTTGCACGCCATCAAAGGAAGCCTTCCACTTTGTGAAACACTTTTAAATGTCACAGCCTGTCCTTCAAGAAGGGAGCTAGAGCCATGGACTAGTGCAGGTTTTTTCACTGTTCAGTACAGGCAGTTATAGAGTACAGCATACCCAGTGCTAATTTCAGTTGTCTCAACATTGGAGGGATAACATGCTGGCCAGCTCAAAACACTAATTAACAAATCACATGCTCACACTTACTTTGCCAGTCCCGGTACCTTCCATTCAAGCAGCTACAACAGGAGCACTTCATAGGCATGTGCAGTGACAGTGGATGCTCTGGAAACAGCACACTGGTTGATGAAGGTATCTACGGCGTCCCAAAGTGCCAGCTGCTTGACATTTGTTGTGGATTATCCTGATGACAGTAGCCAGGGCTTCCGCTTTGAAGCTGTGTGTTTCTACAACTTGCAGATGATCGTTTCCTGTGGTTTTCTCAGCTAGCAAGTCTAGTACATTTGAGGAGTCTTTTTTTTTTTTGTCTTTTTTTTTCTGCCTGAACAATAGGACCTGATAACAAAAACAAAACAAAAAAGTCGTCTTTGCAGCAACATCTACGAGAAGAAATACAAGGCGGGGGGGGGGGGGGGGGGGGTGAGGGAGGTGGGGAGATATGTAACAAGCACACTGATGGCTAGTTAGGGTGTAATGCCAATTCTGCTTTGCAAGGAAAAGGGATTTCCCACCCCATTCCAAACCACACACACCAGAAGCACCAACAAGGGAAGTGCTGCAATATGCAGTTTAATAAAGATGGTATTAAAAGAGTTCGCCATGCAAGGATCAAACCTCACCATGAAACGGGTCACTTACCAGGAAACTTCTGAGCTAACTCACTGAGTAAATCCTATTTAGGGTTTTTATCTGCCAATCAAATAATTAATTAGTTCCAACTGTAGCAATTTATTTTCATATATTTACTCCCCCACTGGGACACAGCTGAAAGCACATACATTCGTTTAATTTAGGACATTACAAATAAGGCATAATGGAAAAATCTTATGACTGAATGTTCCAGGAAAAAAAAAAATCACAGAATCGATACAGTTTGCTACTAAGGCACAGAACTAAATAAGATCTAACCAAAGAGAACACTGCAATAATGCTTAGAAGATAAACTGTACTTGGAAAGTAATGTTTATGTATGACTTTTTATGACAGGAATTTGAAGTCAAATTTTAGACTTCCTGTAATAATGAAAATCTGACAAATGATTGGCAATTTGCATACAATTATTATTCACAATGTCTGATAGGCATCACATTTAAAAGCTTGGCCCCATGATTTGACCCTAAAGGCTTCAGTGGTAATAAAAGTAGAGAAGACATTTATAATAAAAACTTTTTCAAACACATCAAAGGCTGGAAGCCTGCAAAGAGCAGGTGAGGTTAACAGAAGCTGTTGCTGTAGAGGAAATTCATGATGAACATGTATTTTTAATTTTGCATGCAACCTTGAGCTTCCCATCTCAAAAAAGGCCTAATGTAGCCAGAGAAGATACTGAGAAGGTCAACAAGGATAATCAAAAGAGCTTGTGCATTTTTCAAAGCCTCAACTTGGAAAAAAACAAAACTGAAAGGATATACAATCCCCAGATACACAATCGTTACTCCCTAACCCTTTCTCTGCACCATTAATTATTCCCCATTTCTCACAATACCAGAACTTGAAGGCATGCAGTAACATTTAATCAGATAGCAAGTTCAAAATACATGAAAGAAAATACTCCTCACAGAATGCAGAAACAAGTGGCACCCTCTGCAACACTACCCCTTGTGAGTAGGTCTGTCTGTGGCTGTGCTAAACAACATTTCAGCTGCACCTTCTGGATCATGAAGAATCCAAAATCAGAAGCTGAAAGCTGGGCACACAGCAAGCAAGGATACCCTATACACTGTGTTCTTGAAAGCTTTCCTAAGCATCCATTACTAGCTACTATCAGAGGTGAGAAAGGGTAGATGGAGTTTAGTCAGATCCAGTAAGACAGTCCTGATGATCAGAGAAATAACTTCTCCTATTTGCTTTTCTTTCCTTTTTGGTTACCTTATTTTTCTAAAGAATATATGGAAATTTGGTTAGAAAATAGAATAACTGAAGCTTATCAGAAACATTGTCCATATGAACAAAGCAGTTCATGGACCTCAGCTTTGGTTCCATGGGGAGCCATAACAGTCAACTGCATACCTTTCTTTCCTCTATTTTTTAATCTCTATAACATAGAAGAATAAACTTACCCAGATTCACTGACACTATATATTCCCTTATGTAACATAAATGATCTGCAATGATCCCAAATTAAAAATTACTTAACGCTTTAGGGCACAGAAAAAGAGCTAAAATTTATTGTAAGATCTTATGATAAGGAAGAAGGTTAAGGGTTGATGTGAAATCTTTGATGTGCCTGATGAAAGCAGTATTTTTCATGTAGGAAGATGGGGGTAAGAATGTTAATTGAGGGTGCTCACCAAGCAGTGGTCCCTGTACATCTGAGACAGCTGCAAATTCTGAGTCCTGTTCTTGCTCACCATATCCAACAACCTGAAAAATTCAGAGACCAGACAGTTACCAGAAAGGCAACAAGGAATGGATGCTAAAAAATCCAAACTAAGCTTAGACCATACTTTATAAACCAGTTTAGCAAAACTGGAGTACAAATCAGTCAAATTTAAAATTCTGAGTCTGTAGTCTAGGCTGCCTCCATCATCACCAGACAATGCTTTCAGGTAGTGTTTCAACCTCCCTGTCCTAACATGGGAGAAGTGGCCTCTGTCCACTCATGACAAAAGCAGCTTAACTACATGTCTAATGTTAAAATAGTTCAAGTTGATGAGATCAATCCCACTACACAAAACTACAGGGATAAACGCTGGTACAGAATTTCACAACTTTCCTGCAACTTTCAGAGTTCTTCAGTTAAGGATTTAAGTAGCAGTGGGATTTCAGAGACTGATGTCCTCTGCAGATGACATTGTTAATTCCAGCATTTAACTGTTATATTTCAGAATTCTAAAACTTCATAACTGTTTTCACAGCAGAGCACTTTAAAAATGGGTAGTCAGAGCATCATAAAGAAGAAAAGAAAAGGTCTTGAAATTTAGTTAAGACAGTCAAATTGCATCTTTCCTAAAAAGAAATAATAAAGGAAAAGTGTCCAATATAGCACTGATTACAGGTGTACTTACATGTATACTGAGTGTTCTTCTATCTTTTCCCCTGAGAACTTGGAACCATTCAATGAGATCTTCTTTGGTAAGTGATTTTAATGCTTCAATCTAAAACCCACAAAAGAATATATAAGATACTGGTTTTTTTAAGACATTGTTTTAAAAGCAAAAGGGATCACTAACATTAAGGATCACTGCAAATATCTTTATAAGCCTTATGCTTTACAAGCTTCTGTACTCCAGCACCAAGTACAAGCCTCATAACTAAACGGTAAGGTCTGTTAACAGCATTCTCTGATAGAACTACTAGCCAGTGCTTAAGAAGAATTAACCTGGATTGCTACAAATTCTGTGAAATAAATCTGAATTATTACTACTATTCACCTGGAAACGCACTTCAAAAACCTAAGAAGCCCTGAACAGACCAGATTTAGATGTAAATTCTTTATACCATGCTGGCCATCATTTTGGTTTGCTTCAGCCATTTGTTGAAACAATATTACACTTCCTATTCAAAAATCGAAAAGGCTACTAATACATAACAATATGATGGAGTTAAATTAAAATCCTTACCTCACAGGTGAGCCTGTCAAAAAGATACTGCTGACTTACAATTTCCTTCCAATGTCTATCCATTTCTTCACCTAGAAAAGTATCTTCATATTCTTTAGTATTGATTAGAGAATGGGCTTGTAAAAATACACTTCTATTAATACTCATACATAAAGCCAAGAGCCCTGAAAAAGAACTGGATTTCAGTCCCCCAAAGTCACAAAACAAAACTAGGGAACAGTATCACTTTTTCTTTCTTCTTTTCCAAGAGGGCTGCCTGGTTTGTTTGTCAATAAATCAAGAACAAAGAGCCTGTGGAGGTTTACTAGACTGCTTCTTTCTGATTACCTGAGCATGAAACGCATCTTCAGTTAAAAGTTTCATTTTTTCTTCAAAGTACAACAGAAATTCTTCTATTTTCTTGTCAACAAATTCAGAACTGAAGGAAGACGAAGGAACAAAGTTACAGACAATGCTGTTAACTTTCAGATTCAAATCTCTTCCATACCAAAACTGAGTGTTTCTGTGTTCTTTCAGTCAGGAGAGAGAAAACCTTCACAGTTTACCTCTCTCAGGCAACTTCTGACCACAAACCTTCATCTGTAGGCTGCTAGTAAGGCCACAGTACCACTTCTACACCTGTGCCTGGCTTTCTGTCCCTCTCATTTGCTGTGGTTCTTTCTGGAACATCCCTCTCCAGGAAACATCTAATATCCCTTGCTTAAAATGCATTATTCAGCACAGCCACTTTGACTGCACACTATTGGTGATCATGCCACTGTGAGCTGAGTAAGAGGTACTCTCTCTGAGAGCTGGGATGTTTAACTTCCACTCTTTCCTTAAGACAATTGTGTGAAACTGCAAAACTCACTTATGAAATAGTAGCAGTCTTCAAATCAAAACAGAAGTATCATCACCCAAAAAGATGCATACACAGTTGTTCAGGCACTAAAACTAACAGCGCTTAACAAACAAGTTTTTTTTAAAAAAATCAGTAAGTTAATAATTTCAAAACAGATGTTTTAGGTGGTTTTGTTTCTCACACAGGCCTGTTTACCATGAATAAGAGAATCTTAACAGAGCAAAAACAAACAATGCAATGAGAAAAAAATATCTTTTTACCAAAAAGGAATGAAAAAGACACTAACAGTCTGTGATATCAACATTACAATGAGTAAGCGCAGCAGAGATTGTAACCGTGTAACATTATTTCCACTTCCAAAACTGACAGCTAAACATGCCTGTATCACTGTACCGTAAATATAAGCACTGTAAGAACAAGAAGTCTTAAATCTTAGTTGAATAATTTCATTGTGAGAGTTCTTGTAAAAAATGTCTTATTCAGATACAAGCAGATCTGAATCTCAAAGCTCTCAAAACCCGAAGATGCATACGCCAGAAATCCAACCACTGTAAAATCAGGAAGACTTACTTGTGCTTGGTTGCTTGTGTTGTTACACTAATGGAAAACCCAATAATCCCAGAATTATTTCTATAGGCCGGGTACACATGGTAGCTTAAATGAAAGAGATGTGGGGAGGGGAGACTTAATTACAGAAGCAAAAATCACTCAATATTCATAATTTTAACAACAAAGTAAGAATATTACCAGTGCTTAGACTTAACATTTCCCATAAGGATGCTAATACCAAATATTCCTAAAGGACTAACTTAAATACATATTCAAATACTAAGAGGCATAACCTTTTCTAAGTTCAGTCAATCTCCTACAGCTCTGCTTAACGTTTTATAAACAGGCTTAGATAATTACATTCTAAGAATTCCTGCAAATAAGATGCAAGATCACAAATGGTCCAAGTTGGGCTGTTATCAATCCAAATGAAACTATTTTTTAGGCATCTTTAATTAACAAATGCCATCACTGAAGCCCCGTTATGTTTCTTGCTGGTTAAAATGGACAACATGAGTGGGGCTAAGCTGCCAGTGCTCATAGATGAAATTTCTGACGGGATGTAATGTATGGACTAATTGAATAGCAAGTAGCTCTTTAAACTCCCAGGAACACCATAAGTAAAAATCCTTTTTTAGGAATAGCATATTTTCTACTGACTCCACAAAGGATATTCATGTCTGCACCAAGAATACCCCTCTCACCACCACAGCCATTGACCTGTCTCCCAGCATCAATGAATAAAAAACGATCTGAAATATTCTTCCAGCAAAGAGTTGATGCTTCTTCAGTTGACTTTTGTTTATCAAGAAACAGGCCTTTTCTTTTTTTTTTTAAATGCCTTCAAATCAACCTTCTGATTTAGACACTAAGAATAATGAAAAGATTAACCTCTCCACGGAAGCTAACCTTGCTTGTGAACTTTACAGGGTTTACAGCCTGAGAAAAAGCACAAAATCTTTTTGACAGCACCTAGCATTTCCCATTCTTTTGGCTTAGCTACCACCATCAGCCCAGGACATAGCTACAAGTGAACACCAACATCTTAAGCATCACAGCTTATATGTGGACAATTGCTAGATGCAGAACATTTTGGTTTTTTTGTTCAGTTGTTATCAGTTTACAGGAGGCTTCTTTGTGTAATTTCAATATATAGAGCACCAAAACAATTACAGTAGAGAAGGCAGGGTACTCACAACATGAACACTGGCATAGATCCAGAGTCTAAATATTACAGATACACACAGATTGCAATGCACCCCAAGCGTTTATGCAGTTACGTGCAATTAAAGAGAGGACATGGGCCCATCTGTAGACCTAGAAAAATTAACTAAGAAGCTGTGACAGAAACATCTATTGATAATGCTGTATTTGCTTGTAGTATATTACCCTGGACTTTCAACTACACTATTCCAGGAATTAGCTACAGTTTCCCATAGCAACAAGGTAATGGGACTGATTGTTCAGGAAGAAAACAGCTGAATGGGAACTATACCTTCTGACAGTGAGCTTACCCAAGTGTTTCTTTGGTTCGCAGGAAACTGAAACAAGGTTCCTCCATGTGCATCTGAAACACACCTTGAATTTATTCAAAACGTTCTCCTGTTCACAACATTAAACGTTTTACCACACCCACACTGTTTCAGACCCTGTGGACAGGCATGATCAAATCAACAAAGAATGGACTAAACCCACTACACCTCCCCCCAACTTCTCCTATCCTCACAGAGTTAGGAATAAATTAACATAGTTAAATCTATGTCCCCGCAACAGGGTAAGATGGGAAATTAACCTTCACAAGCACTATCACTTTATAACAAATATATTTATTAATTCTTAAGTGAAATGGTGCATTGTTTGAAGTACCATACCAGAACAGTCCCAAGTACTTACACCATAGAAGTGCTAGTAGGCTACAACAATCATACACGTCACAGGAGTTAGTGCCTTATCGTAATGTTAACCATTACTTATCCATGTACTGAGCATTGCATCGTATGTAAATGCAGCCAGTACACAAACCAATAAGCCCTCACGATTTGTTAGAAAACATCAAAACTTACCACAAGCAAGTCTGTAAGAACACATTCTCTTAAACTCCTCGCCCCAGCCTAAAAACAAACAAATCCAGCCCAGATTGACTTCGGCATTAAATGCTCAGTAAGTTATCATACAAAGCAACAAGCCAACAATTTCTGTTTTTCTATTGTAAAAAGTAAGTAGTTTCAGTTGTTATCCGCTACATGGGTAGGAAGACTACATTAAAGGGTGGTGGTGGGACTTCAATTGCCAAGAAAGGTAAGAAAGGCGACACTAGCAAGACTGGATTGGATGGGATATGAAAAAGCAAAATACATACATTGAAAATAATCAATCATGAAATAATATAGGCTGTAATTTCATCAAGGACTTTCACAGGTCTTGTGCAGAGGAACTGTGCTTACAAAATCACTATCATTCAGTTCTCTTTCCCTGCACAGCAATCACGCAGACTGGTTCTGCATTGATTGCTCTTTGAATTGTGCCCACACAGCAAATTACTACAAATAATACAAACAACTACATGCAAAACTCTAATGCCCTACCTGGTAATACACTGTCACTTCAGAGTTGGCATCCCCTTTGTTGAGAGTTTTCACCTTGCAGAGCAGGTGTGTATTTGGCAGATCCACCACCCGGAACTGCACAGGGCAGGGGTGGGCCAGGGGAGTGAACTGGAGCTTTCTGAAGGGAGCACAAAGAGCAAAGTGTCAAACACCTGCTCACATCATAGCCAAAAACAATGAGCCAGGCTTCACAATCCAAATACTGCGGTGGTCAATTCACATCATTACCCTCCCCTTAAAACTCCTTCCTATTTAAATGAGCAGAAGAAAACCCATAAGCTTTCTAGAATGAAGTTATATACTTGAATGTCTTAAATCAATTTCAATTGTGCTTTCAGTTTTCTTCCCACCCTAGGTCACTCTTTCCCTCCAGGAAAGTGTAATTGAAGGGGAACTGTGCAGGAATTAGATAGTCACACAACAACATAACGCAGAAAACATTTTGCTTCCTAGGAAAGAAAATGTACAATTAGTTTAACTTCAGAGAGGAGAATTATTAGTCTCAATATACATGGCAAAATTCAGGAAGTTCTTGTTCCAGCACCCTTGACAACGATCTGTGAATCTTCAAGGCTCTTGAAGTTCTGCTCTCTTCTACTTTTCAGGGGAAAGAAAAAACAACAAAAAAATAAAATAAAAATACACTTCTCCAATATAATTTCTTGCTTTGGCATTTGTAGCCTTTCCTCAATAATAATGTGGCAGCAAAATGAGAACCCAGGGAAGATGTAGACAGTGTAATACAATTTGAGTAGAAAGGAGAACAGATACAAGCAATCTAGAGGAGGAACCTCTCTTGTATGCTCTGATGAAATACTTAGAAAGAAACTCCAGCTCCGGTTGAGGGAAAGGCAGCGAAAAATAGAACAGAAGACCACAAGGAGACAGGTGACTACATGGTAGGTATAAAGTGTACCCACCAGCACAAAACACAGCTTAACTCTGCGATAACTATGCCCTTAATCTTCAGCTTAACTTTCATGCAACACGCCACAAGAGTAACTCAGAAATTACCAGAACCTCTACTTCCAATAATACTTCAACAAAAGTTTCCTCAAATCTGCTTCTTCATTGTTAAAACAGTAAGCTTATACGTCTAGTGAGAAGCAGAGGCAGCCTTGTACAAGTGGATCTGTGGCTAAACCTTGGCATGATCAGGTTTTTGAAAACTAAGACTTACGGCCTGTAGACAAAACTTCCACATGAATTATGATTGACAGACATTAAGCTGCACTGCTGAAGTCAATCTTGTCATTTGGCTGTATTACACCACAAATTTAGCAAGAAAATCAACAGCTACACATTTGAAATTCCACTCGAAATACAGTGGAATACTAGCTGTGCAAAGACTGAACAGCTTTTAACATTAACTGCAACACAGAAACATAGGTGAGAAATAGAACTATTACATGTCGTGTTTAGTCAATACAGAAGTAAAACAACAAGTGTCCTAGATTATATTGGCACTCTCAGACCACCTAGATCTGCCAAGACACTGGTGAAAAATAGGGCTGGCAAAATGGTTAGTAATAAGGAAGGAGTTATAGAAAGCACCCTAAAAACTGTTTGCCTTCCTGAGTTACAGTGTCTTGGTAAGCCTCATTGCAATACAAACCAAATCAATAGGAAAATCAGTCAGCGTCACTACAGAAATGTTTGAAGTCAAAAAGCCAACGATTTAGAAAAATAACATTTTGCTGAGAAACTGCATTAGCAAAAATGATCCAACATAAGACAACCATAATATATCTTCCACTATACTGAATTTTTAGAAATGATATTTACCATTAGATTGCCATTTTGCTGAAGTTTATTTTTTAATACACAGTGGAATTTTCAGTAAACTGGCTAACTCAATAATGGTTTATACAATTATTTGATGCAGTTATCTCCCTCTTTCCTCAGGGACCTATGCACTGTTTGTGCTACCTATACAGCAGCCTACAAAAGGCTCAGTTTAATCCTAAATACTGGAGCAGAGCCTTTTAATCTACAGGTATACAGAAGTCTTTGAATTTCAGTTAGTCAATTCAAGCCAAACTCCTACAAAGACAACATAATTTGCAAATGACAAACTAATTTTACAAAAGTGTCAACAGCTATTAGTGATACGAAGGCTACAACATCCTTTAGCTTCAATTTAGTATCTGAACACTCTCCACCTTCATAACAAGAACAAGGCCAAAGAGGAGCAACCTCTAACCCCTCCTGCAGATCAGGAAACTACAGCCCTATCTCATTTTGATTAATATTTTCTCCTTTGAGAAAAATCAGCACACAGTGCTAGCAGAATATTTACGTCATCAGATTTTCACAGAACATCAAACAAGATGTCAGATTATATTCATACAGTGCTAGCTACTGTCTTTTCTCTACAGATTATGCAATGTGGTTTCTATTGATCTATGGAAGAAAATTCTAGGTACCTTTTCTGCTTTTCAGCTACATAAAAACTCTGACTCCAGTAAACTATCCTTTCCAAATCAAGCAGAAATTTTGCTGGCTGACACAAATCTTATGTAGTATCAGTTTTGTCTACTTATCCCTACCTGTGGGGCAGCAGACCTCAAGTATCTCCTCTTCTTTAACATTTTTTTCTTTTATAGAAACAAACAGAGGCTGTCTAACTGATAAGCAAAGTAAAAATAAAGTTTCCTTCTGGAGAGAATGAAAGAAGTACTGATAAAGATAGAGCATGAAATGTGAGTGACACCAATGGCAATTAGAAAGAAGCAAAAGGCAGCTGGGCTGAAACTCTGGGAGTGGAATGACCCCAGCTGACACTCATTCAGAAGATTTGGTAATCTAATGAGGAATTTTAACCTCAGAGTACATACACACAGGTGCTGTTGACAGAAAAAATGCAAGCAAATAAGAAAAAAAATATACAGGATAACTATTTTAATATGTGAATTCATGTCAGCGTTTGGCACCTGATCATTAGTCTTGGTACTTAGTATAAAGCAAAAATATTTGGCAGTTTGAAAACTGTGCTCACATTATAATTATTGTGCTGGCATTCACTATATTCAGCAAGAGTTTGCAAAGAACTGCATGGTAATTTCTGATAAAAAGACAGGCAACTCTTCAAGCAACTATATTACGCTACTATGACAACATAGGAAGAACAAAGATGATTGCCTTTTTTTTCCCTACCACTACCCTAAAATTAAGCCTTTCCCACAGACACTCACTTGGCTAACACCTCCGATTTGATGAGCATATTGAAGTAAGTCTTTTTTAGTTCCTCTTTAATCATCTCAAAGACTGCTGGAGTAAAACTAAAGTCAGACAAATGGTCAACGATGAGCTGAAGCAGTAACTGTAAAGAAAATATTATTTCCTGAGCCATTCACACTATGAGAAAGACAACTTGGTTCTTTTCAAATCAATAAAATGCGAGACATAACAGAGCATTCAAAAATACAGTATTTAAACCTCCTATACTTTCTCCAGGCAACAAATTAATTATATATATTTTCAAAAAGCAAAATCTTAAATAAATGTATCAATTATTTAAAAATAAATAATCCATTACCAGGACACATCACAGTCACTGCACATCAGTCAGGCAACAATTCTGCTAAAACCATACAAATCTTTTTAGCAAGAGTACTTACAACTGGATAGCTATCTCTTATTATAAAACACATTAATAAATTTAACTTAAAATAGCCAAGAAATTAAAATGGAATTTCTTTACTTGAAAATGGGGAGCCATAAAGAGAGAAACGACCTAGTCATACTGATGTGAAATATAGACAGTGAAATCTTCTCTTATAACATCCTGCAGAGTATACAAATATCTTGTTCACCTCTAGTCTTCCAATAAAACATTACAGAGGGATGAAAATTCATTCTGCTCCTTTAGTTCCTTTCAACCCTGTCTCATCGTCAAAATGTATCCAGGACTTCAGAGATGCCAGTAAACTATACCCAGTGCATGTAAAGACAAGAATCTCTTACATTAGGTTTTTCTCTTCCTATACTAAGATCTAAATTTTGTTCCCAAAGCTCCTAAAAAACTCCTTGTATCTGAATAATTAGTTGCAGTAGTCACTCTCACACAGTTTGACTTTTCTCTCAAGCAGCCAACCCTGAGATGACTGAAAAGCATCTGAAAACCAAATCTGATAATTTGGAAACTGAGAGTAAAACTGCAGTTAGTAACCAAAGTTCTATACAGGTCCATTAGTCCACAGACAACACATGGTTCTTGGTCTCTAGCTGAGATCATTCAGGGGCATGAGAATTTCACAGCCAGAGTTAGGTTCCCACACTATCAAAACCTTATCCATATTACAGACACAACTTTATTTTACTGATGTAACTAGAAGCAGTTGATCAGTGAACATATTTGCAACTGCTCCCTTCATAGTACCAGTTGGTGGAGATCCATCTGTGCCAATGACACTTCTTATAGACAGGGGAGGCTAGTCAACACGATTGTGCCTCTAGCGGTTACCATCTACTGAAAAATACAGAACTGAATAGCTATTAGGAAAGCACTTTTTAACAGCTGTATTGAAATTATTTGTCCCAGCTTGCTGTTGTGACTAATTATTCCTCCCCAGCTGCCTACCCCTTCCACCATCAAACATTATGCCCCACACACATATCTGCTGTTTGGCACTTGCCATGCTCCGAGTTCTTAGACCACTTGTGTTAGAGGAAGTCATGGGAGGCTTTCATATAATAAGCATAAGTTAAAATCAGATTTGTACTGAGAAGAGTTGCATTATACATTTCACATCGGATCTCAGCATTTTTAAGCTTGCATTTGATTTTCTTTCTTACTGCATGCAAAAAACCTTGACTTAGTTAAAACCCAATTGTTTTGTATTTAATCTTCTTTACTCCACACTCATTCTTTTTACAATTCACGTCATAAGGTATCCAACCTAAACCATAAGTCTTTACCTCACTAATCTTACAGCTTTTGAGGAGAAAAATGCACATGGTTCTTTACTACGTGCAAAACCTTTATCCCTCAGTAGACTTTAAAACTAGGTAGAACTATTAATTAATGAACTGTAGCGTAAAAGTAAGCATTTCAGGCTTCTGACTAACAGAAAATAATGCTCAACATATGATTTGTTGAGCTCTATTAAGGATGACGTTAGGACTTACAGGTAGCTTATGACTGAATCCTTTCACTCTAATGATCAAACCATGCTCTCCAGCCACCAGTTTGTACTCCAGTTTAGCAATATCAGCTCCACATGCTGGTTCTGACAGATTCAGAGGCAGGATACTTACAAAAATATCTAGAAGGACTACACTACATGAATGAAAAAGGAAGTTAGAGTGGGAATCAACATAGAAAAGAAAGAAACATTCAATCCAATAGTTCGAAGAACAAGTTGTTGTTCAAGGGTAAGAGCTTGAAGCACCTAATTAGGTATTACACACAAAGATGTCTTCTAGGTTTTCTGGCATGAGACTCAGAAATGTTGTGTATCAGAGGAAGAGGAAAAAAACGTTATTAAAATCACAGTGTATGATAACTTGTAGCACTCTCTAGGATGTACAAGGATAACAACTACCTTGAACAAAGAATTAATTTTTAAGGACTATATTAACACTCAGTAAAATTTGTTTGCTATATACTAACAAGGCTAAAAAAATGTGTTAGAGGTAGCTGCAAAGACAGCATTTGGAAGATTCACAGCTATATCTTAAATGGAAGTGTCTGTGATGGAGTCAAAATAGGTATAAACACATTTTATCACTTTAAGGAATCTTTTATGATGGTTAAGAATTGTGAAATGCCCACCATATTAAAATCAAGCATTTCTGTTAAAATTTCAAAACCTACACTGTTGAGGCCTGGTGAAATAAAGGCTTCTGAAGATATTTGAAATAAATGATTCTCCCTTTCCTGAAGCTCTGTAGTGATCTTACAACAGAACTACTATCCATCTTGTTACAGCAGGCAGTCTTGATCAAAGGTTAGCAGGCATGCTGCACAAAGGGGGATACGATGTATTTATAGAGTTACAAGCAGAACTCAGTCATTTACACACTTTAGTGCTGTTCTGCATCAGTTTCTTTCACAGCTACACACTAGAGATCTCTCAGTTTGTTGAATGTGCTGCCCACAGTTGATGGCCCATTCCAGCAGTCTCTGATGAACTTTCTGTTCTAGCAGATTACTCTGATATAATTCTTATAACCGTAAGGGCTATAAGCTATTTTCATTCTGAGTCAGCTGCACTAACATCTAATATGCATTCCATTTTCCTGCAAAAACATTCCTTTCCCTACCTCTTCAAAATATAACTACTGAGCAACAGAGCAAATTAAATGAGAGGAATGGGATCTTTAATCTGTATCGAACATTTCAATTGCTACTACTTTATCAAAGATTTAATTTTCTGCCTGAGTCTGCTGGGCAGATGACAGAGAGATATTCTTACCTCTCTGCAGACCGTTGTACCTCTGGAGAAATTAGGTGGAAATGTACATAAGCTGAGAGGGGAAAAAAAAAAAGAGAGAGAAAGAAGGGAACAACTGCAGAAACAATGTCAGCTTCAATTCAAGAATGCAAATACTTCTGAATAGCTTTCTTCTAGACAGTTCCATTTTTTTCACCAACTTACATAATTTGAGCTACTTTTAAATTTAAAGAGAACTTGGAGTTGTAGTCACTTTGCATTAAGAACCAAAAAAGACACTCATATGGAGAAAACAGATTGTACTTATTCAGTTTTTAAATTGCTCAAGACTTTATCTGCTCTGATTTTCTTTATAGGCACTAATACCACAGAGGCACAGATATTTGACATAGAGAGTTACCCCTCTATGACAAAAGCAATAAAAAGGCCTCTGAAACAACAACAAAAAATACTCAGTATATACAGTATATAAAAAAGATACATCAAAAAGATTCTCAGTAAGAACTTAAGTATATCAGATATAGAATATCACTGCACTAATAGTGGTAATATAGTTTTATTTTTTATTGTTTCAGTGACTCCAGAGAATATATTTTGAGTATACAGAGAAAATATAAATGTCTAGGGAGAAGGAAGGGTTGCAAGGTTCTGGGGTGGAGTTTCTTGGGAACTTTTTTGGTGTGTTTTTTTAAATTACTACCAGACTTGCAGTCCCCAGATTGGTTCCTTCCTTCAAGATGCTTTAACTACTGAGAGGCGCACTTTTTTTTTTTTTTTTAAGTTAGATCTGTATTAGAAAGCAGTACTTTTTTTTTTCCCTTTAAAAAAAAAGGGGGGGAGGGGGGGGGAAATTGATTTATTAGAGGGGCTTTCAGTTTTTAAAGCAGCTTCATGTTGAGTCAGAGTTCAAAGAATCAACAAGAATGCCAATACTTAGTCACAACGTTCTACTGACACTTGACTTTAAGATAGATCCTGCAATTCACTCCCATAAGGAAAGATAATAAAGTGGGAATTTCTTCAAGCTCTTGTACAGTGGAAAAAAAAAAAACAAACACTGTGTTAATCTAAGTAGCACATCAGGCTAGCATAAGTTGAGACATTCAGGTTTCTATAACCCAAATAACACAACTGAGCAACAAAGCTCTGATCATAAACAGACACCTCTGATACACTAGACTGCATGACAAAGTACCCAGTTGGAATTGGGTTAGCTGGGGAAAGGTGAAGTTAGATGAAAACATGAAAAAAAAAACGTGAAAAAGAAAAACAAAACCAAAAAACAACACTTTAGCTTCAACAGAAATAATGCGGTTTTAATGGACCATGGAATAGCAGGTACCCACTAAGAAGATGACCTTTTCTCCAATACTGGAATAACGAAGTCATAGGAAAAAAAAATGGTAATAAACCAACTTCAACTTTACAAAATCAATTTATGTGAGAGTAAAAGAACAAAAGACATGACCTTTTCTTTACTATTAAATAAACCAATTCTATTGTACTGAAGTCTTCCTTTAGAACATAAGTTATTGCTTGACCTTTCCTATTCCACTGCAGGATACAAAGTGATTGGGCAAGCATTTAAGCTCTTTTCTTCTTCCTAAATCCAATATGCAGAGTTTTATGTAACCAGAGAGGACAAAATGTGCACACCTTTCCTAACCTCAGCATAGGAGCTTATGTAGTTACCAGCACAGGTCTGTACAACCTCCCTCAAAGTTGAGTCAAAGACCAGATAGGCTAGCAATCCACAGATGCAGGTGCTGGAAGATGAGTGGGTATTTGGGCTAGGGGCCCAGAGGGCAAAAGCAGTAAAGGCTGAGATATCACTGGCTATACAAATGAAACCACTGTAGTTCTGTATTAACATCTCTCTCCAAACTTGTCTTAGAAAAAGGTATTCCATATAACAAGCCATCTGCTTAACAATCTATTTAACAAAGGCAAAAAAATAAATAAATAATAATAATAATCAAAAGACTGTACAATGTTTATAGGAACCTGGAGAACACTTTGTTTTGCAAATTTGTTAATACGTTACTTACCTTCAGGTTTCCTGAATTTATTGTCCTTCCTGTACCACATGCATCCCTGTGGTGTATTCAGAACTTTCACTGGATAATCTACCTCGGGGAAATCAGGTGCCTTTAGGGAGAAGTCAGTGGCTAACACAGAAACACAACACACAGCTTGTTAACTTCAGATCCATGATCCAAGTATGCTATTTTCAAAACAGCCTTTTCCCCTCTCGTCTATGTCCTTATTAATTTATGTCCTTATATTAAATTAAGTTGTATACAACTCTTTGGACACAAAATAGTTAATTAGGCCCCACAGCAATAATCTGACCAATATACCAATCTTCAAGCAAAGTGCAAAGAGACATTTATTCAAAATAATGCTAGTATTCTTTCTGATTGTGCTATCTTTCTAAAACAGTGTGGCTGGCCAAAACCAATAAAGCAACCTCAGATTTTCTCTAACCAATTACAGATTATTATGAATGCATTAAGACTGTTTTTTTTCACTTTGCCTTAAAAATACAGTAAAGAAGCAATTTCAGATAGAATAATAGAAAAGGAAAAAAAATACCTCTTTAAATAATAAAAGGCCTACACTGCCTTAAAAATACAGTAAAGAAACAATGACAGATAGAATTTGATTCAAAAACTGAAATTTGTAAAAACCTTGACCAAAATTTAACACAAATAAACATCTTCCTATAGCCATAGAAATACTGAAACCACACAGACCATTTTTCAGATATTACTTACTATCATGCAGAACAAGCTAGGGAATAAAACAATGACAGAATTCAATCAGGTACAGGTTTCTTACCTAGATATTCATTTTCTTCTGGATGGCGCAAGTCCGGATTTAACTCAAAGTCAAAGGCCCACACAGCAGCCCAGTATTGCTCAATGTCTGTGAAGCACATGAAGCCACTTTTAAAATTTGTTTTCAAACAAACTTTGAAAATCATATGCATTACCATTCTCAGTTACCAAAAAAATCTGCTATATGCACTGCTTGTGTTTTCATCTCTTTACTTATTTACTTAAGCAGAAAATTCTGTTCTCCCATATAGAAGATCCCTGGCCCCTAAGGTTAGGTAGGCTAATTTACCACAAAAAAATTTAGAAGGAAATTGCTACTGAACATCCACAAAAACACCCAGCCCCTTTACAACATTCATAGAGTCAGGTTAGCAATTAAAACTCATTTAGAGATCATAAAGGCTGACTAGTCAAATTTCTTTCTCACATATCTAGATGTGTGTTATTAGGCATTACTCTTTTACCTTTCTAATAGCTTTAATTTCCATTTGGAAAAAAAAAAAATCTAAATTCTTCAAAGGCTTGTACCTTCTACACTGTACTGCATCTCCAACCATCTCTCCTTTAGAGGGCACTTTCCCTCATTGTTGGTAGACAACAGACAAAGATTGGCTCTCTGAGGGCAGAACAGGTCAAGGGCTTCGGCAATTACCTATATCAATGATGAAGAAACTTAAACTTCAAATACACACACAAAAAAATACTTAGTAAAGATCCTTCAATTTCACTCAATACTCTCAATATACTAAATCTTTCTATCTCAAATATATATATTCAAAGCTGTGGGTCCACTCACTTCAGGTTTGTAGTCAAATAGGAGTTGATTTCCTGTCAGAAAGTCCTGCTTACAGAAAAGATGCATGTTTTCACAAATATTCTCAACATAATTAATTGGACCAACCTGGAAAATGAATAAATTTTTGTTTCATGTCATTAACAACTCAAACATCAATTTATTTTACATTTTTTGGTGCTATATAGAGCTTTTCTAACTTTGATTGCCCAATACATTAAGCAGCCACCCTTGCAACAAATCAAAGAAAAATTTCTAAGACAGGATCATTTTCTGCCCATGTAGTTAGGATCATATTCAAAACAAGTTTCTATCTGATGCTTTCATAACGATAATAGAAATAAAAAGATTACTTGATTATAGATATGTCCATAGGAAGATAAAAAGGATATGCTACTATGTGCCTTGGGAGGGCACGTCTCCCCCACTATATCTTCCCCACCTTCTCATGACCAAACTTCTAGTAGATCTCTGAAGAAGAAAGCACATGGGTGCCACAAAAAATACATTTCGTTTTTTCATACCTTCCAAATGTGTTATGAACACTTCCTCATGATTCTCCTTCTCCTGGTGCACATATAAATCCAAGAGCTTTCAGAATCTTTTTGCATGACTTTTAAAAGCACAAACACTTGTACCAGAACTGCCAAGATCCCAAGCCAGAATTTATTCCCACTACTGAAACACGCTTACTTTAAAAATGTGCTTTCCCCTCAAAGCAGCATGTCACAGCAACATCTGTGCTTGGGACCATTACAGAAAGTCGAGTTGTCCAACAAGGCTTCACAGGCAGATTTTTTATGATGCCAAGAAAGTTGGTATTTGCTCATATTTCAGAGCCCTACACATGAATTTCAATAAATAGAACAGCTATGAAGAGGTTAAAGAGAGCACAAACAATAATGCTGAGTGGGAAAAGACAGCTCAAATAAGCCTTACTTGCTGACCAACCACACTAGTCAAAGACAACACACATGCACACACCACAACTACTATAAAAAGAGGTTGGATTCAAGCTGCACCCATGAATTCTATGGTTGATAAATAACAGTATCTGAAGAAGAAAAAATGTTGTTGTAATTTTCAGGTCCAACTGAAATCTTAATTCTGAGAGAAACTTAGAACCTTTATGAGCCTGATCAGCTCTGATTTTCAGCATGAAGATTGAAATAAATCACCTAATTCAACCTAAAATAAGCACATTAACTGCACGCTAGAAAGGTGTTCCATGTGTTAAAATACTTCTAGAAATTAATCATTGGTTCAGCAAAAAGTCAGTAAAAATTTGAAGTGTCAATTTTGCAAAAGATTTCCATTTCAAACTTTAATAATCCATATTGCAGGAACATATAAAATAATCAGCATTAGTACTCTGAGCAAGGAACCACACAGACACATGGTAAAGAGTGTGTGTCTCAGTAAAGAAACACAATACATTTATAGAAAGCTTTACAGAGGAGATGACTTCTACTTGTGGAAAGAAACATGCACTGACACAAGAATGGAACGGACACAAGAATCTTAAAAGCTTAAAATTAGAAATGAAATGGGGAGGAACAAAACCCCACAAGAGTAAGATCCTTTTTGGAAAGTATCAGAGACTATTCAAGATGCATTATGAGGCATCTTTTAATAGGAAAGCTTTAAAAGTCATAAAGGCTATCATTTTTCTATCTTAATGTGATGCTTTTCTGTTTAAGAAGTAATCTTTCTTCCAACATGTCTTTAAATGGAAAATTCTAATTCCATTTACTGTAAGAGAGCACACAGTGGAAGTCTAAAGTTACAGAATTAAAAAAAAAAAGAAGTGTCTCAGAGTTGATATTCTTATACATAAGAGCTGAAAAAGAGCTAAGTACCTGATCCTGGAAAGAAAATTCATTGTCATTTATCTTCTGAATCTCTTTCCAGATTCTGTAAGTGAAAAATTTTTATTCATTATACTGTTACATTTCTTTAGAGACAAATAAGAGGACAATTCTAGGCAAAAAAATGTGTATTTGAGTCAAAAAGTACCATATCTCTATTGAATACTTTCTTAAGGTAACACAAGGTAAAAATGCAGTATACTAGAAATATGCAGATAACTCCTTTCAGTCTGAAAGCTCAAAACATTGAAGATTTTTCAGACAGATCTAATTAGTCCTACAGATTACTAGCTACCTCCATTTTTTCAGAGAAGTAACAGTTAAATAGTTAAACAGAAAACATAATGGAAACAAGAACTTAAAACTTGTGATTCCAATTCAAAGTTATACCTACTGCCTGACTGGAAACATTTGAGATCACTCTCAGATTACAACATTTAGGGGAACCTTTACCAAACCCTTTGAAAATGAAATTTTCAGTTAGTAGTTTGGATTTCCATCTAAAGGAATTTTCGAAAATGCAGTTAAGCTAGCTGAAAAGATTACTGTCCTCAGACTATCCAAAGCCACTGGAGGTAGCTCTTCAATCCTCTGTTGTGTTTCAAGCTACTTGCCCAAGATGCTCCTTTTCACTTTTTAACTAAATGAGTTACATTAGCAACAGCTCTTTCTTTAAAGTTTTAAAGCTATTCTGTTCCCTGTTGGATGACCAAGCTGAGTTATCAGTTTTAAGTTTGGTCACAGTAGAAGCTAGTCTCTAGCAGAACATGGAAGACGAAAGAGCTGTAGGTGACAGAGGACATGGGGACAAGGGTGTTCCTTAGTACTTAAATAATACGCATCTAAGTGGAATGGATAGCCATATACAAGGTTAGAATCTTCAGTCATTTTTTTTTTTTTTCTACTGCAATTATGATGATGCACTGGATTCAAGAGTTACCTTTTATCTGGGCCCACTTTCTGCAACATTTTCATATATTGGAATACAACACTTGCAACCTGAAGGTAGACAAACAAGTAGCTTCTTTGGAAATCTTCATGGCAAAATGGCAAGATATTGAAATTACAATGAAATTTACCTCATAGAAATGCTCATAACCTTCACTGGTCAAAGTAACAGAAATCTTAAAGATAGAATAAGTGGAGTTCTGCTCAAATCCTGTCTCAGCATTTCCTCCAGACAAGGCGACAGCCCAAAGCTTATTGAATAGTTAAATCCAGCCGTAATTACTCCAGTTAAAAACTTCCCTGAAGTATCACCTCATTGTTAAAGTTTATCTCGGTTCAGTGAAATCTGCTTTAAAATTTAATCCTAACTGATTAAGCCAAAGAGATGTTTCTCTCTACCATGTCAAATACTTTCAAATTAAAAATCTGCAAGGCGGGCATCCTTCCAGACTACATTCAACATATCATAATATTAAATATATATTTTTAATTTAGAACAAGAGCAGCATATACTCATGAATATGTTAACAAAGTCAGAAAATCTTCCTGTTATAATTGTTGTTTTTAGAAGTAAAAACACATATGGTACCTTAATTGAGTGTTTTGCATCACTTAAATCACATAGTAATGGTAAAAATTAAAAGAAACTATGGACATTGCTTAAAATTTGGCAAATCATATTGTTTTCCCCACTGCACACTTTAAAAATACAAAATACATACTTTTTCCTAAGAAAAGAAAGAATGCTGTCTTTGCCCTCATGTCCTACCAGCCAGGAGATATAGCGCAGTGGCTTTACCCTAGAAAAATGATTAGGTAACAGTTACAATGCAAAAAGAAAAAAAACTCTGAAAACTTGAAAAGAATGAACATTTCACTTTTCTTTGATAGAGAACTTCTAGTGCCAGTCATCACTAATAGTTTCCAGACTCTAGATTTGGAGCTGTAGGAAAGACCTCACTTGCTGTCACAGTTCGGGTACATAACTAAGATTTCAGACATACAGTTCTGCTTTGTAGTTCCTGTTGATTAGCTCTGTGTTAGTTTGGGTAAAAGTCCTTTGGATCACCCTGCTAAGGAGGGAACCCAGATCCCTAACTCCGGTTTTAATGGCCACTGGACGTGATTCAAACACATACGCTGCAGGTGTCAAATTGTGCCATACACCAAGCCCTTTATTTAGTTCCTAGTGCTTCTCAGTGGAAGTAATAATAAAATGAAGTAATAATAAATGGAATTGTCTCCAATATACTTCAGAAAAGCAGCATCTTTACTAGTATCTTTATTAAAGGTGACTAAAATCCACATAATCCTTGGTTCCAAAACAAAAACAAACAAACAACAAAAAAACCATTTACCTTATTTTACCTTACTGAACACTATTTTAGATGCTATTCTCAAAGCACCAGAAGCATGAAATATATTACCTGAAATTATTCTGTTTTGAGGTATTACCATGAGATGAGTTCTTGATCATTTATTGGATTCCCAACACAAACTGTTTTATAAACAGCATGAAATCAATATATAATGTAAATTAACGATAATTACATAATTAATGTAATGACAGTCTAAACATCATTTTACCTGTAATTTCTCTCTTGTGGGGACAGTGCCCAAATAATATTCAACAGATGGATGTTACTGACCAGGACAACTGTAAAATACATTTATTCATCAAAAATAGAAATGTGTTATTATTTCCAATACTTTTAATCCCAAGAACCATCTGTTAGCAAGATAATTTGTTTGATGAAGAAAAAAATGCATATGCACTTGTGTATGTGGAAATATATAAAATATACACACTAATTCATTAAGCTGCCATCCACCACTCTGTTAAACTGTCATCAATACGTATGGCTTATATGCTATATCCCATGGCTTAATAGGATAGACTAAAAGTCACAGTAATCCTGACTTTCTGCAAATAAAGTATAATTATCTGTGAGAGAGTCAAATCACTTTATTATGAGATCCATATGCAGAGAAATAACTCCCTCACTTCTGGAAGGGGATTAGTTTATTGCAGTCAATATCATCATTTTCATCTCTGTTTAGGTTTCCAAACTCCTATTTTCTTTTTTATCACTGAGAAATTGCCAGCAACGTGACACAGAACCAATCTGACAGTTCCTAGGGGCAGGTGAGCAGTTTTGCACAACAAAGCAGGCTCTTGCAAAAAGTGAACAAGAATCCTTTGCAATCAGGGAGAGTGGACTGAAGAGTAGCAGGACTGAGAATTGTATTATGTAGCTATAAATAATAGTGCTCAAACCCCAAAATCTGAAGTTATATGCCCTTATGCAATATGGAAGGGGCAGTCTCTTGCCAAAAACTATAGAGATGGAGAAAATAAATAGTGGTATACGTTTAGATGAGGGAGGAAGAGCATTCGTGATCAAAGATGCACAAGAGAGCCTAAGACACTGCTAATTTGAGGCCTGCCTATCTATTGCTCCTAATAGCTATGAGACCCCTGAACAAAAGTGAAGGACGGGTATTGTGAAAGGGTGTGCTTACTGATAAAGCAATCTTTTTCTGGATACAGCAGAAAAGGTTGCCATGGCAACCCTGAATGAATTTAACTCATCGCCTGCAAATAAAGTCTCTCTGCAAGGGCTCTCTTGAAAGTTGAGCCTATGCCTGCTTCTTGCTAGGGAACCCTGAAAATTATACAAAGGTTTTACAAATAACGATTGCACAGGCAATGGGTAGTACTTCTGCATCCACCAGATCAAAGACTGCTTGAAGGTCCTATTATCTATGCATGAGAAAAGCAATGGATTTTTCTTGAAAGAAGTTTTCAAATGGCTGTAGACATTGGAAAATCTGATGCATGCGGGGAGCAAGGAAGGTCTGGCAGTTTTCTGTGAGAAGTCAGGAAATAACAGAGGTCTCTCTGCATGTTTGCTAATGAAGCCTTATGTTTGGATTTCCTGACCTAGTAGACTAGTTTCCTTCTTACAGAATAACAGAAAAGGAAGGAACCATATACCAGAATCAAAGAAAAAAGAAATACAAGAACAATTAAAAGGTATGTAGACACACAGGTAAAGAAGGTTAAAAAGAAAATCCAAATTGGCTTCTTGTCAAAGCATGACAGAGAATGTGAGTGAGGTCCATTCAGTGCAGTATGAACATGTCTCTAAAGGTAAAATGTTAAAGTCTTTGTTAGGTATGCACTGTCCCAGGTCTCTCACCTCTATAAAGTCTGTGAAATTCTGGTGTGTCAAAACGGTCTTTCAGATGATCAAAACTTGGTTTCGGTAAACCACTTTAAAGAAAATTAAAAAAAAAAATAGCACAATGTTTATTGTACACAAAGCAAGGCCACACGGAAGTAAGCAGTAGCTGCTTAGTAGCCCAGCTTCGAAGTATCATATTGAACTGTTTGAGAGAACTAAGATATCCTTTCAAGTGACATGGACCAGAACCTGGGCATTCCAATTAAAGATGTAATATTTTCAACACTCCTTTGACTATTTCAAACGTACAGCCTTCTTGTAGGCATAACCCTCCCCTACGGGAAGCTTGTGGGCTGAAGGTTAAATAAATACCTTTGCTCCCTGCCATCTGGGGGAACCTTCAAACAGTTTAGCAGATTTGTATAAACAAAATCAGCTTCCACAGAAATATGTGAATAGAATAAAGCCCTTAGCCAATTTCTAACTGAAGAGCTTGAAATGTGCATTGACATAAGGTACCTCTTATGTCACACCAATATTTTGTGGGAACTACCTAGAGACAATTCACAAAGGCTAGCTTCAGTCAAGATGTGCCAGATTCTGTCTGTATCTCAGAAGAAACCACAGGAAACAAGCTTCCACGTGTTACAGTTAGACTTTATAAATAACTAAGATTTGGAAGTGAGAAAACTACACACATTTTTAAATAAGAGCAAATAATATTATGTGCAAGTTGAAGCAACAACTCCACCATGAAAAAAAAATAATTTAAGTAATATTTAATTTCTTAATTTGTGAAAATAAAATATAATGATGTGGATTCATTTGTGCCACATCACTGTTACTCTTCAAAGCTAGGAATTCTTCAAGCTTCCAGAGATGACGATGTCTTAATTTAGTCAGTGAAAATAGTTTCTTTGACAAGACGATCAATAAGAATCAAAACCTCTGTAGATGCAAGGAAAAGCAACTGCATACAATTTTGCATGCTTAGAACCTAGTTTCACAACTTACAGACATGAGAAATATCAAAAAAGAATCTTACTTATTTGGAATCTGTGAAAAAATTTCTGTCACCCAATTCTCCAAAGTGTTCAAAGTTTCTAGTGAGAAGAAAAAAAAAGCAGAAATACATCTTTTCAAAGGGCACGAGCATGTTTTCAGGAAAGTAAAAGCAATTCATAAATCTTGCAAACTTAAAAATATGTTAAATTAGGGATCCAAAGTAGGGTTATTAGATCTTTCGGCCACATACATTGACACAAGAAAGAACCAAATAGAAATATTCACAGCATGTTCATCTGATTTCTCCAGCTTCAACAAGTCCCATAGATACTTGTTCTCCACAGGTCAGAAATGAAAATCATGTAAATTTTGCTTCTCTTAGAATAAACCAAACCAAGCAAACAAACAAATAGTTACAAATCAGTATCAAGATTTGATATACATATTCTTACACTACAGCTCTTCTATATTTAAAGTAATAGTACTAAAAATGTGTGTATTTATACAGATACTGTCTTCAGAGACAGAACAATCACTTCTTGTATATGCTTTTAGCTGAAGAACTAGAACTGCAATCCACATTTCTGTCTTTCACAAATAAAACCTTAAGTCAACACATTTAAATGTAGCATGACTTTTGATAATGAATGTGTCAAGATAACCCCAACAGTGTGTTAGCAATATGCTGTCTATTATAATGCCATCAAACAGGACATTTATTTTAAGAAGGCAAAACACCTAATACCCACACAGAAAAAAATAATAATAATAATAATTTATCTTGCCCAGAAAATGCTCTCATTATAAAATACGTTAAAATTGTTATACAGAACTCGTCTGGTTCCCAACTCTCAGATAAATTTAAATGCCAGTTCTCAGGATAACTTACATTCTGGTTTGATTTTCATTCCAACACAATAATTTAAACAACACTGCATTAAGCACTGGTATTCCCAAAAAGGTTTATAAAACAATTTAGACAATTATGGTAGAGTCATTCTCTCATAAAAAGCTCTGGGCCTGAAGTCAAAACAGAAATTACTTAGGAAGAATATACAAAACTTATACCTGGTATTACCTTTCGATTGAACAACCAAGTTCATATAAGGAGCAGAATAATAGTTCTGCCAAAAATCCTTCAACCTTGTATAAATATCAATGTTACTTTTTTTAGGCTCATGTTTTAATGTCTCCGCATTACCTGTAAAAGATAAGAAAGCAATCAGTTAGCTATTTCTGTATTGGTAGGACTCTTCTGCTAACTTTTAGATATTTTGTAGAATGCAAATTCAGTAAAATAAATGGAAATCTAGGCAGCATAAAAAATGCAATTGTGAATGCTCAAGCCTGAAAAAGTAAAAAAAATTTCACATTTATATAGCTACTACCAAGAGTCTGGATAAACCCATGAAACGCTGGTCAAGAAATCAGTATTTTTAACTACGTAATTTAATTATAAGGAACCCCTTGACATTCTAAGAGAACACTCTTTTCTTGAATGAATACACTTTGAATGAATACACTTTGGTTACTATCTATAGCCAGATAAGTGGGGAGAAGACTGGAGAAGAACTCAAAAATTTTACCAAAAATGTGCCATAATTAACAGAATGACAGGGAGTTTTATTGTGATGGAAAATATACAGGGAGCTTTGATTCAACAGCCCAAGCTACTAAGCCCAGCAGGGCAGGCATGCCTTTGTCCCAGTCCTTTTAAAAAGAACTTACCCAAGAAAAACTTTCTCATTGGATGCCCAGGTCTGGCAAGGCTTCCTAGTAGTACCTCCCAACTGTTTGCATCACAGGGCTTCGCTAGCTGGTACTCTGTTAAAGAATTTCAACAGTATTGTCATTGGTTTCAAGGCAATATTCCGATAAAAGGACAATGTAATTTTAACAAAGAAAAAAATGAGGTATATTCTGAAGTCAAATATATCTTCCAGTCAAACCTGGCCAGATTTAATATTTTCAGTATTCCTAACTGTAATGTACAATACAAGAAGAAAAGTGATTTAACATTTATTTTAAAAGTGACACTCTTCAACCTCTCTTCGTATATTGTGAAACCTCAATAAAAAACATTTTACAATTCCTTTAGCGAACATCTTTAACCTATTGTTACTTCAGTTTGCCAAAATTCTGTCTTCTTTCATTAATGCCTTTTGAGGTGCTTCTGCGGAGTAAGTTTGCCTTACATCAAAACAAACAGTAATTCTGATTTTCTAACAGAATATGCTATTGCTTTCAAGAAGACTGTCATCCCTGTCCATCCCTGGCCAATATTACTATCTACTCTTACTGCTCTACACTCACTACATCTCACCATTCTTAATGACAGACTCTAAGTGTCCTTTACCACTACAGTATGAATATGAGGAAGGCTCAAAGAAGTTCAGGGAAATCATAAAATTCCACTGACCCAAACGTTAAATACAAGTTACTTCTGCAGTGAAGTTCTAAATGTAAATGAGAATTTATAACATTGAATATGAAAGTATGCTGGTTAAATACTGTATTTTATATATAAATACTCAGGAACTTCAGGCTGAGAATCTCAAAAAAAGACAGATTACAGTTATATTACTCTTACCGTTGTCAATAGCTTCAACCTCACGGTTTATTGCATCCCTGATCATTAATGGATGAATGAAAAACTGAGCCCATCTAAAGCAGAAAGAAAAATGGTAATATTTTCATTTTGCCTGCTGGAAAGAGAAAAACATTATTACTTCCAACATACAAGAGATACTGGCAATGACACTGGCCTGAATAGAGGAAACCTTTACATCTGAAGACTTAATCACACGGTACTCATTGCTCCCCAGCAACCTAAGTAAACCCATATTTAAAAGGAACAGACCGCAAGAAGATTCTCAAAGTACCTCTCCACTAGGGAACTGAGAAATGTAATAAAGTAATATTGGCAATAATTAACCCCAAGAAGATGTTCAGAAGAATTAACCCCTAAAAAGATGTTCAGAAGTTCCGACTTAAATCTGACCAAAACATGGAAATAGAAACACCTAATTCAGTGTCTTTAAGCAAATACACACTGCCCTAATGTATTTTAATCTAAGTAATGATTTATCTGATGTGATCACATTACCTATCAAGTGCTGCTTTAAAATATTGCTGCTGGATGTCAAAGTGGAAAACCGTTAGCTCACAATCAGTTGAAGCATTTCCACTGCCACCATGTTTCTTCAGGAACACATCAAACCCATTCTCATCTGGATACTTTAAACTCCCCAGAAATACCACTGAATGAAAGAAACAGGATTGGAAATTATGAGTAGTTCACAGCCCAGCTCTCCTTCGCTGTGTGCCTCACAGTTTGAACTTCAGTAAAAAGGGATTAAAACTCTTTAAAATCAAGTAAATTCATATTTAGATGGTAGAATTTGATTCCATTCATGGTGGTGAACAAAGTTACAACCTCTGGAAGACAATAATTATTTAAGAATACAAGAAACAAGATTTAAAATATTTTTTGTCTTACAAGCAGAACTGAAGCTTGTCTGTCTTGAGCTAATTTCCAGTATAACACTCAGGGAAAAAAAAACAACCGACCCAAGCAGATACACGTGCAAACATACAAATTAATATAATTCATCAAATCTAAAATTGAAGGAAGTCTAAGAAACAAAGAATTACTATCTCAGTCCATTCAGTGAAAAATCAAGAAATCATTTACAGATCAACAAGACAGGAAGAACTCATAGTCCTCTAAAATAAGCACAGAAAATCTGTGATAACATACTGCATCATTGCTCTGAAACCACCATTACCTGGATGAATGCCTAACTTCAAAAGATGGGCTGATGTCTTCACTTTTTTAATGACACCTGGCAGAACTCTGAAGATGTCATTCTTCTTATTATCTGTCAATAACTTCTGATTACAGATAAGAGGCTGAAATTTACTCTGAGCACTTAAGGGTGTGTGACTAGTACATGTTTCATACAAGGAAATTGTTAGAGATACTAGCAAGAAAGGTTTCAGAAGGACTTGATAGAGTAATTATTGTAGCCTTAATATGCATTTGATTTAAAAGGAAAAAAAAAAAAAAGAAAGAAAACCACACACACAAAACCTGTGAATGAACAGGATTAATTTTAACAAAACTATTTAGAGTCTACAAAACCTTCACATGATATTTAAATATCATTACTCATCACAAATACAGAAGTGTGCACATTTCAGCTGAGTTGTATCTTACACATATGCTCATATTCTTTTTATTTTCATACATTAGAAAATTCAAGTTTATTTGACTATATAATCACTTTGTTATTCACATCAGGCCACTTTTTTTAAACACATCAAGCCACACCAGAATTAAAATTTGAGTTCAATTAAAAATTACACAAACAGCTTGATTTGTAAAAAATATTAAGATTACATCAAAACTGATACAAAAGTCAAAATCAATGTGAAAGCTCAAAACTGAAAAGAAAGCCTAGCATGAAAAATGATACATACTGTCTTCAAGAAAGTGTACTAGCCCAGGCAAATCTTCAGGGTCACAAAAACTGCCAACAGTAACACAAAGGGCAGCAGCAGACTGCGAAGAAAACACATTGTACGTTGTTGCAACAACTTGTAAGGAAAATGTTTAATTTTATCTGGCAGGCAAATGATCAGACAAGGAAGTAACTGAAATTCAACCAGAAAAACAAACAAACAAACAAACAAACAAACAGGGGGAAGGAGGGCAGACAAAAACATTGTTAATTTATTGCCATGCTAGGGAAATCACTCAGCAAACAGTGAATCCAGGAACAAGAGCAATAAAGGCTCAAATCTGGGCAAGAAAGCTGGACACTGAACTACTAAAGAAAAACAGTACACTGACAAATAGGACTCCGGAATAGGTTATTGAGGTAGCTTTCCAAGCTGGGCAGTATATGCAATTCCAAAACCATTAAAATCTGTAACATAAATATATACCATTTTCTCTGTACTTTCATCCTCCTCTTTCTTTCCTGTTGGTTCTGCCCATGCTTCTTCTACTGCTAACCCTTCTATTTCCATATCCAAGTCACTAGGACTCTCCTCAGGTTTAACTTTCTCGTCATCCTTGCTATCAGAATTTTCTCCGTCATCTTTGCTGTCTGTTCCTGAGTCATTGTCATTATCAGTTTCAATCTCAGACTCTGCACCACCCTCTTCTTCTGAGAATTCTTCCTCCACATTGTTTATATCGGAAATAAGTAATGCATTCAAACCATTTTGTAGTTTGATATACCTGTGAAATCAATCACATGGGCAATGTAAATTTTCCTTAAAACATCTAAATCATCAAAGAAGAGCTGAGTTCTACTTTATCTGTAATTGCTCTAGACTACTGAATTATATCTTCTTTCTAGAACAATGTCACTGAAGATCTGCTAAGAATGAAGGATAACTTGAAAGGGGAAAATCTTTTTCGTCAAATTGTTGTTTTTTGTTGTTAATTACATAATTACATTTCCAAACAACAACATGTTACTGAAGGCAAAGAATCATATCAGGTGAGTAATTTAGATAAAAATTAGATAACAACAGATAAAAACAAATAGATTACTTCAATTTAATTAATTGGGCAGCATTGTGAAAAAATGTAGAATCTGTGATGGGCTCATGGCCCAAAGTAAAAAAAATAAAATAAAAATTCAGTCATTTGAAGATGACTCAGCTATTTAATTTGATTTGATTTTTGATTACTCGTTAAAGCTGCAGATATTTGTTCATTCCCTTCTGTCTACACCTGCAGGATAAAAGCAGTGTTAAGAATAATATAATTATTCCCCCTCGCCAAAGAACAGAAATTTAAAAATAATTAAATAAATCCATTTGGTATTTAAATTTCAGTGACAATGCTTTATTCTATACTGTAGTTCCTCTTGGGCCACATCAACCACCACAATATATATGCAATTTGCAATAGTAAACTAAGCAATACAGTTGAGATACATCACATTTTGAAGTCTTCTTTCAATGAAGGAACACAGCATTTATATTAAAGAGTCTTTCTCATGGGTATTTTGTCAGAAAACAAAATGACAAAGAAGTGCGACTTCCACATGTAACATGAAGCAACGTTTATGATTATCCTTAGTTCCTGAAGGAATTTCAATCCAGAATCTCTGACCAGGCAGAAGGGATCCACAAAGATCACTGAGTACAGCTCCTAACATATCAAGTTCCATTCTGCCAATGTAAAGCAATCTGCAGCTTGAATGTTTAGATGATCCTTTAGATATTTCAGCCTCAAAAAATCCTTACTAAAAAGAAAAATTTGACACTGACTTCACACTGTACAGAAAGCACTGCAGGGAAAGGAAAACAAGCATTCTGTGTTTACCATGCTCTGTCTAAATGAGTGCATTTTACAATAACCCATTTTTTGGAATGTTTCTTTTGTTCTTAAACAGATGAAACCTGAACTGTTATGTGCACACAGTACATGTCATGTGCTGCATCCTACAGAAGAACAAACTGTAATACAAATTGAATGAGCACATGTATTAGACTTAAGAAAAAGTGCACTACATCATTTAGCTGGGTTGCACATATTTAGTTTTTAGTCTTTATTCACAAGTAGCTTTGTCCAGGCTATTATCATTGTCCCTCAACATCCTTCAATTCCCTTGGAAGAAAACAATACTAATAATAAATAAATAGAAACAGTCTAACCGAGACAGAGAAGACCTATTAACGCAGAGTGAACAGCACTAGGAGTCCATGATCACGTCAAGTGTGACCCTTGAACACTTTTACTTCTCAATCTCTTTTTTTTCCCCTCTTACCTCAGTCTTGGTGAGCCTACAGTGAATTGTTCTTTATTTTGTGTGTGCCTAGTGACTAACATCTGTAGGTCCAAGCAAATAGCAGTTAAATGGGAAAACGAGGCAAATTCTTTGCTCTGCTATGTTAGTCCAGCAAAGTCCTAAAACGCACCCCAACGTGGTACTTAACCCTCACAAAAGAGCACCTAGAGGTTACTACTTTACAGAAAACAACTGCACGGGCTGTCGCTGTGGTAAGTTCTGCACACAAACCGGTGTGTACCCTGGGGCTGAGCCCTGAGGTACCGCACTGCCCCGCCGGCGCTGAACAGGGACGGCGCCGAGCGACCGTTGGGGCGGCGGCGTGAGGGGGGCGCCCCTCACCTGTGCCGCTTCGTGTCGCTGGGTGCCTTGGTGATAGCGGGGTCGCCACGGTTGGGCTCGGCTTTGGGGACCATGGCGGCAGCGGGCCGGGGAGGAGGACGAAGAGAGGGGGAGCCCTCAGGGCTGCGGGCGCCGACCCAGCCGCAGGGGGGCGCAGCGGCCGCTCCGCCGGGCGTCCGCGGCCAATGGCAGCGCGGGGCGGGGAAGGGGGACGCGGGCGCCATGACGCGCTCGGGCGGCGCCGGGGCCGCGCTGCGTGCCGGGAGCATGGCGAGCGACTTCTACCTGCGGTACTACGTGGGGCACAAGGGCAAGTTCGGCCACGAGTTCCTCGAGTTCGAGTTCCGGCCCGACGGTGAGCCGAGGGAGGGAGGGGGGAGAGACCCCCGGGGGTCGGGGCTGAGGTTAATGTGCGTCCTTCTCCCGACAGGGAAACTGCGCTATGCCAACAACAGCAACTACAAGAACGATGTGATGATCAGAAAGGAGGTGAGGGGAAGGGACCGGTGAGGGGGGTGGTGGGATGGGATACAACAGGGTTTTCACGCTGGGTGTCGCCTCCAGGCCTACGTCCACAAGAGCGTGATGGAGGAGCTGAAGAGGATAATTGATGACAGCGAAATCACTAAAGAAGATGATGCTTTGTGGCCTCCTCCCGACAGGGTGGGCCGGCAGGTCGGTGTCTGCTCTAGCTGCTGCTCCTGTTCTCATGTGTTATCTAACTGAGCTTTTCTGCCAGCGTTCTTTCTAGCAAAGAGGTAAATGAATGTTATTTTAAAACTTGTGTACTGTCTAAATCATAATCTCATTGTGAGAGTTAAGGATTCACAAACATAAGGCGTTCAGTACCCTTGTAATAAAAATGAAAAAGCCTTCGTCTTACTACTAAAGTATTTCTTTAGCTAATAGCCTAATATAGTAATTTGACATCAAAATATTTATTTCTGTAATTAATACCGCACCATACTAATTTGACATCATAATCTTTTACTTTGTAGGAGCTTGAAATAGTAATTGGTGATGAGCACATTTCCTTTACCACATCAAAAATTGGTTCACTCATCGATGTAAACCAATCTAAGTATGTATTCTGCTTTTTTTTCTGCCCTTTTTTTAAATGTAATTATCTGTGTTAGAACTTGCTAGTTATTAGGTACTTATGTCACCCAGAACTAGTTTGTAGTTTGAAACAATACGAAATGTCACCCAGAACTAGTTTGTAGTTTGAAACAATACGAAGTACAAGTGCTCTGTGTTGCAGCATAATGAACTAAATGTCATTACTTGACATAACACTTTCAAATTCACTGAACAGCTAAGCTTACTATAAGAACGCCTGTTAGACATTCAGACTTCGAACTGTCATTGGCCTGTGTACGTTCCATGAAGACTTAAAACATTCTGCATTCCAGGTTTGTAAGTTTTATCAGCGCCAGATGAAATGAGTCTGTTATGTCTAAGACTACCTCTGAAAAATATTGCTATGGGCTTTATATATGTGTAAGTTCTAAAGGCTGTTCTCTTAAAACTTGTCTTTTTTTTTTTTTTCCCTTCTTGTTGTGCGCTGCAGGGATCCAGAAGGCTTGCGAGTATTCTACTACCTGGTCCAGGACCTTAAGTGTCTAGTCTTCAGTCTTATTGGACTACATTTCAAGATTAAGCCAATTTAAATTAAACAAATTGAAGTTTGTATTACGGTGTCTGTACGGGGGGGGAGGGGGAAGGGATGCTTTTTCAATTCCTTGCTTCTTCAGATCTGAAACTTTTATGTATGTTAGATTTTTTTTTTACAAACTGTAAGTGACTGTCGTAATAAAATGGTGAGATCTGTATTTTTAATTTAAGTTTCAGTGATAAACTGACTACCTAACACTACTTTTATCCTGCTACATTCAGGATGTGTTATTTAATTTGTATCACAGAGCTGTATTTCATTTTTCTATCTATGCAACAGCAGACGATAAATTTGTTTTACTATCCAAATTTGGAAATCATGAGAGCCAGCTCACCTGTTCAAAAAAACTAAAGCAGATGATGACTGGTTATAGCAAAGACACAAACTGTAACAACCTCCTGCTGTGAGTGCCCGCCTGCCTTTAGAGCAAAAGTAAACAATAAACCATGCAAGGCCCATCCAGGCACCAAAACTCCATCTTCTTCTAACATCCAGCTTCTCTTAAAAATTTTAGACAAACTGAAGTTAAAAGTGTGGAATGTATTTAGTTAAGTTCTAGACTAAGTACGCCCTTTGTGCAGAACTGCTTGACAGATTTAGAGGATCAAACATATGTCTCAACTTTAAAGTGGTAATTTTTGGAAAGCACTATAGGAAGCAGGTTGGATGGCTTTCATTATAAATACGATCTTGAACTGCATCTCTGGCAGTCTGACATCTGCTGGTACCCACCTTATGGGGAGTAAGGGGGAGCTGTCATGTTTATAACTTCCCAATTAAGCTGGAATGCAGAAGTTGCTGCAAGATTAGAACTTGGAAGCATGGTGAAACTTGTATAAAACTTCTAGCTGAAATAGGTGAGGCATGCTAACTTCGAGAGTGTTTCTTCCAAGAGATATTTCTAGTGTAACGGGCATCTTATCAAAACCAGTTAGGGATTTACTAGCACCTTTCCCTGTGACAGGACAGCTCTAATTTAACTCTGGTCAAGCCTTTGCCCTGATAAGTGAATTAACAGACTTTTTCCAGCATAATATGTGGAACTTGAGAAAAGTAGTTCTAGTTTAGTAATAGTTGATATTCTTCAAGGACTACTTTTTGAAGCCTTACCTGAGGCATAAATTTGGTTCTGTGTCTGGTAATGCTATAAAGTATCTAGGTGCGTCCTCTATAGCCGAAATCCACGTTGCTTGATTTTTTTTGTCTTAAAAAAGTAGGAACTTAACTGAAGCAAAATCCTGCATTCTGCTCAAAAAAGCTAAAGATGCCATTTCCTAAAAAAAAAAATAAAAAGTAGGGCGTGTATCTATGTTAATTATCAAAATTCATCTCACTCTTTCACTCTACCAAGGATCTCTCACCTTTCCCTCAGCTGAGGCAGCTCCGGCTGCCCAAGTCCCTGCAGGGCCCTGAGGGTGCTCCCCACACCAGCTCTGCCGAACTGCGCCCTCTCTTACCCTAGCACCGCCTCCTGGTCTTCCTACATCAGACTGTGCCCAAATGTCTTGGGAAGACCGAAACCACCTCACCCCATACCGTGCCCGCCCGGCCCCGCTGGCAGGGCCTCCTGGCGGCACCTCCCGCTTCCCCTCCTCTCACCACGGGCTCTGCTGGGGCACCTCCGCCTTTCTCGCCCTCCCCGCAGCCTGCCCCGCTCCTCTTCCCCTCAGCCGTCCCTCAGGGCCCGGCTGCCCGCTCCCCGGGCCCTGCCCGCCGCTCCTCCCGGCCGCAGCCTCCCGCCCGCGGGGCGGTGACGGGCCGCACCGGCCAGCGCCATCTTAGCTGAGGGCAGCTTCGGCTTCAGCCCGGCAGATAGCACCGGGAGGCGGCCGCCAGCTTGACTGAGGGCACTGAGGGGAGGGTGAAAAAAAAAAAAAAAAATCACTCCAAACACCCAAGAGCGGCTTTAAACCCGCAGCGGCTCCCGCGAGAGGCGGGACGGCGTGAGGGGGAGCTGTCGGCTGGCAGCGGGGTTTGCACGGCGGCAGGTCCCCTGAGCGGCGGGGGGCTGCCGGGCACCCTCCGGGGCCATGGGGGTAGGTAGGGGCCGCAGCGGGGCCGGGACAGGCCGTGCCGTGCCGGGCCGGGCCGGGCCGGGCCGTGCCGTGCTGACGGCCTCTGTCGCTGCCTCTCTCCTTGCAGAGGATCGGGCTGCAGCTCCGCGCCACGCTGGAGAACATCACCCGCCTGCGGGCCGAGGGCGAGGACTTCCGCTGGTACCTCAAGGTGCGGGGCGGCCTCGGGGTCTTCAGGGGCAGGGAAAAGCCCTTTTATCGCTAAATGCTGCGCAGCCAGCGAGCCTACCCAGCGGGGCGTCTGGCAGCGAGGGCCTCTGGCATTAAATGTCAGTCAGTTTCAGTGGGATCAGCATAAAAGGTGATTTATTTTTTTTTCCACACAGTGCAAGCAGGCTGCTACAAGAGCAACATATGTGATGGTGTAGGTGCATAGATATGCATTCATAATACACGCATAGCATTGCACACTAGTTTACAATAATGAAAAGCCTTAGTTTGAAGTGTTAGGGCCTCTATCGTTGAGGTGGTTGATAATCCTGATAACCACCACTGATAACTGCAGTAAATGGCAAGATGCGCTACTCCCACCTTTTATTCAGTGACTGTGCGTTGTACCACTGTTTGCACCCAGCGTGTGGAAGGACAGACCGTGCTGTGGGCGTACCTGCTAGGTTGACGCAGCCTGTGGGGCTGTGTGGTCAACAGCAGCTGACATCCACCTCAAGCTCCTCTCAGTCACCAAATGGGGGGCTGTGAATCTTGAGGGTTCACACCAGCTTCTTCAGCTTCCGACTCCCTACTTACTGGCAGCTTTACATTCTGGTTTTTGTTTTTCAGCTGAAATGTGGGAACTGTGGAGAAGTTTCTGAAAAATGGCAGTACCTGCGATTGATGGTATGTTTCCCTCTTACAACCTGCTTCAGAACAAAAATGAGGAAACAAACCCACCTCTCACGTGCAATGGACATTAGCATCAGATGTGACAATCCGCACTTTAGAAAAAATAGTAAATATTAGCTGTATGCATCCAGGAAATGCTGTCATGTTTCATATTCAAAAAATAATTGGAGATTTAATTGAAATATGCCATTAGAATGGTGACTGTTGGTGACAGTCTGCTTTGAAAAGCCTCCTTTCTGTAAAAATATCAATTGAAAACGCATTTTGAAGTGATATTAGAATAAGGTTGTGCCTGTAGGACACTTCTCTGATGCTGATGGAATGTTTATGGAGAAGTTTAGGTAATTCAAGGGGAGTTAAGCATGCCAAATGAGCATTTGGAAACTGAAAAAGCAGAATAAAATTTGTCAAGGATAGGGGAAGGTTTTGTTATTAGGAAGGATTTATCATCTTTGTTACACACTACTGAACGTTAAGAATGTATTTTGAGTTATTCAAACATGCCTATATATATGGACAGAACATAACTATCATTATTCAGGATTTTAAAGCTAGAACAGGATTATTCCTTGATAATCACAGCTTTCTGAATTACATCTCTCTTTAGTTTAAAAAAGCCTTCTCAATGCAATATTTTTAAAATGTTGAGACCATTTTTGTAAAAACAAAACAAAAAACCCACCTATTTCAGCTTTGCCAAGGCTTCTAGTGGCTCAGCTAGAATACAATTAAAAATGGTGTCTCCATTGTCGTGGTTTGTAGGACAGCGCTCCCCTGAAAGGAGGCAGAGGAAGCGCCACTATGGTGCAGAAATGCAAGCTGTGCTCCAGGGAGAACTCCATTGGTATGTGCTTAAAAATTTAAGAAGCATCCACTTCATATTTTTTCTCTAAGTTTATTTTTTAGTCCCAATTTTTGCGTGATAGGTGTGTTGTTTTTTTCCAAGTACACTGGCATTTGACCTCACAGCGGGCACACGCTTGCTATCATGCTCATGAAGGCGATAGCAAGGTCAGCTCGTCATCAACAGAAAAATGAAGTTGGGTCCACATGGTGGGACAGTGGGAACAATTTTGCAGCATATTGCTAGAAGTAACAATAGAAAGTTCTTTTCTGCTACTAACAGCAGTAATACAAGCTATTAAAATACTTGCTTCTCTAAATTTAATAGGCAAAATAATGTCCTTAATTGATAACATTAAATATTAGTGCTACTTTTGTTCTTCCTAAGTGACAGGAGCGAGATGAAACACTTCTCACTTTTTATGAGAAAAGGGGGCTGAAACATTTATGGAGTTAGTATCTGTCCAGCCTTGTAATGTCCTAAGCAGGAGTGGGTTGGGAGGTTAGAGGGATTATACCCCTAAGTAAACTGCATTTCCATTATCAGAGAGGTATTTCCTACCCAGTACGTGCTTCACATAGAAGTAAGCCTGTTTCCAGCCATTCAAGCTATACCCTTGAGTGCAAATGTATTTTACCTGTTACATAATAAGCTTTTTGCCTTTCAGTCTCACTGCATAATGGTCCTGTTTTTATGAGGGGCAATAATAAGAAAAGTATATAGACTTCACCTTCCCAAAGAAAAGAATCCCACTGGATTCTAAGTCTTAGCATCCTAGATAAATATTTTAAAATAAATATAAGGAATGATATTGAGACCTGCTGCTTGTCACAAGTATAAATTTCTATTATCACTGGTGAGCTTTTGTGAAATAGGTCCTGAAATCAAAGTCTCTTTTTAGATAGAAAACTGATACTGTTTGCAAATGGCTGGATTACTATTCCTTCTTCCTTTTGAGATTCTAGTTTGATTTAAAGAGATGCTAGCTACAGATGGTCGAGTAGCTTGGGCCCTCACATCTATTTTTTCCATTGCATTCTGTCCATTTCAGCCTTCTCTAATTTGTTTTTTCTCTCTATTGGGATTGAAGTGCAGCATTATAAAGATACATAAATACATATGATGGTAGCCTGAAAGGAAACATGTTAGAAAAATGTAGGATGGACTGACTACGCTACTAGTTAAAATTCCCACGAAATGCACAAAACAGTTTTGAGTTACTTGCAGGCTCTTTGCTACTCTGTGCCCTACATGCAATTTCTACAAAGGCAGCTTTGAGGGTAGAGCTGGAGATAACAGAGACAAAAAACTGTACAATAGTGACCTATGGTCTTGGTCTTGCAGTTGATGGGCTTTCAGACCTCCTGGGGAGCTTGGGTTTCTGCATGAACAAAACTTGTACCCTTAACGTCATTTTACAAAAGCATACATTGCAATTTCTTTTTCTTTGCATTGCTAGAGTAACAAAATGGTGTAAACTTCTCAGGAGAAGTAGGGAAAAAATGAATTCTACCTTTTAATGGATAACTCTAGGAACTGCTTGGTTACTTTGTTTCTATTACTTTTCATAAGGATTTTTTTAAGAAAGGAGAAGAAGCTGCTACTTGGTTTGTGCAGAACTCTGAAGACATTATGTCACTCACTGTTATACTTCTGGTATCTTTTTTTTTTATAGATATTTTAAGTCAGACGATCAAACCTTACAATGTAAGTTGTTTTCTCTTTTATATATTAAGTGAAAGATAAATAAGCATTAATGGTATTCTGAGTTTCTGCTGTATCATTACATTCCTCTTTTAAGAAAACGGAAGGTAGAGATGTTCACCTGATAGAAAATTGTCTCTTGTAGACTCCCGCACGCAGTTTAATGAAGGAGAAAAAACTGCAGTTAACAGTAGCTTGGTAATGATTTACCCCTTCCACTTTAGTGTCAAATACAGAATAATCTATGATGCATTTCATAAGCAAAACACAAAACTACCACTCAAATCACAGACAATTACGTAATGTCCATATTTGTTTCCTTTTGAAGGCTTCCTTGTGGCAGATTAAGAAATTGTAGTTAATTGCGAACTATTAAACGAGCCCGAGGATTTTGCTGTCACTTGGAACATCAGAGCTGACAGTGCCGCAGTTTAAAAGCAGTTCATTACCAGACTAATACTTGTCACTGTCTTTCTCTGAAAACTTTTTAAACTGAAAACTAATGGTATTCTGACTCAACTACAGGCTGAAGACAGTGAGAAATTCAAGACAATAGTGGAGTTTGAATGCCGAGGTCTGGAACCAGTTGACTTTCAGCCACAGGTGAGTTCTTACTCATGATTTGTTTCTCAGTTTTAAGAGCACTTACAGCCTCTATAGTGATTAAAAAATACACTATTAGAAACACTGCTGCTCTTCCTGGAATGTCCTGGACCTCCCCAGTTTTCCTTCCTCTCCACAGTTCTTTTAGTTTATTCATCTCAAAAAAACAAACAAACAAAAAAAACCAGCTAACATGAACAACTCTGGAATTTTTTGTACTTGGGTTCCAGTAACTAAAAAAAATCTAAATCTAAAATGAAACTCCCCTTGGAGTGGTATTCCAATTACCTTACAGGTAACTCAGCACTGATCATCTGAACTGATCTGAAAGGTCTTCATTGCTCAGGGAGCACTGCAAAAGGGAGTCTTTCCAAACGGGAATCACAGGAGTGCACAGTCAGCTAGCCACTTTCAGGAGAGCTCCTCTTTGGTTATTGGTATGTTACAGAGAGTAAACAAAGTTCCAGTTATGAACAGTTTTCAGTATATGGCCTCTAAATTTTATTTGAGATTTGACATCACCAAACCTGTAGTTGAGCACTGAGTATTGGCATTTTTCTATTGGAAACTTTTTCATACCAAAACTGAAGATGGCAGTTAAAGGCTGTTGCAAAGCACACCTCAGGGTTTAGAGTTAAAGGAGTTCTTCATGGCCAAACCAGTCCTCAGTGATTCACTTGCTTGTGCATGGTCATGCTGTATGCAAGCTAACTCCCTGCTATATTTAACCTATTATTCCGGTCGGATTAGGTGTAAATAGACTGACAAATATAAACCTCTTTTATCCTTCCCTCAGACTGTGACACTATCCTAACAAACAGAACAAAAAAGATGATCGTACAAGGGATTAGGTATAAATGAAATCATCACTGCATTGTGCTGCAGGAGGAGGTCTTCATTTTTAATTTTTTGCTTGTTTGTTTCCCTTTGAGGAACAGAAAGGTTCTTAGCTTATCTATTTTTAAAAGCTTTGCAGCCAGACCTAGGAACTTGCACTTTGAGTAAAATCTGTGAAAAGTCTACAAGATGCAGGAGATGTTTACAGATCTGCGTTCTAACTGTCAATTTACTTTTATCTGCGGAACAAAGACTTCACAGCCGTAATAAAGCTTTTAAAATAATATTCTCAAAGTTTGGTCTGTGCACTCTGCTAGAGAGTACACTTAAATCCCTGAGCAAGTACTTCAGTGAATAAATAGACTCTGCAGTTCCTTACAGTTCTATAAACTGCTTTGTATTTGGCATGATCCAAGCCAGCCTGGCTTCTCTGCAGTCCTTGGACTGGCTCTTGACTAGCACTAAACAGGACTGGCCATAGCATTTATTTATATATATAAATATGTATATATTTATGAACATAATACAACCATATGTGAAGTCAATTTAGACTGCCTCAATACTTGCGTTTGTCTTATACAAGCTGGTAGTAGTTTTCCTAAAAAAAATCATTTGAGTCTAAAGAGAAAGTATCCTTTGATTCTCTGATTTGAAACCTCTTTTTCTATCTAGTTTGAACAACAAATTCAAACAAGGTACTTCTAATAATGGGCAAGAACATTTTTTTTCAGTTCCTTATCTTTCTTTTTAATGTGCTTACATAGATACATCTACTGTGAATTTGATATATAAGTATTGGTTTTACTTAAGGATAGTTTAGCTCCTTTCCTGTTCTTGTCCCTCAGTTGAATGCTTCAACTAAAAAACAGAAGTTTTATAAAATTTCTCTTAAGCCTTTTTCAGCTTCTTTGCTTTGTGCCAAAAATAATAGTTACATTGCTTTAAAAAAAAAAAAAGTGTGACAGTACCTTGTGTTTTAAAGTCAACAGCGATTTTTGCTTCTTCGGTGTTGATGCTTTAACTGTTGGTCCTTCGCCAGTCAGCAGAGGGCAGACGAGTCACTGCATTTCTCAGATCCCTTCAGCAGAGATTAAATGGGTCTGCCCTGACACCAAAGCTGTAAGAATGCAAGTCCCCCTGAGGGTGTCTGGTACAGGAGCCTGTAATTCCAGTCATATGGCTTCTTGTTGCTTGGAGTGCAGGTGGTTATCTTCAGGTAGAAAAAGCTGGGTTTCTTTTACTTTCCTAGTCTTTGTTCTGTACTGCAGCTCTGCATTTTTGTCCCCTGATGCTGATCTTCCTCCTAACCCATAGCAATTCCCTTGAGATGGGCTTCTGACAATTATATAAAGGATATATTCACACTGTACCTTGCAGATAGCTCTCCTGTTGTCACGTCTGCTACACTCCGTAGTCTGCTTAACTCCCAAATGCTTAACCTTCCACTCAAATCCCCAAACATTTTACAATGTTTTGGCTTACTTCACACGTTCCTACACAGTTAAATGTCTGGGGATTTCTTTATCAAAAATGCTCATGCAGATCCCTTGCAGAAAACCTTTGCTTTTTAGTCACTTCACATGAAAATTCTGCAGTTAGAAATGGCAGTATACGAAACCTTCCTGTATGCTACCAAGGTGGTTGAGATTTTTAAATTTACCTTTAAAACTAGTAGAATTTAATTTACAGCTTGATTACTGTAAGCTCTAATGTAACAGATGTTTTTACAGAAAATCAGAAAGAATATCTTCCGCATGTTATATACATCACTGATATGCTTGCTTACTTCCTCGTGCTAGTGCTATCCTTTCTTTTACCTCTTTAAAAACAGGAACAGTAGCAACAGTGATGAACTTTCCCCTTTAAAAGACTATTTGGGTATCCTGATCTGTTCAGTCAGCTGAACATCCTCCTTTCACTCAAGGCTTGCTAATCACTTTAGTACCTAAATGCACTACAGGCCACTTCCTTTTCTAGAGTGGCTTGGATTCTCATGATGTTTAAGCCAAAACTATTAACTTTTCCATATGTTCTTTCTATTGTTTTCTTGCAGTGAGTTTATCACAAAGCTATTCCACACATAATGACTGTATAGATTCTGAACACAAATTAAAGCTGTTAGTAGTTGGATGCTGCTAGATGAATGTAGAAACTCAAGGTTAAGATTATTTATAACTCTTAAAAGTACCTTTTTGGTAGGAAAAATGGAAGAGCAGTCTTGTCTTATTTTACACTGTGGTTGCTTAGATCAAAATTGCTCACTTCACAGACAGGATCACCACCTTATACCGACCCTTGAAACAGCTTGGCTATTCTTCCTACCTAATCTAGAAGTAAAATAAAAATATGCTGTGTTACTTTCTTTAAACATTTCAATGATCATACTTATTATTTTCTTGCTACAGCTTTTTCTTACAAACTTATTCCCAATGTGTTTGCAGGCAGGGTTTGCTGCTGAAGGTGCAGAGTCCGGTACACCTTTTAATGACATAAACTTGTTAGAAAAGGTATGTTGTCTTAGTTTCGTTAGTAAGTCTAATTATCTAGCTTCCTTTCTCTAGGACACTAGTCCAAAATACGTAACTTGCACATATTAGAGGCTAGTTTTGAGCTTTCATGTAGGTATGGGAAGGTTGTAACTGGAGAGAGAAGCTACAACAACTGTGAATAATCAGCATTACTAACAGCTTCATTTTAGAAGTACGTATTTTATATCTCAGGAGCTGACAAAGGTAGAAACGCAACTTATAAGTCATCAGAAATGTCAAAGAGCAAACACCTGCAATAGCTGGGGTGATTCAGAGTGGTGGACTGATTTTTCTACAACGTCTGTACTTTTTCCTCTGCACAGAGATCTTAAAAAGTAATATAAAGACACTCTCCTTCAAAGCGCAGGATAATGACTCCAGCATTGCAAATCTTCCTTGACTGTGAGCAAGAAATCTCAAGGTCAAATCTGTTCCCCTGTATCCTACTTGGCAGGGATCTGCTTGTCTGCTGAGCCACGTGACTAGGGTATTGTAAATGATAGATAATCCTTTCATCTGCCATGGTTGCTGTTTTGTCCACTACAGGCTATAGACTACATTAAAAAAAAAAGTTTAAAATAAAAACACTGATACTGAATTCCATTTAATTTCAGGGCAGTGCTCTTACTTCTCTCAGAAATTAGAAGGTAGCTAACATTTCTGTGGGAAGTACTGTGTAATCTCTAGGACCCACACTCTGAGTAAGGCTTAGTTTCAGTCTGAATTCCAGTCTGAGATTTAGACACTATTGCCATCTACCGTCTGTGACTAATACTCTGAAATCTTAATTCCTACAGGATTGGAATGACTATGATGAAAAAACAAAGGAATCTGTTGGAATCTATGAAGTTACCCATAAATTTGTGAAATGCTAACATCCATTCCCCTCATAAACCTTGGTATGCTTATTGATGAGGGAACTGTAACCATCAGAGACAGTTTCCTTGGCGTTACTTTTCACATGGCTGTACTTCAGAAATGTAAACTTCAGTAAGTTGTTCTTACTGTCCTCGGAACATCTAATAAAAGATTTTTCACAGAGCACTTTGAGATGGTCTTAGTACAGACTGAAAGTTGCGTATATGCTTAACTGAACTTGGCAATTTCCTTAATGTTTTTGTTTTTGGTAAAATGCATGGTTGAAATGGGCTGTAGCTTAACTAGCGCATCAACTATTTAGGCAACTCACTGCCTCAAAGTTTTAAATAGTATCACTGAGAAGTATCCACATTTGATTCTTTAAAGTAAGCAAGTAAGTTATTTTCACCCACCATTCCTAGCATCAGGAAACGGATAAGAGTATTAGTAAAGGGATGGTGCTAAATGTTCAAGCAAAAATGTACATCTTTACTTGAACCAGCAGAAAGCTATTAAAGACAATGAAGTGAATTTACTGAGAATACTTAATGAGTTTGGCTACTGCTGACGCTTATGCCTAGCTGTTACACCTTCTGAAAATCAAGTTACCTTTCTGTAGATAAACTTTACTCATTTCTAATTGCAGACAGACTTTCTACTTCTGGAAAGTGCTCTCACAATCTTGCTAATTGTTCTCATGTTCAAAAAAACACCAACTTTCTCTAAAGAACTTCATTCAAAGACTTTTGCTCTGATTATATTAGTTCCTTCACCCCCCAAAATGATCACCTTCCCTTCTTCATATAAATTGAAAGGATAATCATGGTAAGTCTGAGTCACGAGCACCATGAGGAACCCGTCTGCGCCAGTTTGATCTTGCATTCATGGTGTGACTACTTTAGAGTGATGTGTATGCTCAAGCTTTCCTGCAATCCTTCAGCATGTTTGGCTAAGCCTTAGTCTTTAGAACTTCTACAACAAACCCTGATGCATTAAAGATGCATCTCTAAGCACTAAAACTCTAGTATTTGGTACAATAAATGACATCAAGAGTTGCAGCCGAAGGCAAGTACAAAAGTAAGGAGAAAAATTGAGAAAAATATTCTGGTAAGGTCACCACAGCAGGAGGAATATTGGAAAGAGGATTCCAATGATAAAGTTCAGTGACTTTTCTAAGGTGCAGGAGCACGTGTACACAGCAAAACAAAAGCAGCAGATTATTGGACAGACTTCATGTATGGAAGGTGAAAGACAACCCTGCAGCGTGCTTTGAAAAGTATTCTTTCTAACCTTTACAAGAAACATGAGATCCTGATAGAGAGACTATCCACACTGTATGATTTTGATACCAGTAATAAAATAACTTTGTGGTTATTAATATATAGTTTTATTGCATCACAATTGTCTTTTTGTCAGTAACAGCACAGTTGGCGACTGCAAGTTAGTTAAAGCCTCGCACTTCATTTTTTGTTTCTCAAAAAGCTGTTCTATTGGAAAGGCTTCAAACCGTTGAGGTACAATCAGTTCTGATGTTGATTAAAGTTTAAAGAGAAAAGTGTGACAAGTTAGTAAACAAGCTTACTGCAAGAGTGCAAATGTAACCACTCTTTCATATTTAAAACTATTGCATATATTATTTTAAAACCGAACAGTTTAAGGGTGGTTTCACAGTGCTGCTGTCTACCTGAACACTCATAGAACAAAGGTGTTAGAAGTCACAAATTTGGTAACAATGCTTTTTATTTTAAATGTATTTTAACAACATGTGGATCTGTTTTAACAGACAGTTCTGCTACTTCATTTCAACATCATGAATGCTTGTATTTCCTGAAATATGCATTCAAGGTCTGCACTTGATTTCTTTAAAATAGATAAAAATTTCAAATTGAATCTACACAGTATTCAAGTTCAAGGAAGCTAATTGAAGCCAATTGAGCTCATCAGTTTCAGCCGTGTTGAACACTGATTAGTAGGTACTGCCAATTAGACAAAGTCTGTATTCTCTACCACAACTGTAAACTCTTCAATCCCTTTTGTCTAACTATCCACCTTCTTGCCCTTTAAAACATTGAAGATATTTTCTAGTGACTTGTGTATGCACTGAAGGAATTCTTTACCATTCCTAGTTGGGTAAGACGAAACATTGCAACCTATCCAACCATCATGTACCTGATATCCTACTCCATAGCCATCAGGCACCACTGGGCCAAATCCTCCTAACTGCACAGCCGGGCTAACCAATGTGCTTGTAGAAATGATGTTGTAATTAAGTCGAGCATAGGCTTGGTCTTGATAGAAATCAGGCAATGCAATACCTTTGGATAAGGCTAAATAGCGCAACCCAAAGAGATGTCGGTCAAATCCCTGACCTGAAAATAAAATAACAAGTATTAGAGATATGACTAATTTTTGTGGGAAGCAAACTCACTTTTCAGATAACACTTTGCTTTTAAGCCACAAAAGAAGTGGTCTGAAGAACTGAGGATTTTTGTATTAGTGGGAAACATTTTTCAGAACCTAGACATTCGTCTGCAGTTCTAGCGCACCTATGCTGAGGAATGATGGCTTGCTGTTTTACTGCTAGCCTCAACCAGGAATCATGATAGTAAATAAAGCAATGTTAACAGACAATTTTAATAATGCATCACATTCTTTAACTTTTATCTGAACATTTCCTTTTTTTTTTCAAAAGAGAAAGGCTTTCCTAAAATTTATGGATCTAAAGAAGATCTTGCATCAACAGGAGGCACATTTTAGACTCTGTGGGTAATGTTCAATAAAGTCTTACTGACTTTACTGAAACAGTACAGCAAGTTATGCTTCTGGGAAGGTCGATTCAAAAGAAAGCATTTAGAAAAATACCAGGAGTAGCACAGCCAAAGAACCAGTTTGACTTGGAAGTCGTTAAAGCCTTTATACCCCTGCAGGGATTAGACAGCAACTCTTCAGTCATAAAGCCAAAGTTCTTAGTTGCCTTGGAGAGTATAGCACGCACTAAGTATTTATTAGTGCTTCAAACAGCCCAGCTGCTGTAAGGACAAAACTACAGTAGGAAAGAAATCTAGACATGTTAACAGTGAACTAGGAGCACAGAGGTATTTCCTCCTAATCAAGAAATGCATTTTAAACTGCAGCTTTCTGTTAAGTTTGCATTAACGTCAGACCTACATCAAACTTTAATTATTTACTTGTGAAGTAAAACTTTGATAGCAACTTCAACAAACATTTTAGTGCAAAAAGAAGTGATACATTCCTACTCACCCATAGCAGCTTCTTTTGTCAAACGGCCATGGTATTTGGAGCACTCCACAATCAACTTCTGAAGCTCTTCTGTGCTATGTTTGGACAGTTCCTTGACAAAGGCCTCCGAACACTTCTTTGTATGAATAGAGGCAGGACGGATAGTTTCTGTGCGACCGTGTTTGAAAGCCGCAGTACTACAAGATTCATACGTGGCAACAGTCTGATTGTACTGTCGAAGGAAAGCCATCTGGAAGGCAAGCTGAACCACAGCATCTGGGCTTACCTTCTTCTGCTTTAAAAGTTCCTTGCCCCCTTCATGGAACTGAATCATATTAATAGATAGTGCTTCTACACTGGCATCAAACTTCTGCTTTGCTTTGGTAATTCCTGCTTTTAAGGCATCATTCAGCTTAAAGTCAAGTTTCTGTACTGCTCTGGAAGAGTCTACGGAAGCAGGCTGCGACTGAGGGCTGACAGCTGGTACTTTGGTACTGTCTTTAAAGACTTCGTTCTGGAATCTGAGCACAGCCACACCATCACCCCAGGAATGTTCAAAATTAATTCCTGCAGTGCCGTCTTTAGCTATGATAAGATTAAAGGATTTGTCATACCAGCGGTTAGCACCATCTCCATGCAACATAGTATGGGACAAGTGCACAAAGTCTTTAATGGGAAAATCATCTAAACTTAGGCAAAACAGAGCAGAGTCTACTTTTTGAAGAGCTTCCTCATTGCCGCTATCCAGTAGATTCTTTCTCAGCAATGCCCAAGTATCTCGGTTTTCACTGGTGAGGTAGCCAAGTGGGAAGTCCGGGGCTGGACTGTTGTCACTGAGTATGTATTTCAAGTGTGCTTGTATTTCTGAAGGTTTCACCATATTTCCATCTCTATCAATAACATCAAACACATAAAAATTCCCTTTTCTCATTACCAGTAAGTGTTTTGCCTTTTCATCTGTAAAAAGCTCATCTTTGTTGAGCTTAGGCAACCGTGTAGAATTGAAAAGCCTGAAGTACTGAGACATATCGAGGGGGTATGCATTGACCATGTAGGCACCAAACCAAGAAAGTGAGGAAGGCACAAATCGGATAATTTTCTTAAAGATCTCAGTGTCACTTTTTTCTGGATTGAGGTGAAAAACCTCAGGTTCAAGATAACCAGCCCTGAAGGTCTTCATAAAACGTACAGCAGAAACAGTCATGTTTGTAGCTCGTGTGAGTTGATCGTTATACTCAGATTTTGGATCAGGATTAAAAGACATAAATGCATTAAAATTCAAAACAACGGGGTCACGTGATTTTAGGTACATATCAAACCAGGGACCTGGAAACAGAGAGTTGAGAAACAGGTCAGAACATAAAAGCAGTGTACTGAATTAGACCAGAGGTTCATGTAATCAATATCCCGCCTCAAATGGTAATCATTAATACTTACTGAAGTGCAGATACACTAGAAAAAAATGTGCAATAATTCCCTCAAGGACTCTCCCAATCTCCAATTACTAAGAGAGGTACTGCTGGCTAATTGTAAAAATACTGTATTTGGAGCAATCTATATGAAGATTCTCAACGTCACCAGGACTGAGGGAAAATTTCCATGTTTTCTGTATATCTCAGTGATAAATTGTACCTCCTGCGATATGCAATGCAGCTCCCTGGCACTGATTTTATTGAACACCTCACATTTAGACTAGAACACACCTTTAAGTACACTTAAACTATTAATTTCTTCAATTTTCTGTCACTGGGGGCATGCTTCTCTTTATAATCTTATCTTGAGGGTAGAGAAGCCTTGCAGAGAGATCTTGACAAATTAGTGAGATGTGCAACCACCAAAACTATCAAGTTTAACGAGCAAGTGCTGGATTCTGCACCTGGGAGGGGGCAACCCTGGATATACGTACAGGATGGGAGACAAGAGGCTGAGAAACAGCCCCACAGAAATGGATTCGGGGGTTTTGGTCAATGGCAAGCTGAGTATGAGCCAGCAGTGTGCCCTTGGCAGCCAAAGGGCCAGGCGAGTCTTGGAGTGCATCAGGCAGAGCACTGCCAGCTGGTCAAGGGAAGGGGCTGTACCACTCTGCTCTACACTGGTGCAGCCTCACCTCGAGTACTGTGTGCAGTTTTGGGCACCACAGTATAAAAAGGGCATAGAACTATTAGAGAGCATCCAAAGGAGGGTTAGAAAGATGGTGAGCCCAGAGCAGAGCAGTCTGAGGGGAGGCCTCATGGCGGCCTGCAGCTCCCTCACGAGGGGAGCGGAGGGGCAGGCGCTGAGCTCTGCTCTCTGGGGACAGTGACAGGACCTGAGGGAACAGCATGGAGCTGGGACAGGGGAGGGTCAGGCGGGCATTAGGAAAAGGTTCTTGACCAAGAGGGTGGTCATGGCACTGAGCCTGACAAAGTTCAAGAAGCATTTGGACACTGCTCTCAGACATAGGGTCTGGTTTTTGGGTGGTCCTGTGTGGAGTCAGAAGTTGGACTCGATGATCCTTGTGGGTCCCTTCCAACTCAGAATATTCTGTGATTCTGCAACTATTTCTGAGGCAGAGTTTCCCTCATTGTTTGTCCTCATTCCTACTGCTCTCTTCCTGGCAGCATTCCTCCACCCACATTTGCTGTCATGCATTTTCACCTCTTTCCTCCTTCTATCCACTAAAGCGATCAGCACTGAACAGAACTTTTGATACCGATGCATCACAACTGGGTTCCTAAGCTGGCAATATGATGAGGTTCAGCCTGGAAAAGAGGAGGCTGAGGGGAGACCTCATCGCAGCCTACAGCTTCCTCATGAGGGGGACTGGAGGGGAAGGCGCCGATCTATTCTCTTTAGCGACTAGTGATAGGACCCGAGGGAATGGTGTCAAGCAGCGGCAGGGAAGGTTTAGGCTAGACATCAGGAAGAGGTTCTTCACTGAGAGGGCTGTCACGCACTGGAACAGGCTCTCCAGGGAAGCAGTCACTGCACCAAGCCTGTCGGAGTTTAAGAAGCATTTGGACAGTGCACTTAGTCACATGGTCTGAATTTTTGGGTAGACCTGTGTGGTGCCAGGAGTTGGACTCGATGATCCTTATGGGTCCCTTCCAACTCAGGATATTCTAGGTTAGAAGGGACCTCAAGGTTATTATTCCAGACTGAGAACAGACTTCAGAAAGAAGAATAACATTTGACACCTACAGGTCTTTTACACAGTCTCATTTCATCACATGGCATGTCAGCATATCAAGAAGCATGAATGTGACACAAACATTTTGTCTGTGCTGTAATGAAGGAAGTCCATCATAGCTCTAAAATGCAGTCACACCTCCACATATGCTTATGAGTAAAACAAAAATCCAGGAGGCACAGCCATAGGCAGCGAAGGGTTGTTTTGTGTGTGTTTGGTTGTTTTCTTCTTCTTAAGTAGCATCTATTTCATCATTGTTAACAACTCTGAACTTGTTAAGTTTTGGTATTACAAGCTGTATGGAAGCAGACACCAGAAACAAGTGGAGACCAAGTTCATCTCAAGGCAGCTGATGAATGAAAGATTATTATTTCAAGCCTGGATCATTCCCAAGTAGGAATTTCTAGCTGAGTTCTAAGAAGGGCAACAGGTAACTCAAGTTCTGTCATAATTTTAATTCCAGTTCCTCACAGATGAGTGTAACTGGCATTCATTATGATTTTAAAAACACATTCCACATCATTATGTAGCCTTTTAACCCTGGACTCCAAGTCCATCCAGCACGGATGCAACTATACATATTTTCAGAAACCAATTTAAAGTAGAACAGGTCTTTTATGAGGCCTAAAAAGAATAATAACTAAACACAAAGGAAAACAAGCACCCTGTATTTCATTGACACAAAGCAGAAGCATGCTGGTTAGCCTTGACAAACACCATACAGTCAGCACCAGTTAAAACCTAGATACTGTACAAAGTGAATAGAAAGCATAAGCTAATAAACTGACCAGCAGCTTACGTGAAATAATCTTGTATTCTTTACAGAATTTGTGGTTGCTGTGCAACTTGTTAAGCTAACACCCTTATGGGCACTCTCAATAGACAGTGAGGGCAGAAATGTATTCACTGGAGGACATGCAAACTTCTACTTCCATAAATAACTGAGTATTTCCACCTTTGTTGCTATCCATCCAATACTTTCATAAGCAGACACTTGTATTTGGAAGCCAGTGGAAGCAACAATAAAGAATAACCTAGAAACTCCATGCACACTCTCCCTCTCTTAATTTGCTTTTCCTTATTCTCATCTTCCTTTTTCTGTATCTCTCCTTTTCTCCTTTTCTTTTGCTCTTTAAAAGAGTATTGTTTTGTAATTTTTTTTTTTTTTTTGGGGGGGGGGGGGGGGGGGGGGGGGGAGGGTTGTTTCAAGTCCAGAGCACTGATTACTTCTGCCTTCCAAACCTTAGTCATATTTTCTGACCTCCCTCAAGGTTCAGTTTTATTTCTAAGTAACTTGGAATTATTTGAAAATGATTGCTTTAGTTTCCTTAAGGGAGCTACTAGTTAAGCTCCTCTATTAACCTAACATAATTAGATAGCAATGAAAAAAATAGAAAATAAAAACCATAAACTCAAATTTACACAAAGTAACTCATGAAAAACTAATCTTCGATATTTACCCACCTCTTTTATCAGCATAATGAGAGAATTTTCCCAAGAAACTATCGCTGCAGAATACTCCTACGAAGTTGCCCATCCTATGTTTTAAGAAGATCTACCCTTACGAAAGGATACCTAATTTTTTGTCATGATCTATTTCCCATCTATTTCCCCTTTTATGATGGCAGTGCAGAACGCAAAATGTTCCATTAGAAAAGACCAAACTAAAAATAATACTGTATGTCACAGAGAAATCTTGTTTTCAGCAATCTGATTTCAGAAAAATAATTTTACCTGCGTAATTAACTTGTAATAAAATATTATCTTTGTGGTTGACATCTTCCTTCCACAGTTTCTTTTTTTTTTTTTGTAACTCCAATAGCACCACTGTTCTTTCCCATCCCTTTTGATTGTATTTTACTAGTGACTTTGGTATTTTCTACTCTAAAAAGGTATTTTCCCTTTTCTAAAAGAGAAAAATGTCCTGTGGAACTGTAATTCTTGTTAAGTACAATATCCCGCAGAATTCTGGTATATTTGAGTTACATGAAGGACCTTCTTCATTCCACCAGAGACTCAGAATTTGCTCAAATACTGTCACAGGTAGAATACACCAAATGTTATTCCAAGTTTATGGAACAGAGGGCTTAAGCTTCAGCCTGTTTTATTTGCAGCATTATGAGCTACGTATTATCAAGTACGATGATCTAAGGGCTCCTTCTATATTCAGTTGCTCAACATACCTGTGATGTAACTAGTATGCTTGTTCTGTTTGTCTTGAGCAACTAGTTGCTCATGCAGCTCTCTTCCAATCCCCTTTTCAAACTGATGAGCAAGTTCTTCAGTTTTCCTGCAGCAATCAATAAAAGATTTGAAATTCTGTCATAATTTATATTTTTGACATGAAACTGTGGCTTTGAAGCAACAAATGGTAACGCAGTATGTGTATCTTCTTTGTCCATACCTGAACTGGTCATCGTTTAAAAGAGGTTTCTGTGCATTCAGATATCTCTTAATTGTATCTTCTAGCTTGGGAACCGGCAGTCTGAAAGAAAGGGAACAAAAAGAGACACACACTTCATGTACACACAACAGTACCAATGAAGACTCAGTTTCTTACACTGTAGTCTTCTCTGTCTTCTTTCTTCCTTATCCTCCATACTATCTAAACAGTTTAAAAGTTTCTTAAGGAAGGAGAAGAAAGGGAATATATGGACATGTATCTTCACAGCTTAAGCTTCTTGTGAGAAGGAAAACAATGTAAAAAAAACAACTTGACTGTCCTGTTATAAAGTTATTGCAGTGAAGGGTCTTAGTACCTTGTAAGCAGCACGGGGTCACAAGGTGCAGCAAGGGGAAGCCGCTGTACAGGAGCACGGTGCAGCTCGGTGGCCACCTCCTGTACCGGATTACTGCTCGCTGGTGGGTGCTGAACATTTCCTTACAGATTTCCTACTCAGTACGTTTCTAAGCCTCCTCTAACTATAAAGTAACTCCATTATACATACAAGGGTTACTTTCCAATCTCAACTTTCGATAGTGGCTTTACAGTCATATCTGTGCTTTAAAGAACAAAATCATTCTTCTCCATGGAGTTTCAGGAAGAGAACACAGCACAACAAAGCCAGCCAGAGCAAGCCGCTTCCCTTCCCTTCCTTTCCCTTCCCTCCCGTGCCCTCTCCTCCCAGCAGACACCCCAGGGCTGAGGCCCTGCTGCACCCGACCTCTGCCCGCGTCCCCGCCGAGCCCGGCGGTACCTGGGCAGGCTCTTCTGGTAGTGCATGGTGGGCACGATGCTGCGGTGCAGGTACTCGGCAGCGCCCGCGCTGCTGTAGCCCCGCCGCAGCAGCACCAGCTGCCGCGCCGCCATGACGCCCGCCTCGCCCGCCCCGGCCCCGCTCTGCGGCCCGGCGGCGGCGGAGCCTCCACAGCTCCGGCCTCAACAGCTCCGGCTTCAACGGCTCCGCCCCTGCGGCTCCGCCCCGGCCGCGGAGCTCCCTGCCCGCTCGGGCCGAGCCCGCCCGCCGGCGGGAGGCAAATGGCGGCCGGGTCGCCTGAGGGAGCGAAGGGTTCTTGCCGCGTTTCTCCGCTGGGGAAGCGTGCTGTCACGATAACAAAATTACCTGTTTTAGGAAACGCCTGCACTGAGCTTGCAGTATTAGTTCAGTGCTTTCTTACACATGCATTAGTAAAAATTGATGGGATTCTCCTGACACATATGATCACGTAATACGATCACATATTATTTGATTCCCCTGACAGCATCACTCTTGTCGTACTGGTCCTACAGTATTCAGATCCTGCTTACAGACCATGGTTTGGTCTGCTCTCATGAGTTTTTTACTCACACTTGAGCACGTAGCTACAAGTACTGCACTGCAATCTACAATAAATCAGTAAATAGACACATTTGTTCTACTGTAATGGAATATTTTCCATAAAAACACTGAATAATCTTAGGATAACCCACACACTACAGTAGAGTTTCAGTAAGTGCAGCATGGTGAACAGTAACGGTAGTGTATTTTTATCAGATATTCATTAGCATAAAAATCAGTGTTGGGGCTGGATGCAGACACGGCAAAGGAAAGGAAAGAAATCCCTGTGGCTTAGTCTGGTAATCCTCTGAAAATAAACTGGCCCTACTCTAAACAACATAGTGGTAGGAGAAAAAGTGAAATCATTTTGCTTCCAAGATAATAAATGCCAAATGCCAGAAGGTCTCTTTGCGTGTTTCAGTATACTGCAGTTTTCTGATCAATATGTGGCTCTTAGGCTACACATTCAGTCTTTTCTTGGTCTCGAAAACAAAATATCCAAGCCTGCTTTAGTTAATGAAGTTCAGTTTTACCTGGTTTGCCCTGTTGTGATAGTCCAGTTCAAAATGTTACCTGCTCTGTCCTGCACAGGAAAACGGTGCAGTAACATTACCTGTATGCATTTGTATGCATGAATTACGTTGATCCCCAAATCCCAAACCGGGAAGACCAGGTTAACGTACTTAAACACCGCCTTCCTTCCAAGAGCATCAGTTTGTATTGAACCAGTCTTGTTTTAGAAATACTACTGCATTCTGTTCTAATTTTCCAGAGCCCCCTAATCTTCCTCCAGGCTCTTAATGATGTAGTCGATAATAGGATTATTGGTATTAATTTGGAACAATAATGCCAGCTGTTTGCTTGGTGGCGATTGGCAGAGGGGTGACCTTGCAGGTCAGCTAAGCAGAACTGGAAATGCTTTGATCTGATCTATACAGAGCTAGGTCTGTCCACTCCTACAGGAGGAGTGAGTGAATTCTCTCTCCGTGGGATGCTGATTCTTCTCCAAATTGCACGGAGGACAGCATGGCAGTGGCTTTTGATGCGATCCTCGCTCGGGTCAAGGATGTTTGTAAAAGAAATGGTTTGCTCATTCTCTCAGTGTTGTCAGTCACCGTGGGCTGTCTTCTCGGATTCTTCCTTAGGACGAGACGTCTCTCCCAGCAGGTACGTGTGGCACGGTTGAGTGTATCACTGCAGAGAAAATATTGTACTTAAGTAACAAAAGACATAGCATCTGTGGAACTTCAGGATGGACTTTTTGAGATAAAAAGCATGTATGTGTATTTGTTAAATTTGTTTACTTTGTTTTATTTGTTAATCTACACACTGCTCCTTGGGTCTTTTCACACATTCTCAAACAATGTGTATTGCAAAGGGTTCTGGTCTTTAAAACACCTAGTAAATCTGACATAACTACATTGCAATGTTGTAAGTATAGATAATAAGTTGAATGAATGTTAAAACAGTATGATATATTTGTTGGATTTTATATTACCTTGAAACGTGTATGTCCAAAGAAAACACTGGCAATAATTTTCACCATCAGATGTATGGAGGTACAAGTGTTTATATTATACCAATAGTATTTTATATTAATAAATTTAAGATCTCCCATCATTAACAGTCCACGTTATTTGAGTCACTTGGGGATTTCTCCTCATGGGTACTTAAACTAAGCTTTTTTTGCGGCTACTTGTTTCTTACTGCTGTATTGGTCTATCAGTGTACACAGGGCAACGTGCATTGCTGAATGCATTGTTTGAGCATCCAATATAAATCTCAATTAAAAATTATGGCCCTTAATAAACACAATAGTTAAAACAATTCTATGTTCTGCTACCACTATCTGCAGACTGAAGACTTTGTTTCCAAGCAGTAGCTTCATACACATCTAGCAAAACACAAAATGCAGAATGGAGATATTATTCAAGGCAGTCTATTAACAGTAGTCCCTAGGAGGTGGCCTATTTCGTTTTTGTCATCTTTGGCAAAGGAATGAAAAATCCTGTGTGTTTTGTTGAATTACAACACAATACGTAATTGAATGAATTTTAAAATGATCTCTTAAAGCCTAAAACCTTTGCTACCTTATATACTAGAGCTTGAGATTTTACCAGTGTTACCTGATTGTAACACTTGACGCACAGCTCTAGCAGGTCTCATGAAGGCAGATAGTTTTTATCTCAAAACAATAAGCATCTCTCCATGTATTTCTAGGAAATTAGTTATTTCCAGTTTCCTGGTGAGTTACTGATGAGGATGCTGAAAATGTTGATTCTCCCCCTGGTTGTATCAAGGTAAGTGAAGACAATGATTGTTCCAATAACTTTTAAAGTTTCATAAAAAAGAAATAGGATACCACTGCTTTGGTTTTGACTGAATAAATGTTGAAGTGCTGGAAGCATTACCTACTGCTGTAGATTCATATTGAAAGTGGAGCTATGAACTTCTTTTTTAATCAATAGGAACGTTTCCACAGTACCTCCTACAGGTTTTATTTGCTCAAAGACTATTTGTTTTTTTAATTGATGTTTTCTTCCTTCCGCCTAATGGGAGGACTTTTTCCTTCAAGAGAACTAGAAGTTAAATGAATAAATACGCCACCATATCAAAAAGTCTGCCTTAAATCTAAATAATTGAAATAATACACCATGCAAGTAAGATGAAAAATCACTGAATCATACAATCACAGAATATTCTGAGTTGGAAGGGGCCCACAAGGATCATCGAGTCCAACTTCTGACTCCACACAGGACCACCCAAAAATCAAACCCTATGTCTGAGAGCAGTGTCTAAATGCTTCTTGAACTTTGTCAGGCTCAGTGCTGTGACCACTGTCCTGGGGAGTCAGTCCCAGTGCCCGACCACCCTCTTGGTCAAGAACCTTTTCCTAACACCCGCCTGACCCTCCCCTGTCCCAGCTCCATGCCGTTCCCTCGGGTCCTGTCACTGTCCCCAGAGAGCAGAGCTCAGCGCCTGCCCCTCCGCTCCCCTCGTGAGGGAGCTGCAGGCCGCCATGAGGCCTCCCCTCAGCCTGCTCTGCTCTGGGCTGAACAAACCCAGGGACTTCAGTTGCAACTCATAGACCTTGTTCTCTAGGCCCTTCACCATCTTTCTAACCCTCCTCTGGATGCTCTCTAATAGTTTTATGTCTGTTTTATACTGTGGTGCCTAAATGTGCACCCAGTGCTCAAGGTGAGGCCGCACCAGCACAGACCAGAGAACAGACCCTTCCCTTGACCAGCCGGCAGTGCTGTGCCTGATGCACCCCAGGGTGTGGTTGGTCCTTTTGGCTGCCAGTTAATAAAAGTACAGTTAATTTATAATCCTCTGTAGTTCTTTTGGAGATTTGCTGCAGTATGATAAATATTGAAAAAAACAACCTGTGTGTCCAGTGAATTACTAATGTATGCCTGGTTTCAGCTGGAAGTGAAAGTGATTTCCTAGTACATTAAAGGCAGAACCTTAAATAATGCCCCTTTATCAGTGGCGAATTAATGATCTAGATCTTGATGCTCACGTAGCTGTCTTTGCAGTGGGTTGGCCTAATTTAGGACAACAGTTAGTCTCCTGTAAATTTTTCTGTCTTACAACTGACTACAATAACAACCAAATAACAGTTTTATGGACAAAAGCCTTCTCAGCCCAGTGCTGACAGAAGAGATAAGGAGAGATGGAGAGTAGCAAAGCTAACTTTACCTTAACTGATCTGAGAAAAAAATATTGCAGTATTTGGTGCCTTTACTTGAAGCCTCAGCTTCTTTCTGGAACCCAATAGGTATGCCAAAAACTCATCTTTAATTTTAAGAGAAAGATAATTTTCTAGACTTCAGGTCACGGAGAGTTACTGAAAATAAACACAATTGAGTGCTAATTTTATTTTTAAATCCCACCTTGGCATCTTACTTCCCATGTTTCTGTACAGAATGAAGCAGATTCATAGTGCTTGCAAGTCTGGCACTCCTAATATGACCATAGATTCATACTTGGTTCTTTCCCACACAGCTAGAAAACATCAAGACAAAATAAAAGATTTTTTGGAGAGGTAGAAGGAGAGTTTTCCAAGGAAAACATAATGTCACATGAGCAAGTGATCTACTAAGGACAGAAAAGGGTTGGAGTAAAGTCACGTACCTTCCCTAAAATATATAGTTCTTTAGATACCCTTGTGGTGTGTTTTTTTTTGGGTTTTTTTTTTGAGATTCTAGGAGGCGAAGCAGCACAATGGAAAAAACTGCTCTGACACAGCCTGTGATAGCTGTAAGTTATTTACAGATGTATAAGCAAGGAATCTCTGGGCCGTACTGTTAGAATTGATTAACTCCATTGTCTGAGGAAGGAAGAGAACTTAACGTGTTGTCAAAAGGATCTCGGTGCCGTATTACATCCTTTAACCAGGAGATGGCTCTGTCTAGAAGAGTCAGGAACCACGAGTTGTTACCGGAGTGTTGGCAGTCACTCCAGTGCACTTAGGTCTTACATATACAGGAGGCTATCCAAGGCTTTTTCTAATAGTGTTGCCTACCCAGAAAATCTACACTTCCTTTCAGTGTAGTTAATGATAAACTCCTTTTCTTTTTTTTTTTTTACACCACATGTATCCTTCACTAGCAAGTAGTGCTTTCAGGGCAAACTGATTGTCCGAGACACCCGTGCATCGCTTTGTTTTCTCAGGTTCTGAGAGCTTGAAATACTCAAATCTAATGTCAATGTCTTTGTGCTCTGCACCAAGCAAAAACCTGAGAGAGAAACAAAAGTTCAATTTTCCCATCAACATCTTCTCAAATTTGCTAATGATAATATAAACCCTCTGACCAAATATTCTCAGTGCCAACAGTGACAGACATGAGGGCTGGCTCAAGCGCAGGTCGGTGGCTCTGGTCGTCACTGTACAATAACTCAGGTGCTGTCAGCTCCCGTAAGAGCATTTTTGTCCTTGTGCCCCTGGATCTTTGTCAGACATTGATAGTTTTACACTGATCGAAATCCAGTAGGCTGGAACTTTGATATATAATATGTATAACTGCCTTAACCCAAGTTTTTGGGGAAGGCTATTACTGAAACCTTATCTATTACAACTTTGTATCTTGCTGTGACTGAGGTTTTGAAGAAGATACACATTCTGAAAAATTTATAACTGCTGAAACTTTTATAATGCTTTCTTCTAGCAGGGAGAGAGCTTACAGTGTGGTATGCAACCCAGAAACAAAATTCAAGTCAACTTTTCTGTTCAAAACACACGTGCCAGCGACTCTGCAGGGGCAGTAGACACACTGGGCAATGTAGAGCTCAGTGCAGCCTGAATGCACTGGATTCACCAGGCTTCCTGCAACTTCAGAGATTAATTGCAGAATGCATATGCTGCAGGTCTGGAAGGCACGTTGGAGGAGACACAGGGCTTGTAGCCCATAGTTCTTATTTCAAGATAACAGTAGAAAAGCACAGATCATTTCTTCCTGTATCCAGCCATTAGTTTTACAGACCTTACAGAAACTTAATTTTCTGATTATGAGCCTTCCAACCCTTCTGCATTGTTTGAGAGAAAAATGAATTAAAATGTTATTAGTAAGGGCTCACACGCACACCAAGTTTGACTGTATAAGCCTTGCTTCTTCAGAAAAGCACCTCAGTGCCAGAGTTACAGAGGTTTATGCCAGCTGAACCTATTCAGTTCTCTTTGTTTTGTAAGCCTACCTGTATACATAACAGTAAATTACATCCTTTATTTCAGCACCCTTGTTTATATGATTAAGTTTTCATCTGGCAATATAGGTCCCAGTTTTCTAAGACTAGCAGTAAGCAGTGAGACAAGACTACTTATGGGAAAGAACTGTCCTGGCAGAATTTAATTGTTTGTCTGTGAATATTCATTTTAGAAAAAGCAGTTTATTTTGTTTAAGCTCAGAATAATTATTACATTTTTAATTTATTTAATAATGACATTTTTCTGGATATTTACGAAATAATGTGTAGCAGAGGTTTGACTCTTTTCCAGTTGCAGAATCTGTCAAAGAAAGATCGTTCCCTTTATAGGCACATCTAAATAACTGATTTGATGAGGACTGAAAAAATTTAAAGCCCATTCCTCTAAGTATGTTGTGCCTGATACAAGCAATTATATGCTAATAAAAAATTACATTTATTTGAAGGTTCATTTGGGAATAGTAATAAATATTGATACTTTTGGGGGGTTGTTGGCTGAATTAAATACGGTATGCTAAATATAGAACTGTCTGTCTTTAAGGGGATTCCTGTCTATAATGCCATCAGTTCTGGTAATCCCTTATCCTTCTGCTCAGATTCGTGAGCGGGTCATTCTTACTCATGCTGTTAAAGCCTGGTATTTAGTTAGGAAACTACTCCAGCATAGCACCCTTTTACCCATTTTTTTTTTCCAGTTCTCTGATTTGGGGAAAGCATTGGCCTTTTAACATCCCACTAATGAAAAATATTGCTCTTTCTGTTTTAATGGATTCTGTTCTTGTTGAGTTCTACTGTGCCATACCAAATTTTGTCTATTGGGACTTGTTAGTTATATTTGAAGATCTGACAACTGTAATAACTATGTAAGAGGATGTGGAGATACACTGGGTGCACGCAGATGTGAACTCGCTCAGCCTACGAGCCAAACTGGGCAGGCCTACGCCAGCTGCATGCCGGAAGCCCATAGCCGCATTAGCATGGCTCTGCGCCCAAGCTTGTATGCGAAGGGCTGGTGTGGCTGTATGGCTTCCGGACCAGTCTTGGCAGCTCAAAGTGAAGACAGAGGAGTCCATGTCTGTCTGCAGTTGTCTGCGCAGACATAGCCTAAATAACTTCAGAGCGATAGTATATTCTTTGGGAGTTTGGGGTTTAGTTAAAATATACTGTGAGACAGACCATTAGCTTGTGTAAATTGTTTCAGGCACTGTTTTGCTCACTGTTAGTGTAAACGAGACTGATAATACACCACAGACAGGAGATTATTTGTCTGTTTTACTACTAAAGCTTAACAGTTTGCTAGGGATGAAGAATTTGACCCAAACACTCAGAGGCTGCTACAGAACTTTGCAATCTGAAATGTCTACCATGAATGTATATCTGTGGTAGATATGGGCAATACCATACCTATTCTGAAGGGAGATACAAATCTCTAGAAGGACATGAAATGTCTTCCTTCTTATCATTAAATTTAAACCAAGTTGCCAGCCAAAATTCATTCACTTGATACTGGTTTTGCATGAACGACAGTATGTGCAGTGCTATTTCTTCTAATCCATTCCTGGTACTGAGAGAGGTTTTTTTTATATCATCTTGAAAAAACTCACGTAATTTAACTGAAGATTGAATGGGAAAGGATAGATAACAAAAGCTTCTCATCAGTTTTTGTTTGGCTCTTTTCTGCCACATATGAATTAAACTATCCCCTCTAGTCATTCTTTGCTAAATATCAGTCACTGTTCCTATGCTTATGCAGTTGCCAAAATGGGGCTTAATCAAGTGCAATCAAATTTAATTCTGTATTATCTAGTGAGGTGTTGAGGAGTGGCTGCAAAATGCTGCCCACAGTTCATCGAGGAGCCTCAGGAGTTCACTGAGGAGTGCTCAGAACAGTGTTTTGTCATGTCCCCAAAGCACACATATTTTCTGGTATAATTAAATTGCAATTGGAAACACAGGGCTTTTTCTTCATATTATTCAACTCTGGAATTTTTCCTCTGTGTTACCTTGCCAATAGAAAAATATCAGCACTTAGGAACAGCTCTTCCCAACAGAGGAGGGTAAACATTCTGTTGGGTTAGTATGGGAAAATACGTGGGATGCCTGAATGGTAACATAAAGTGTGTATAGCGTCCCATTTCTGAATTACCTGTTATGTATCACTGTCATGGAAATAAAAACAGAAATACATTTCCCTCCAGTGAGAAGAAGCCCTCTCCTAGGGTATGGCATCTACTGTTTTATTGAGGTTGGTCTAGAGATGGGACTGTTAAGGAGATGACTCAAGAGGATAAATATATATACTTTTAGAGTGCAAAGCAGAACTACACTTGAATGAAAGTGAAAGGGGAGGAATACCTAAGGGTAAGAAGAACTGGGCAGACAGCAATCTCACTCAACACCATTAACTACTTTAAATTATCCATATCTCTATTATATTGCAGAACTGATCTCAGATTACCCCAACAGTTCTCCAAATGATGCTTGAAGATTGCCTGAGCTTTTAGAGGAAAAATCCATTCTACTCTCTTAGGAAACCTTCTTATGAATCTCCTCTCTGTGCCTCAGACATCTTCAGAGCTTTCACTGTTTTATAAAGTGTAACATTGTCAATGTTGTTCGCTGTGTTTAGAAATATAGAATCTAGTGGTCAGATCTAATAGTCTTGTGTTTTTTCTTACCTGTATAACCTAGAGTTACAAACTGTTTTTGGAGAAAAACAACATGCTACAGAGTTACGCATGTCATAATGACAAAATTGGACCAACTCAATACAAATTATTTAGGCATCATCAGTAGGGATCTAACGATGTGCAACAGACATCTATGGTCACAGACTGAATGAGTGTGGAAAGCACTGATGTGATTACAAATGGGATCTGAGTAGTTTGTGACTTTACATATTCTTTCTGTAGTCTTCTAATCACTCTAAAATACTTAGTGTCTTGCAAAAGAAAGAGAAATGGTATGTGAAGTTTAAGGGGCTGGCTGAATCCCTTCTGTTTCCTTAGGATAAAAACATGTGTGAATTATAAACAGTTGAATAAATCTGACTTTTGTTTATACACCAAATTTGTCCTCCAAATCCTTTTGGTCTTTTCTTAATCTAAAAACACTTGAAAGAACTTACAGAACAGAAAATCAAGTATTATTAAGATTCTTGGCTCCTTCTGTGCTTTCCACAGATGTTAAGCTGCACATCCATATTTAATAGAAAATTTGTTTTCATTTGTTTTCATTTGCATCCTGACCTCTGCATTTAGGAAATGCTTTATCAGCACAGCTGAAGTCAACAGGTCAGCCTGAATTCTGCACATGCTATATTACAATGTCTCAGGTCTCTTTTATCAGTCAGTGATCAAAGGTTGCTGTTCAATCCTTCCAGCATTTATAGATGTGTCACAGTAGCCTTGTGTATTGGACTGCTGGAGAGGAAGCAGTGATGGAATAGCCATTGCACATTGATCTTCACTGTGAGCTAAACAAAATCCTGCCTTGTTTACATTAGTCCATAAAAACAGATTCCCTATAGCACACTAAGAAAATACAATGCGTGATGTAAGTTCTTGGCAGGCTTTTTGTTATATATGTTGGTTTATCATTAAAGATTACAAGTGCCACAGAATAAGGAAAAGGAAAGCTCAACATTTTGGGTAAAAAATAAAACTCTTGCTATTTCATAAAGCATTATTCAACAGAGGAAAAAAAAAAAAAACACAGCATCTCAGAAAGTTGCATGTTCTGATGTACTAGAAATGTAGAATTACTTGTTTCGGTTCCTTACAGCCTGGATGAAAAATTAAACACAAGCACTGCAAATAGTGTATTGCAGACAGGTAGATCTTCTAGAATTTTTACTTGCTGTAGCTTGAAGACGAAGGGCCAGATTTTCCATCATGCTCGACACCTTTGAGATTCCACTGTCTTTATCAAAACAGTCGTACCCTGAGGCTCTCTGAAAAGTTAATTCACACTTTATGTGCTGTTTACAGCTGGTAATCTAACTGCACAGAAACTGCTGCAACAATTCTAGTTGTAAAACAGCTACCATTTTTTGTATTCACTTTTATGGTGCATAGACATTTTATTTTCATTGATGCCTAGATATCTAAACTTTAAAAATGCTGTTTCCTATTATTTGATTTTCAAATGAGATGAACCTTAGTAAGCCCCTGGCCCTTCAAGAGCATTCTAGACTACTCATCTTGTTTGAAAATCACACTGCAATACTACAACTTTTAATAATACATGCCATTAGATAGAGATCATTCATCTGAGTACAAGTGATCATGCTAGTTTCTTAGCTGCGCTTAGATCTTCACAAGTCTGCTAGTACACTGGCAGTCCCCAAAACTACTGGAATCTCAGTAAAGTTCACAGAGAGCCTAGGCAATGTTTTATTGCTTGTCTGGGCTCTATGTAAATGTACATGGAAAGACTGGTCATCAGTACCAAATGGGCATCCTTCTACAAGTGCATGACACATACCTAATCCAGCTTAGTTCAGGGTATGAGCATGGTTTATTGTAGGATTTTATGTTCCCCTCTACTTAGACAAATGATGTCATGCCATGAGATGTCCTGGCATCACTTAGAAGTGGGTGGATGGGACTGGAAGTGTAGGGTGGCACCGGTTTCCAACCAAGATGCCACTTGATTGTCTGTGACATGTACACAGGTAGAGAGCAGCAGTGTGCTATCTAGCTGCGTTTGTGCAGGTCTGGGCAGGAGGTATTTCTTCCTGTGCAGTGTAACATGACATCCAGAGATGAAAAAAACATGTATATACTGTAAGTAAAGGTAGACCACACAGGGTGAAGCAGAGACAGAGATGGGCTACGGTGATCCCACTAGTACCACCGTCACTCAGGCGTGTGATGGCAGCAGCAGCAATCTCCGTCACAGTCACAGCAGCGTCTAGCTCTGTAGGTATTCTGTCATGTTAGAAGAAAGCAAAAAAATATCCTGGAAAGAAAAAGTCGTGCCTATCCCTGCTGCTAAAATCATTTTGATTCCATTGGAAACTAAGAGCACAATCAAGCATCAAACTACAGAAAGAATCAGAGAAAGTTTCTCTTTTTTTCTCATTACTGTAAAGTTTCTTATTTTCATTGTTGCAACCTGTTCTTCCATAAATGGTACCTCCATGGAAGTGAAGCAGCCTGAGCACTGATGAGGAAGAGGCTGATGGTCCATCGCAGTACAGAGATAGCTTCAGGCTTATCATTTTCTCTGCAAACTGTTTGTATTTAAATAAGTGCCTTAATTTCTTTGTTTCCTTGTCTGTAACATGGAGATCCTGCCTTCCTATTTGATGGATTGTTATATTTGTGAAGCATTTCAAGATGATTAAATGGCTCGAGTTATGGAAATGGAGATTATTACCACGTTGAAACTTAAAGGCTCTGACCTTGACAAAAAGCTAAGAGACAGCCTGCCTGCGTGATCAGGCAGCATTAGTGAAGCCAGCACTTCACTTTCATGATGCTCAACTGTAATATAATCATCTCTAATGTAGCTGTTAGAGGAGCTTCCCAGCCTCACTGGGAGAACTTGCTCACGAAGGTCTTTTCTACAGCATGCAATTACAAAATGAGAATGCGAGGGAGGGTACGGGATGAATGAAAACAAACATGATTCTAGGACCAACTGTTGGTGGTTAATACTTGACCATTACTTCTTGACAGGATTAATGTCTTTCTAATCACACTAATCCTTTCTGATAACTTTATCCATAATCCATCTATTTCAAAGCAACATCCAGATGGCTTCTGGTGGTGAGGAAGACAAAATAAACAAGCAGAATGGAGCCTTAACAGCAGCTTCTTGTGCTTTCCATTTCTGGGGATCTAGGTTTGCTCTCGATGTAGGTCAAAACTTTGCTTTTTATCAGAAAGCAACAGAAAAAAAAAAAGTAGAGAATGGCAGAGAAGCTAGACAGTTCTATTTTTATTTGTAAATAAAATACTTCATAAATATTCTGATGCTTAACAGTAACAGCCAGAACAAGCCATAAGGGTGCTCATAAGGGTTTAATGACCTGTTTGCACGGGACTAATTAGATTTCCAGGATGTCAAAAGAATTCCCTTCCTCATTACTTGAAAATTGCTGTAATAATTTTTTTTTGGTGGTTGCAGAGGGGGGGTTATGCAGGTTTTTCTCAAAGCAGACGTAAGACATAGTATTTAATAGTTTAATTTGTTTGTATTATTACAATGTTTAATTTTTTATTTAGTCACATATAAAAATAATTCCTGGAGTTGTTGAGGTCTTTCTCTTTCTTTCCATTTTCCCCTTACGAACTTAATCTAGGTTTCTTTAATTCTTCCACTGATCCTGGCTTCCCTCTTCACATTTCTCCCTCAACAAGGACCCAATAAAGAAATAATTTATTGTAACCTTTCATAAATCGCATAGAGACTATCCAAAGTAAACAAATTTTAATCAAGCCATCCTAGACAAAGTAATTTAGCTGTTGTTTTTTTAGTAACTATAAACAATGAAACAATTGAAGTCTTAGTGAAATAATTAAGCATTAAATATCTGCCCCACTAAAATGCTGCAAGTAAATAAACTTTTTTGAATTGTTTTCCATTTCCAGCCATTGACCAAAATGCTATTTTATTTATTGGCTTCCTGACTCTCTTTCACCAATAAAAATGTGACTAGTTCAGAGAAGAGATAAGACAAATTTGGCTGCATGAAAAGAACTGCCAGGAAACAAATCAGAGTAGATTTAGAATTACCCAAGTCTCAGTAAAAAAATCTAGACATCTTTTAATTGTTATGAATAAAAATACAAACCTCAAATAAGATTCTACTCCTTCAAATATTGTGGAGCATGAATTTTGCATTGTGCGGAGATCTTGAGGTCATCAAAACACAACTCTGAAGAGGCTTGAAAGCCACGGAAATATAAGGACCATAGGACAGATATTTACATATGTAGCAGATACAACAGTTTTGGAGGCTATTCTTCCAAATTGTGTTTAGTCTCTGAGAATACACAATTTCATCCAAAAGCTGTTGGACAAACAAGATGGGAGACTAAAACAATGAAGCAGACTATTCTAGACAGCAAAAAGAAAAGCCACAGAAAGATAATTTTCACATGTAATTGGAACAACCTATGCAGGAGACAAAGAAGTCATGGGGCTACTCAGTTTATGATGATGTCTGCACTTATATCCAGCACCAGCTGTTTTCAAAGCAAGGTGCAAGAAACCTCTGTAATTGTAGTAATCAGGGATTTCACTTAAATCCTGCTCTGCAAGATTTAATATCTCATCTAAAACTCATTAATACATATTTTGGAAGCCTTATTCTCAACATTGTATTTTTTCTATACAAACTAAGAAATGGTCCCTAAATAAGAACTTTTGTGTTTTTTTTTTTTTCTTGCCAGACTCATTAAATGAGTGAGAAGTACTGTAATTATTCAGAAAAGCTGCAGATTGTTTTTCATTGTCTTAATCCTGTTTTGTCCATTTGGCAATCGTTAAAACATTTTATGGAAGCTATGCACAAAACATACTTGTGGAAGATACTTAGCTACATAGTAAGACAGATGATTTTAACCTATGAATCAAATATCTTTCCTGTTATTCCAAGCCTAATCAGACGCTAAGGCTTGACAAGAATTAAAGGTATCCCGTTTTTCATTCCACTGTGTTTCACGACAGTCTAGTACTGAATGGCATGGGAATATCCTTGCTCAGTCTTAGAAGAAGCTTGGAAGCTGCTGGGAAGGGTTTTATGTAGCCAAGAACGTCTGATAAAAATTATTTTTAAGGGAAAACCTGAATACAATACAGCGATCTTTAGTTAAACCATTTGGAAGCTATTCCTTCTGAATTCCCTATTCCCTAGGAAATGAGAAGAGTATTTTTTCTCATCATTCTTCAGCTACACTATGTGAATGCTGGAACTCTAGGGATCAGCAGTGAGGAAATCCCGTGATGTAACTGTGCATTACTGACTTCATACAGTAGCTGTGATGCTCAGTATGTCTATTAATCTTGATGTCTTCTGTGCTATTCCTTCTGACATCCAATATATCAAGCCAAATGAGAAGTAGTTAATGAGTGACTACAGTCCCTTACTAGTTACTGGCATTTCTTCCTAAAAATCAGTCTGAGCAATTGTTTAAAATGTTTGACATTACTCTACAGATTCTGGAAAACTTCTTCCTCTTGTCCCTTCTTCAAACTGAGCTTTGTGGGCCATGAAGAACACAGGGCTTTATCTGAACCCAGACCTTTATTCATCCTTCATCACACCAGTTTCTCCTGTTGCGCCTCCATAGTTAATTACTTTTGAGGACTTTCTCATCACAGCATGAACTGAGCATGACTTTATCTGGTGACAGGATAATCTCATTACAGATGATGATCTTGTTAATGAATATCCCCAAGACAGAGCAATCTCATTATTAGCCCCCTCAGGATTTGCCACCTAAGAGCCAATGTATGTATGATAAGATTCTAGCAGCACAACATTCCCCCAGATCCCAACCACCCAACATCTGAGGCTGAGGTTGCACCCCCAAAAGCAGATGGCCCACTGGGCATGCTTAAGTAAGATTTTTGCCCCTAAGTTCTCCTGAACATACTTCCCAGGTGAACAAGAGAGAAGTTTGTTCTGTAGAACAAACACAACACAGTGGCATCAGGGACAAGAGAAACAGTGCGCCATTCCCACAGTGATAATGGCTTCCAGGCAGTACCAGGAAGAAAGCTGTACTGTCTGTCTCCTCGTTAGTGCCTTCTCCAAGTACGCAGCCTGCATGGTGTCCTACCTACAAGCTACAGATCTGCTTGGTCAAGGCTCAGCCCTTCGTACCACTGATGGCCATTTCCCTGTATAATATACCTATGATGAACACAGAAAATGATTACTATGAAAAACATCCACCTAGCTAGAAATCAACCTGATTATACTTTTTTTTTTTTTCCTGGGGTGGTGGTATGGGGACCGAAGGTGGTGTGAAACCTCAGCCTGTGAGAACTGTGTGAGCAGTCCTAGAAACCTAAGTAACAACATAATGATTGTTTTACAGAAAAGTAATGCAGTATTTTGAGATACATGTAACATTTAACTCACTGTTTTAGAATATTGAGTCTCCCATATGGACGCATCCCAGGGAGATGCCAAGGAGCTAAGCATCATTGCTGCTACTGTTTTTTTTAATATGTAGTGCTGTGTTTGTAAACAATACTTTAAAGGCACACAGAAAGGTGGAATTTTTCTCAGAATGATAAAAGAGAGGGAAGAACAACGGTTAGAAGAGAGAGATATGGAGATACTCATTTTCTAAATGATCTGCATTACAATGCAATGAATGTTTCCCGTTGCTCCTGTAGCGTTAACAAAAAACATCCTAGATAAGAGATTGGCAGTGCAGAAAAGCAATGCATTTTCTTAATTAATCTAGAGGATAGCAGGAACCTGAGCACTAAATCCCACCCATTTGATTTCATTAAATCTACTATAAAGGTTAAGCTGCACTTTAGTATTGGCTCTAGACAACCTTACTGACCAGAGTGAGGTCAAGATCTTATTCAAGGAGGTGCAGCTTAGTACATGACTATTTATGTAGAAAGGCCCGATAATCGGTTCTGTTTTGATGATAAAGCCAGACCATCAGGTCCCACCAAATAGCAAATGTGGTATTTTATTTCACCTGCAGTTTTCCTGACATGCATCCTTTGAAGAGATTACAGAGAATCATTCAAAGAAAAATCTCAGTGTAAAACCCCAGGCAACACTAAACTCAAATCTTAGCCTCAGACCACTTGGAAACAGCACCAGGATCTACGTCAGAGCAGCCTGGACCAAACTCAGGGGTCAAGAACTACCCTAATTTGCCTGTAAAAGAGGGCCAGTGTGAGTTAAACACTTGGTAGAGAGTTATATAGCTTAGCAGAGGTAAGCTTTATGAGGCCACTGACCATCCTCTAGCAGTGGAAAGGAGCCAAAGGTGAAATCACCACAGCATTTTCTTTGCTCCCACTGCACAGCCACGCCTGCCCCTGAAGGAGTTTGTATGTCCAACTTGCCCCTTAGTATTTTTCATTTTGAAATCATGGTCCTGCTTCACACAGGAAGGAGTGAGGGGGCTGACCAGATTTCCTTCAGGGAACCCTTCTAACCTGAATTATTCTACAGTTATGTAGAATTATGTGTAGGGTTTCATACCTAAGTTTGCATGACTAATTATTTGCTATCAAACACGTAGGTTAGAATCACAGGATATCCTGAGTTGGATGGGACCCACAAGGATCATGGAATCCAACTCCTGGCTCCACACAGGACCACCCCAAAACCAAACCATCTGTCTGAGAGCATTGTCCAAATGCTTCTTGAGCTCCAGCAGGCTCAGTGCTGTGACCACTGCCATGGGGAGCCTGTCCCAGTGCCCGACCACCCTCTCAGTCAAGAACCTTTCCCTAACACCCAGCCTGACCCTCCCCTGTCCCAGCTCCATGCCGTTCCCTCGGGTCCTGTCACTGTCCCCAGAGAGCAGAGCTCAGCGCCTGCCCCTCCGCTCCCCTCGTGAGGGAGCTGCAGGCCGCCATGAGGCCTCCCCTCGGCCTGCTCTGCTCTGGGCTGAACAAACCAAGGGACCTCAGCTGCTCCTCATATATGTTGCCCTCTAGACACTTCATCATCTTTGTAGCCCTCCTTTGGACACTCTTTAACAGTTTTATGTCATTCTTATCTTATTGCACCCAAAACTGCACACAGTACTCGAGGTGAGGCTGCACCAGCACAGCACAGAGTAGAGCACGTCATGTGAAACTACCCGTTGAGCTTCAAGGAGCAGTCGACAGGATTCAGTCCCCATGTGGGCAGCCCAAGCTTGCAAGTTCCTTCAAGTAACCAGGATCTCACATGGCAAGCAGGGAATATTCTTTTAGACACGAGTGCTACAGCTCTTGCATTACCGCAAGCTTCAAAAAATATGCAGGCAATCACACAAGAAGCAGGTAAACTGGAATAACTAGGAAATCGGGTTTTCTGTTGCATTAACATTATGCAAAAGATACCATATATCTTGTGTTTTCTTTCCACAGCTTAATGTCTGGGCTAGCAGCCCTGGATGCCAAGACTTCCAGCCGATTAGGTATCATAACCATCACTTACTATCTATGGACAACATTTGTGGCTGTGATTGTGGGAATAATTATGGTCTCCATTATCCATCCTGGTGGAGCAGCACAGAAGGAGAGCACTGAAGAGGGTGGAAAGCCCATCATGAGCTCTGCAGATGCACTGCTAGACTTAATCCGGTAACTACATTCATTCTTTCTGTTTTCTGGAGGTAACATTTTGTACATAAACACATCAGGAATTGTGGCCTGAGGATAAGTTCTGAACCTAATGATGAACACTGTGTTTAAATTAAGAAAAAGTAAATTGCAGATTATTTTCAAGTTATCAGATGCTTATGCTGTCACTTCCTAGTAAAATTTAAATAAATGGACACCAAATGTAACAGAAATACTAACAACTCTGGTTTTTACACTCCCACAGAATCAAGTGCAGCCTGTGAAGCTCATCATGAAATCTATTATTAATATGAAGACAGTATTAAGATATAATGTTAATTTAAATAAGGGCAGACAGTTGTAATATGAAAAACCTTAAATATACGGGCTGAAACCCACATTTTTCAGGAAATAATTCTTGAAAATACTGTTATAACTGCTCATAGCAGCTCTCAGATGAAGGATTTAATTAGAAAGACCACTGTTGTGACCTTTTTTTTCCTTATTTTTATCATATTACTTGTTCTGTTTTGTGGCGCTTTTTTTTGTTTGTTTTGCTTTGTTTGGCAGAAGAGAGGGTTCTTCTATTAGGCCAGCATTTGAAGCCTGAATAGGTATTTTGATGGCCTTGCCTGAATATCCCTCTTTGTATCCACATTTCAGGTGCTAGTGGGATGAGTTTCCTGACTGAACCCAGCATGTGCCTCAGATTTATTTTGCTCATGCAAAAAAATCAAGTTTTGCCTTTGAGTGATTCCTCAAGCCGGTGATCTCATAATATATTGGGCAAGGCTTTTAGACCCAGTGTGTGCCTGAACCACGAAGAATTCTCTTTGGAGTTTTACTTATTAAAATACAAAATGTTGGACAATCTTTCTTTCAAAAACCCAAGTTCCTGACCCAGACTGAGCATCAGCACACAAAGTACTTTCATTAGATTTACTGGGACCTCAAATCAGAAGGAAGTGGGATGAAAAGCCTACAAAAATCTTTTCTTTCTCATCCAAGTTGCACTTAGCCAGCCCATCTGAAAGCCGTATGTTTTTCTGTTGTATCAATGTATTACTGAGAAGGTGCCAAATTATATTAGTCATGGAGCAGTAGCTGAGAGCACTCTCTTTTGTAGCCTTCCACAAAACCACCACCTTCATCTGCAAGGGGAATATGCCCATGTAGTTGTATCTCCCTATCTCCCTGGTGAATTTGCTCTGATCTATGTGCAGTGGGATTCATGTGTATGCTTGTGACTAGTTAAATCACAGTATTCTGCTTCTGCTGCATGAAGGACTATAATTCTCATAGGTAGAGGAAGGAACTGGAGTTTTAAATCTGAGAAAGATAGACATAAAAGGGAATTTAACAAAAATGTATATTTTTGATTATTATTTTCATAGTGTCAGTGTTTAGAAGCCTTTTCTTGGGTGTTCAGCTGTTTCCTAAGGCCTCATTCTTAAACATGCTTAGGGAGATAAATGGTGCAATGGTACACCCAAACTGGCCTTAAAGCTAGCTCTAGAAAGGGCCTTTCTAGCCATAGGTTCCCATCCCTTTGTACCAGCCTCATTGCTTTTTGAAAGCAAGAGTAAACCAGTTCATGGAGATGTCAGATGAAAAATAATGTGGGGTTACAAAGTTTAAATTCAGTTCTATAATATTATACTTGCGTCAAACAACTGAATTGCTGTATGACTAGAACCCAAGATCTTAATTATGATTTCACCCCCTCCTCTCTTATCTGGCTGGTTCAGCTCCCTGTACACCACAGATTTAGTGGCGAATGCTTTATTCTATTTGGGAATGCTTTATTTGGTTCAGTCTAATTGCAGGTAAAATACTATGTTCTGATCTAAGCATTTGCATCATCTATAATTTCTCTTCCTACAAACACTCACCTAAGCAAATTATAACAGTTTCCATGCCTATTTCAGGTATGCATGTTTCCACCCAGGCATGTTAGTTTAGTCTTTGGTTTGGGCAAGTGTCAACAATGACAGGCCAATTAGCCACTCTTATTACTGAAGCTTGAACAGATAGACTAAAGCTCATTCTCCTGTTTCTGTGCTAGGAACCAGCTACAGCTGCATTCTCTTTCTACCCTGAGTGCACAGACTGATGGTTTTTATTCCTCCACTACAGAAATAACCACATTCACTAAATAAATAAATAAATAATAATACAACTGTGGGGAGTGGGCTTTCAGCCTAGATAAATACTATGGGTGAAATCCTGGCTCTGCTGAAGTCAGTTGCAAAACTCCTGGATATCTTTGTGGAAGTCTGGATTAAATGTAATGATGTATCTGCTGGTTTGAGCTAGAAAAGCTGATCCTTCAGCTCAATGATAAATCACTTCCATTCACAGCTGGAGACCATCTTTTTAGGCCCAGATTGGCTTATCTTCTCAATTCATTAATTTCCTCCCAATTTATCAATTGCACATGTGCACAGAAGTTCTCGCAGGAAACATCTGTTATTTTTCAAATAAAGAATGCTAAACATATAAGTGGAGAGATGATATACGTGACATAATTGTGGGGTTTATTTTAAAAGCATGAATCTTGGCATGGTGATACACCTATTCCCCCTCGCTTATTTCAGATTTGAAGCCATTTTGAAATGATGAAATGTATTATCATTTCATGTGATGTTGTATAGGACATTGCCAGGTTCGGAATTTTTGGCAGGGAGGAAGGATGTTGCTAGAAATTTAATTTCTGGAATTTTTGGGTGAGGATTCTGCTTCTAGAAGTGGTTTTAATAAATAAAACAAAGAACTGCTGCTGAGCCTCATCATCATTCTAAACATCTACAACATTAATCAATATTCATATTTCTGGAGTACGTGTGGGATATGGAGGAATAGCATAATGTACCATATACACAGTAGTATTTTGCAGGTGGTGCTTCCCCCATATATTTGCCTATTATGTAAAAGAAAACAATAACAAAAACTCGAGTGTATATGACACAATTAGGACACTGTACCACATGATTCTGAAATGACCCTAAACCTCACATCAACCAGGACATATATTACCTGATTATCATACTGAATTTCCTGCCTTGAAACTTGTATCCACAAGTCAGCCATTTTTTGCTACTCTGAACAGAAGTATTTGAAAGGTTTCCTTTCTAAAGGAAACCTCCAGAGATGGAGGACAAGATCTGTGGATGTGAATCTGCCCCTACCAATTTTCTCCCGGATTCAGCCTGGACAGGAAGGCCACTGAATGCAGCATAATACACGTTTTCAACACTCTTACTTTCTAATGAAAATCTTTTGTGCTGTTTTGGCCTTAAGTGTCTGAATTTTGCTTTAATCTGATCCAACTTTAAATAAAATACATCTTTTGCTGTCTGTGGTTGACATCCATTTAACCAGCTAGTTCACTTTCACACTTGTGCAGGAATCTGCCCTTCCATAACTTGCCCCTCCTCTTTTGCATTGTGCAAGGATCTGGGCTGAGCACAAGTAATTTAGAAGGCAATTGTGAGTCTGAAGCTTTACAGAAGATGCTGTTCTAAAGATGCTTCTCTCTTTAGATGCCTCATTATTACTAGATTGAGACAGATCTACAAACCTGTCTTAATTATATTCAAAGTTTCTGGTATGGGCACTGCAAGGCTCATGAAATTGTATTTTCTTCCATATTTAAGACTATAAATCCTCAGGCTAAGGATCATCTTCTTGTACTCTTAAACGCATCAAAGCACCTCATGCCTTTTGAATTTTAATGCATTTATTCTCATGATGTGCAATACCTCTTTGAGGTAGGGATGATCCGTTTTCCTTTCTTACAGCTTGAGAACCGAGACATGAAAAAAAAAAAAAAAAGGTCACTGAGGGTCATTCAGAAAAATCTGTGGTGCCAGAGGAAATATTCACAGCTTGTATGAGACCTGGTAGGGGTCTTGTTCTAGGAATGTGGCTTTTGGGGCACCTCAATGGAAATAATAGCAATGGATCAACACAGATCTTTACCTTATTTTTTCTATGTGAATTATTGAAATTAACTGTACTTTTTCCCAAAAATAAGAGTGAATTTTTAGTGGGTTTTTTTGAGTTAAGAAATGAAGAAAGGCAAGATAACCATTTTAAAAGTAATTCAGATCTCCAGTGTTTTGCCCAAAAGGACAAAAAAGGGCCACACTTGCAGGAATAATGTCCAATTTAAGAAATTCCAACTAAGGATTAATGTCGAATTTGGTTTGTTTAACTCGGAAACATATATTCACCTGACAAGCAGACTAGAAAATGCACATTTGTGAATCAAGATATATTACACAGGACCACGCTGTTTACATTAGCAGTCACTATTTCCACCACACTCCATTGCCATTCTCAAATACCTTTAATTTGTAAGGGTAAATTTTGTTGCAACTTAATTCATGCTACTTGCATTTGTCATCAATGGAAATAAAATTTGGCTGATGAGATAAAAATAAACAATCATACACTGTGAACATTCACATTAGGAAACAAATCCCAGCCAAACTGAAGGTTCACACTCCTGTTTTATATACAGCTGATCATGTGTGCAAATTGGCACCAGAGAATATAGAGTTCACATATATTTTTAGTCTTTCTCAAGTCTAACCAGACAGAATGACATTGTGAGCGAATTCAGCTCAAAAGCTCCAAATAAAACAACTCAGTGAATATTGACAGGATCAAATCATGCCTTATCCAAGCATGACACAAGAGTTTGTACACTCTGGAAGTTTACTGGAAGAATAAATCAGAGCAGTTTTTAACTCTGAATATTCAGGATTGCATCCAATGTAATAGACTTTGAAGCAGGTATCTGGAAACTAAGTTTGGCTGGCCAGCTTTAACCAAAAGAGGGCTTTTTGGTGGTGGTGGTATTTTTTGTTTTCTGTTTTACATATATATATAAATGTATATTATGTATATACATATATACACATACACACCACTAATAGTTATAATAGGATATAAATATTGTAGAGGATTTATATTTTCATGGGAATTCTAAACAGTTTTAAATAATTTCCTTTCCCCCTTTTCAAACTAAAGACTATTTTATCGTAAATACAAATTACATTTCTTCAAAACACGGCAGGAGAAACCCAGTATCTGCTGTAGTTAGGAAAAAGTCCAAGTAGTGCAGAATGAGAAATTATGCTTAAAGAAGTTTACAGCTGAAGACTGAATTGTATATACAGGCAATAAGATATTAAAGAGTGCATTAAAAGACCCAGGGTTTAAACTATGAAAGAACTTTTTTTAATAAACTTGGCCTACATTCTTCTATCTTTTACCAAAAGCCACTGTGTTACTTGGATAGAAATATTTATGTTTCCTATGGCAAACTAGCCTTTTTTATTAGTTTCAAACTGCCAGTTTTCTTCTATCTCACAAAACAAGCCTGGTGCCAGCACTGTTGAACACTGTATGTGACCAGATGTTCTCTTCTGGTTAATTTTTAAGCACTTCAAGCTGCTCAGAATCCCGATCCTCAAGTATTTACAAAGGCCTCTGAAGCCCCTACATGTGTGGTTCCTATTTGGCATAAAAGGAAACCAACATGGAAAAAGAGATAATTCTGTTATGAAGATGATGACTGGGAGATGGAACACAAAGTGGACTTTTTTGCCCTCTGGTCACAGAGTGGGAGATACATGGGGGCCAGGAGTTAAAACTGCATTAGGAAATCTTCAGCCCTAAAGGGGAATAAATTGTTCATTCTCCTGAAAATTGGCCTGGACATGTTCTGATATGGATGAACACTTGTTATTAAATGATTTTGCTTTCCTGGAACAATAGTGCATATGTGTTGGGCCTGTCATGCTACTTTTGATATGATTCAACCTTTTCAAGATTCTTAAAAATGTGATGTACTTGTGTTTCTACCACAAAGAATGAGTTTCTTGGAAAGTTACAGCACTGTTAGAGCTGTGTCATGACGTTGTCTTTGAGAAGAAGCAGAGTAAGGAGGTTCATCCTCCAGATCCCTTCCTGGAACTGAAATGCCATGCAACAGTGTTACCTTCAGGACAGATAACAGGTCTATTTGTCAAAATGACTCTATAATATTAGTCCTGCCTTGATCTGCAAAAAGACAAGCAAGACACAATGGCTTAGTCCTGATTAGTGATTTTTGCATTCTGTTAGTATCTTTTATCACAATAATGAGGATTTAAATGCTTTTGATTTGCAGACGTGTACTTTGGTCCATTTAGCAGGGACTAGTGTGGTTGATATTAATAACAGATTTCCTAGAGAGGTGGTTGATGCCCCATGCCTGTCAGTGTTCAAGAGGCATTTGGACAATGCCCTAAATAATATGCTTTAAGTTTTGGCTAGCCCTGAAGTGGTCAGGCAGTTGGACTCAATGATCTTTGTAGGTCCTCTCCAACCAAAATATTCTATTCTATTCTATTCTATTCTATTCTATTCTATTCTATTCTATTCTATTCTATTCTATTCTATTCTATTCTATTCTATTCTATTCTATTCTATTCTATTCTATTCTATTCTATTCTATTCTATTCTATTCTAATTCTATTCTATTCTATTCTATTCTATTCTATTCTATTCTATTCCATTCTAATTCTAATTCTATTCTATTCTATTGTATTCCATTCCGTTCCATTCCATTCCAATGAGATGAGGCACTGGAGATGATCACTGATGTGCAACATGCACATGGACCCTGAGATAGGTAATTTGTTCAGTCTTGCTGAATTAAATTTAACCCTTGATTTCAGGAGTGCAACTGACATCAGCAGGAAGCTATTTCAGATGTATTCCTATATGGCTGAGGGCATGATTCATGGCTTATGTGGTACAGTAACAGTTGTCAGGAGTCTACACAGTTGATGATGAAGTCATCCACAGGAGAGTAAATGCAAATGAATTTTTGAGGTTAAGGGAATGTCATTGAGAAGTAAGAGGCACCTGACATGAGACTCTAGTAAATAAGAACCATAGTGCTGTTCATTCTTCTGCAGAGCTGTAAGACCTGGAAACTTCATAGTTTTCATGTCAAACTATTCAGACTCCATTTTTACTGTCTCTGTACCCATGCTGTACTGAATACTGTCAAATATGCAGCCTTAAAACAATGTTCTTTCAAGCACAGCTATATTAGTTCTTACGTGAGAAATATAGGACAGAGAGCAGAATGTCCTAAATGGTTTTATGTCCAACGCAAATATAGGCCAGTAAAATATTACGAGGACAAGTACGTTGCAAAAAAAAAAAAAACAAAACAGGTGGCTTTAATTCCACAGCCCGGGAGACTGCAGCCAACGACTGCCTGGTGTGGCAGGGATTAAGTACTGATAACATCAAAGTCTGAGAGCAAAACCAGATTGCTGCTGCAGAGCAGAGTGCCCCAGAGGGAATGGGTGTTCTGAATCAAGGAAACAACATCTGCTATACCTGCGGCTGCTGGCCTAATTTCTTATTAAAAAGGTCTGTAAAAACTGAATGCCTTGAATCAACAGATGGTGTAGTCAGAACTCCAAATGAGTATTTCAGATATTCAGTAGTGTAATTGCAGCAAGAATTTTGCCTAGTATTTGTAATAGGAGTTATGCAGGAGCCATCAAACTATTCCGATAGCTGTACACTTGCGTTCTGTGGACAGTTCCGCTAAAAGTATGAGCAGTAGAACTGTGTAACAGTGATGATGACATTTGTCCCGCTCACTTCTCAGAGCCAGCAGCCTTCTGAAGAGAGACAGAGGGCGCCCACACACAGAGGGGCACAGGGGGCAGTGCCAAGGCATGGCCTGAGCTGCAAAAGGACTTCCTAAAACAATTCAGCTTCCTAAAGCAGCAGAAAACTAAGGGAGCAAAAATGAGTGAATAGTATTAATTGCTAGATTAATTGCTGGGAGACAATGGAGAAGGGAGAAAGACCTCTCGTTTTTGGCAGTGGCAAGGTACTAAATAGTCCTATGTGTATTAAAAGGTGCACCCTTAGAGCATCTCCTTAGACCCGCTGCTGTCTGTACTCGCTACAAGTCTTCACGTTTTTCTTCAAATTCCATGGCTACCAAATTGCAGAGCATGTCTTGCCTTAGTCATACATACACATTTCTAACTCTTGATAGCTCCTTATGTCTGAATCCTCTTACCCCATAAAAGAATGAGGGAAGGGCTCCAAAATTTGCTAGTGGAATGAATCATCCTGTGCATCACAGCAGGATGTAGTCAAAGGAGGTGTTTAGTAGGTCACTTGTCTGCATATGCTGCTATCACAGCAAATGCAGGCCAGGCATGTCATCTGTGGCGCAACAGCTCATGGTCTGTAGAAAGTTCACTGACTTGATATTGAAATTTCATCTATGCTCACTCTTCTAACCTGTATTGAACACTCCTGCTTTGTCTGGCAGAATTCTTGAAGCAGAAGATGCTCTGGGAAATGCATCTTGTGTTCTTCCTCAGGGCAGACAGTATTTTGCTCTTAATTTTTTTATGTAACCAGAAACCATATGTCTGTTTCTGTTTTACAACTGCATCCTTGTCTTAGACCTAAATTTATCTACATTCCACACCAGCCTCACTCACTGTTATGTACCATGTTTAATTCCCTATTATTATGTGAAATTGTTTTTGCCAGGAATGTTGAATTGTGCCGCCAAGGTTAGAGACAATTGCTTGTACTACAGAAGTGAATCCCAGATCACTTTGTTTCACGCAGTGTTATTTTGTGTCCTATATCTTGTGAGCAATTTGAAAGCAATGCTGCAAATTTAGAAATATTGTATCTGCTTAGTTGTTTTAATTGAATAAACATAAGAGCATTTATAGGTGGTAACAGCAATGAGTACCTCTGCTTGAATTATTACTTCTTAAGTACTGACAGTGTCTTTAATTCAATATATGCCAGTGATAAACCAGTACCTGTTCCAAGTAGAGGGACGGCCTCACTTTATGATCCTGATACCAGATCCATGTGGGCAGATCTTCATCCTTGTGCAGAATCGCAGTGAAGCTAGTAGGATCTGCAGAGGCCAATTTGATTGCAGGTTGGATGCCTGGAAGACAGGCAGGCAAATATCAGCATGCAGCAAAATGTTCCCCTAAAGCCAGAATTCGTCAACTGTTTCTGAAGACACCTAACCGAACAAACGCTCCCAGTCATCTCCCAGCTCTTTGTAGCAGTTTGATACTTTCTTCTCATCATTTGTTTTTGGTCCATTAGAGTTCTCTTCCACGAACTGCTCTCTTGAATGTTTTTAATTAACAAAACTAAATTTTGGCTAATACTGGATTTTTTCAATCCAAGTAAACCAGCTTAAAATAAAAAATAAGCCGAAGTTCTGGCAAACACATTCAGGTCAGCCTTCACTAGACAAATTGTGTAACTTTGGTAGGCTAGTCTCAAAGACCGGATCACAGTGCATAATATATTAAAAAATATTGGGAGAATTCCAGCATCCAGTATTAAGTGGGTAGTTGTAATTCCTGCGGGATAAAGAATGATAAAGAAACAAAATGCTTTAATCCTCCACGAATTTGTCTAACATTTAATCTAGCTACTAACCATATGATATTCCCTTTCTCGAGCAGTCTCAATTTGTTCTTAATTCTTCTAATTAAGACAATAAAACTGGGACAGAAAACAGAAATCATCAGCAATTAAAGCCATATTTCTTTGTAAAGCTTTGTCTCACACGTGACATTCACAGTCAGATCTAAGCAGGACTGCTCAGTGTGATTCTTTCTATGCTTTCAGCATAATTCACATTCTCACAGCAGGTTACAACACAATCATCACACTAACACTTCGTACTCCTACAGAACCTTTCTTCTGATCATCTCAAATCATAAAACAAATGTGATTTTATATTACTGAAGCCTTTAACGATGTCGAAGCAGAATCCCCTTACGAGGCATAATAAGGCAGTAATGAACTTTTCTCTTCCATGCTTCCCTCTCCTATAAACATCCTCTCTGTCTCTCCCAGGTCCAGCTCCATCCAGCTGTTCTTCCCTTAGTCCCCAGCCACAGCCAAGCTCCTGGGGCTCAGGCAGGAGGTTGTGTCTGCATCTGACAGGAAAGCGATGCACAGCTGGCTGCTGTCTGCCTTGATTTGGCTACAGATTTGACACTTGAACCAGGGAATGATCAGCTTTTATGGAAGCTTCGCAGAGATAACTCGGTCGATGGCAGCACAGCAGCACAGCACTGCTTACAATGGTGTAGGGAGCGTTGTTCATCGCTAACCGCATTGCTGCACAGTGAGTGGCTTAAACCAAGTCACTGCAATTAAATGACTGTGTACAGAGGGACTGCATTCATTTAACTAAACCTTGCAAAGTAAGCCTTATGACAAGTTGCTTTCATGACTGCTGCCTTCTGATCTCAGGTCTCTATAGAGCACAGGCATCATCATGCCTGGGGCTCTTAAGCAGGACTGGTGAAATGGAAGAAGACATTGGCAGTGTACAACACAGCCAGGGGGTGCTGCGATCCCTCAGTGATGCCAGGTGGCCCATCAGGCTGCAAGGGATAGGTCTTCTCAGCTGTTTCCCCTTCACCGAGGAGAGAAAGGGCCAGGAGAGTTAAAAAAAGAGTAACTGAAGTGCTGCGCATCAACTTCATAGCCTGCCTGTATAGCACTAAAGTTTGCCCTAGAGCAACAGCCTTACCAAAATGACGAATTATTTCTTTATGTGGTTTGTCTGCTCTCACATAGCAGGCCAACAAAACAACTCATTTTCAATCTTCTGCTTCAGTCATCAGACAGTACTGCTCCCCTACAACTCCTTCTGCTTGACCCTGCAAAGGGTAATTAATTATCTGTTTGTAGCAATTGCTCTGTCTGAGGATACTGAAAGATTCTCTCTCTTATACGTCATAATTTGAGATGCAACCATAATGTCACATTGTTATGAGTTAAAAGAGCAATAAAATCATTCTTTCTAAGCCAGTGCTGCATAGGATGCTCTTGCCATGACTCCACTTGGCAGCACACAAATGCTGCTGCTGCAAGAGGACAGCAGATCTGCAAAATGTCTCAGGGCGGCATGCATTTACCCGTGTATGCATGCAGCAGTCCTCCTTGCAATGAGAACAGGCTTTTCACATATGCTTAAATGATGTCCTGTCTTGAGGCTTGAGTTGGAATTTCAATAAAAAGTCCTTTGGTTAGAGAATTCAGGATAATTCAGAAATTATTCTCTTTGCATAAGGTTCTGTATATGAAAGCACAGAATTGGGCCATAGGGTGTCACTGCCTTCTCCCTCTAGCTTCAGAAGCTTTGTGCTGAAAATAAGTCAGTTCTGTTAGGTCCTATTCGAGTGATCAGATAAATCTTGATTCCTAAACACTACCTGGAAATATATGACTTTTTAGCTTTTTTGCCCTACTGCACTATGATTCCTCTTTGAAGCCTGTAGAGGGTGTGCTCTCCATTTCAAATTAGGATCGAATATCTTTCTACAAGGTAATAATCTAGCTCAAACACAAGTTACAAATTAGCTCCAGATACTATTGGGTGAAATGTCATGGTCTGAGATACACTGAAAGTCAGAAAAGGTAATAGCAAGAGTCCCTTTTGGAATTAAAAATCTATTAATCTCACTGCAAATCTCAGTGTATGTTCATTGTTTTCCATTGTAGCTCGGCTGTGAGCAAAGATGAAACTCTTTGCCTCACGTCAATCTCTTATTCTGAAGCCTCAGGACCATGTTAAAAGAGACTGTACAGCTGTAGTCCCAATTCTCTTAATCAGGGATCAGATCCTCTGTTTGAAAAGCAAACTGTTCTTGACCAAACCTCTGCAAAGTCTACATCACTTCTAACTGTGGTGATAAAAGTGTACCAGGACATACTGTAGTATGTAGTTCATGAGTCATCTCAAAGCAGTGATCAGAAGTCCCAAAGCAGATTACAGCACCCAGGGATCACAGGAATACATCCCTAAACTCTGCCTCTGCCTTGAACAGCTCATTATCCAAATAAGCAAGACAAAATACAGAATAAAGAAATATTTGTCTCCACAGTTAGCAGACAGCGAAGGGAATGACAGCAATTACGTTGTCCCAGTTACGAGATGGAGACAGTGGCAGAGCCAGAAAGTGAAACTAGAGCTCCTGGGTCTCACTCCAGGTATTTCAAAGTGAGTTCCCAAACTTTCATTCTGAGGACCCGTCCCTCTGGTGTGCTTTGCTGAGTTAGTTACAACGGTGTGGCATGAGGGGGAGCGTGGCAGCCTTCCCCACCCATTCAGCCCTTGCTCTTTAGGAGGGTAAATAAGTAATGTATTGTGCTAGGCCTGAGACCCAGGGAACAGAAATTGCCTGCAGTCCCATAGAAATGATTTTATTTGTTCATTTCTAGGAACATGTTTCCAGCCAACCTTGTTGAGGCCACATTCAAGCAGGTAAGTGGTTACAGTTCTGTTACCAGTGAAGTGATGAGCCAACATCATAGAAGGATGTAGATGTATCTTTGTAAAGCAGAATCCAGATACAGACACTGTATTATGTCATATACTATTAGTACCTTGAGCATTTAGGAATTCATGAGTATCTTTCCATTATCCTTAGCAGCCTACAACTAGTAGGTCAAAGTTATTTGAATAGTCCAGAAAGGGAAAGAGAACCTCTTTACCTTTTTGCCTCCTCTTTTACCTCTTTGCCTCCCACCTGGAGCGAAGCTGTGGCATGGGTCAGGCAACGGCTGTGTTCTTTTGCCATTTGTTTATCAAAAGAAACCTTTAGGAGTTTACATTTTTGTTAGAGCATAGCACTCCAAGCTTTATTTTGAGATACCATGTAAACAGCAATTTTACAAGCCTCAAACTCTTTTGAGATTCAAAAAATTCAACTTTTCTTACAGATTTTAGCAGCATAGGGATAGGAGCTGTCTTTCTTTTCATGCTTGTCCCTCTAACATGCAACCTTATTTAACAAAGCACTTTGGAGGTCTCATTTAACTATTAGTTCCTGCTGGGATATTATAGTAAAAAAATACTTTGTTTTCTTTCAGTATCGCACCAAGAGCATTCCCATCATTAAATCTAACAAAGCATCATCTGAAAGCACAACTCGTCGCATTATAATATATGGAGTCCAGGATGAGAATGGATCCAACGTCCAGAATTTTGCCTTGGATATCACTCCCCCACCTGAAGTGATTTACAAATCAGAACCAGGCACTAGTGACGGCATGAATGTGCTAGGGATTGTGATATTCTCTGCAACAATGGGTAGGTTTCAGACATGTTTGGCTTGCAATAATCCAAGTATCCATTAAGAGAAAAAGACAGGGGTTGGTTGTTCTGTTTCTGGAATAAGAATAACCTGCTCCCAGACCAGGTCCTTCATTAAAGTTCCCCCCACCAAGCAGTAAATGATTTTTGCCCTGGAATCTGCCCTGTCTGCTGTTCTTATCCATTCTTAATTGCATTTTATCACATTATTAGCGTAGAACATAATCGTCACCTATGTTGAAGCACAATTCAGATTATAAGTCTCAGAGATAAGACGGGTAAGTGAGTTACAGATGAATAGTGTTTTATCAGTTTTAAACCCATGGATTCTCTCTTTGATTGGAACTTCTTAATTTTATTTTTTTTTCATCATGCAATACTTATAGCAATGTACCTTTCAGTAGTTTATCTCAGTGGACTCTAAGAGATTATATCTAGCTAATTTATTCAGTTTCATTTGCTGGAGGAACTCATTGGTCCCATGTTACTATGTGTGTTATATTACACTTGTGGATTTGGAAGAGGGAATTTAACCACTCCCTGAAATGTGGCTTAGTTAATGATGACAAAGGTAAGGTACTGATGATTATTACAAGAAAATGCTGATAAAATTTTCTTTATCTAAATTTCTTCTTGGAAGTTAATTTGGTCAGCAGAGGTAGTTCCATAAAACATCTTTGCCTACATTTATTGTATTACGGTTCATACCAGCAGAAGGGGTCAAAAATCAAGTCTGGAATTAGCAGATTTGTCTCTCTTTTTCAGTTTATCTAGTATGTGGTATTCCATATGCATCACTGCTGGAAATTGGCTGCCCCTCAGTTTGTAATATTTTATAGTTGATTCCCAAAGTACAATGTCACAGCAACCGATATTCCAGCCAAAAACTTTTGGATATGTATGAATTAATTACATGTGCTCATTAGGATCAAGGATGACTTTATACTTCTGAAAACCACTCATTGTCTTCCCAGAACTGAATGTATTACTGTTACCATGCCCCTCACTCCTGCTGGCCCAGGGATCAAGAGATGGAAGCTGAGAGACAGTTTCCTCTGGGCTGACACACAGAAAACGTTCTGCCGGTACTGCCACGTACACGACAGCCCTGGCTGCTGGGCCAGCTGCGACTACAGTAGCTGCACACAGACCTGAGACACTAAGTGCTCAAAACTTGTTGGACACTGGTGGCAATTTCAGATTGTCATTCCAAACAAAGGATGCAGCCAAGCATTTATCACTGCCTTCAGCTTTCTGCAGCTCTCCCCATCCAAAAAGGAAGCAATGGAACAGCAGACGTGGCTTGAATCTCTAGGAAAGAAGGGCATCCTTCTGAGGTTTTTATTTACAGCAAAAAAATGTACACAGGCCTTGGTGCTTGGTAACAGTTCTGCTCACTTCGTTTTATTTGCACAAAGGTCTTTTTACACCATTTTGGCATAGAAAAATGGCACTAGGGTGGGTATGAACTAGCTGATATTTAAGGTCCTTTCCAACACAAACCACTCTAGTATTCTGTGAGTTCTTATAATTTCTTTAAGACCCTTGAACAGCATCAGACTAGGATAAAGGGACTTCAGAACAACAGACTTGAGCCAACTGTCTTTTTCTTTTCCTGAAGCAGGAGCTGAACTTCTTAGTAACCTCAGTCCAGGAGTAAATCCTGTGCATGAATGACCGGACTTCTTTGCCAGGCATGCATTAAAATGGGGCACCTCTGGCAGGCAGAGTGTGAGGCAGAGAGGACCCAGGAAAAGCCCTGATGCTAGGCTGAGCTGTGACTAGCTATACTGCCTTGACTCACACAGCGTGCAGGAATTTCTGTTAGATGTTATGACAAGTGGATAGCAGTTGAAACATCTGATCTTTTTCTTGGAGGAGCACACATTATTTTTTCACTGCAAGGAAAATGTTTACACTGAAATGGAGGCTGGTACACCAGGGATGCACACCAGAGACTCCAGTCCTGCCCACTCCCCTGCCTGACCCCAGCAATAGCCACATGCTCAGATAGGACAGTGTTTTAAAGGACAATTTTCAGCTATTCCTGTAAAATAAAAGTGAAGATGTTTCTTTTTTTTTTTTGGCACTATACAGAATTAGTCATGTAAAACTGCCACTGACCAGGCAACAAGAGCTGAACTATATTTAACACCCTGCTAGCAAAGATAACCACTATGCTTAATAAGAGCGGTGTTTTCCAGTGCAAAAATCACAGCTTAGATTAATATTACCAGGTTTATAAGCCCTCCTCTTGAATTCACTGCCATTGTGAAATCACTGGATAAGAGAGCTGAGAGCCTCCCTCCCTGCCCCTGGCGCGGATTGCCCTGGGAGCGTTACTGCCCGAGCCTGGGCTCGCAAGCACAGACGTGGGCTCCGAGGGGCAGAGCCCGGGCTGCCACGCAGGGCAAGCATACTGTGCATCCAGTGCAAGTGTCAGCGCGGAGCCCGCTCATTGCCCCGATTCCTCATGAAACTCCCTTCAAAGGCATTTGGAGCCTCATTTGGTGCAGCTTGGTTTCAAAGTGCTTCCTCGAGCAATGAACTTGATCACTTAGAATCCTTTCAGGGAGTGACAGCAGAAGATTAACAGAGCAGTAAAATGATGGCTATTTATACACATTATTGGAAGCTAACACTGTCTAGAGAATATAGGGTTGGACGACACATCCCAGAGCTCTATTCTTTTCATTTCTGAGCATTGTCTATTCCTATGGCACGAAGATCTACATTCATCCAGCCACCCCCCATTTAGTTCACTTTGAGTTAGAGCAGGGAGTGAAAGCACTGGCGATTTGCATAAAGCACACGAGAATTTAAACCCAAATGCCTATGCTTGCAGGTATAATGTTGGGAAGAATGGGAAACAGTGGTGTTCCTTTGGTCAGCTTTTGTCAGTGTTTAAATGAATCTGTCATGAAGATAGTAGCAGTTGCTGTTTGGTAAGTAACAGTTTTTGTAAGAAAATATATATTTTTTTAAACAGTAAAGAAAATTTTGAGGGGATACACAGATATAGCATAAACTTATTTCCAGGGAAATAATGAGAGTGAACTATCCTTAGTTTTGTGGGGCCCCACCATCTGAAGGAAGATATATAGATGTACATCCTTTCCCTAGCTTGTTCTGTCATTCTCACAGAGGCACCCTGTGTATCACTCCCAAATAATGAAGCACAGCATAGCTGTGTGTGTGTGCTATACACGCTGGGCGATTATAATGCATCCAGCCCACACAAGGGAGTGTGATGAGCTCCTCGGGCTGGTACTCCCATACCTTACAGCACTGCTCCACTAGAAATCCTAGCCTGGTTTCAGCTTGCTCAAGCTAATGAGCCCTCAGGAGAGGACTGGGCTCCTGCGCTGACCTGAGGGTACCGCAGTCAGTGCAGTTACTGCTAGCTTGGCTGTCTCTGAGTAAACACCACAGTTCAGAAACTAGGTAGTCCTCTGCCCTGAATCAAACTCCCATGCAGTCCAAGAGCATGTCTAATGCATATTGGTAATTCTCCGATGTCTTCCAAAGGCCGCATAAACATTTACTTAACAGCTTCCAACTAAAATCCCTGAACAATCACATCAGCACAAGCACATGAGCAGAGCTTGGGATTCATTCCCCTGCTGCCAAGGAAATGACCTGCTTTAAGCTACTCAGAGCCTGCTTCTGAACCAAAACATTTTAAATTCATTCCTGTTCAGCACCATAACCTCAGCGGTGCTGAGGGGTACCCCACACGAAGGGGTGTTCAGCCTGGCTCTTCAGGGCACACTCCTTGAGTGTGAGACAGGGGCTTGACCCATCTGGTCTGACAAAACAACCGAGCCCAACCATGCCACTTCTGGGAAGGCTGCTTCTGCTGCACTGCTAGTGGGGGTACAGGAGATTTCCATCGCACACTGCTTGGTGGAAGTGAATTATCTTCTAGTACTGACTGTCCTTCTTTTTGCTCAGGTACTTTCCCTTTGGAATTGTGTTCCTAATCGCGGGCAAAATCTTAGAAATGGATGACCCCTCAGCCATTGGGAAGAAGCTGGGTTTCTATGCCATTACCGTGGTGTGCGGCCTGGTTGTGCACGGGCTGTTCATCCTGCCAATGATGTACTTCTTTATCACCAAGAAGAATCCTATCGTCTTCATCAGAGGGATCCTTCAAGCCTTGCTCATTGCTCTGGCCACCTCCTCCAGGTATCACCCAGTTTCTGGATGTGTCTCTCAACATTTGGAAGTTATGAGTGGGAGCTATTGGAAGTAACGTTTGTTACATTGTTTTGCCTCAGTTTAAAAAATATTGGACAAAAATGTTTTTTCTTAGAGGACTAGAAAGGAACTAAGGGTATTTTTCCATAAAAACAACTACTGTGTTTCTACAAAGTTAATATATATTAAGGGACACACAGTTTGTCCAGACTATATTTTTGGCATTAGTTCAGTCATATGGAAACATTTTACACTTTCAACTCATCTTAGTCTTTGATTTTGGGTACATTAAGAAAAGACTGTGGTTGCAAGCTATTGTCCAGCACTGGGAAAATATTCCGCTGTTCTACTCAAGGAACAATGTTTTTCACATCCTTTTTAGGGAGGGTGTGCAATGTGCTTTAACCATAGCTGAACAAAGGTACAGTGACATGGGAAACAGCTTATGGACTGGTTAAGAAACTGACCACCAACATGGATAGACTTGTGCTTAAGAAGTGCTTGAAAGGGCTGGAATTGATTTGTATGGAGTGCAGACAAGAATGACAACTAAAATCACATTTCCACGCTGCTGATATCATATAGACAGTGTCATTGCATCTGTGGCTGGAGGCTTGTTACTCTGAAATACTGAGAGCAGCTGTACCTGGCTATTTTTATGTAGTAATGAAAGCCACAGTACAAGTGGAAAATGCCAGGTAAATAGATCTCTTTAGCACATCTTACATATTATTTCTACTCTCAGTTGTAAAGGAAGAGGGCTGAAGAAAGGAAAAGATACCTTTCTTTTATCTCAGCTTGATTTCCATTTTTGCTTTTGCATTTTTAAAGTTATCTTACAGAGAGGCTGGAAAACAAAATTCCTACCCAGTTTTGAAATGATGACAGCTAGTGACAAACACCTACCTTTGTCTACTCAATTTAGACTTCAAATTAGTCATTATTACAAAATCACTGATAAATTGTGAACATCTATTTGTAAAGAAATATATCCTGAAAATATAAAATGTTTTTATTAAACAAAAAATATTTATTCTTATTAACAATAATCATTGGGGAGTATTTCATCTAACTATACTTAAATGCTGATTTTGTCTTTCATCTTGCAATAATCTCTGTAATACGTTGAACTCTGATAACTGATAGAGCCTTTATGGCAATAGGATTGTATCAGCTTCTTATCCCTTGTGCTTCTAATCTTAGTTTTCCTGGTCACTTCCCAAGCTCCTTGAGGAGGAATTCACGTAACCTCTCATCCTACAGCGGAGTAACCCACTTAGAAATAAAATGCATTTGCAGTTGGTAGGATTAGAGAGGGAAAAGGCAAGTGTGACATATGGATAAAAAGTTCTGGGAAATGTTATTTAAATCAAAAGATTTAAATAACTTCTTTTTAATAGTCAAGTAAGGGCTATTATGTAATCGGAGCATATGGCTTTGCATAGTGCTGATAAATAATTACATGGGTTTTGCACAAACTCAAACTCTTCTGCAAATTATCTAAGTAAACACATACATGGAGAAGTAGTTGTATAAGTTCCCTGAACTCAGACTAGTTGATGTCATTCACTTTCACTATAATTTTCTGCCAAACATTTCTGTTACAAAACATTATCTTGCAATGCGGTAATTACAGTCAATGCTAAAAGAGCAATAATCTCTCTTTCACTGAAGGGACAATGCAAAAGAGAACACTAAAGTTGCACCAGACCTGTGCCAGACTTGGGAGGGAAAAGAACCTAAAACTTTTATCCCTGCTCCACTGACCTGATTAGGCTCATTATTCCCTTATGGTTCTAATGAGGTCCAACAAGGTAATTTGGGGCAGGAAGGACATATGCAGATGGCTCTTTCATGAATATACTTGCAGTGGTTAGAGAAGAAGTAAGCAGAGCAGAAGGAATATATGGGAATTAAAAGAAAGGAGAGGAGGGAGTGATTATTTCAGTATAGTTGGAAGGAACTGGCTTTCCACTATGTTTCGCTTAACAAGGTGTTTTCAAATTTAGTAGTTTCCTCCAAACTGACCTATAAAGAGCAACATACTGTGAGATACAAAGTTAAGAAAAAAAAATATGTGCTGGGTGGTGTTTTAAACTCTAATTAGGCTTAAATAATTAGGACAGGCTTTTTTATTAGAACATAAAAAGCTTGTACCTTGTGATGTCGTCACATCCCCACAATCAAGTAAGATGTTAAGTTTACACTCGAAGATGTTAGTGTTGGAAAAGACTCGTCAGGTTCACATTTGACACACTTGACTATCTGCTCTGCTCCTCTAAGAGTTCTGTTTCTGAAGAACCTGTCTGAATCCTTAAGTGTTTTCTCCATCCATAGTTTGTTACTCTGCAAGCCAAGGTGCGAGTGCCCGCTCACAATGGGGAAGGCGCAGGGAATTCTCCTTTCCTGTACGCCTGCACTAGCTTCAACATCCCAGTGCAGACTGCCAGGAGAGAGCTCCTACCTCGGAGATATTGAGGACATTGAGACAGTGCTCTCTCCTTTTCCACCGTGCAAGGAAGAGTTGTGTATATGTAGGCCCTGAGCAGGTGTAGTCTGGGAACAGCTCTGGCACCAGCTGGCAGCTCGGCCTATCGGTGGACACCAGCAGGACCTGCTACCTGAAGAGATTTAGCACCTTTATCAGCAGAAGCTGATGTACCACCAAAGCTAAAGTGAGCCCTAGGAAACAGCTCTGAAATTCCAGGTTTGGGACTTGGACACCACTGACAAATTTAGCTTTTACCCTTGCTTACCAGTGGGTATATTTTGCAAATCCAACACAGGTCGAACGTGGTGGTTAATATTTTTCTTCTCAAATAGCAGTGTCTTGTCTAGAGATGGCTGAACTTTTCACCTTCGTTACACTGAAAGGAATGGATACTGCGCATAACTGAGCGTTTGCCAAAAGAACATGCACAAATAATTGGGGCTGGACAAGAGAGCTGCTTCTCCCGACAGTCAGCACATCTGCATTTGGTTAAATAACACTTGCCACAAGGGCATTATATAACACTCATAATGTGGGTATTGGATCTTAAGATCATCTAAGAGGAGAACAAAGAGCTGGTTTTAAGCATACTGATGGTTTCTTGCAGATGTTTCTGTGTCAGTTCATGTCTACATTTAAAGATAGAAAGAAAGCCACAGATACAGTGTTCTGATGCTCATTCCAGCTAATCTGCACCTGTGGAAACCTTTATTTTCAAGCAAAAAGTTGCACTGCAAGGGGAAAAAACAGTACCACACACAAACCCCAAGAATGTGACACAAGGGAACCTGAAAGCAACTTAACAGTCATCTCATGGCAATGATTTTATTGAATTTGCACATTATTTAAACCCACTTCCCTTCAGTGAAAGGTTCTGCAATGCATTTTCAGGCTCTGTATCCAGAAATCCCAGTCTCACAGCAATGTTTTGGGCTCACACAGATGTCAATGGAGAGGTAGGGACAGAGAAGAAATCTCACATTCCTTTGGTGCATCTGTTTGGCACACAATGATCTCAGTTCATACTACTAGCACCAAGCATGGCACCACCAGGCCACCAGCCCCTGAGGCCAGAGCGCTGTGCACGGCTCCTGCTCACCGCATCCGAGAGGTGTGTGTAGCATGAGCTGGTATCGCCACTGCGCCCTGCCCTGCGGTGGTCAGGGGTAGCCATGGATTTTGGACTTGCACACCAACCCTGATCCTGTCACCTCTCACTGTACTCAACCAGCAGTATTTGGCCTGCAGACAGATTCCTCTTGTTTTTAGCTTTCCTCATTCCAATGTACAAGGGAATTTTATTTTTCTAGGTCACCTTTCCATACCATTAATGAATTAAAGCGGTGTCTTCTCTATGGCACATCCCATCAAAAAGAAGCAATTTTCATCTTCTCTGAAGACAAACAATAAAACACGAGTTTTTCAAGGGTTTTGCTGCTTATGAAACACTAAGGTCTTGGCTATTGCACAGTGTAAATTAAAGGCAGATTTAGCAAAAGGGAGATGAGATCAGTTTGTTGATTTTTTGGAGCAAATATCAAAATGCATCTGAATGATAAGATAAACAGAGCAAGCTGAACAGCTGTTCTTCCACAGTGACTAGCTGTCTTTGTGGCTCACACTACTAAGAGCTTGGCCTGATCCAGCATTAGCTTATGTTCAGTCTCTCCAGCTGCAGCATTTTATCCCAAACAAAACTGAGATAAGACTCTAAAAATGTATTTTTAATTGTTAGAGTTAGCGCTTGGAGAAGATACCTCTCCTCTTAGTTGAAAGCTTTAGAAAAGTTTTTAGAGGACTTAGCAGATTAAGATCAGTGAAGCAGGTTCCCAGAAGGGAAATCAGGGATGTAAAGTAACGGTCTTACAAGAGAAAACTTCAAAAAGTCTGATTGTTTCAATCCAGGGGAAAAAAACTGATTTCTGATATTGCATGTTGTAATAGCTGGACTTATTTGTGCAAGAGCATATGCATAAAGCACATAGAAACAAATTTTGTGTAAACTGAAAATAATACATCTAGGTCAAAAATTAAGTTTCTCACCTGAGCAATGAGTTTGGGAGTGTCCTTCAGTAGGAGTAGTCAGGACAGATGCTCTGCCAGCTCTAAGATGTGGTGTCATAAACTTGAGTGAGACTGTATGGAATAGTTGTGTTAGGAAGACACTAGGATTTGTAACCTGGAAATGCACTTGCTTTAAATACCTTGCACAAATTTTTCATCATCATTGTACTTACATTCTGTCCATTTTTTTATGATAATAATTAATGAAACACAAAACCAACATCTGGTAATGTGCCCTAGAAATTTTACTTCTAAAAGCACACAAAATTAAAAGAATTACCCGTCTCTCTGTGAGATAATGCACAAGTTTGAAAGTTGAATTTTTGCAAAAACAGTCTCATACATTCAGCTTGTAGCAGTGGAAACAGATACGGAATTTGCTGGTTGTGCCATTGGTATTATGGGATGTTTTTCAGTCTTTTCCACATCCCCACCAAATCAGATGCCAGTCAGTTAAAATCTGCATGTTTCACAGCTCAGATCTCTGCCCTGAGAACTTGAAAGCATTTAGGTTTAAAATTCTGCTATGTCAAAGGGTGGAAAAGGACTTGGAAGATTAATTTTTCTCCTCTTTTTCCCACAAAGAAAATTAGACAGGCTTTTGTTACAGAAAAGGCAAATGGCCAAGGCAAGACTGTTTTTAAAAACAAGTCACCTACAATTGAAGCCACCGCAGGGAAGGGACACGGTGAATCCTAAGTTTACTAATTGCTTCCTGGCAATGCCGGCAGTTATAAGAACATCTACAAGTGTTACTGGGGTGGTCTGCTCCAGTTACAGCTCCACCAGGATTTTCTGTTCTCTATTACCTGGGAGCCCTCGTCTCACCCTTTTATTTTATGAATAGCTTATGGCAAACAAGACAGAGAATTTCAGTCATTCCCAAATGAATGTGTAAAAAATGACAAGCATGTGTAAAAAATTGACAAGAGACAAGTGACATCTAGTGTGTAGCTGGGGGGTTATGCCTTGCTCCGTTTGGTTTTCAAAGTAAATATTCTTTAAATATTAGGACTGCCAGAATGAAAAAGTTGAACATAACCCAGTTGCCAGAGGAAATCAGATTTTTCTTTACTTATTTACACATTTAGTGAATTACTTTTGCCCAGATTTGCGTGGTAGTGACTGTCTAGTAAATCGTTCACCAGCCAGACATTGTAAGGTTATAAAAACCAGAGATACTGTAATGAACACATCCTCTCACAGACTTCTCTTGTTCCTTTCGCACTTCTCTTGCAGGAAGCTACTTTTCCTTTCCAAACACTAACTGTGCCTTGCCTCAAAAAACAGCTTGCACAATACAAAATGACAGCTCCTACTCATGGAAGCTTTTTGCTAGTACATTCCTGAAACTTTGGGGTTATATCAGGGCTTTCAGAACCTCTCAGGACTTTGTAGCTGAAACGTAACAACGGAGAAAGAATTGTCAATCAAATGTGTTTGTTTTTTTCCCATTAAGAACAGATAATGTCCATTGTGAGATATCAGAGGTATGTTGCTGATGTGAGGCACACAACACAGTGACTGAACAATATGGACTGCCTAAACTACTGACAAGACACCTAAATTTCACTGCTGGAGGCATGTAGCTCACAAGACAACAGAAAATTAAAGACCTCAGTATCATGATACCAATATTTGTCCAATAATTAACTTATCTCCTTAAAGAGGTAACTCTGGAATAGTTTCAGAGATTGTTATTTTACATCTATTTCAATAGTCTCGGATACTTAACAATACATTACGTTCAGTACCACAACAAGGAAAATATTTTGCCCCTTCCTTGCAATTTACAAAGCTTTAAAAAATGCCCCTTCATTCACATGATTGCAATCGAACCGCTCATGACATACTAATGAATGTGACACTGAATGGTAAAAGGCAGAATGCTACAAAAATAAAAGGCTAAAGAAATATAAATATGTTTGAGTACGTTGCTACTTAAAAATGCATGCGTCTTACTGAAAACAAGGAAATTTATGACCCGATAACATTTAATAATATTTCTGTTCTCTAGAAATAAAAGTAGTTTCAATGTGTGCTTCTCTCCGCTGTTTTGCAGTTCAGCCACGCTGCCTATCACGTTCAAGTGCTTGCTGGAGAACAACCACGTGGACAGGAGGATTGCCAGGTTTGTGCTGCCCGTGGGAGCCACCATCAACATGGACGGGACCGCGCTCTACGAAGCGGTGGCTGCAATCTTTATCGCACAAGTCAACAACTATGAGCTGGACTTCGGGCAGATCATTACTATCAGGTATAAACCTCAAATTCCACATGCCCAGAGTTGTTTGTCTTGTGTGATATTCTTTTGATTCTCGTATCTTGCAATATTCAGAACAAAACTCATCTTTGCGGTTATCAAAGGACCTATTTCTCATAGGATGGTAGTTTTTAAGTAATGCAAAGATCAAGGACTGTAAAAAGGGAAATTGTATTGGTTCCATTAAATAGAAGCATGTGGACACCATTAAAAAAGGGTTTATGTTTGAAAATAACTAATTTTTATTTTTAGGCACACCCTTGATCATTTACTAGAATTTGAACATTTTATGACTATTGTTGGCATTTAAAACATTATTTTAAATTTCAGAGTTGTTTTCAACTTTAACCCTAGTTTGTATCTTCACATGAGAGGAAATGTTAAAAGCTAAAAGTCCTACATCAGATAGAGGGAACAGTGGGTGTCAGGAAGCTCTGTCAGGCCTTGAAGGGAAGGAAGAAAGATGCTACTGTCAGGGCAGGTTTCCATCAATATGTCCTAGCTCTCAGGTATTTTTTAGATATCTTCTCTGCTTCTTGTTAAAGCAGAAACTGTCATAAATAACCACGCTCTCAGTGGTAGAGTGTGCTATAGCTGCATACTCTGTCCTTGAAAGGTCTGTAATGGATCCAAGAGAGCAGAAGATCCAGCTGAACAATTATTGCCAGAATAACTCCAGTGGCTGCCAAGGAATGCCTCAGGGACTGAGACCTGCAGGTTTCCAGCAGAGAACAAATGATTAGAAAAACATTCTTCATAGTCAGAGCCTTGTGCAACGTACTTGAGATCTGCTTACCTACCCACCCAGTGACCTCAGCACTGCCCCGTTTACTCTGCTGGGCCTTGCCCATCTTCTGCTGGACTTGAAGAGCTTCATGACAAGAGGAGAGTCCTGCAACTAAACCCAGATGACAGCTGGGCTTTGCCAATGGACTTTTGGCAAGATTTAGTAGACTAGAAGCAGAAGAAATAAAGTGTGCCCATATGAGCTCTTGCTTCATTCTCACTCTCTGAAAATTTTGGAAATTTTGTGATTTTGAATTTGGGGATGTTTTTAGAATGTGGTCCCAAAACACAGCTCAGACCATGGGCTGACATTACATGCACCTTGAAGCAGAGAATGGTGATTTGAAAAATTAAGGAGAAGGAGAGTGATGGTAGATGGAAAGAATGTAAGTTCTATCTTTCTCTTAGCAGAACCCTCTTTTATCTGTTTATTTTCACTGCCCATATTAAGTGCTAGTGCATAAGAACCAGAGAGAAGTAAAGACTGTAGAAGGAATATGCAAATTAAAATTAGAAAAATCCAAGAAAGGAAAATAAATAGAAAGACTGGTTTATGAAAGAGGGGAAAATAGGAATTCACAGTGGATCCAGTACCTAAACATCTGGATATCTGAAGGCCAATTCTAACTGTATTCTACGGGCCAAACCTGCCCTAGATCTTGATACCTTAGGAAGTGGAGAGTTGAAATTCAAGTATTCCTGAGTCCCAGAATATTTTTTTGCTGGAGGGGAAAAATGTTAGAAAAAATAATCAGCCTACTCGGTTCATAATTTGTAAAATCCAGGTTGACAGTTTATATCAATGTGATTATGCAAACCTAGATGTAGCAGAAGAAGAAAGTAAAGATCATAATATTCCCATCAAGTGAGACTATTACAGGAAGAAACATCTACATTGAGGTCAAAATGCAGTGGAGCAGCAGATGAGCTTGCCTTTACAATGTTAGTTAAACATTCCTATTTTTGCTCCTAATTAAGTCTTGAGACTTTCTAGCCTGAACTGACCTGGGAGGCAGAAGCAGTTCTAATGAGCTAGCCAGTTTAGAGCACTAACTGGAGAATCTTTTAATATTCATTATACTTAACTCTTATTCAACTACTAAGCTTCTGTCCCTTCCTTCCTATCTATATTCTGCCTACTAAAATGCTCTTAGGATGTATACAAGCTAACTTTTTCAAAAATCAGTCTTAAATCTTTCTCTTCCCCCACCACACCCCCACACAAATGTATTTTTTTATTGCTGGAAAGGGCTCTAGTTATAAATACCTTTGCTGCTCTACTGGTACGCTGTACAGCTGTGAGCAAGATACTGGCTATCTCAGTGTCTCGGTTTCCATATGGGTGAATACTGTTACCCTCATTTTCCATCAAAGAAGGTTGATGAAACTTAACTGCCTGCCAAAAGCCCTGAAATTCTGGATCAATGAATGCTGTGGATTATCAGTGTATATGCTTTATGTCATCCTTTTACGACAGTCAACATTCATTTCTTGTCCTTATGCTGGATGGCCCAGCTCTTGGAATTGGCCAGAGAGGAGGAAGTAAATATATACAGTCACTTTTGCTTCTGGAAAAAGGAATGAAATCCCTCCCCTAAAAATAGCATTATGAAGAAAATGTTAAGCCTGCCAGGTCCACTCTTGCCCTGGTCTCCCATTCATTTCTGCTTGCCTGGCTGAAAAAATGGTGTGAAGGTCAAGTAAAAATACTTTCCAGAAACTGAAGAGGTACAGTCACATTTATGCTCGCTTCGTATTTAGATCCAAGTATGCAAAGCCACGTGCTGTGCAAGAGCTTCACCCCTGGCCCAGCCTCTCGCCCCTTAGCCAAACCTCTTTGGGATGGATTGACACAAAAGGCCCGAGCTGCAGCCAGCGCGGATTTGCCTGGCACAGGCAAACTCAGGATGACTCAGAGAAGTGTGCTGGGAGCTCTGCTGACAGGGGTGAAGCCACGAGCGGGGCGCTGGCAGGCACGGGGCACACAGCGCTGCCGAGGCTGCGCAGTGCCGTGACCCGCGAGGAGCTGGCATAGAGCAGCCCGCAGCCTGGCCCCCCTTCCTCCTCACTTGTGAGTTTACGAGATAAAACAGAACTTCCTCACCACAGCCAAGGCTGCAAAGGTGAGAACTTAGCACTGGGCAGGCCGTTTGGCCTATTCTCATTCTCCAAACTGGCTCCTGTCCACCGAACACTAGCACTGCTGTGCAGTGTAAGAAGGACTCTGGTTGAGGAAATCTGTAGAAACATGGCTTTGTTTCTTGCAGAGCAACCCATCACCAGTAAAACTTATTCCTTTCTCTCTTTGTTAAAGTATCACAGCAACAGCCGCCAGCATAGGAGCTGCTGGCATCCCGCAGGCCGGCCTGGTGACAATGGTCATTGTTCTGACCTCGGTCGGGCTCCCGACGGACGACATCACGTTGATCATTGCCGTTGACTGGGCGCTGTAAGTAAGGTTCAGCTTTCGAGGTGGCCAGGGTGGCAACACCGCTGAAAAGGGGCATGGTCTTCAGGGGTATATTAATATGAACATGCAAAAAAGGCATGGGGAGTAACTATTTTGCTTGAAACAATGCTAATGTGGTCTCAGGTGAAAGACTGCTGCAGTGAATATCAGACTTTAAAAAGACATAGACAGAGGTTTAAGGTCAGGCTAGACAAATGTCCGCCAGGTGCAGCTCTGGCACCTTGCCTTGGACAAGGACTAGAGGCTGGCATTCCTCAGAAATGTGGTTTGCCTGCACTCTGCTTCTCAGCCCCCTGGCACTTCAAGGACATTACCTCCACGCAGCGACACTCACTGCAAAGAGGCCTGAGCCAGTGCTACAGCAAGCAGGTACGCCTGTAGTCCCGAGCACAGGCCTTGCAAGGCACTACGCTGGGACTGACAGCCTCCTTTTAATAGGGATCCTGAGGCAGTTATGCTCTCTCTGGTTTCAGTGCTGCCTTCAGCAGCAAATGTATCCCCTTCATGGAGTCTGTTTTGCAAGCACAGCCCCTCTGAAAAGAAGTTGCTTTGCAGGATCCCCAGTCACTGAGGATTTCACAGCAAAAGCAGAGGCTGAAACTTAACACTTGCAGGCTAACAGAGAGTCCTGTTACCCATGAGAAGAAATAGCTTAAAAATTCATAAGTACTGGTTTATTTGGACTCTTATCTTGTTATGTAAATGTCCATAAACCAACCAAACTATTTTGAATAGTCTAGGAAGATGAATTGTAAAATACTGGTCCCTAGCTCATTAGCATTTCAAATAATTACATAACTAGCATACATATCCACAAAGAAACAGTCCATTTTCTTGTTCTTTTTTAAATTTAATCTATATAAAATGTATCTCCATTGCCAATCTTAATGCAGTAGGGTTTAATTGCATCACGGTTCTGGATAAAAATTAAAAGCCGATTCCATTACGTTGCCAATTTGGTTCAGCTTTAAGTCTCTGAGATTTTCTACAAAGAACTGTGAGAAGGAATTCTTTACTTTCCTGTTCAGTGTAATAGAATATTAGTACTATTAATAGGAGTCATGAGAGTTGTGTTGTATGCATATTCTAAGAAGTATTTTATTTTACAAATACCAGGAATATTCTTATGTGAGTGATAGCTAACATCTGCTGTGAGCACCCAAACTTGGGAATGGCAGTGCAGATTTTAATAAAACAGCCTTTCTAATGTTAGTCACTGAAGCTCCATAGCTATGGAAGCACAACAAAAGTCAAAGTATTTTAAGCTGTATTACAAAAACCTTTTCCCTCTATATTGCTCAGTTTTCACCCAACTCTTGCAACATCAACATTTCATTGTTTTTCCAGTAAGTCTTCCAGCGTATATGGGAATTATGTTTCTTTTTGTTTAACAAAACATTTCAAAACAGCAGACAAAAACTCATTCAGGCTGTAGTTCCAGACGGTATTAAAAAGTGAGCAAGAAACAGACTCAATTTTCTATCTTTTGCAGATGACCTTTCATGTAAAAAGTATATTTCAGTATTTCAGCACTTGGTTTCAAGAGCCTGCAGATGCAAAGTGTCAACATGGTTGACATGATGAATATTTTCAATATTAGTTTTGGAAGTACTGGAGTATGAAGAATGCTTAAAGAAGGCTGATTAGATGAGCTCACAAGACTGAAATACCCATTACAATGCATTGGAGGTCTTACAACTCACTTAGGTAGCCACAACATGTATGTGAACTTCATACCTTTAGCTAGTGCCTGGAGACAAAAGAAGAAAATTAAAATGTTTATCAGCTAATTTATTAAACATGAGGTAAATGTTCTGCATCTTTAATTACAGTAACCTATAAAGCTAAAATACCAGTGCAACACAGTGCAAGAAATGTCACTAGCAGCAGCTTGGCCTCTTAGTGGAGAAATGCCAGCGCTGTGCGGTGCGGTTCTACTCGTACGTTGTGCAGACACCTATGTGCACACAGGAACATGGAGCAGAACATGTCCAACAATGTGCCAGGCAACCCTTTTGCTTAAGAGTTTCAGTATGGTGCAGAAAAATTCTGCCTTCAGAACAGATCCAAATCAGAGCCCAAAACAGAGTGCGAACTCGTGAGCTCTGCTCATCCAGCTTCTCCTCCACCACAGCTATTTGCACAGTCCAAAACTAACAATCCAAAACAGCTTTCCAAGAACCAAAATCGGATGATCAACCAAGGAAAAAAAAAAAAAGCAATGTAACAGGAACACCTGTCCAATTTGTGCCGTTACAAGTATTATTCCCTGCCTAACACATTCTTGTGGGAATTTTCCTCAAGGCAAAACCCAAACACAGAACAACAGGTATCAGATAAATAGATTCAGCACACAAGTCTAGGACTGCGATCAACAAACATATTTAGGTACAGGCTGTGGAGTATTAGTGATGAAGTTACTTGCAATTGCATGTACAGTTTTGGTAATTGCCCAGGCAAATAACATTTCATGCAGGAACTGTTCCTGCTAATTAGGCAAGCAACTGCATAAACATTTGCATGCATTGATTACATGCTGAAAATATATATATATATAAAAAAAAGCAGAACACAGCTTCAGTTTTTTTCTATATTAAGATGCAGGATCAGAAATCTGGGCACTGTTGATATTGGACGGTCACTAACTTTAATAAGCCAAACATCTGGAGATTTCTGAGCCTCCATGTTGTAACCCACATTTATAAATTAAGTTACCAATATGACAGCTTTCAGATGTGTATGTTTTTCTTGGAAATTATGTGATATATTTCAGACTTAAAAGCTCTATCCTCTATTTGAAATCTCATCAGTTTTAACTAATAGATTCCAAGCAGCTTCAAGTGTAGCACTTGTCTATGGCAACCACTTTCTCTTGTGTTTTTACAGTCCATATTTTTATAGATTTATTTTTGAGATGGTGGTGGGTAGAAGACGTAAAATGGGGAAAAACTGATCACATAACTAAATGAAAAATAGTGAAACTGTATCTATATGTGCAATATTGTCAAATATATGAAGTTGGATCGGAAAAAAAGGTAACTGAAAATGAAGGATCTTTAAGAGCCAGAGGTGTCATAGCCACCACAGCTTTTTCAGAAATGAACAGGACTTAAGTATGGTCAGTATCCCACCTAGTTTGTGAGTAGTTATTTAGCAATCTTCTTTTAATTGTGTTGTGCAACTTCTACCAATACACTGATCTTCTTGCTGAGAAGATTTCTTGAAATTGCAGGACTGAGCCCCTGATACCTAACAGAAGGTACTGGTTGTACTGGCTGCCCTTTACGTTTATGGAGCCCAGGCACAAGCCTCCAAATGAGGCCATAACACTGGAGCTTAACATAAAAATACAGACACAGACGCAATCTTTATCCACTGTGTTAAACCTTTCTAGTGCTGAATCAGTGTGCACGCACAGGAAGGCAATAGCTGCCCTGGTTACCTCAGCTACAAATTAATGTGTGGCAGCACAGCGCACTAAGCTCCGAAAAGACTGGAAAACCCAGCCGAGCAGCTACGTAACTAAACTTCTGAACTTGTTAGCTCGTAAAAACAGCCAAACTGGCAGTCAGCTTTTATTACTGCAGTGCTAAAGCTGTAGGCATGCACCCAACTGACCATTACCATGTCGTTTGTCAGGGACAGGTTTAGAACGATGATCAACGTCCTGGGAGATGCCCTGGCTGCTGGGATCATGGCCCACATCTGCCGGAAGGAGTTCATCAAGGATGGCGATGAGGTAACAGCACCACGAGGCAGGGTGTGCCCACACAGATCCCGCAAACTCTCAGCTTCCCACATTTGTTTCATTGAGTTTACAAAAGGTGCTTCAGGCACAATCCCGGGTGTTTCAAGCCACTGCGTTAGCATAATCTGAAGCCACCATTTCAGTAATTTCCATTCTGGACTAACACAAACACATTGCTCCATTCTAGACTTCAACCTCAGGCAACTTCATGCCTCATACATTGAATACAAGCCCCTTCTTACAACTTTGTTCTCTATCTCTTAGTCCACACATCACTTGTGCCTCCCTTCCACTCCTATGCCCTTTTCCCTTTTTCTGTGGCATGCCTCATTCAGTCTTTCCTTACATCTGGAACACCTTCTCTACTATTCCTTCAAATCCTCGGCAGAGGAGATCTGTAATTCCCAAGCCCATCATGCTCGGAGGTGCTCCTCCCCAGCCACTGCAGCTACTGGCAGACCTTCCCCAGCTTCCTCCACAGGGACAGGACAGTTTACTCAGAAGGTCCTTCATAGGGACTGGCATCCACATGGCACATTTCATTTGTGTGTGTCACCTGTAGTATTCTACTCACCAGCAGAACTTAAAAACAACAGTACTAGTAGCAAACTTTTATTTCTGTTATTATTATTCCCATTTTACAGTCAGTCTTTCTGGTAAATCCCATTCTCGTGCCTTCCCTGAACATGCACTTAAAATTCCAGCTCTTTCAAGTTTTATAAAGAAAGACAGGTCTTATCCTCAGAGGTGCTTAGCACCTGCAGTAATTGCTGATGACAGGATGAGGCCTGAATACATTGACTGCACACATAGTGTGTTACAGAAAAATACAACCTAATGGGAAGGTATCAGCAGCCACAAAGCCAGAAGTGCAGTCTGGCTCCCCGCATAATGCAGGCCCGACGGTTCACTGCTGTATTTAGAACTGTCGGAACTCAAGAAGAGATGTTTCAAGAATATAAAATCCCTCCTAAGGGATTATTTAGTCATCTGTGATGAGATTTTTCTTTGCATCATGCTCTGTAATTGCATTAACATATACCATCAGTCTGCCATAAGTTTTGGCTGCATAATTTGTGAGTTAGTAATGTATACACAAAGCCGTATTTTGTCAGCTGCAAGCCCACCTCTTTTTTCTGCCAGTATTTATGTCTTATTTTCCCCGCCAGAACTTCTGGTTTGATTTAAAGGACGCTTCAGTATTCAACTTATGAATCACTCAATAAAATCCTCTTTATTTCTTTAGAAATAGGACAAAAAGACAGGTGTTAGTTCATCAAGTTAGAAGAAAGGCAGGAGGCCACACCGAATGCCTTACTGGTCTGTGTAATTGCACTTAAGCACTGCCCAAAGCTCACCATACTGAGGTCCATATCTTTTGAACCTGAAAGTCTAGACTTTAGGTACACTACTTGTCACTGTATTGATGCAAACAGGTATCACCATGGGTATAAATTAAATTAAAGTTGTGGTAGAATTTACATTTTTCCATACTTAGAGGCTGCCTCGCTGTCCAGATGGTGCAAAGATGCTTTAGTATATATAAGAAACAGGTCTTGGAAGACTACAGGGGCCTAGATAATCCTGGTGAATGCAAAGCAGACTAGAGGATTTCAAAGTAAAAATTCCCTTCCTGTTGTATCCAGCAAAGAGTGGCAGTATTCCAAATCTTACTGCTTTTCACATAGGTGCCATTGATCTGTGAAACTAAGCCTATTAACATCCAGCAGATTGTGGCTTACCAGAGAAATGGCTGTGTGAAGACCATGAATGAATCCCGTGGACCAGAAACAGTGAAAGGGTTTCAGCACCACATACCTGTACAAGTGGAGCAAGAAGAAAGCCCAGTGGAGAATCACACTAAGAAATCCAACAGTAAAGACCACTGCACTATTGAAATAAATGAACTAGAAACAAATGTGTAACTGCTACACTCAGTGGTATCTCACACCCCAGTGACCTGATACCCAATCTCTACCTCACAGCTGGAAGAGGGACTCTGCCTTGAACAGAAAAAAAAAGTGGGATTATCGCCACTCGGCTTGTACTGGAGCTAGGAGACCAGCTGTGAACGTCAGGAAAGGCACACAGCTTGCAAGAGACATGGGCTTCTTTAGGCGGAAGATCTTAATACTGAAATATTAACTAATGGATGACTACTGTTTTATTCTGCACTCATTTGACTCCAACATAGTATCTGACACTCCTTTGGCTTCTTTTTTTAAGAGTTTCTTTTTTATTTGACCCTGTCTGATTTTTTAACCAAAGCCTTTTTTGTGACTCTCAGTAATTATGAGCACTGTATTTATATATATGTATATTTGCTGTGTGAAAATGTTTCACCAAAACTGCTAAAGATACTAGTTTTGTCTAATATTCATGAAATAAAGAATACGTGCTTAGTTTTAGAACAGCAGTAAGAAGATCACACTGATTTCCTGAGCTCAAAATGTGGTGTATGTTACCAAACAACACCTCGAGCAGAGGTGAAGCAAAGCGTGTCATTTTGCAAGAGAGCATGTCAAGGTAATTCTGATGGGCAGCCTTCAGGGACAGGCACTCAGGTGTGATACGTAACGCAAACAATCCTAGGTCACTGCAGAGCACAGTTTGCCTTCCAAGTGCCAGATTTATTAACCTTTTTTTAACCTACGTCTTTGGTAGAGTCAGTACCATGCACACACAGTGGCAGAGGCAGCGTGAGCCCCAATCCATGAGCACTGGTGCTAATGTGTCCTCCCCTGTAGTCTGTCGGCTCTTCTACTGTAAATATGTACACATTTGAAGCTCGAGCTCTTGAACCATGCACTTCATCCTGAGGACAGATGGAACACCAACTGGAACCTGGTGATGTTGAGTAATATTGGGGTTCTGCGGGGAGTCTGCTGTGGAAACTGGATTGCTATTTTTCATAATTCAGTGGTTGAATTACGTTGAAGGTTTTGCCCTTTCCATAATCTACTGAATCTTTCAGTTCCAATAAAACCTGCTGAGTATGTTTCCAATGTTTGTGATAGAAAACATTTTTAATAAACCTGCCATTTCAAAAACAGGCTGTCTGTGCACTTCTACTATTAGTGACTTACTTCTGTGCCAAAAAGGATAGTGGAAGTGAGGAGACCTTTTCAAAAGTTGGGATTTGATCCAGGGATTGCGTACTAGCTCATGCCAATACAGTTGACATATTATATTTAGCTACTTGTGACATATCAGTTTCAGATAACATGTGCCTGGTATTCTAATATGCTGCTCCCGTCCATAGGAAAAAAAAAAAAAAACAGTCAAAATGGACAACTTCTACACTTGCCAGAAGCAGAAGTGATTCATGCACATGATTAACAGTTTTCCTGCAATGTGTATATTCACCTCTTCTTTAAGGGTTCCTGTTCAGACCATTCTTTTATTATGCTGTCATTAGTTGCCTCAGAAGGCTGTAGCATAGGTAGCTTAAATTTCCAATGGCAAAGCCAGAATGAACAAATGCATTTTATTTGCCTGTAATTCCAGAAGTCCAGGTCCAAGTCCAAGTGATTCCGCTTCCATGCAATAGAGGTCTGACCTTATGACTAGCTTTTCTTTTCTCCATTTCGTAACGGTTTATGTCACAAGTCAGCAGTTTCTTATCACATAGGGGAAGATTTGTAGATATCTTAAATGCACTGATACAATTGTTGTTGTGCGGACACTTTGCAAGAGGTCTCATGTCTAATTCCATAAGTCATTTAACGTACTTGCTCTACAGAGTGCCATTAAAATGTACGATTTTGGAGGGCTGAGGCTGCTCCGTGGCTCTCTGAAGGGGCAGAAGCCCTAGGCAATGAGCAGCATCTGATACTTTCATCACAGCAGCACGGGCAGCCCCCAGCTGTCTGTTCCTCCTCAAATAATCAGATGAGTAGTTTTAATTCAAACCAGTTCACATATGTTTTTAGCACAGTCCTGACAAACATTTGTGTCAACACAAGTGAAGGGGTGACACGGGGACAAGAACAAGCATCCAAGGATGAAGCTGTGTGAGCTCACGTGGAGAGGGCAGGATCTCTGCACACTGACTTTGCCAGCACAGAGAACATAATGTAAAGTTTCACCTTCACACAGTCATTTACAGCTATGTGAAGCGACAGTAAAATCCTGCCAGTCATCTAGCACTTTACAATCACTTTGAATAGACACAGATGATGAAGAAAGAGGTTGTGCAGATGCAAGAGTTAAAATAACTAGTTCTAGATCAGGAGGTTTTGGAGGAGTCTGCCCACGCACCATGCCAAGGTGCCTTGGTTTGCCAAGCAGAAAGCACTGCCATCCTTAGCACCTTCACACATTCTTCTCCAGCCACATACAGCTTTTGGCCAACTATAACGTGCAAACCCTTTTGCCTGCTTGCCTGAGCCAGCTATCCCAGTCTGACACTCTTCAGCTTAGCGATGTCTCAAGAGATGTAAGCCAACGCCGGTGCTAAGAAGCTATGCGACTTCTAAAAGGTGAACTTCGGATGGGATAAATCATCAAAGACCAGAAGGAGCTGGTTGTGCTACACAGTTCCTACACAATAATGAAAGCCGCAATTTTGCCCTTTACACTCTATTTAGCAAGTAGGGAATGGGAAGTCTCATGTGTTTGTAGAATTAACAGGCTATTTTAAAATCAACCTGCACTCAAACCCTATTCATAGACTGTCCAGTTTTGCTCTGCAAATTTGAAATGCATTATTTTTTTACATTATATTGTTTTATATACTTTTTAATTTGTGTTTTATACCAATATTTTTCTCCCATTCACCCTAAAAATTACACCATCTTAACTCACCATTATTTTGGTGAGACACTCTCTCCTGTAGTTTGGAGCCATAGCTTGGTTTCTTGCATTTTGCTTTTACATACTCCTTTTGGGGCAGGTTTATTTACGTTGATGCTGTCTAGGGCATTACACCAAAGCAGCAGCAGCAATGTGAACCAGCCAGGAGGAAAGCAGTGGGCCAGTTTCTCACCTGACCTTTATCACTTGTGGCAACAAATGCTGCTAACTAGAGGACTATGGCACTCTAGGGCTTTGTTCTGGTAAACATACGTGGTTCAGTGGAGTGTGCCCTTAACTGGAGCATCTGACTGCTACTATAGCCATTCTGTATTAGGAACATAAGACACCACTGTTAACTGTAGAGAGCCAAACGCTGAGGTTTTACTATAAGCTTTCCTCCATTTTAGCTTTTTTCTGCATCTCATGGTGCTTGTTGTCAAGCAGCTTGACACATGGTGCAGTTAGGCTAGCAGTAGGTTCCATAACATATTTGCACGTATGGATCTGTTCACATTTTCCAGCTATAATCACGCTTCTGTACAACGAAAATAATGAAGCTGTTGACTGTTAAGTTGGAGTGCAAGCTTTGTGTTGGTAAATATGTTTCTCCTACTGTCAGAGCATTTAAGCAAGCATGTGACCCCTGCAGACTCAAAACGTTTATAGAAAAATCAATCACTAATTACAACAGTTTGCATGGAATACATTCAAGTATACGTGGGAAGAACATATTTCTTAACTGGCAACATTCAGTCATATTCTGAAGTTGCCTCCCCCTCCTGAGAGGAAAGGGAACTTAGCCATTTAGAGTATACTCACTACATCCTAGGGCAGTGTGTTGGAAGGAGAGAGAACAATTCAGAAGGATGATGCGTTGTATATAGCTCTAGAAGAAATAATTTGAGAAATTACCCAAATTAACACATACGTATCAGAGACACCAGTTTTATACTAGTTCATTTGCAACGGCATTGCTCCAGAGACACTACCAAGAAGAAAGAAGCTGCTGCAGACTACTGTGGCATAAAACATCACTAAAGACATCGTAAAACAGGTCCTTGAGGATTTTGCTAATGCCAAGGAAGTTCTGAAGTGCTGAATTGCTGTAATGAATCCTTGTGCAAAAATTAGAACGGGGAGAAGGAGCCACAGCCAGGGCACTTCTGCATCCCACCAACTCCCAGGAGCTTCTGGCTGCCAACCCAAACATAGCTGCTTATGAAATTAATGCAGTTACTCATTCTCACCTAGTCTTAATTGCAGCTAAGTTTATTTGTGTCACCTGCATAGGTATCCCAACATACAAATAAGATGAGCTAAATAATAAGCTGAAACATTAAATCATATAAACCCTCCATGTTACACTAGCAATTCTAAAGTGCTTAGAAAACACAGTAGCTCTGTAACATCACCATTTGTTGAACTCTCTTTCAATACAACGAACATTAACATTGATTTTAGTCCCTCTTTAACAACAGCAGAAGTGATTTGTCATATTTTCAGAGCAGACAGAAAGCTAAGTCTTCAAGCCAGATGGATAGCCTTGAAAATGACCTCAGCCTTTCTTGTGCTTTCCATAAAAATGAGGTAACTACTAACAGAAGGTGGCTGCTCCGTGCAAGCAGAATGTGTAACCTATGTGGAGAACTCAGGCTGCCTTTGATCTTGCACATTGCTAAGCACTCCCGTGGCTGTGTCTCCACGGAGAGCCCAGGTGCATTTTGACATCAGGACAGCCACCTTTCAGTACAGCCACAGTGGTGAGGAGGAATTGCTGGTTTTCCCCTCCAGGCACTAAGCTGGCTGAGATCACAGCCTTCCAGCTGAGGACACAAAGCAATGTTTTTTCCAAGGGGATGCTTCTTGTACCTATCTTGCAGTGCAGGAGTGCATCTTTCCATACTAATAATGGCTGGAAAATATCTGACTGCAGCACTCGAAAAAGAGGCCAGAGAACAGGCGAATTTAATGCATCCATTTGCTAAGGGCTGAGTTGCAAATGAAGTGCAGGTATCAGATTTCCCACTTTAGCCTATGATTTCATATACAACTAAAGAAGCAATAAAGAGGCAGCATATGCTCAAAATTACATCCCCTACTAACTACGTTGGAGCACACCAAATGACACTTCTGGAATTTATGAGAGAGTTTGTCCCACATAACCCCAAATGGAAGAGAGAAACAGATCAGGAAGGGTGGTCATTGCTGTAGTTCAGTTCATTATTCACTACCTCAGACTCCTCATGTGATCCATGGTCAAATGACCACAAGAATGCAGGGTTTGCTTCCCATTTATAAACCAAGAAAAAGCAGGTTTTTTAATTCAACAGGGTGTTGCACAGCAAGGATAAATCAGCTGACAACTGAGGCAGTTGCATGACTCTTTAAAGGGGACTCATCTGATTACCCTGGATTAGCCACTTCTCTCTCTCTGGAAACACAGAATCACTACCCAGAACATTCACAGGAATTACCAGGCTCCTGTAGAAAGTGACAAAACCTCCGATTCCATCATTTATAAATCATCAACAGTTGCATCTCCATACCCTAGAAGATGATGCATGGGAATGGATTTGGCACAGCTGACACTTTTAGCAGATTTGTGTCACAGGATATTTCAGATATTTTACAGGCTGTCAAAGTGAAAACAGAGCAGTCTGTTACTGAGACTGGTATTTTAGGGAAGGAATAAAGAAGCCTTCAGGAAGACAAGATGGTGAGTATTGCTAGGTGAAGAGGAAGAGTGTTTAATCATTTCTTCCCCTGCAATAGCATCAGACCTCTTTTCTTTGCTGGCTCCAAGGTAAGAGGGTACCAACAGCTGGAGATACAGAGATGGACAAGCCACCCTTCTTCTCACAAAGCTTCTGCTTGTGAGAACTAAAGACACTAAAGACAAAGCAGACAGATTTACCAGTATCCACAAACAGCTGGGACACACTGATCACCCTGTCACAGCTAATTCTTTGCTACTTCTCACTCACTGAAAACTATTGGAACAGATTATACACAGTTAATGGAACAACTCTTTTTCTTCTCATATGTGTGATAATATGAAAAGTTATTTGCATTCCCACAAAGACTTTTTGTGGTACGGCATTCTGTCCTTCCTTCCAAACTGGCATCAAGCATTCAGTCCAGCACAAGAACAAGCGAGTATTGTTGCTGAAGTTAAAAGTATTTTCAGTTAAAAGTCATTACAAAACCCTGGACTTCCCATGCCACTGGGAATTACAGATGTGCTCAGGACAGGTCTCAATTTTGCTTTTCAGGTTCCACCATAGGAGTTTTTCTTCTTTAAGTTCTGCATCTGTTTCTTTAAAAGCAGTCATCTTTCATCACAAAGAGGTATCTGCATTTCATTTAGAAATTAAACATATGTTGTACGCGTCTGCACACAACACTAGCTGAAAGCCAGAATTTGACACACCACATGAAACTTACTGTACTTAATTATTGTTTTTGAACTTTCCTGCTAAGGATATAATATCTCTAGTTGTTGTACTTTTTTCCCCCAAAGAAGGTTATTTTAATAAGATGGAAAAATAGGGGAAGCAAAACAAGAAGTGTTTTATGTTCACAGATATCTCACATTACATCTGCTACAAATACTGTATGGGCTAGATGGTAAAACCAAAAGAAAAACAAGACTGACCTTAAGACGTTTCATTATGATTTCATTGCTTCTAGTGGTTTTATTGGATTTTACCACTAGGCTATTAAAAACATGTGGAAATCATACAGAACTAAGTTAAACAGTGTATTTTCAACTCTAATCTTCCATCTTCTTTTCCATTTGAATACTTTAAATAGTTCTTTTATCTTTCATTAGTTTTCTGGAAAACAAACTCAATATGCCGAGACTTGGGCAGTCTATATTTTATTGATAGTTTACTCAGTAAATGTATGTTCTTTATTTAGAATAAATCATCCAATCTTCTCTCTCTCTCTCCTAATTGAAGAAAGCATTTCTCTGACATTAAATCCTTCCTAACCAAGTATCTGGGGAGAGGGGAGTCAGAATGGACAGGAGGGTATCAAGTCCAGCACTGTGGTTGAACTTAGCTGTAGCAGAAAATCCAGAAAGGAAGTCTCAAAGCTCTCCTTTGATAGAGAAACTTTCTACTGTGACTGCACATTCTCAAATGTTTTCTCACTGGTTCTGTACACAGGACTAAAGTATGGCTCTGTACGATACTTTTTGTGCAAGTAATCTGCAGCTCTCCAGAGGAAATTTCACAAAATCTATCACAGATTATCTGCATCCCAGATGTGTTCTTCCTCCCTTGCATATAAAGCAGGTGGGAACAACCTGGAGGACTCACTTTGGTTGTTCCTACTTGGTCTGGCATTGGCAAACTCACTTTGCTTGTTCCTATCTGCTTTAGAGAGAGGGTAGGAACAAACGAAGCAAGTCTTCCAATGCCAAATCGTTGCAGCTGTGGATGATGAGGGCACATCAGTGTGTAGCAACTCTGTGGTCTTCAGCATGCCAGTAAAGTGCTTTGGGTGTTATCCTGCTGCTGCATTTGAGTTAAACAGCCCCGACAGAGAGGTCCACCACAAAGAAGGGAAAAGATCTAGAGTTCTACATAAGTAATCAAAGTTCACTTTAATCCTGCAGAAAAGATATACCAAAAGTAAAATTTATTAAAGCTAATTACCTTGATGACTGTCAACAAACATACAATTATATCCTAAGTTAAAAAAAAGCATGAGACTCGCTCATTTCTCGTCTGCAATTAGAGCTGAGAATACTGTAAATCAATCTGAATTTTTATCAGAACCAACTTTCTTAACAATATGATGATCATATGCTAAAAACAGATTCTGGAACTACCATGGGGAAAACTTGAGATAGCCTGTACAACTGTGTATTAAAACAGCCTTAGCCTGATTCAAAACCATTTAAAGAAGGACTTTATTGATGGACTGTTTAATGTCCTTGGATACTACTGAAGAATTTTTATGGAAACACTGTATACTGCATTATTAGAACACATCTATCATCCACTGCCTCCACATACATCTCACAGCTGGCTGACTTTACAATAGCAGTATGAATCAGAGCTACAGGGCACACCAATATTTTCCTCACTAAAGGAAATGGAGTTCTTTAGGGAATTTACTCACTGTTTTTACATTAGCAACATAATAAAGCAATTACAATTATCTCCATAGATAAACCCATTAGAGAAGGAAATGTCGTGAATAAATGAGGCTTAATTCATATTATATAAAATTCTAAATACGTTTATGTTTTTAGGATAACTATTCCCAAACCCAGTGAGAAAGATTTACCAATAACAGAGTAAAATCAATTAATAGGATATTGGACTCAGAAGTTTTCCAAGAGACTGCATCCCATCAAAAATATTATTTGAAAAATAAGTCTTTATTCTTATTACTTTGTTGTAAGCAGAATTAGTGGGCTGGGTCAACACAGTGACAAACAGATCGTGAACTTAACTCTTGTTCACCATCAGGAACCACTGTCAAAAGACAACAATCGTGAAACTTAAGTCAGACACTGCCAGCTGGCTTAAGCCACCAAATGCACATAAAGAAGAGCAGATTATCTCTCTTCACAGAAGTGCAGACAAAGTATGCTCTTCTTTGTCTTTATCTAGCAAGGCTGACACCAGAAGCAATGGAGTGCGAAGGCAGTTTAATGAGCTACCCATAACATTTCTTTCTGCCACCTCCAAAGAAGTACAGTACAACCTAGCTGACAGTGAAATACAACTTCCAGCCTGGCTCCATTCACTGCTATTCAGTCCATGCAGCCAGGGATAGCTGCAGGCAAACACTAAATTCAAGACAGCTCAGCTACAGTTATGGCACAAACGAAGAGTTGAGAAGCATGAGGAAGGGCAGCTGTTTGCAGACCCCTCCTGCCAACCCCCTATGCAAGGACCACTGAGGGGCAGGAGAAAAGGCAGCTGGGTCCCAGGGAGGACACTCACTGTTCTCACCCATTTTGTTAATTTAAGTCCATAGCCTCCCTCCTACACACACATAACTTCTGCTACTCCAGATCCTCATCCTTTTCAGGAAAAATTCCCTCTATCCCTCTTGCAAAGCAGCAGAAGAGCCGGTTTTGTACCACAGGCGCCTCACGAGCAGGGCTGCCAGCCCGACTCTTCAACACCTGCAGGAGTTGGAGGATCCTTTCCCCAACTGCCCTTTTAATGGACAATCCAGCAGTATTTATGGGAGAGAGCTAAGGAAAATAATCTCCAAGTCCCCAAAGCAGCTATTGTTTTCCACAGAAGATCCAGAAGACCTTCACCCCGCCATGGCTGGCTGACCTGGAGGCAGGAGGGTGCTTGGTGACCCTCAGGGGAAACGGCCCTGCAGCAATGCTGTGTCACTGCCAGCGACCATCAGCTTATTATGGGCTGCCACCGCTCCTCTGAGGAGTGCCTCCCTGCCTCCATCCTGCCCCACCACATCCATATTCAAACGGGCAAAAGTTTCATCAAACATTTTCCCAAAATGGCCGCTGGTTCCCCTCACAACTCACCCCTCAGCGTTGCGCCACCTCCTTCACCACAGCGGAGCCACCGGGGGTGGGGCCTCTCCACTCCTCACAGCACACGGGACGGTGCCTGCTGCTGTTGGGGTCCTTTTTGTGTTTGGGGGCAGGAGCCCTTCGCTGCTGTGAATGTTGAGTGGAGGGGAATGAGCTCCCTGCATCCACTCGCAGCCCCGGCACCTCAGTGTGGGCCCTGTGGCCCCTCCCAACACCCAAGAAGGGAAAAAGGGGGAGACAAAACCTCTGGAGATGACACAATTAGCCTTGGCCTTTTTTTCCAAGAACCCCCCCTAGTAACAAGCCCTTAGGGTTACCCAGAGGGGAACAGTGCAGGGTAGGAGTGAGGGGAGGGCTGCAGAGGGGGGAGCAGGCCCTGGGCACCCCAGTCTTCAGAAGGGGATGGCCACAGAGGCGAGGAGGCTGAAGGAACGGGGACAAGGGGGAAAATGGCTGCAGTGCCCTGTGCACTTCGCAGGCACGGCTGGGCTATGTGCCCACCATCTGAAATAAAAGCTCATTATCCAGGGGCTATTTTTGGCACACATTGAGTTCTTTATAGCTTATGTGCTGCATTTGCACTCTTCTTGCTGGGAAAATTCATATCCAGTCTCAGAAAAATAGCATTTTCCCCATTTTATGCAGTACCCTCTGTAATGAGGAAACATGGCCTTTAAAAGAAAAACAGCAAATAAACCCAGATCTCAGTTTACATACAGACCACACATGAATACCAAGCATGTCCAAATGCATACTTAGGAATAAAGTTGCCAACTGAATGTTTTATACTTCAACATTTCACTTTCTATAACATCTATGTCAGCATTAAATACTTGCTATTCCTCTCTTTCCTAAATCTAAGCAATTCACAGGAAGAAAGTCACATGAAAACAGTGCTTATGTTGTCCTTTTCTGGCCCAAATTTGCAGCCTAGGGAGATGCCAACTTCCCAGCTCTCCTCATTTTCAGTGAAGGCCATAAAAAAGTAAGACTCTGTTTCTGCATCCTGGTCTGCCATAGGTCTGGCTTGGACTTTGGGATTACAGGTTGAATCCACAGACAAGAAAAATATGTGGGCATAGTCCTGTGGACTTGACTCTTCCTCATCACCTCTCCTGGAGCCTCTTATCCCTGTGAAAGAATGAAACAAATACCAGCTTGGTTTGGCTTTACCAGGCTAGGGGTGGGCGGGCTTTTTTGTTGGTGTTGCTGGGAAAAATTGTCCCCTCCAAAGGACAGTTCAGTGTGCAGGTATTAAAAAACAAACAAACAAACAAAAACGAAACAAAACAAGAAACTTGGAAAAGGGTTTCTTAACTGCACTAGTCTACAGTATAAGCCCCTTTGACTGTCAGGGGGTCTCTTTTGGCAGAAGTTGACTCTCGCTTAAAAACAGTATTAAACTTTCATCATCTTAAAATTTTGGACCTGATTCTAACAAAGTGCATAAAGGTGCTTAAAGGTGCTTTCACCACTTCATGCACCCCACCAGACTCTCAAGGAATTCGAAGGAGCTTGGGGGCACCGTACTTCTCACAGAATCACAGTGTAAGGCATTGAAGTTTAAAGATAAACAAACACTTCTACACAAAACTGTACAAATGTGCAAATTCTCAGCTTGTTCAGGAGTAAAATAAATAGGTCTATTTCACCAAAGACTAGCAAAACTGGTCACCGGGGTTTGTTACTAGAGATACCTCACTAATTTAAGATATATTCTGCAAATATTTCACATAGAAATCTGTCCCAAAAGTTAGTTGGAAGGTTATTTTATTGCTCAGCTGTATAGCTGATATTCAAAAATGGTTTTGGTTTGGTTTTTTTGGTAATTGTTTAGGGCCAAGTTGTTTTTTTCAGGAAGCAATCTTTCCTTCTATGATTCCTGACCAACTTGGATCATCTAAATTAGAAAGTTTCAGCTCAAAATTACTGTTGTGCTACGAGAACCCAAAGGGAGTGTGGAACTAGATCTTCTCCAGCAGGAAAAACAGCTGGTAAAGAATCAGGCCAACTATGTTTCCAAGTAAATCCTGGAATACAGTATGCAAAACAACACGTGTTAAATCAGAAATCCTCAAAAGAAAAGACCATTTCCTCAAACAGATTAGCTACCTCAGATGAAGGACATTATAATCAAATAGGAACCTTGCCATCCAGGTACCACTGCAAATCTTCTTTTCCTTGGTTTCTTCATTTTCTGTAATTTGAACAGGAGCTGAGAGTACTCAACATCATAGAACGAGTGAGGCTTTAAGAGAGTATGACAGCAGGTACTGTCTCAAGACTTGAACTAAACAAAGAAATTTCTGTTGATGCTTAACAGTTTCTTCTTAAGACACCCCCACACTCACTTATCTCTTTTGCTTCATTAGTCTCACTTCTGGCTCTTAATGTAAATGATATACTATATATGAAAAATTCTACCACATATATCATACTGCATACCACTACTCAGTCTTCTGGACATATCTTCCAAGACATTCATACAACTGCCACGTGGACAAATAACAGCAAGACACAAACTATACCAAACCTCTGGAAGGTAGACATAGCTTTTTTTATATATATTCACAAGAGCAATTGTTTTATTTTAAAACCTTTCTAAAACAGGCATATACTGCAGGCTTTGGCAGTAGAGATAAAATATTTTGGGATCCAGCCTTAATTTGTTTTTCTCATCCAAATATACACATTGTTCTAACAGAGGAATAGTTTAATCCAGACATATTACTGCTGCTTGATGACCCAAATGCCTCATATACTGCTCCTCACATGAAACTACTGCAAATATTCATCTTGCCTGATCAACAACAGCTTCTTTGGGGTGGCAGAAAAGAAAAGAAGCATATACATGGTTCACTTAAAATGCAGTGACAAAAACAGCATTTGAAGGCATGTGTTCAAAACAGTCCCATATTGTTATTACAGATGGAAACAGTGAAGGAAGAAAAACAGAAGAAACAAAAGCCAGCTTTTGTGAGTTCCAGAGCAATCCCTTATGATCCTGGGTCTTGTATAAGATGATTTGGAAGCTTTGGAAAGGCATTCAGGGTCTCTCCCTGAATAAGGCACTGTAACACACTGTCTTCCATAAGCCTGGTCCAGTGCCATAACAGTTTCTGCGTAATTCATTGCACGTTTTGCTAAGTGTTCTCTATATATCTATATAGATATATACACATAGACATATATGTAATTTTCCATATGCTTTCCTGCAAAACATCAGAAAAACAAAATAAGTTACATAACAGAATACAGAATAGGCTAAATTTAGTGCCTGCTGACAAGTTGCACATGCCCCAAACCAAACCAGCAATGTGCTGATAAAGAAGTTATATATACTCTAAGTTTTTAAACATAATTATTTCTTTTCCCACAAAGATTTGACACAGCCTAGCCTAGAGGTCTAATGTTTAACTTTCCAAGTAACTTCTGTCCTTTCCAACCTCCTTCATCTTTTCAGTGAATTAGCACTATTCCTAGCAATTCCTTGTGCTATTTCCCATGACAAAATGTGATCTGGGGCAAAACGAAACATTTCTTTCAAAGTCTTGGAGTTTAGCTCTCCAAAAGTAGAGGGCAGTATGTTGAACCTCATCATCCCTTTTGAATATAAAAGGCTTAAGATATGCATAAAGCAGATCCATATTCTTATGGAAAAAATACATACTTTTAAAATATAATTTTCCCTTCATCTTTTCCTCTGCATTTTAAAAGAAAAGAGGTTCAAGTGGCTGGTCAGATTGGTTATGGAATGCTGAGATTTTAGTATCACCGGTCTGGAGTCCAAGTCAGCAGCAATCATGACTTGTAACTGGCAAGAGGCTTTTCAGTGAGTCTTGGTGAAATGAGCAATGAACCCTTGTCAAGACTTACCGGTAGCAAAAGCATAGGTTGTTCTAAGATCTTAGGCATGGCTAACCTGGACCAAGAATTAATCCAGTCCTTCATAACATTTCCAAAAGTGACCTGAAGTGGATATTCTTTCCATAAGAAATATTCCAAGTACAGTATTATCTTCCAACCCACTTCCGTGGTCAGTGATTTAGAGATTGCCTGAGACAGAGGTTGCACCTTAATGCCATGTTTACAAGGTACTGCTGGGACTACCTCCCTTTAATTTATCTAATTTTTTTAAATCCACTTTCAGCTCACATGGTCTTGTGCATCAGTAAACTTTGGACTTTGTTCTTCGTTTTCCCTTTGAACTAGTTACTTAAAAATATCATGAAATACCTTTCTAAAAAAAAAAAAAAACCAAACAACAGAACTGGTGGATAATGACCTCCATATTTATCTACTGTCTCTGCTATGGCTTTAAGCCAGAGGCACTATGAAAAGTCCACTGCCTCTGATAAAGTAAAGGCATATACTGACTGTTTCAATTTAAAAAAAAAAAAAAAAAGTATTTTCAATCTTTTTTTAATTCTGCAATTCCTGGTCATGTTTTAGCAAAAGTCTTTGAATCTAGGGCTCAGACATCTACTTGTTATGTTTCAATCATACTTGTAATTGGAATTATTTACAGAGAGGAAATATTTACTGAGAGTGTAAAAACTGCACTCTGATTTAACTAAACTTCAGTTGTTACCTCCAACATGATGTTCTTGTGTGAGTTCACATTTTATCTCAGTTTTCTTCCTCTTCCTCATCTTCCATTTCCTCTTCTGAGTCATCCTTATTCTTTGAAGTGTTGCTGAATTCAGGGTTGCCTTCAATATCCAGTACTTGTAAGTACTTTAGGCTTTGGAAGAGACTCTCCTTCAGTGCTCCAACTGCAATCTTATTAAACCTTTAAACAAACAAACAAAAAGACCTTCCTGTTAAAATAAGCCCATTTTTATATCCAACACAGAAATGAAAGGAGACTACAAGAAAATCTTTCTGCAGAGTTACTCTGACTTTACTCTGACCCACAACAGCACTTCAGAGATGCCAGTCCTTGTAAAGAAAGCAGAACCGCTAAAAACGCTGGCATTGATTTCTCCTCATGTAGAACTGAATTTTGAAATGGGAATATGGAAAGATGATTATCTTTCAAGTATCTGAACAGTGTAGAAAGGTCCTGGCTGACAATAAAAAGTTGAAGCTCAAAATCAATGTTCCCCCCTCCAGACCCGTCACTTTTTGTTTCCCCCCCGACTCTGGCCACATTAGGTTGCAGAGTACTGACTCCTCTGGCCATAAAAAGACAGGGAAAGCAGGTACAGATTAGCAAGCAGGCAAACAAAGTGACTGAACAAAGCTTGCTGACAGCACTGTGTATCTTTGCAAAGGACCCTGCAGGAAAATACTGGGAAACGTTAAGTATCTCCCACTGATTTATAGTTCCCTGGTCACACTCTCAAAAAAACTCCTACTTTTCTCTACCCAGTCCCTGTTCCCTCCTCTGTAAAGGTATTCTGCAAGGAAAAAAAATTCATAATATTGAAATTCCTCCCCCACAAATTCTTTCTCTTGGCATTCTGCTTTCTCCTTCCCAGAGAGGAAAGGCATCTGCTCCATTGCCAACATTTCAAAGCGCAACTTGCTTTTCCATGAGATTCCATGTCATCCCTTGACAGTTTAATTCTTCTCCCACAATACATGAAATACTGGCACAAAGTATCCCTTTAAAAACATGGCAACATACAATAATTTTTCATGTTATTTTGGTTTCCAAGAACGTAAATAAACTAATATGAAGTTTCAGAACCCCTCACATTTCCTGCTTCGTTCCTTACTCTTGAATATGCTTAAAATTGTATTCTGTCTAATATTCCAGATGTATATTATTGTTTCACACTATTACATGGATTAATTGCCTCCCATTAAGAAATACAGCTTAATGTGGGTGGAGTTGCCTCCTAAATATGTCAGCAAAACTGTTTTGCAAATTTCTTTTCTCTCTTTATATAGAAATATAGAATGTGGTATATGGTTTCTGGTTTGCATCCAAGCATTCACAAAAATCTCATAAATATGAGCAGCTGAATAGACAGACTGCTCTAATTTACACCAGACTTTTTAATTTTATTTGCTTGGTATGGAATCATTCATCCAAAAAGGTATGATTCAGAACTGTAGGGCAGTATTGTTGCATACAGACAAAACAAGGCCATATTTAATGTTGGCCAGCAGGCATTCTAGGCTTTTTGAACATGGGATCAGCTTAATCACGTATTCTGTAGGGTTTTGTATTTTACTTCTAAGCAATATTTTCAATAATGTTTTGTTACACTAAAATTGAATATATTACTATGCCAGATTCAGGCTTCACTTCTTGTGGTATAAATCCTTAGTAACTGCTTAAATCAGCTACTTCACTGTGACTTTACGTTATGTGTAACAAAGGTCAGTATCTGCCACCCGTAAAACGCAGTTTAATAAACAAGGTCCTCATCCAAATGACAGAGTAAGAAAAAAGAAAAAAAAAAAAACAGAAAAGCTTTCTAAACTTAGTTACATAACTGCCACATTTGTGACAGTTGATTATGTTGTCATCTGTTTCTAACAGAACTATCAAAGAAATGTGCACGTCAAGATCAGTCATAGAAGCCCCATGACAGGTTGGGTTTTTTTTGTACAGTACCAAAATCCAGGGCTAACAGACAAAGGCAATGCTGAAGTCCTATAACTGGACTGTAAACTTGTAGTTCACAGCTAAATATTGGAATACGACGTAGTGTTGTTAAACATTAATTTCCCAGAATTTCTAAGGTGCCTAATCCATTCTAATAAGGCACGGACAATGTCTCTAAAGAGAAAAAGCATATTACGTGTATCCGTGTGTTTTCTGAACAGATGGACATAGCTTCATCACATTTCTACAAAACAAAGATGCTTATTTAGAAAGTTAAGATTTTAAATACTTTCTAAAAACTAAACAATTGTAAAGTGGATAAAGAAGAAAAACCGTGCATGTTGAAGTAGAAACTTGACCCTACCTGAGGTAAATTCCCTTTATTTTGGGTGTGGATTCAAAAGCATTCTCCGAAATGGTTGTGATCTTGTTGTTCTGAAGATACAAATATTCTAGAGATTCTGGCAGGCCTGGTGGGATAGAAAGCAGCTGGTTGCCAGCCATGTCTAGTGACTGCAAGGAAGAGACAACAAGGGGTTAAATAAATAATTGAATGTAAATATTAGCAGCACTTCACTGTTAAGTGAGCTTAACAACAAATGAGCTTTTAAAGGTTAGCTGTATAAACACGTACCCTCTCCTTTAAAATGTTATCTACTGCTTTTATGTGCATATATACATACATACATAAGGATATAATGCATGCATATGTGCATTTACTAAAAACTTAATATGGTAGCAGCACAGAAATAAGATGTTTAAGCAAAGCTTATCCAGGATTTGGGTTTGAAATTCATCTGGAAGCAAGCTTTGTTTTTCAGATGGTACTTTGGTGAGTCTGCTTCAGCACCTTTACCTCGTGAGGTCAGGAAAACAACAAATGCTGTGTGTAGAGTGGAAATTGTAAATTGTCAGCCATGCACAACGATTGAGTTTGATTTATTGGTGGAAAACTGAAGTGATATTGACGGTAGCATAAACTGATTTAATCTACTTCTAATTCTCATCAAGGTAAGCGCGGCTGTGACAATTCTGCTCTCTTGCATTACTATTTAACATCATGATTTCACATGCCATACCATGTTGTTTTGTTACGCAGTTGAACATTCCTTATGTCTGTCCCCACACTTTAGCCCATGACTATTACAGTGAATTAAACCAGACTGGGTTTCAGATATGCTTGAGAATATTCCTTGGAAGCTGTTATTGCAAGTGCTTCACTAGCTAAGGTTACATTAGATAAATTTGCACATAAAAACAGCTGAAAATATTCTCACATAGATCAATGGACAAAGACATTCAGGACTAAAGTCCGTGATACTTTCTTAGATGAGTTTAAGCAAGGAAATGGATCAAAATAAGTGTTTTGTTATCCCGGATCGTAGCATTTTCATAGCACCAAGCCAACATACTAGTTATGCATTTTTCAGAGTTACAGTTCTGTGGATGATTGTCATGATTTCGGTGTTTTTATTCTCCACATAATCCCAGTCTGGCAAACAGTTATGCAAATGCCTAGCTTTGCAATTGCAAATAGATAGTCTTCAGTGATTTCCATGGAAACAGTGTGGACTGCACTGTATGCTAAGTACTTGCACAACCAGGATCTTATGTGATTGTTATCTGTCCGATCTCCAGTGCACTAACTCATTAACCAATTGCAGAGTTAAGCCCTTAATATTAAAAAATCAGATTCATATATACTATCATGGAAATATCTAACAAGTAGTGAGACTGTTTAAGAAAAAGCCACAGCCAAAAATGACCATTAGTCTAACAGAATATTAAGTGTGTGCTACTACCTTAACCTTGTTTAAAATGAACAGCATTTACTGTGGGGTAGGTACAGTTGAAGGGCCCATGTTTGATTCAGCAATGCATTACTCTGGCTTGACAGTCACTACAGGGGAGTGACTGCAACATAAAAGTAACATGAAACTGCAATGAATCAGGCCTTTCAAGAAAGCCAAACTTGAAATTTTGTAGTTCCAATCAGTAGCTATAGCTGCCTAATGGGTCTCATGACCGATTTTTGTTTGAGGGATTAAAAAAAAGGCCGGTGACAATGGCTACATTTCATCAAGCTACTGCAGCAAAATATTACCAGTATCTGTAATTCTCATCACCAGCTTCCTTCCAAACTACATTCCATCTCAGATATATTTGCACACACATGCATGCACACACACATCACCGAGGCACCAAACAAATGCAAAATGTATCACTAAAATCACCAACCAAATCTATGGCTGATGCAAACCAACAGCACTACAGATACTGTTCCTGCACTGCTGATTTACATTACCTGAAAATCATGCTCATTTATTTCCAGAGACAACAGAAAGAGCAATGTTCACACAGATAAATGCCTGGAATGTCTGAAAACACAAGGGGGACCAGCAGGACATATACTCCACATTCTTTATCCCTGCTCTGCTGTCAGATGTACAAAGTTTGCTTGCACAGTGACCTAACCATGTGCACCCTAGATGGCTGCCATATGACATAGGTAATACCTCTTACTGCAGGACACAGGCTGCTGCCTAAAAGGAAATGCAGACAAATCCTTCAGCCAGTGTAACAATTTCGAAAGGTCATTTTGTACAGCACAAATCTGATTGTTTCTGCCTGCCTTATGGTTTGTGTTTAACTTTCTCCAACAATTAAGCAAATGACAAGACTGCTGATTGAATCCAGACCTCCTAACTGCTATCCAGGTGCCTTAGCCAGCTGAGCTGCTAAATCCTGCAGCTTGGCCTGTCTGACTATAAGCTGATGTGGGGGCTTTGAGAATTAAGAGTGTTTTTGTTTATGCATTCCTTCCTCTTGCTCTCTCTTCAGTGCTGATTTTAGATCTTTTGGGATACAAGCTATTTGAAACACAGTTTCAGTTTTAATGACAACATTTGTTAATGTTTAGCTGGAAATACAGGACACCATTAGGGTTCAGAAACAAAAATGTCTTCACATTTCCCAGAATTAGCAGTACATGGTGGACCACCACTTTGGTCAGCAGTGGGAGGTACTCACCTCTGGCACAACAGCACACCATTTTACTGCTAGAAACAGAGCATGCAGCACTTACAATGCAAGCCCAAAACACGAGCACCAAGCAAAGCTAGTACTGGTGCTACATAAATTGGCTTAGGCAGACAGATGAGGACATCAGCGTTACTAACACGATTAGAGAAGGTGATGTTTCTACCTGGAGACTGCTGAGTTCTCTCCACGCTCTTGAATAAATGGAATTGACTTTCAGTTTATTGTTGCTCAAATACAGTTCCCGCAGTTTTGTCATCCCAGACAAAGTCCCTTTGGGGATGATGCTTATCTCATTTTCCTTCAGTTTCAGAATCTGCAAGTTCTTTGGGAAGCCAAAAGGCACTGTGTTGAGATGATTTCCAGAAAGATCCAAGGACTTTAGTTGCCTCAATTTACGGAAGGCCTCCCGATGGATCTGGGGGCTTTTGAGCTTATTGTAGCTCAGGTTCAGCTCTTCAAGGAAGTAAGTGGTAGCGAAGTCATTCCTGTTAATCTCAGAGATCTGGTTATGAAGGATCATAAGTGTTTTCACTCGTCGGGGCAGACCACTGGGAATCCGTTCCAGCATGTTGTTGTACAGGTGGACAGTGTGCAGTTTCTTTAAGCCCTGGAAGGCTAGTGGGTGAATACCTCGGGCTTTTAATTTGTTATTGTGGAGCAGAAGGTACTCAAGGTTCTTAATTTGGGTCAAGACATCTCTGCCAATCACCTTAATTGCATTCTTCTCCAGGTGAAGGAGGACGATGTTTCGAGGTAAACCACTTGGGATTTGTGAGAGATTATTGCTGGACAAATCCAGATATTCAAGACTAGACAGTTTCCTTGGGAAAGCAGGAAAGAAAACACTCTCTGTTTAGATTCTGCAAGGTGAAATGATAATCAACTTCCCCTAGGATTGTACAATCTTTACAATCTTGCCCTGGCACAGCTCCTGTTACTGCCCTTTTTTGTCTCACAAAATGACTGATGCGGACAGCAAAACAGGGAGCTCCCACACTGCCATTAAGGACTAGGCACTGCCATTGCTCCCTGGCCACGCTAGCAAGAGAACGTGCTAGACTACACAAACACCCAAACCCTGCCACCTGGATGAGACGTGAGATGTTCTCTCATTTGCCAGTACAAATAGCAATGTGAACAATTTCAGTTCATCACAAAAAAGCTGCAATGGGATCACCATTAAAACATAATTTAGCTCTCAATTTCACAGAATCGTAGTCCAAGTAAGAGTATTTTTGTCTCTGAAATTGTATATTTAAACTGAAAAGCAAGCCTGCTTTTAAGATGATGAAATATTACTCTTATGGAAAGTAGAAATGCTAATTCAGTGTCCTAGACTAAGATACTGAACTTCTGACCCTCCAGCATTATGGAAGTGAGTCAGGGCTAGATCTGCTTTGTGTAAGCTACTGAATCTGGATTCCATGGACTCAGTTGAAGCTAAAATAAATCCTCAGACTAGCCACTTATACCAACTGGATGTGGATCAGTGGTATTATATGCCAGGACTGAGGAGCTCCTGCGAAGAGACTGATCTGCATGGCACTACATAACCCACTGCAGATGACTAGAAAGTTTTCAGGAAATACAAGAACTAATGCATTACAGACATTACTCACTGGTTACTACGCTGTTGTTCAGAGCTATCCAAGTATGTTCTGAATGAACAAATATACTTTCTGGGTAAAGCACTTCACTGCTGCAAGTTGTAATGCCTCCCCAGTTGGGTACATCTCCAATAGGATTATGCTGTGCTGTACAGTTAATATCACAAGAGCAGAGTAATATCCACCCCCTCTGCTGACTGTGACTGCTGCCTTAGCTGTAGCCACTGTACTCTGTTCATCAAAATCTTAACAGAAATGATATGTCCAACATTACCTGGAGGGTGACACAACAGAGCTAAAGTAAAATACTACAGGAGGTTTCTGGGAGTGGCATGTGGGAAAGGAAAGAAATTTTTCATTGCTGGAGATCAGAAAAGTTTACAGAACTCACACTAAGTTATAGGCAGGCCTGGATTTTCAGGTAAAACAAGGGCAGCACTCAGTGCAAGCAGAGACAAAGGTTAACATTTTGAAGCGCTAAGTCCCAGGCTAAATTTAGGACAGCCAAAGGCTTTTTCAGTTGCACCAGTTTCTAGAAAAGCTTTTGCAGCCATCTGGCTATTGAGCAGCACCACTGCATCCCCTCTTACTCCAGCAGTCTCTCTGCCCTGGGGTACAGCTGTGCCAGATGAATTCACAACTGTGTATCAGTGGCTGCTGCCTTCAGGTCACAGAAACAAAAATGTGGCTTAGCAAATATGAATGTCTGGCCTTAACTTCCAGTGAATTGCCCTGGAAACTGAGAATTTTTGAGTAGCCTCACTTCTGATTTGTTTGGAAGAACAGAGACCAGCCTGCACCATCAATCTGGGTTGCCTGTTTTCAGAGGGAAGTTACCTCACATGACTGGGTCTGTGGCCATCAAGAGCGGTGCAGTCTGATGTGCAGTGTTCTGTCTTTTGTATACAAGTACTCTGGAGTGTGAATTCACACCACTCACCACGACCTTTGCTTTTCAATGGCAGCATCTAAATCTACACCTTTTCATCTAGAGCTAGCAGAGAAATGCATAACGTAGTGCAGTTTTTAATAAACGTACTTTTAAGTAGATGGACTACTATACTAGAGGAGGCAGACAGACACAAACACAGGTGCAATCTACAGATGTGATTCTCACCAGAAAGTTTCATTGTCCATTCCTTCATTAGTCAAGTAATTATTCTGTAAATACAGCTCCCGCAGGCCTGTAAGTTCACTGAAGGCTCCTTTGGGAATCTTCTCTAGCTTGTTGTTCTGCAGTTACCAGAAGCACATAGCACGTTATTTAGCATGAAACAAAATAAGACACTCAGGTTCTGCTCAGCTAATGCCAGGTAAATAAATTGAATACCAGGCAGGCACAAGATGTTTCAGGGGATGTTATAATTCTGCCTAAGAAATAAATACAAATAATAGCTTAAAATATTACAACTTCTTTTTATTGTTTTCCTATGGAATTTTTAGGTTGAGTTAGAATTTGGCACCCAGGGAGAACTTTATTTTGCATTCATAGTCCCTGCACCTATGTGAAAATCTACAATGTAATTTAGGCAACTAAAGCTTGGTTGGAAGCTGTGAACCAGACGTTCTTTTAGTATTCGACATTTGAAAAGGCACAGTTTCTGCAATGTAGATTCCAAAATAATTACTCCTTCCAAAATAATTATTGCCTTAGTGTGGCTTTGGAGTAGCCAGCAGGCAGATACGAAAAAATATGAAATTAAATTCCATTTAGGAATTCCATACAGGTACTGTAGGAATTATAAAAGGATATATAAAACTCTGAAACTGAATGTTAAACTTCCTATCGTTAAGGTATACACAATAATGTGATTGGCAGGCTACACGAAATACATGTCCCAACTAATATAAAGTGGATACCACCAGAGACTGATTCAGCTGGGTATCTCAATGAATAGTGAAAGAAAAAGAAAGACCTGTCACACCTACAGTACTTTTAATCAGTTTGGGCCCACTATTTGCCGTTTCCCATTTCTCACTGTCACATTTTTGTTTTTTCCCAATCAAAATATCAATTTAAATGTTACTATTGACAGGCAGTGCACTTGAAAACAAAATGCCTGTTTCTCTCTCCCACTTCTCTGCCCTTAACACAGTTGGTAATAGCGGGGAAGGATAAAAGTTCAAAGAGTCTTCAAAGTTGAGCCTTCTCTTGGGAGATAACAGTTACTTATAAATGCCAATAAAACCCAGGGGTTTAGTAACTCCACACTTTGCACAGAAATTCCAGAAATTTAAAGGATCAGACCCTTTGCCTTCTTCAAGCTACAGAAGCCCATTTTCTAGAAGACTTTAATGAGATTTAGCAGTGAAATCTTCAAGGGAAAAGAAAGCTGGGAGGCAACACAGAACTGCATAAGACCAGGGGCTGATAACAGACTTCAGTCTACACACGTCCAAGGAGCTGTCAACACGAGAAACAAACGGAACCAGGATTCCCCACCACTGCAGCTCTCCCATTGCTAACAAAGCTAAGAACTTTAGCACAGACATTATGAAGTGTTTTTATCAAAATCAGATGACATGGAATTAAAAATGCTGGAGAGTAGATAATACCACAACTTCTGCTCTTACGCTATTGCTGGAGAAGTTGTAGCAGTGAAGAATCACTGATCCAAACTTTCTCTGTGTTGACTGAATTGCCAGTTCAGTAGCAAACAAAAATCACTGATGATAGGGAACAGCAGTCTATGTGATAGGAATTAGCGAGCAAAGCCAACATCTAGGGGGTAAGCAGCTGTCAGGAAAAACACCATCATCAGTGGCAAACTCAACCAGGAAGCCAATTAGTGGATGGCCATGCAGAATGATCTACCTTCTTGTACTAGCAGGCATTAGTACGATTATACCCAACCAGGGTCCAACAGTGCTACCACATAGGCATTTGCCTTTCATTCTCCTGAAAACACTGAAAAGCAATTTTATCCCCTGTGAGCATTTTTGTGTTTTGCAAAAACATGCTATTACTTACAAAAAAGTAAGGAGATAGCTACGAGACTTACAACGGGCCTGGGAATGTGTTCAAGTGAACTGAAATCGCTTGGCTGTGCAGTTTGAATCCCATACAAACATAGTACTTTCGTCACAACTGTAAAGGAATACAGAAGCTTGGTGTCATTACCTTTAAATGCAATTTGTATAAGGCTGGAGGGAGATTCTTTGGAACATATTTCAGGAAATTGCTGGACATGATGAGTATCTCCACATTATCAGAGCCATTGAACATGCTATCAGGTAACCCAGCATCTGAAAGTTTGTTGTTATGAAGATACACAGATCTGTCAGAAGGAGAAAAAAAGATGAAGTTAAACAGATACTTAGACCTATGTTTGTTTCTTTTACCAAAAGAAAGCTGTTTAAAAAATTTATTTTTGTCTATTCTTCTTTCCTTGAGATAATTAGAGTTGTTTTCAAAACATGCCCTTTAATTTAGCAAGGCATATATGCTTAGTCCAAATACTCTCCGAAATGTAGGTCTATTTAAATTCCAAACCTGGATGTGAATATGAATTTCACAAGTAGCTTCACCTTCTTAACAAGTAACAGAATGCAAATCTGGGATTGCACAATGCTTTGAAATCTAAATTTCAGTTTTGTCATTTGGACCTAGCTTTGTACTTGGCTAAGAGGTACAAAACACATCAGCGTTGTGGCCTTATTCAAGAGGGTTAAAACGTGTATCTGTAAGAGTTTTGTTTTTTAATGACCCTTTGAAAGAGGGTTTCTTATTTTCCCTTTGCCCGTCTTGCTTTTAACCTTTAATATTCACCAAAGAGTTTCTCCAATCAGATTAAAAATAATTAAAAAAAACATTTAATCTTCCTTGCACAGGTTGTAATTCTCTTTAAAGCAACTGAAGTTGTTATGAAGTTATGACGTAACTATGAAGTTATGACTGGTTTAACTGCTAAATAAAATAATTTCACTTCTTTTTAACAAAAGAAATTACAGGACTTTACTGATCGCTATTACCCCTTCATTCCCTGTGTGTACCCTGAGATGCAGCAGGCAGTTAAAATCATTGAGCCAGGTTAAAGCTGCAAAAAAGAGCACAGTGTAAAAGTGGGCTTGGACTCTCTACCAGTTCCAGAGAACTTGGCAACTTCTTTCTGAAAGGAAGGAAAGGCTCAGAATGGAAACACAATAGTGTAATCACACACTCCAGGAGGTCCAGAGCCACATGAAAATAGAGCTCACCCTTCATGGTCAGCTGTACTTTTAACTTACAAATATTTGCCTTTCTGAAAATGCTGTTTTCCAAATAATCAGTGTGAGACCATGAACTGTGCTGGGAGCAAATAAACCAACTGAAACAACTGAAATAGGATTTTATATCGGCAATTTCAGAAATCAATGAGTTATTACTCTGATTAAAATGAATGCTGTTGTGGGAGAGTTTGTAAAAATCACTTCAGAAGAAGTGCAAGTGTTTTAATATGAAATCAGAACATGACAGCTTATGTAACTCAAATTAGGAAGAACACGTATAAATCTTGCTTCTTTTATGACGAGATATTGCCAGAAATCAATGCCTGATTCTGCCTTTTTAGCTACCAAGAGCCTATGAGACTAAAGGCCTAATAAGTACAGAGTAGTTTCTGCTCTCAGCGAAATCAGAGGGAACTGAGAGTTCCTCAGTTCATCACATGACTGGGCTCTTGGAGCTCAACTGGGTCAGCTATTATTAAGTGCTTCCAAATTGCTACCAAAGGAGCCTGAGATGTCTCTGCAGGATTTAGATACTGTAGTGTCCATATAAAGAGGTTACCCAAAAGGCCTTTGGAAAAGACTGTATCTCACAGGAGGTGTGTCTACACCCAGCTGAATTTGAGATGGACTAATGTGTTACACTGGATCCAGCTGAGAAAATCACAACCTGAAACTAGCAGAGAGACCTCTGACACTAGAGGAAGGTAACTATGCTTAACTTCAACATGGTTGAGTCACACTCAACTGTATTGAGTACTGTACACTCAATGTGACTCTATTTTTTTTAATGGGTTATAAAAATCTGGCAATTTCTAACCATTAATCCCCATTTTGAGAAACTGAAGCTGTTCCTTTTAAATTGTAACTGAAGCATAACCAAAATGGAGACAAATTAATTTTTATCTATGCAAAAGTGTCTGGCAGCTAGTAAAAGCCCTTGGAAGGTATTTGTCTGAGAGGTTATTTGATCCGTCATGCTGAAATTAACAAGTAGCCAGCTTCTTTCAAAAAAGTACGAGCAGGCAATAAAATGGTTTAGCCAGATAGTGTCTCTAACTCACCAGCTACCTCCAAGCAGCAGCAGCACACTATTCTTGTTTCGCTTCCTGATCCCTTACCTCAAGTTTGGTTTCTGTCCAAATGTGAGTCCATATATCTTGGTGAGATAATTGGCTGCAAAATCTGCACTGATCAAGGTATTCGGGAGGAATTTTGGAGCCACTGTTAGCTGAAAAAGAAATATACGGGGCAATTCCAGTTAAATGCAACAAATGTTTTAACCAAGTATAAGGCCATCAACAAAACACTTGCAAATTTATTTTCTCTGAACAGGCAAAAGCAAATGAAACAGAATGCAGATTGTATGAACAAAAACAAATTGTCCTCACTCACTAATCTCTCCAGGAAGGAGACAGACTTTTGCTCCAAGATATGTGAATATTTGTTTTGGCTGGAAGAATCCTGCCTCTTTTTGGTGGAAGAAGTCAAAAAGTTGTTATTCTGAAAGCAAATGCATTGCTTATTATTGTTCATAATTCCTCAGTCTTCTGTGCCAAAAAAATCCAACCCACCTCACACCGGCCTACTGTTTACTCCCAAATGAAAGTATGTTGGTTGGGAGAGGAAGTGTCACTTCGCGTGTTTGTTCCAGTACTGCATCCATTTACAACGATCTCTTCAACAAAAGACCCAGGTTCCCAAAGGGCAGGGATGTTTCCGAGTTCAATGATGAAATATCAAATGGAACTTCAAAGCAAAGACCTATTGTATGGCGATACTTTGTTCTGATGAAGTGATGCATCAGAAACCAAATACAGAAGGGTTTGTGTCTCCAAAACTTTTTAGTCAAAGAGAAGTAGGATTTGGTCCTGCCTGCTCTTGGCCTACTATTATTTTCACCAGTGGTATAAAAAACCACTAGGAATGTCTGTATCTGAACAAAATCTGGTGGAGTGAAGACTAATGATTTTAAAAGCTCAGTTTTACAGAACATCCAGGTAGTACAATAGCTAGCTTCACACAGTGGCTGGTAATTGCAGTCATTCATCTAGCAACCAAGAATACAGGTTGCATTTTTCTAGGTTACAGGACAATTTTGTGGAAAACATGAACCCTGCAGAGACTTATGCATCAAGATTAAGCCCTGGGAAACAAATTATCAACGTGATGCTGTGCTAGATATGATCCTTCAGTACATAAACAGAAGACTACTGAATTGCAGTAGGCATGTGCTACCACTGTGGTTACATATGTTAACTATAGTAGCAGTGAGACAACTGATAAAATATTTTCCGTACACTCTGAAGGAATCTTTTCTACGGAGACATTGATTTTTTTTGTCCTCTAAAGCTCTGAGATCAGGACTGAAAACTCTGGGCAATGGTAGAAATGTACCTTCTAGCTTGAAATTATTTGAATTTGTAAAGCTTCTTCCTCACAGCACTGTTATGTGAAAGAGCAATCGGTTGTTAATAATAGTGTAAGAACAGAAATATTTGGAAGATGAATAATGTATGAGACAACAGACACTTTAGTGAAGAACTACCCCAACACTTATACTATGTATTTACCTAAAGTAAAACCTCTGTGCTAGTTTGTCAAGTGTGCATTGATGTACTATAGCCATGAACTTGTAACTTAATGGACTCAAGATACAGCTGTATTTTTTTAAAAGGTAAAAGTACATTATATACTATTTCTTATCTTCACCTGTGCAATCCTTCAGCTGTCTTAAGTATTTAATGATCACAAACACAAGTGGAAAGATCTCTCAGTCCCTCCTATCTATATGTACAGATAGTACCTAAGCAGTGGAAATAAGAAGCATTTTGTGTATCACCACAGTTGCCACAGCACTGCCCTTGACTTTATTGGCAGTCTCTCACCTCCTGACCTGGGAGATATGATCTCATGGAAGTGCATAAGGACACTCATATCCAACTAGGAAGGTCTGGCAGAACTAAGTCTCTACCACAACATAATACTGAGATAACAGACACAGGAAATAAACTTAATCACTTTCATACACAGTGGCACATTAAAGCTTTTCTCCTGAAACACAGTCTGTTGGGTCATAACTTTCATACAAAACAAAGCGAATGTCTAAGATATGTGAAATTAAAAACATCAGAACCACAGGAAAGAGAAAGAGAAGTTTCATCCAAAATGAGTTTTCACTTGCTTAGGACTTTGCTTTGGCATTTCAGCACTTAGTCATGAGGGTAATTGATCTCCACTGGTTGACTGCTTGAAGGATTACTGCTGGATTGTTGTAATTTAGCAAAATCAAAGGTGACTGAACAGTTTCATCTAGTGTATTGCCTAATAAGCAGCAATCTTCATTTCTGCAGCTGCAATTTTCTTGCAGCTTTACTTCCCATATGGCAGATAAGGTTTCTCCACTATTAACAAATAGTTAATCAATGAACTTGGAAGGATGATACAAAAGTTATTATCAGTTTGAAACAAATTTTCTTGCTTATCACAGGCTTTGGTATAAACAGAAGTACTGGATCCAGGTGAATCCCATATCACTTTGGGAATACTTGGGTATAAACCTCTGTCACCAAAATCACCATTTTACAATAAATAATAATGGCAGCTCAGGACATGGTCTATAGTTTGATGGGAGAGACTTCAGTTATTAACAAGGCTTACTGTAGCTACTATGTAATTAATATATATCATGAGTGTGATGAAAAATTCTAAAGGAAACTATAGCAACCATTCTTTACTTAAAGTACTTCTTACTCATAAGCCATTGCAGGATTTTAGTCTATTACAATATTTTGTTTCTCCAACCAGCTAAGCTCATTTAATGAAAGATAATACCTGGTGGGATCACAAGTGAAGATAAAGCATAAAAGATATTCCATAAAACAAGGAGCAAACTACCAGCAAATCCCTGCTCTCCTCCAGACACCACAGTTACTTGATCTGCATCATTTCCCACTGCAGAGTGGATGCAGTTTGAAGCCAATCTGGTTTGTCCTGGCTTGTGATTTATAAGGAAATGTGTTATTTTTGTGGGTCCACAACTTCTCACCATAACTAGTTCTGACATTCGCTGATGTTTGCATTTTCTTTTGGGATCCTTTTCTCTCTGCAGTAAAGCCAGAAAAACCAAACACTTTGTTTTGTCACACAGGGAAAACTGGAGTGCGAAGTTCTGGAATATTAGTCACAGTCTGGCTTGTTCCTTTTTATGGAGTTATTAACTGCCAAGATTGTTATATGGAAATGGTGCTTGAAAGAGAGAAAAGAACACAATGTTACTGTACTAAAGAATGGGTTCTATTTTCAATCACTCCACACAGAAATCCATGGAGTGATTCTGGAAATGTCTTGGCATGACTGAAACCTCAGTGTGGCCACATGTATATAAATGAAACATCAAAGGGTCACAGATTATAAGAGGATAATAAAAAATATATATACGGACACACATACAGATATGTAGAGAGAGAGAAAAGGAAGAAAGGGAAGGGTATTTGTAGACAAAAAAGCTCTGCCTGATTTTTAACTTATATTTTTTTCTGCGGCATCCCAGTTCTTTCTATAGCAAATATTTGTGGGGGATCACCAGAGAAAGAGAAAGCCATAATGGGAACCACCATTAAGGGTGGGTATGGTGGTATTATAAGGGTATGTGAGTAGGCATTTCATTTCCTTGCCTTGGCAGGAAGGGAAATGTGCTTCTGTCATGACAATCAACTTGGATCCCCCAGACGGGATCTTTTCCATTAAAAAAGAAATTCAACTCCTATCACTGCAGCAAAAAGAATAAATTCATTACCTGTTCAGCTTCACTGTGTGAGGGTATCCTCCCCCCAACAAACCTATTGAGAATGGGGGGCTGAGAAAACTGGATGGCATTTTGCAGATCTTGACAGCTCATACACAGGTATTAGGATGCGTTTATTCACCGGTATTTCAACCCAGCCTCATCCGATTGAGATATGCAGCATTTTACACCATTCCCCCACAGCTTATTTGCATACAGGGGTAATTTATAGGTGCAGAGGCTCTCCATACCTCCCTACACACACACAAGGGAAAGCTTTCACCAACCATACAAAGAAATAAGCATTCAAAATATACCAGCATGTGTAGCCTCTAAGTTTTTGTCTTGACCTTAAATGAACCTTCATTAGAATATCACTTTTGGACAATTTTACATCCATAGGATATCTATTTTATAAAGAATTGAGAACTTGCTTGTTTAACTTTCAGAACCCAATTAGAAAAGAACTCTGAAAGCCTTGTGAGCCTCTTACCTTATTGTTTGCCAGGTATAGGTAATTCAGGTTCTCCAGATGCTCAAATGCTTCCTCTGGCAGCCCTTAGGAACAGGAACAGCTCTGATCAGTAACACTGGCATGCTATTGCCTCTCTGACTGAAAATACCAGAGGGTGTTTTTCTCTCTCTCAGAGAATATTTTAACAGAAGATTTAGATATCGTTCATTGGCACTGATACAATCTGATTCAGACCTATTGTTGCTTTTTTATAAAAACCAAACCAAATCAAGCCAACACAGACTGTTAAGAACAATGGCAGACTGTTAAAAATTATAAGCATGCACAGTTGTGGCCCACCCTGCTGACAGGGGTCACGTACAGAGCTGGTGTAGACTTGCTATACAGCTGATTATCAGTGCTTGCAGCAACCATGCTATCTGAGAAGTTTCTTTGGTAATTTTTTCATGAATCTGCAGATAACTTTTCTTGGCAGGACATAATCTGAGGTCATTTAATGATCAGATCAATCTGATCTATGACCATGAGGTTGCCAAAGTAACACCAGTAGCTGCATGTTGTAACTCTTCTCTTGTGCTGCTTCCCCACAATCCCATACAGCCATGCAGTAACCAGCTTAGAGCTAATCCAGCTCAGAGCTAATCGTCCTCCAATAATTTTTAATTTTCAGCTGAATCACTCCACATCCAGCTGATCACACAAGCACTACTGCAATCACAATGGAAAGGCTGCAAATAACACTTTGACCTGGCACTTAGAAAACTGAAAGTCAAAGGTGAAGCTATTTCCCATGTCAAATCTTATGTGAAACTTAGAGCTGCACTGAGGCTTGTGAAAGAAACATCACACCCAAAGGGTAGTAATATCAAGGTCTGAACTATTAAGCAGACCTCCTTGTGTTATGTAAGAGTGATATGTTTTGGATCCCATGTATAATGTGCCCACATTCTCAATAAAGGCTATTTGCTGTCATTGCAACAAGGATAGTAAGAAAATTCAGAGCAACTGAACAAACAAGTTAAGAAAAATTGCATCCTTTGTATTGCATATCCTACTGCCTTATTATTTCCTCCAGTTTATTCTACTTTCTTCACTAAACAGTTGTCAAGTTTCTCTAATAAACACTAGACTTAGCAAACAAAGCCTGCCTACAAAAATGAAAATGCTTTTAGAAGGGGAGAAATTGCCTTATTTGCAATATATGTTATATGTATTTATATTTAATTCAACAAGGACTGAACTGGACTAAACTGCATTGACTGACTGAACTAAACAAGTGAATTAAGAAACGAGGTCAGTCAGAAGGAAATCATTCGGCATGTAGACATTTCTGGTTCTCAAGTGCATTGCATTGATGTGCCTGAGGGACTGGAGGGAGTTTCCTGGATGAGAAGATCTCACGCCACAGTACATAGTGCTGCTGCCAGGTCTCCTCCACTGGTTCAGTAAGGCTGCATTCTTATACACTGAGTATTATGTTTCAGATGATAAAGTGCCTCCACAATCTGTGTGATGGCTAAAGGAGTGATGCTTACAGCCAGCCACTGAGTCCGTCACTCCTCACAGCTTCCTAATCAGCTGCCACTGGGCCCACTGCACAAGCTGGTGTTGCTGAGGCTCTGTCTCTGTGCACTTCACGGCTCTTCCAGCTTACCTTTTGAAGTCAGCCTGTTGTTTTGCAAATTGAGAGTTTCTAGTCTGTGAAGACGAGCAAGCTCTTCTGGAAAGATTTCTTCTATCTGGTTATTCTAAGAAAACGGAGAGGATTAATCATCAGCAAAGTAATCCAAGAAGGATCCCAATAAAACCCAGACTATGAACTCCAGTAAAACTTGGAAATGAACCCACCATGTCAAATCACTGTCAACAGCCTTTTCTCCATAATGAGCCAAACTTGGATCTCAAAACCAAGACATCCAAACCCAGCAGCATTTGAAGGCCTGAAACAAGTTCTGTGTTCATCTCCATAAATATTCAGCTTATGGACTGGTAGCACACAGAGTGCAATTGTGCCTGGCAAGGTTTATAATCCATCTGCCACAGCCAAACGTGTAGCTGCAGCAAAGCATTTGCTACAAGGTTGGCACTGTAGAGTTTCAGGTTTATTCTGTTATTTAAGTGTTGCTTTTAAAATGAAGAATTTTTGTCCCACTGCAAACTTGTCATGAGCAGGGAGAGTCAAATTGCGTTCAGTTTCACTGGTTTTATTGTCGGAAGCGACTGCCATCAGATTTTCATTAACAGGCTTACTAGCATTTAGGCCATTAATGAGTGATTCTAGCATTTTAGCATCTAAGGGACTAAAAAAGTCAAGGACCCACTGAGCTGGAAGCCAAGCTAATACACAGAAAGTGACAGCTGCTGCTTCAAAGTAGCTTCTCTGCTTTTGGCAGTAGAGGTGGGAGCCATGGCTAGCACATGCCTGGAACAGATCTGCTGAGGAAGGTGCCAGCTTACATTACGGTTTTTCTAACTACACAGCACTTGGATGGAAAGCTTTGAACAAAAACTGCATTTTAACCATTGATCAGAATTGGCAAACGGGAGCAGTAAACAACAAGCGATTGCTTAAGAGCCAAAGAAGCACTGTGGAGAAGTCTGGAACCATGAGCAGAGCTTGGAGGAACTGCCACGGCGCTGCCACACACCAGCCCTGCTCACGTCCTGAGGTGTCAGAGCAAAGGCAGGGAAGGACACCTGCCAAAATGCTGGTCATGGGGATCTAGGCACCTAACAGCAAAGCGTGTTGTGGACAGTCTAGGACAGGCTCCTACCTGAAGTTTGAATCTCATATTCCTTTCCCTTGTCTTGAAAAGACATGAAGTCTCCATAGTGCAACCAATGGCTGCGGTTGTGATGTTACAGCTTCCTGGGTAAAACAACCCCAAAATCTCCTCACTGCATTCACCCTGGCAAGTGCAGCACCAGCTCTCACCCCGTGTTGACGCCATCCATCTCTCTGGTGCTGCTTCTAGGCCCGTGAGGGATGGTTTCAGCTGCACTTCAAGCACTCCTTGCTGCGTGCACATGCTGCAGGGAGGGGGCTTGAAGGAGACAGAGACACTGGGAGCCACTGGTTGGCTCTGTGTTGGGACCAACATGCTGTGCTCACAATACTGTAATATGTTGAGCTGTCAGAGAATTTCTTATTAATGGAGCAGTTCAGTCCATACTTTTCAAAGACACCTCAGAATTGAAGGCCTTAGCCAGAAAAAAATATTACTTTGGACAAAAATTCTTCTCTTGGAGCTGGGAAGAGAATAAGGAGGGAAAAAATCTGATCTTTTTTCCTCCTTTGATGTGTGGAGAGAGAATTAGGGTGAAATGTCCCCCTTGATTCTGAGAGACTGCCCAAGCCTTTCCAAAGGGCTGTGTTGAGCACCAGGTCACTGCTCTCTGAGCTGTGTGGGGCCAGAGAGCGGGGATCCTGAGGGGGCAGCAGGGTGCTTTGGCCCCGGCCCAGGAGCCGGGCGCTGAGGAGCCGGGCCCGTACCTGCAGCGAGAGGTGGTTGGTGAGCTCGGGCAGCAGCAGCGGGAACTCCTTCAGGTCGATGCCGCCGCAGTCCACGACGCCCTCCTGGGTGCAGCCGCAGTCCCGGGGGCAGCCGGGGGCCGGGGCCGGGGGGCGGCGCCGCCGCTCGGGGGAGCCCTCGGGGAAGTCGGCGGCGGCGGCGGCGCAGCCCAGAGCCAGGAGCCCCAGCGCCAGCAGCGCCCGGCCGCCGGCCGGCATCGCCCCTGGAAGCCGAGAGAGCTCGGGGTCAGCCCCAAGAGGCCTTCCCCGGGGGGAGCCGGTCCCCCCGAGACCCCCCGTGGGTCCCCAGCTGCCGCCCCCCCCCCCCCCCGCCCACGTTATTTATTGCGTGTTTTTTTTTTTATATTGAGAAACGCCAGATGATCCCGGAGGTTTATAGAGGAGGTTATGCAATGTTATTCGTGTGTAGCTGCTGGTCACGCCGGCCCAGGCAGCTCTGCACAGGGAAGCGAGAATCGATGTAAAGGGGGTGTGCTGGAAAACTGGCTCAGCCGCCAGGACGCCCCTCAGGGGCTGCTCCGGAGCACCGGCTAACAGGGTAACAAAACCTCCCCGCTACTGGAAACACAACGGGCTGCCTATGGGTTTTGGACGGCGCTGATCCGACCCTTAGAGGCCTGGCTAACGCTCAGCTTTTATCTTTCTGGCAGCAGGTTAGAATAATGCAAACAGAAGTTGGGTATCTACCAGATCATCATGGCCCTCATCCAGCCCCCCTCATCTTGTTTGTTGCCCTGCTCAGATTTCTACATAACAATTTGCAGTAACAGCCAGGGATGGCTTTTTTTTTTTTTTAATTTATTTATTTATTTTTCCCCCTTTCTACTATCCTTTGTATCCAACAGTGATGAGAAATTCTTATTTAGGCTGATCTTTTAAGGTCAAAAAGCACGACGGATTCTTGACCTTGTGAAATAAATACTCCATCCACCCCTGCCGCTCCAGTTTCCCTTGCACGAGAAACAAGAACCTCCCAGAGCCCGGCTGGCACCTGTCAAGAGCGGCACGGCTCTGTTTGCATCCCTGGGATTTGCTGCTTTGCACCAGCTGAACTCGGGGGCTCTCGCAGACTTTGGGTGCTTGGGAAGCATTGGGGAGATCCTGCTCTGGGTCACAGTCACGATAATCTTAAATGATTTCTTTAAACATTGACTTACACTTGAAGAAATGGGAGAAGGGTGGCACTAGAGGACAGAGCACTGGCCTGAGATATGGATGGGTTTGGTTTGGTCCTGGTCTTTGCTACCAACATGCTGGGTGATTTTAAGAATTTAACATTGTTTGCTTGATCCCTCTTCCCCCTGCTCCACTATTCCACAGCTTCCATATCTGTAAAAGCTGAATATAATGAAATTAATCTCCTTTATAAAGCATTCCAGAGATCAGATGGTGTTCCTTATATGGCAATATAGCTAGATATTAACAGTGAGATCAAAATTGGCCATATGAGTATGCCAACAAGGGATTAGTAAAATCCTTAGTATTTGGTGACCTAACCTCAGAAAATATTCCAGAAATCTTAGAGAAAATAATCTCAGAAAGTACAATAAATCAGATCTCTAACAAAGTTATTTTTTCCTATATATCAGCTTACTGTTACAGATATTTACAAACAAAACTGAAGAAAAAAATTAAATACAGGTCAAAGCAGCCCTGCTGTAACAATGCCAACACGATTTCGATAGCAGTTACATAATGACTGGCATTGGGCTCTATGTATTTGCAACATGCTGATTTTTCCATATCTATAGCAGAAATTATGTTAAAAAAATTAGCATGAAATACTGCATCTATTATTATGCACTAAAATTTCCCAGACAGTCTCACCCTATTGTCATCAATAGATAAGATTCTGCTACGATGCCTTTGAAGGGCATGCTGCTCTGGTGCCACAGGGAGACACTCCAGATACAGAAACATCTGCTTGCATCTGGAGAACAGGCAGTAAAACCAGACATGAGTTTGATTTTCTTTTAGTTCAAAGAAAGCCTGAAGTAACTCACTCCTTTTAAATTCATTCCAATGGGCCTGATCCAATGCATTATTAAGAAATCTTATTAAAGGGGTAGCTCGAAACCCACTAGAAAGAGCACTCTTTCCTCGCTGTCAGAGGGCTTTGGATCAGACTCTTCCACTCAGAGACTGAAGTTACACTGAAAGCAAGTTCAGGGTTCTCTGTGGTTGCATCTTTCTGAGTTCAGACAGAAGCACCACGGATTTCTGCACTTTGCTGCAGCACAGCCCCAGAGGCAGGGTGCTCCAAAAGGCACAGTCTCCAGAAGTAAACTGAAGTTTCAGGAGTTACTGTAGCTTTTCAACAATTCCAACTACCTCAAACAACAGCAGGCTCATGTTCAGAATATCTCATCTCTGCATCTGTTGTTCTCTACACGCATTTCTTACAGGACACATGCACACTTGAAAAAACATCCTCTCCTTCAATATCAACAGGTTAAGTAAATTTGTAGCTTACATTTGATACCTATTCTGAAAGCTATAGCTGAAAGGCAGGCTGCTGGATGATGTCTGACAATCCAGCATTTAAAAAAAAAATGAAGTGCTGAGAAACTCACCTTTGCTGTCAGAGATCAGATGAATGGAGAAGAACATTTCTCTTGCCCCCACAGGCTCCCTCAGCTCATGCCATGTCAGTTACATGCGCTGAGCTCAGAGCAAGTCTCCCCTTTCCAAGCCAGATCCTTTCCAGATGTGAGCAGCAGAATTAGAGAGAGTAATAGGCAACCCTCTACCAACGAGTTTCCTGCACTTTCCAACGAAATCAGAGAGGAATTTTCCAAAGTCACCATATGGGAAAATGTGAGTAGGAAAGAGGAAGCAGCTATAGTCCGAATATAAAGACCTGGGCAAGAAGCAATCTCCCATTGCTTTTTGTCAACACAGTTTGCGAGATCTTTGAGAGGTGCCAAAAGCAAGCATGCTGGAATTGACAGATGCAGAGGCGGTGTGTGCTTTAGCATTTCATTGCAGGACACTGGAGCTGCACTATCTGATACTAGATCTTTCATTTCAGCTGCATTCAACACAAAATCTGAATTCCAGGTGGGAATGTCCTCCCATTCCCTGGGGGCCTGTTTCAGATTAGCCAGGAACAGAGAGATCAACAGTTTTTCCCATCTTTCTCCCCTTTAACTCCCCCCCCTTTTTTTTAACACATTAACTGATCTTCAGGGACCAGGGATAGATAGGCTGTGAAATGACAAATGACTTAGAGGCAAAGTCACAACATTTGACATTAACACCCCATCTACCCAATCTCTTCTATATTTTTTAAGCCCCATATTACAGCACTGAACACCAAAAAACTATCCCCCATCCCCTCAAACCTCTCCGGTCACATTTAGCCCAAAGTCTCACGTTTCCTATTTTTCCCCTCTTGGTAAAAAAGAGAGGAACATGCTGTTTATAACACAGTATGCTCTAAGTGCAGCAATACTTCCAAGAAAGCAACACAGCTGGTTATCACTGGCAGCAGAGTTAGGTTTTGCGTTGTATTTTTTTTAATATAAAGCCACCTGTTTTGTGAATGCCCTGCAGCATGCTGTACAGTACCTTCACAAAATCCGCAGAGGAGCTCTCCTCACCAAGAACACGACCTTCTTGCTGTATTCCTCCCCTTACCCCCCCAAAAAAAATCCCCACACCGATTCTTTCCTCTCGACTCCAGCTGAACTAAAGTCTAAAGCAATTAAGTTATTTCCTCCCTCTCTTCTTCCAGGCTCCTATCAACTGGAACTGATCCCTGTCTGTGCCACGTGTAAGTTTCAAAAGTTATTGTGGGAAGCGTGTTTCTACTGAAACAAAAATAAAAACAAAGCAAAGCTGGCTGCTTATTCTTACTGATTCAGAGATCCAGAATGTATTTGCCTGCTACCGTTTTTTTTTTATTACAGCACCCTGAAGCCATACAGCAAAATTAACACCATGTTTTCAGGAAGGAGAAAAAAGTGTGTTTACTTTGGGAAACCACCTATCTTACTCCAGTCTGCAAACAGAGGAGAGTCGGGTGATTACCCAGCTCACTATTGATGCCAGAGCAGCCCAAGAGGGAGAAGTAGAGAACAGGATTCACTCTTCTCCAAAAGGGTATTTTTCTCTGTGTTTTTGTTGTGGAAGTATAGTACTTAGCTACCCCATTGCATCAGAGGTACTGCAGGACATTACAAAAAGAGGGGCATTTTGTCTCCTTCAGTGATGGCGAGACAGAGGCAAAGAGAAGTGTCATAGCCAGCTCAGGATTACCCAGCACCACAGAGCCGGTACAAGCAAACAAGATACCCCACGTGTGAAGGTTACACCCTTACTCTATGCTACAAATTACCTAAATAGGAAAACCAGAGCTGGATTCAAACCTACCCAGAGGTGTTCTTACCCACCACCAAGCCAAGGACTCTGCCCTAGCATGGTGTAAGGTCTCACGCAACCACTGTTTCTGTTACTACAGCATTCGGTTGCTTTCAGAGGAAAGACATCCCATTGCAGGACTCACAACTCAGGATTAGTTGCATGAAACATTCCCAGTCAAACCACCCTGGTTATCCTTGCTGTTCCCTGCTGACAAGCAACTGCGGTAGCTGCAGTCTTAACAAAGAGGCATTCAGGTTCAAAACCTGGAGCTGAAAATTCAGTTTAAATTTTGGTACAATCACTTCTTTAGATTACACAGATGGCACAAAAACAAGTCCTCAGACAAGCTGCTGGGGTACTTCGGTGAACAACTGGCAGCTATCACAGCTTCCTGCACCACAGCAGCTCACAGGGCCTTTGCAGTGGGCCAGGCACCCAGGGCACTGGGCAAGACCTACCTTCTGCCCTGGCTCCAGCAGAAAAAAAACACCAAACCAAACCAACCACACAAAAAAACAGTGGTGGTGAAAGACAGACTTTGCTAACCTGAACTCTTATTTTTCAGATAAGGTCTCTCTCATAGACCTCTGCATAAGGCCATGCCCAGGGCCAAGCTGCTGTACATGGTACATAATTATTACTGTCCAGAAGTAATAACTGAGAATTACGACTTACTGAAGTTACACCAAAGCTGCATCTGCCTCTTGGAACCACAGAGGATCAGGAAGCACAGAGGGAGCTCAAATCCATAAGACCTGCTCAGCTCTGACTCTGCAACTACTGTCACTGTCCTAAAGAGATTGCAGGCTAAATTTAGATGGGATATGCTAAACTCAAATAAAGCCCATCCCAGCCAAGCAACAATAAGAAAGAGAACAAAAGTTATAAACACATCTATTGAAGCATATTTGGGGAGATGCAAGAATGCTGGTTTGGCAGGCAGTTTTGCATCAGCTCACTTGTGATAAGCACAGAGTGAGGCATAAGGCATTCAGGAGGTTTTAGTTGCATCTTAAAATGTAATAAAACGTTATTTTCACCTTAACTTATCTGATTTGAAAAAAGACTGCAGAAACAATGACATTCCTCAAGGGTCCATTGCTATATGCTGATACTATGCTTTTATTTGAAAGGAGAGAACAAAGCCTATTAAAAATCTTTTAAGTAACTTGCTGTCATTCGGTTTAAAAATGAATAATCAAAACACTGAGAGTAAAAGGCTTTTTTGTCTCTAAGGCAGGAAGGGAAGTATTTTTCAAACCTAAGTATGCACAACAGAGCCTGGCCATGAGCCTATTGGCATCTGTGTGTTGATCCAAATGAATTTTAAGATGTCTGTTCTCCCAGAGGACGTGTACTGTTCAAAATAATAAATAAATAAATAAATAAACAAAATCCATGACTGCTTTTAATCTACCTGAAATATGGGACACAGACACAGCATATTTTATAGTTGCTTTATACTATACATTTTCCTTTTAGCTTGCTGCAGCATTATTAGGATTTTTCTGTTCCTCTATCTACAGTAAATAACTAACATTTCCCAGAGAACCCAGCCAGGGCCTTATAAAGCCATCTGCTTTTATCTTAGCAATGAATTCTTCTTACAGATACACGGTACAGAACAGCTCACACTGTCACTCCAGCAAATTATGCTGCTGTTTATTTAAGTAATAAAGGAATTTGTTCCAGTTGTGGGTTAGTCCCCCCCCAGCCCCCAGCATTTGCTCTCCACATGTGGTTTGCTTCCTTAAGTGTTGATTTTTCATAGCTGTGAGACTTTTTCCTGTCTTTTATCCACCAAGCTAATTGCCTTCTTATTCCTTTCTGTTTAACGAGAGCTGACATTCAGCTCAGCGCTCTGTAAAACAGGAAGGGATGTAGTTCCTGTTCCAAGGAGGTAACAGTTTAAACTGACCTCAGATAAATCGGGCGTAAGGGGAACGGACAAATCCAGCCTTGTGATTATTTGAAATTTTTTTGTTGTCAGAGGGAAGATGTGGTCAAGCTCTTTTGCCCCGTCCTCCCGCATCCGAGAATGATCCATCTCCCAACGAGCAGCCCCTTAACCCAGCTGCCAGAAGCCATTCTCAGCTATTCACAGCCTCCTCGCTCAAGCAAACTGGTCTCTCTGCTGCTTGCCAAAGGGACCACAGGTCACCTCTTACTAGGGAGGACTTTCTTTATGCAAACAAAGTCACAAGGAGCCACCTGCCAGGTTCTCCATTCACCTTTTAAAAGCAACACAGGTATGAACACCTGTATTAGTTACTCTGTCACACACCCCCATGATAATGTAAGCCCCATCCAATAACGTACAGCTGCAGAAACTTTTCTTCCCCTTTAGACCACCTAATGAGCCCAGAGATATGCCCTCATTTATCTGCAGACAGCTCTCTTGCAAATCTCCCAGATCTGTAAGAAAATCCTATCTGTTAGTCTGAGCAACATGGGAACTGAGATTCCTTTAAGTAGCAGTTTTCTTAAGGAAAGGTGCCATTTCTGAACACCAACTATACTTACAATGACTAAAATTCATTATAACACAAGCAGCAAACATTTTAAAAAACACATATGGTACAACATGCCTAAATTCATTTACTCCATTGTACCCATTTCTGACTAGACAAAGCAACAGTAGATGTTTAAAAATAAAATCTGTACTCCAAAAGCAAAACACTCACTCACATTCCTGCAAGCCAGATCTGCTGACTCAGGTGTCGCTCTGGTCTCTGGCTCCAACTCTGACAAACCCATTATGATTCTCTTGTAACAATGAAGCATGTGTTTTACTTTCTTTACTACGAAAATTGATATCCGAAAGAATTCCATGAATTTTACAAAAGAATGTAAAGATGACATATACCTGTCAACCTGACACCACCCCTGGTTATTTAATGATTAATACATCAATCACTCTTGGTTAATAAAAAAAAGAAACATACAGGTATACACCGGAGGGTATTCACCAAAGTCCTAACCCAAAGGGTATTCACCAGGGTCCATGAAGGGTTAACAACCCTCCTGAGCTTTAATGTCTAAAGCTGAATTTCCCCTTATGCGAGCTGGGAACCTGAGAGCACTGAATCCTCTGACTAGAGGGCTATTTTGTTTGTTTTCTTTACACCAGGCCTTTGCTGTTGACTTGTAACCTCTTTGGTACCTTTCTAATTCTGCCCTAAAGGAATCGAGTTAATGTAACAGAATTGCACTAGCACATACATTTTGCAATAAAGGTTGATCTGAAGTTACAGAGTATTTTAGCTGGAGAAGAGGTGCTTAAGCTGCTTGGTCAAGAGAGCATTACGGAGGTAGAAAAAACTTTCATAAAGAGATTTCTATATTGGTACAAACTTAGGTAATGCCTTATCTGAGTTAGCCAACAAATAAGTAAAGTAACAATTCAAAGAAATGTCAAAAGTTGCTCTGTATCACAGGGCTGTGCCTACTTCCTCATCATTACAAACAGGGCAAACAATTTCCATTCACTTGAAAAATTTTTATTCAAAGTAATCAGATTCTAAGACTGCAGAATATAAATAAGGGATATGAGATTTTTAGAAAAGAAACACACACAAAGAGAAGTAGAAAACACATTAGAGCATACTGAAAATAACCTCTCCTCTGAAGAAAGGCTGAGAGAGCTGGAGATGTTCAGCCTGGTAAAGGGAAGGCTTTGGGGTGACCTTATTGCAGCTTTTCCATACTTAAAGGGGGCTTATAAAAAAGATAGAGAGCAACTTCTTGCTCAGTCAGATAATGACAGGACAAGGGAGGACGGTTTTAAACTAAAAGAGGGGAGATTTAGGTTAGATGTTAGGAGGAAATGCTTGACTCAAGAGGACTGCACAGAGAGGTTGTGGATGCCCCGTCCCTGGAAGTGTGCAGGGCCAGGCTGGACGAGACCCTGGGCAACCTGATACAGTGGGTGGTGTCCCTGCCCACGGCAGGGGCTTGGAACTGGGTGATCTTTAAGGTCCCTTAAAACCCAAGCTGTTCTATGATTCTATGGAAAATAGAAGTTATAACAGTTAGACAAGTTATAGAAGTTATAAAAAGAAGGTGCTGAAAGTGAAGGAGTAATACAAGGTGTGTCTAAATGAGACATTAACTACTTAATCAGGTAAATACAGGCCTCCATCCCCTTGCTCTTTTAAGTATTACAGAAAGAGAAATACAGAATCTTACTCCCAAGCAGAGGAAGTAGGCTGTGCTCACCTCTGCATTAGTCCATCTAGCTAATATCGGTAAGTGAACTAAACATGTAACGCCAATTTATGCACCTTTTGTTATAACAACATTGTATCTGCAAGTGATCAAACCTGAAGATCCCGAGCCTGTACAAACCTACAGATTTCTCTGAAGGTTAGGATCTCGGACTTGCATGTTCTCTCTCTTGGTAGCAAATAAACTCCAAAGTTATTTCTGCACTGCCTCTCCCCTCCCCCTAAAAGAGCTATCACAACTTGCAGGTGAATTTGCTCTCATCCCATTACAAACGGAGCTAGACCACCAGGAACTCATAGAAATCCTTCTGTAAAATTGTTTGTCTGTATAGCGTCATAAACCACAGCATCAGGTAATTACTAGCTTTGATCAGCTCAAACAGATGACAGATGATTCGCCAAGAATCATAAACAATATGCAATATAAAATAAGAAACACTTAAAAGGCAACTTATTTTGAATAATATAATACTTTTTTTACCATGATATTCACTTCAGTGTTTTGCACGGAGAAGCAGTTTCTTGAACAGAATAGTTGAGATAGCTTTATTAATTAAACACAAGAGAAAGTCATGTCTGTGCTCAAAATTGTTGTAAAAGTTGGTTCGTAGCTTGTGTAACAGTGCAAGCTGAACAGATGTCAAAAGGAAGGCAAAGCTTGCTGATGAAAGGCTGTATATTCAACTCTGCGCAGAGGAACAAATTGTTTTCAGTATGGCAATAGCGCTGCAATCCCGTAATGCCTCTTCATTTTAGCCTACGAGCTAAATGGCTAAAATTTAGTAACAGTAGTGGTTGCTTTAACAAATGTTATGTTGTGGAGAGTTTGTTTGAGGCTTGACTCCTCCTGCCTACTACAATCCTTTAGGTAAGTCAATAAAGAAGTGTGCAACAGGAAACTTGATTCACATGACCTGACTTTAAAAAGTTTTCTGTGGAGAAAGGACACATCTGTCCTACTCAGTACCAAGCTAATGCCTTGGAAAAGGAGATGAGTAGTGAGGTGAAACAAGCTGATTCATCCATATGTTAAAGACAAGGAACAAGTACAAGAGCTCCAGGCAGGTCTGTACACTGACAGAAAAAAAAAAAAGTTGAAATTCAGGATAAATAAAGCAATGCACATGGAATGAAAAAAAAAAAAGTCCCAGCTTCACAGTGCAGAAGTAAGCAATGAAAAAAATGAGAGACCTTAGTTATAAAGGAAGGATCTGTAAAAAAAGTCAGCTCAAAAACTAGTAGTGGTCAGAAAAGCAAATGAGAAGAATTAGGGAAGAAACATAAAAGGAGAAAAAGCATCACTGCTCTTGCATCTTGAAAGCTTTTTAACATGAGACAATTAGAATGTGATGTACGGAAAGGATACATGGGTGGCCAAAAGTTTACAAGGGGCTCTCCAGGAGGCACGGTTAAATAGACTTTTATCTTCTTTAAGCTGTGAAGCCTGAAAGGGATAGGGCAAGGCTAAAAATCAGGAGTGTCATCAAGTTGTTCACTGTTTCTTCCGGGAAACCAACAACAAAAAAACCAACCACTTAAGAGTTGTAAAATAAAACCACAATGTGAAAGGTAAATAAATAAATAAATAAATAAATTTGACTTGGAATAACCTGTAGGCAAGCTACGGAAATTCTTGACACATGCTAAGAAGCTGTCAAGGACTTTAAGAGAGTGGATGAATCAGTGAAAGAGCTATCCACCAAGGACTTTATGTACTGACGCACCACTTCTGGCTCAGATCTCTAAGCTGAAAAAAAATCACTGGCAGTGAGCAGTGTATTCTGGGTAGAGATGTTTAGGCCATCTTAATATTCTTTTCAAGGCGTCAACAGGCAGAAAATATAATGGGCTAGATGGATTTTGGTCTGATTCGGCATAGCCATTCTTACTGTTCAGCAATCTGACTGTTAAGCATCCACACCAGACAAGCAGAAAGACTGGCTTGAGTCATCTCATTTTTATTATGAGGGAAGTAAAAGTTCCTCAGTCCTGTCCCACGTATGTGAGGTGTACATAATGGACAGTTTACAGTTTAGGGAGTATCTATGGAGAGTAGCTGAGGAAGAAAAAAAAAAATAACTATGGGAGCCCTTAGCGATGATCCGCACCAAATACTCAATATATGAACATGACATCTGTTTATAAATCCAAGGAAGAGATACAAAGAAGAACAGGAAAAGTATATTTAATTTTCTATTAAACTTCCAACCAGAATACATTTTCCCAAAACAAAAGTTAAAGCTTTTACATTACTGATAAGAAATTCATAACGATCAACACCAGATTTTCCCAGGAGAAAACAGGTAAATATTGGTTACATTCCCTCTCTGCTCTCCTAGCAAACCATATCTTTACTCAGGGCTAAGTATAATCAAATGCTACGAATCTCAAAGCAACATTCTAGTTGCTACCTAATTTTGGGTAGTTTTGTTTTAATTCCAAACTCATAATACGAAAAGTATCTTATAGCAAATTCATAAAGCCTATTCTAAAAAAACGTTGTTGGAGATCCCCTTTATAAGACCATTTTAATTTAAGCAGCAGCAAATTTGTTAGAATGTGAGTCTGAAAGCATTTGCATGACCTGCTATTAGTCTTTTAAAAATGCAACTTTAATTGATTTGTCAAACTATCTGTAACCTTCCTCACTCTCTTCCCAACTAACCTGAACAACAATAAGCAGCCTCATTCAACTCTAAGTTTTATAAAAAATTTTTTACAGATTAAAACAAAAATGTTGTTTCCATGATACCCACCATATACCATTTGCAAGAGTTAGTGCCTCAAGCTTAGCCTAAAAATCTTTGCCATATACAAACTGACGGAATTGATTAAGAGAATTAAGGTCTCTAACCAAAGAATTTAGGTGAGAGAGGTCCAATCAAGCCCAGCCTTTGCCATATTGTCTATGTCTAGTTTCATTCTAATCTGTTGTCAAGAGTATCAAGTACTGACTGTTTACTTTAGCAAGCTCAAAGTTTAGCTTTGCCTGGCTGAAGTTGTAGGTTCTGAAGTTTCATCGCCATGCCCATGTTCCCAGAAACCTTCAATTTACCTTGAAAGAAAGCCTAAAAAATAAATGAAAAAAAAATTCTATGAAATGCAATAGAACACGTTACCCCAAACATACCCCTCCCCAATGTTATAGGCTATTATATATGTGCGGGTCTTGGCCTGCAGTATTATAATTCTAACAGTTGTAGCAGACATCTCACCTTATTGTACAATTCTATCTTCTGACACTGAAAGGTCGAATAATAACCTCAGAAAGTTTATATTTGTGATACCTAAAGAGAATAAATTTGATAATGGCATTTTTCTTGCATTATCAGATAGCAGTCCAAAGAGAGGGCTGACATTCCTCCTTTCTGAAGTCACACTGCAAACACTAGCTTCCCCCTTTCTGTGCAAAGCAAGCACTATTATATCCGCTTCTGGATTACACAAAGGATGTCTGAGACGATACTTGTTCAGAAGAGTAGAAACTGCTGAAGTCAGGTTTATCGAGAGAAGCAAAGACTGATTTATTCAGAGAGTCAAGAACTTTCCCTTTTTCATATCAGCCACGGCAGTTTTGGAAGAGCGGATTTATTTTTAAAAAATTAAACCTAAATATGCTCAAAAAAGCCCCCAAATATCAGTACTATTATCCCTTCATCTTTACTATACTTACTGTCTGAGGATTCATTTTGCCAGTCATCAGAGCTAATAGATCAGCGTCAGCCATTGTAATTGTACAATCTGCCTTCTTATCTGTAAGACAGAGTTGACAATGAAGATTCAAACTGAGAAACAGAACAGTTAACACAAACTACAACTCCCTGAACAATCTGTTGACACTACAGTTCAGCACTATGGTATATCAAGTACCTACAGGTAAGGGCCATTAAAAAGTATCAGGAAGAGGTCATCTACTAGCCAACAGACACCTGTGGCACCTTGCAGCACAGACCATCCCAACACTGAAGAAAGATGGACCTTTCTGAAAGGTGCTAAGCGAGTTTATTCATTACAAACAAAAAATAAAAATCTTGTAATCAGATAATGTTAATTACAAGTGTTCACAGTCATCTTAAGTTTTATCAAGCTTAAATTTTCTAGTATTAAGATCATCTCAGAATAAATGTGTTTTCCCCTGTGACACACAGTGACAATATTTATCACTGACATTTCATGCATTTCCTGCCCCGTCCTTCAGTGGGAAAGTGCATTCTAGAAAATCGCATCTGAATTAATTCAAATCCAGAAGCTTCTGGCATCTTCTTACCAGAAATGAGCTTGAAAAGATATTTTAGAAGCTCAGATGTAAGTATTAATACATGTAAAAATGGGCTAAAATCCGCACCCAGCTTTTCCCACAGTCACCACATTACTAAAGTCAAGTCTTTGATAAAATGTTGTATGAACAACAGAGAACAGTACTTTTCTTTCTATATCTTAATTAATGAATTCAAATCAAACCTCCTTTCACATTTTTAATTAAAAGCTTTATAAGCTTTATGATGAAGGTTCATGAATATGTAAGATTCTGAGGACAAACTGTTGTTTTTGTCTTTTTATTTACAGTTTATTAATAGGATGCAGGTATTAAACAAGACACTTTCACAGCAAGCGTTCAAATCATCTGTTTCCAATACTTTTAATGGAAACCCACCAGTCCTTGGGTTTTATTTATGTCTGCCTTTTTTATGATGGAACTTGAAGTTTATGTCAGCTAGTGCAGTATTGAAATCTGTCATTTTATTGCTTAACTAGCTGCCGAAGAGAAGTAACTGGACTAGATAGACCAGCCTACCACCTACGAGAGTCTCCAACAAAGCACCTGAAAAAACAGGTAAAAATCACATTTCCGGCCCAAATTTTATGAGAAACAAAAAAAAAAAACCTTTTGGTTTTGTATTCTAGTTCTTGCAGGAGTCACGTGACACATCTGTCTGGAGCCTCTAAGAAAACACACAACTAACCAAACAGAATTCACAGTAGAACAGATTTAAATCTTTATCTTAAAGGTCATAGATTAGAAGTACTGGAAATAAGAAAACTTTAACATTAAGGTAGCTCTAACCCCAGTTTTGTTCAAGGTCACTACAGCTTTAGCAGAGTATGAATTGATAATCTTTACATTCATTTCATGTGTTTTCCGCAGTGATATAATAAAATAGCACTGACCTGAATTAACTGCCACAGAGCCTTTTCCATTTTTCACGTCTACTACCCAAGTTGCTTCTTTTCCACCAGGACCATCTTTTATTTTGAAGGCAAAGACACCACCAATTTTCTTGACAAATTGCTCTCCTTCCTGTAATGACCACGTAATGTGCACATTATTCATTTTCTTCAGAGGAATTTAAAAATAGAAACAGAGAATACTTTAAAAAAATCTTTACTCTTTCTACTAACAAAAATATTTGTTTCCCTCTACTAGGCTTCATTTGAACATTTAAGAAAAAAAAACACACGTATTATCTATCTCTATTAAAATCTGTCAAACAAACAAACAAGTGTCTTAACAGTCCTGTCTTGCTGTAGGTCTCACAAAATGCAATCTCTTCTTTTAATCACACTTACAAAGCAAGCAAGAGACACCAAACTTGTGTTAGTTAGCAAGCTCTTCACATATGACCTAAACGTGCCTTCACTGAAATACTCTTATATAGTTAGGAGCTGTCTGAAAGAAATCCTTTATAATCATGGTACAAAAGATAAAGATTTTGGACAGTGAAGATTAAAGTTGTACTGTTTGTTTCAACATGAAGTACTAAGAAAGTGACTTATGCTACTGTATTTCCTTCAGGTTTTGCACATGTTCTGTCATAAATTAAAAAGGTATTACAGGTAAAAGTAGTAGTCAAATACCTCTTCGAGCTTCTTTTCAATCTCTTTGAAGACCAAATGTGACTTAAATCCATCAACAGCTGCACTGAGAGGCACAGCTGCAACACGACCAGTGCTGAAATGCAAGAAAAAAAAAATTGTTTATGTATCTTTAATCATATTTTCAACACCTTCGAATTATTGTGAATAGGCCTAACACCACGGTGAACAGCCACACTGCAACAATTCAAGCAATACAGAGAAACTACATCTTATCCAAGCGAAGCTTACTTTCTGATGGGCTAGACAGTCTGCGTTACAATCACTTCAACTATCAACCAACTCCATTGCCACGCTGTGTGTGAAGACAGAAACAGCATATGCACCATCTCAAGAACTATTTTCTTTTTTTTTTTTTTTGACAACACGAAGTCCTTTAGGAAACGCATCCAGAAGTTTACCCGTCATATTTCCTGAAGTGGTCCTCCTTTCTGACATCTTACTTAGTATCTACTTTTGGTCAAATTATTTCGAAGTCTTATTAAAAAAAATAAAGTTAAAGTGACAGAATCACTTATAAAATGTTGCTAGCACTTATCTGTGTGGTACTAAGAGTGAAGTATCCCTGTAGGTGTTTCCTAGGTCAGCAATAGTAGGCACTGTGTCATTTGAGGACAACGCACAGTTTTGCTAATAAACTAAGGTTGTAGTAACGGGATGTAAAACTGTAAGGTATCAACAAAAAAGCAGATTTGTTTTAAGACCTGATCCAAAATGAATCAAGTTCTGCTATCATTTACCATGATATAAATTCTTGGCAACTCCTACTAAAGCCACTAATTACAGGCTAGATCTCAATCTAATGATTAGGTCTGTGAGCACTGTTGTAGAAAAAAATTGTATGAAATATCTTCATAACCATAAAATGCCACCACCTTTCCCTTACTTACGCAATGCCCAACATTCAGTTACATAAGTGGGGTATGAACAGATCAGCTGCACTGTTTCATTCCAAAGTCTTTTGTACATTAGTGCAACTCCCTGTGCCAGGTATTTCCCGCATACAAAGCCTTTGGGAGAACTGAAGATTTTTAAGCCTCATAATGTAAGAGACATTATTATTGCTAAGATTTCTCTGCACTGAAGAGTTAAGAAAATTCTCAATACTGATGAAGGCCAAGTCACCTGTAGTATGTAACACAATTTCTTCAAGAGAAACATCATCTATACAAGCAAAGCTTTTCCTGACTGACAGGAAGACGCTACTATTTTCAGTATCTCAAGGTTAATGGTGTACATATAGCAACAGATTCCCTGTTCTGTAGAGTTGTAAGTTTTTGTTTGTTTGTTTTAATGATAAAGCTCAACGCAATGGAAAACAGTGTATTAACTACAAATCTCCCTTCTGACTTAAAACTGTATACCAACACCCACTCACATTTTGTAAGCATGTTTGAAAAGACCCCATGAGCAGACCCAAGTTTTCCCCTATCACACACACTTCCTCACATGGCCTATCCTCTTACAGACCAAGGAACTGTCAGGATTAGAGCTTCTGACACTACACTACAAAAAACTACTTGATGCAGCCCCTCAAAGTTCAATTCCTGCTCTCGTTACCTACTCCACAGACTATACTGTCACATCCCAGAAACTATCCAGCTAAAACAGACATTAAAAACTTGAGTTGGGAGGGGAATATTTCTTTCTGGAAGCCCACCATGACACATTTTACCACTCACTGTTTTTTAGAAAATGTGTAAAATACTGGTATTAAGCTTTAAAACCCCAAACAAAATATCCACAAATAGTAGCTCCATTTTTCTAAACAATGTGCACAGTGAAAATGCAAAGGAAACTCTATGTTAAAAAAATTCTGTCATGAAATGTTGGTATATTTATAAAATTTTGTATTTTCTCTCAATTCCTGCCCATCTTAGCATACAATTAGAGCAGATTGTGAGAGAGCTTCATAGCAGTGTTCTCCTCTCCCTCTGAAGCAGGCTATAATTGCAAATAAAAATACTTTTGCCGGAAGTAGATGAGTAACATGCCTGAATTTTAACAGGTACTTAGAATACCCTGTGTAACACCTACAGGGAAGACCCAACTCGTCATGACGTCAGACCAGTAACAATTTTAGCAGTGAAAGAATTGGATCACTCTATTCTGACAGATGCTGCACTTTTTTTTTTTTTTGACAAGGTCCTAGATTCAATTAATTCCTTCAAATCCTGTTTTGTTCTTAGAAGGGTGGTTTGGGGGTTATTTTTGCTTTTTATTTTTTCCTCCAAACATTAGATTTGTCCTTAATTTAAGGCAGAGGAAATCACGCAGGCCAGAAATGGGACATTTTGCTGTTTTTAGCCCATGAAGCTCACCCTGCGCATTGTCTGTCAGGCACTAACTCACAACCTCTGCCTACAGCTGCGGCGCTGCGGGTCCCTAGCAGCTCCAGCTCTTCCTGTGAAGGAACAGCTTTCCTTCACAGCTCTTCCTTGCGGGGAGAGCAACGATAACCCTTAAACAAACCTGGGGTGAATACGCGAACGTTTGGAGACCTCGGGACAGAAAGGCGACGCTGCCTTACACCCCCACGGAGGCCTCGGTTCCGAGGCCAGCCCCGACCCCCGCAGCTCGGCCGGGTCTCGCTTGTCCCCCCCCCTTCCCCGGGGCGGTGCAGGGGCCCGGGGCCGGGTCTCACCTGCGGGCCGGGGGGAAGCCCATGCCGTACAGCGTGACCACCGCCGCGCCGCCCAGGCCCAGGTTGTGCTGCAGCGCCACCTTCGCCCCCGGCACCTGCCTCCTGCCGGCCAGGCCGCGCAGCTGCCAGCAGAGTTCGGCGCACTGCGCCAGGCCTGAAAGATGGAGCACAGAGCGCGTCGCCGCCCCGCCGCCATCTTCCCGGCGGGGAGCGGCCCCTGAGGGGAGCGCTGCCCGCCTCGGTGCGGCTCCGGCGGTGCTGTGGAGAAAAGTGCTGTTTACACGCCCACACACACACGAGCTATGCAGCTGGGTGGGCTCCAGTGTAACACTCAGGCTACGCACCTCTCACTCCTCTACCTGACCTCCATCCCTCACAGGAGTATCTTCTGGGCTGTCAGTGTGAGCTGTCTTAAAAATAATTATCAAGCACAACTCAGCACTGACTTTTGAATCTCCAAGAAATAAACGCGTGACAGCCATACCTATTTCAAGGCAGATACAACTGCTACCACATCCTTACAGCAACGCTCTAACATCTACCCCAAGTACCTCAGAAGCACACATTGAGCTCACCTCACCATCGTGGCATGCATCTCGGAGTAGAAATTTGAATTCATGTGCTAAATCTAACAAAAAAAAATGTGACAAGATCTTCTGAAAACCTTTTTTTTTCCTCCCACACTACAAATGCCTACTATTAAAAATGCCCATAACAAGTTAGCACTATACTACAACAGAAGAGAGTCCTAGAATACACAATTGTGATTAAAATTACTGCTGGGCCAAGCTCATTAATGTAAGGAAGTAACACTAACTGGTATGCTCTATGAACTTCCTTCCCTAATAAGATATTAAATGAATACATGCAGTATGATTTGAGAACGTGAAGTCTCTAGAGCTCAGCTAACTAGAAAGATTATTTTGGGAGGCTGAAAGCAAACATGAATTCCTTTTCACTAGTCTTGATTTCAAGGTTACATTTACCTTTTGCTTCCCCCTACCATTCCATCAGCCATTTCTGCAATTCTCATCCAGTTCACATTTCTTCCTCCTTACCATCCACAGAACCCTGTCCCTTCCCATAGGCAACCACACAGTCCTCTGGGCAAGACAGGCAGAACCTGCATTTTATGCACTGAATTTTACACATTGCCAAGTTAAACATTATGGAAGGGATGAGTAAGAAGTTTTATAATTCCAGTCATTTATGAGAGTTAGCAGGTTCCATACACGTACTCTTTGCTTCAAGGAGAGAACGTGTACCATGGGACATCCTGCCCTGGAGTGGTTTGGAAAATTAAGATGACTTGTATGACCTCTGATTAGCATATAGCTATCCTCAAGACTGATTTACAGTGACATTAAGCTGACTGCCTGTAGACATGTAATTTTCTGCATTTTAATGGCTTTCCCCCTCAATCCATTGAAATAGAGAGAAGCACAAATACCAGTAATTGCCTCTACATTTATCACTGTAGAAATGACAAAAAATTAACACATACCTAGGAATGGAATTCTTATATCTAGTTACAGATTCCAGTTAAATGAGAACATGAGTATGTTCTTCTTCCAACATTTCCTAATACTCCCCCCCAAATTAACTAGGGATTATCTAGATATTACAGCTATTTAGGCCAAGGTTTGTTGTTTTTCAAGGTTTCTTCTCCAGCTTTCTGCCATCTAATCATTTGCAAGCAAAGAAGGTGAATTATCCTCACAAATCCAAACATGTTATTCAAGAGGCATTTCATGGAAGCATGCACAGATAGCTTAAAAAAGCACAGATAGCAAAAAAAAAAAAAAAAAAAAAAGGAAAACTTATGTTGCTGGGAAACAGAGACTAACAGTGAACTTCTGTTGTAATAACATCAGATAAATATTTTGACATCCAAGACTTCACAGAAATAGCTTTATTACAGCTAACAATGGTACAAGCTATTCAAATGTGATAACTATCTCCAAAATCTGAATTTTAAAGGATGACTACATATGAAAATAGTTATTGAAACTACAATCATCAGAAGTTGTACCATTAAGCAATTATTTAGAGAAAAAAAAAAAAAGCTGTTTTGTAGGTTGCTTTAATACCAACAGAAAAACAGCTCTATCAAATTACACAAGTACTAATGATCTAATTCACACTCCAAGTCTTTTGGTTTGAGCAACCCTGCATGGTCAACCTGCCCTAATGCTTGCATTAGTCACAAATGAGAATCAGCTCCAGAGCTCCTCCTAATCTCATCAAGTCCTCATTTCTTTCATACAAGTACAAGTGGGAACCATCTGCCTGGTCAAGAACAGTATCTCATATCTTAATGGCATGACTAAATGAAGTATTTTTGCATTACCTGTAGCACCAAGTGGATGTCCCTTTGAAATCAAGCCACCACTAGGATTAACAACCCATTTTCCTCCGTAAGTATTGTCTCCTCTGTCAATCAGTTCACATGCTTTTCCTAGAGAACAGTATTTTTAAAAGAAAGAAACAGTATTTATAAAAGAAAAATGTTCATTATTTTATAAAAATTGTTTTTCAATTCTACTGGCACTAAGCAAAGATGCTGCAAATACTTTCTGTTAGTCAATAAGAAGTACAGATACCACAGATTTTACAAAGGGTAGACTGAAATTTGCCAAACATTAACGAGACTTGTTGACGCTGCTGGAGAAAGCATGCGGATTCCACAGTAATGTGGAAAAGAATTAAAATGGCTAGTATCTGATGGCTTTTTTTAATTAGCAGTTCAACTGTTTTACTGTTATACAGTAGTATGATAGAATCAACACAATGAAGCTATTCATTGCTTTATTAATGAAACTACAATGAACATCATGTTTTTTTGTAAAAGAAAGGCTAATTGTAATTTGCAACTGCTGTTAATATATTTTTGATTTATCTCCAATAGAGATTACTTGCAAGATTATCATCAACACTGGAGAGCTCATGCTTACAAAGATTCATCTGGGTACCATCACACTTCACAAAACATTAAGTGCTACATTTTAATGTGCAAAATCACCCATATTTGGATTAAGCCACTTCCCGCCAACCAGCCCCTTGAATTCTCAGTTAAGCAAACATGACACCTAATTGTTCATGGCCCTCAGAAATAAACTAAGCTAGACCATGGGTCTAGCAGTAATTTCTTGGGCAATGTCCAACCCCATTAATACCAAAGGCAACTACATCATATGAAGATATAATGCAAATTTGAAGTGGTCAATGATCCTACTGGAATGCTGTCCTGGAAGCTCTATTCTAAGTACTTTTTTTTGGTTAAGGGGAAAAAAATAAAGTAGGGATACTTTTCAAATTAAATTAATTTTATAGCAAGTTTGTATTTTGGTTTACTAACTTTAGTTCTTTGTTCTTTCTTCCTCTACCTCAGCTTAACATACCTTAACATATATAAGGGTAACATTGTGGGTGTCTGACATAGGTTGCCTGAGCAGGAAGAACAAGAAATGAGGCCTGCTACAGACTGACAGGAGCAACCTGATGTTTCTAGGCTCTGACCCTCTTGGGGGACCTCAGCTACCTTAGTATCTGCTGGAGGAACAACACAGCCAGGCAGAAGCAGGGACCGAAGTGACAACTTTGTCACACAAGTGTCCTGCTGGGCACAATGCTGAACATGACCCAACAACGTGCCCTTGCCACAATGAAAGCTAACTGTATCTTGGGCTGCATTAAAACATTAATATACCAAATAAAATAATCACGAAATAATCACTCATATGAGTAATACTTAGAATTACTTAGCATCCAGCCTATTAGTTCCCAATCCTTCAGCAGAAAGTTCTCCCCTTAACTAGTTCCTTGGTCTTTTATTCTTGTACCAGCTTCTTCAACCTACTTGATTAATGTCAAAGTCTAAAATAAAAAAAAAAAAAAACAACACAACTGCTGCATTTCCTGTATTTACAACATACTTCTGCCCTTAAATGAGAATGTCAGGTTAGTCTTGCACATCTAAATCCACAATGTAATTTATACCATTCCATTAATCTCTAAGTCTAATTAGTCTGTCCTTCCAAGGTAAGTTTCACACACTTTGAGGTCAGACATACTGAAAGTTGGAAAGAATTGCACTATTAAATATTTACCAATTTACCATACACAATACTCATCAGTCAAATGGACAAGAACCATTAGAATTATACTGCATCTGTGATTAAAGGAATTAAGCTAAAATGCTTAAAGTATATTTAATAATGTCAATAATTCTCCATATTACTGAAGATACCATAAAAATTCAGCAAAGAAGGCAGTAAAGAGTAAGCATCCAAGGGCAAGCATTAGAAGACCTACAAACACATAAAAGAAACTTTCCTGAAGATCTATGAAGTTCTTTCATTGAGAATGCTCAGACTTAATGCAACACACCATCTAGTGACAGTATATGATATTTTCTTAAATTGCTTAAAAACAAATTGAAGAAAGACTGCATCAGATGATTATCTATGCAACACATGAATAATTTGGCATTTGAATAAATACTGAGGTAGCAGTGCAATGCATTATTTGAAATCAAACCAAAACCTCTTAAACTGAAAACTTCATTAGTTTGACTTATGTGCATAAAATTAATTTCCATTACACTAATTTAGACAGAAGAGCATTGTTACATAGTTCATTTTAGAACCTCTGCCAACAACTCTCTGTATTTTAAAAGACAAAGATGTTTCAAGATTTTTAAAAGACAAAGTCGGATAGCTTGTTTAGGCCCTCTATAGGTAATTCTTGTTTATTTTTAATCTTCCCCAAAAGGAAATACAAAGATGGGTGGAAATCTCAGGGTAAATAAGAACATATCCCTGAAAAAGGTTGTAGTTCTGAGAAAGATTAGAGTTCTTAATCTCCTTGTCCTGCTTGCTTAGAAGAGCCACTCCTGCACAAGCTAGCCATATGATTTTGTATAGCTGTCCAACACTTTAATCTGCCCTGTGTACTCCTCTAGAAGTCACATTAATTTGTTAAATGAACTCTACATTTATTGGTCTTCTTTATGTTACTACATTGCTAGCTTGCTTTTTCCTCTTAGGAAGTTAGCCGTAATATATTTAAATATATAAGATGTCTAGTGTACAACTCAAAGTTCTAATTATAGGAAGAGGCTAAAAAGATATTTTTAACACTGTCCATTTTATTAAAACAATGATCTTCACTGATGCTATTACCTTCTGGACAGAGTCCAAGAGCTTCATAGGTAATGAGCTCATTAACTGAGAAACAGTCATGGAGTTCAATCACATCAACATCAGTAGGTTGTAGGCCTGCTTTTTCAAAACATTTTTCTGCAGCTTTTTTAGTCATATCATAACCAACCTGCAAGCAGAAGAAATCATAAGTTAAAATATCATTAAAGAAGTAATTGATTTCATTTCTATGCTTAATTTTTAATGTGCCTCTATTTATCCTGTAAGTGAAAATAACCTGTCACAGGTGGCATTCTAATGTGCTTTAATGGATCTTATATCATAGCCTTTAATTTCCATATAGTAGGAACTATATAGAAAGAAATAACACATTCTAAACGAGTTGGTGGCATGCAGAAACTTTTCTGGGGGCATTTCCTTTATTTTCTCAACCTTGCTTACTAGCCAAATTGCTCCTTTGCATGACTTTGTCTCAAGTGGGTATTCTAATGGTTTGACTTACATCCAATTATTTTGGTCAGTTTGCTGTGGGATTTAAATTTTGCAGTTCAAGCCATTCTGCTTAAATAATTGTGACTATACATGACATGTTATTTCAGCTCCAATACAGCACAGACATAAGTAAAATAGGTTCACATGAGACAAACTACATTTCCTTCTGTTCAAACTGTTAATAGGTAGCCTCTAAATAATTTTAAACTAGATTTTAAATACATATAGATTTCTTACTTTTATTCCATAACTGTACTGTTTGTCCACTCCACCTGTCCAAATGAGTCTTTTTACATTAATTATAACTTGTTTGCTTACTGACATGTAAATGTCTACAGGATCATTAGGACTCTCAGGTACTAAAAAGAAAATTCCAAACATCACAGAATACAGGATTTTATACCTACCATCTTCAAACAACTCTTCTCTTCAAATGTGCTTGGATAATCAGTAACCATCACCTGGGCTAGAATTTCCACAGCTTGAGACTGTAAATTATGCTCTTTCACAAACTCCTCATTAGCCAGAATTGCAGCTGCAGCACCATTTGTTGTTGGACTAATTGAAAGGAAAATAATGTCATCATTCTAAATTATTAATGTCAGTCTTCCATAGAAGTACATTTGAAAACAAAGAAAAAAAATATTTTGGCTGATCCCACTGAAACTATGGATTTCAGGAGTGTTTGCAGTAAACGTTCCATTTTTAATGCTACTTCAGTAATATTTATACAACAGTTGAACACTATGACGTCTAAAAAGTAGAAAATATTTAAAATGATCTGTAACTTTTGATTTAGAAGTAAACAAACTTATTTAAATAGGTGTGCATTTGTCAGAATATTAAGATTTATTTCACAATGCTAAGTCCTCTCCTTACCAACACTGTAAGACAGTCAAGTAATCAAAAATTTTGCGAGAATGCAGAACTTCATCTAACGAATACTCCTCTTGGAACTGGGAATATCTACAAAAAAAAAGATGCTATTTTTAGTTTCAGTATGACCCTTATTAATATATCATCAGGCAACTGTACAGCTGTTTTTACTAAATACAAGATATAGGATAAAGACTTTATTCTGAGTATAATTCCCATTCCATAATAAAGAATATACTCAGCTAGGTATTTCTAAAATAATATCCAATTTTACATGAATTTTGTAGCAGCAACATATGTTTAATATTGAGGTGGAGTACTTTACTCACGGGTTGTTGGTTGAATGACTATGATTCTTCCATGCAATTTTTGCAAAGTATTCTGGATTTGTCCCTGGAAGGAGAAAGCAAGCTGTGTTGAAATACCTGGTTTACACACACAGTGCTATCATAACTTTTTAAATATTGTATTAGTGTCATAAGAATTTGACCTTCACAAGCATTTTTACAAGAGACTCAGTGTATTGAAACTTTCTTTAAAACTCAACAAGGTGTAAAAACTAGATAAAGACTACTAATACTGATTAAGTTTTAGCTAACAGAACATCCTACTTGGATATTTAACACTCACTAACCTAACATAGAGAAAATAAGCATGTTTTATTTGAGGTATTACTACATTGCTGGAACTTGAACGCTCATTTTCATAGCAAAACAAAACAGCTGTGTTGAAATATTGAACTCCTAATTTTTTTCCATAAACTAGCCTAAACATACTTAACAGACTGGGCATGCTACCTGGGAGGCAATTCCCTTTTCTGGTAAGAGTGTAAGAAACGACAGTGGCAACGGCCTAATCCGATATATTTAATCAAAACACTCAAAAGTTTTTGTAACAAAATTCAGTCACAAGCCTACCTACCCATCCTAAGACAGAAGAACAGAATGCAGGAAGTTATGCAATCATACTGCACAGACCTTCCAGAAGCACAAGCAATACCATTAAGGTAACTAGCAGACACTCTATCACAGGCTTAATTTTATTTCCCAATCGTATTGTTTGCCTACCCCTCACCTACTTTTCTGCAGACAACCCTACATCCAGTACAACTATGCAGCTGTAGCGCTCATGTAAAAGAGAGAACACTGAATGCTCTTTTTTTTAATATGAAATTGTAGTGATGAAATTGCAATGAAATTTTAAATCAATTCATTAAAAGACGATAATGGAAAAATATATTTTGTCAATACCGTATTTCTCCATATGTTCTTTGCCAGCACTTGCAAACATCTGAGGTGCTACTGGAGCACTTGCTAAGCCATATTTATCTATCATGATTTCCAAATGTTTGTCCAGTGGATTAGTTCTGTCCGTACACTAAAACGAAGAAAAACAGTTAAAAAGCAAGTCATAATTTCCTCATGTTTACAACATCCCCACAAAAGTGCCATGGATTTCAAGCAAAATAGAGTTGTTTTTTTTTTTTTTTTTTTAATATTTTAACAATTCCACTGGACTATATGTTGCACTTCAGCAACATGTTTTGAAGCTTTCATGATATCCCAACTGTGAGAGTAAACAAGCAGAAAACGATTAGCATTGTCACCATGACACTGATTTGTGGCAAGGACCACCACTATCTGATTTCTATCACTGTTTTCAAAAGAGGACTTTGGGTATTTTTCACCTCAACTTAAAACTCTTATAGCTAATATACTCCCAAATTATAAAATTAATACTTCATTTTCAATCAAAGCTTAGATGAACTACTGTAAAGCATGTTAAGGTTAACTCTGACTCATTTGAATTAGCTGTTTAATTTAACATTTCTCACCCAAACGTCTGCATAGATTATCGGATTTCATAGTTCTGTACTTAAATGAGATATGGACTTGCCATAAGGCAAAACACAAGCCCCATACTTCTCCAATAAAAACAAGGAAGAGACAGAAAGAAAGGTTTACTGAAGCCCTAAGTTTTGGAGAAAGCATGTTAATTAGTCAACTGAGTAAGCATCAAGCCAAAAGTCTCGGATTCTTTCTTTAATTTGCTCTGTCATTTTGAGAAAGATGCATCAAATGCTCAACGCTTCAGTATTCTACCTGGTATTTTCATTATTTCCTATTAACCCCAACTTAAAAATACCTTTGTAAAGTACTAAAAGCCTGACAGACTACATAAAATTAGTTCTAAAACATACAAAATTTGCATATCTGAACTGTAATCACAGTCATAAAACTCATTACAAGTTTCTGTGATTCAAAAAAAAAAAAAAGGTTTCTTCTAATTATCTACAGGAACATGTTAAAGTGGCTGATACTTATAAGGATGTCACAGAGAATTAAGAGGTGTTTTCCGTCTACTAATGCAGTGAAATGTATAGTTTTCAGACACTTACACCTGCAGCAATGGATCCTTTTGCCATTTTCTCAAAGCCAAGTGCCAGAACACAATCTGCCAAACCTTAAAATGAAAAATTTTGGCTATTTGAAACACAACTCAGATGTAAATGACAATATGTACTATCAGTTATCTCGTTACAATAAATATCTATAAACATCTACCAGCTGTTCTTCCTCCCTTCTTAATTTTTAAAACCAAGTCAAGTTGGAGTGGGAATGGCATTGATACAAAAACATTGATACTGAAGATTAAGAGATCACTAGAGGGTTTGGGGTTATTTTTGAACAGTTCTCCACAGTTTGAGAGCAGTTACCTTAAATGATCAAGCACTTATGCCTCTGTCACAAGTACTAGAATAATCACGCCACATGTTACTGCACGTTTTGTTATAGAAGAATAAGGAATTAAGTGCAAGAAAGTATTAAAACCAACAAAGGAACTGCAGAAACAGAAGGAACAACTTGTATTTGTACAAGTAAAAAGTATGAACTACTGGGCCCTAGAGCAGAATAACTCACCTCCCTCTACCAGTTGTCTGGCCATGAACAAAGCGGTAGATCCAGTAGCACAGTTGTTGTGAACATTAATGATAGGAATGCCAGTTAAACCCAAAGCGTGGTAGATGGCCCGTTGTCCACAGGTCGAGTCACCTTTATACAGAGACATAACATAAAATAAGGTACATACTCAAGCTTCATTAGCTAAAAGAAATCCCACTACATGTATACAATACTACTGGTTAAACTGTAAACTTGAAATTTTGAACGGTCATCTTGAGCCTTTCTTAAGTATGCACAGTGCAAGAGCCTTAGAAACAAGATGGAAATCACCAGACCTTAAAAACAGAAGTTTGTCCTGCTTCTGCAGAAACTGGTTGTGAATCAATTGAAAGTAATGGGACTGGACAGAAGGGTCGCAGAGGCATGACTCGGAAGCTGCTGCAGGTGTCACAACTAATTAACCCTACTTCAGTTACCGTAGTACAGCCATTAACAGAGAAACAGGAAGAAAATAAATGGAAAACTCTCTCCTGTATAGGTATGTGGACACCCCACTTTTGTCTACATCAGCTTTGAAGCATTAATTTGTAGCCATACTAATGTAATACTCTCAACAGGCTAACATGATACATTAACTCATGGTTATGTTTTTAATGTATCCCTGGGATTAAAACAGTTATGAATCTCACAGAGCAGAACTTAGCTATATCACTTAGAGTTAAGCCCCATCGTCTTCTATGCTCTTGGGCTGAAAGTACAATGATCCCCAAAATAACTCAAACTCAAGAGCACTGGATAAACAAACATACCCACTCTAGTGTACAGACTCAATGCTCAAATAAGAATTAAAATTATATTACAGTTTTCAAGTCTATTGCCATGAACAGTACAATAAGTAATTTTTCATCAGTTGAATAAATATACCACCAGACCTTGCGGATAGAGCTACTTGTATAAAACATATTTGCAAGACAGTTTTTTGGAATTCTTATGACCAGCAACTAGGACTGTAAATTCCACAAATAAACAGACATAGATCTATGCTTATTAAAAATAATGATAATTTAGAAAAAAAACACAACTCATGTTTCGGACAGTTCTACAAATTGACATGTGATTAAATATTATTATCTGAAAGTGATGGGATCCCCCATGCTTCATCCACACAGATGTAGATAACATTTATCCATACGTCTGTAAGTCTTACAGAGGCCATATCCCAACCAAAAGATGTTACTCACCATAAACATAACCCACACATGCCTGCTTCACTGCTGAATAGGGAATCCCAGCATCAGCTAAAGCCCTCTGGCCTAAAAAAGTTTAGAAGTTGGGAAGGGAATGAAAAAAAAAAAGTTAAAAAAAAAAAAAGCAGCTACCAAAAACTAGGCTTGCTTGTTATGACTAGTATGCACAATTCATGCATCTACATAAAAAACAGAGGTTTAAAAATGCCTTACTGTATCATGTGAATGGTTAAAAAAGTCCTGCATCTTAACTCTCTTTAGGACAGTCTTGCAGTATTTTGAGTTCCAAGCAAGCTCCTTTACCAGAAAATGCTATCTAATCCATTCCGTATTTATCTGGTCCCAACGAAAATACGTTTCAGTAGTGCAGACATATGAAATGATCTAAGCGTCCAATTCAATCCTAAGCTATCCTTTTAACTTTAGTACTGGAAGACAGTGATTTTAAGAGGTCAGTTACAGATTTTGTGAGTGTTCCTTCTTACCAGTTTTAGATTTGCTTTTTATATGTATCTACTTACTAAACAGTTGTTCCTTCATATGTGTAATAATAAGATTAACTTTAAGATTTAAAATATGTGCCAGCAGTCAAACTAAATGTGTTGTGTTTTTTTAATTTTATTATTAAATTACCTGCCTCCTTAGCCAGGTCAGGGTAATCAAGGCTCGTCTCACTAGGCTTTGCAAACTGACAAGAAAAAAAAAAAAAAAAACAGAACAAATCAATGAAATTTAACGCATCCTTTACTCATGTTGGTATGTTTAAAAGCTATATAGGTAACTCAGGAATAGGTTTGTGAACAGATTAAAAAAAATGCAAACAATTTAAGTGACCCAAAAGTGCATCCACAAAATCTGCACAATCCCCAGGTGTGACTGCCAAGACCCTGCCGTGACTTAAAAAAATATATCATAGTCCAAGTTTATGGAAGCAGAAGACAATTTTTGCTCAGTCTTAAAGAAGATTCAGGCTTTATGTCAATGGACAATAATGCTGGCCGAAGCCTGCGGATGGGACAGAGGACAACTGCCATCTTCACTGAAGCATTACAACCCATGACTTTATCTTCTCAAAAGCATTGATAAATACTTCCATTCTACTTTATTTTGCTCTACTCCTATTCACAATACTTATTCTTTACACTGAACTTAATTCCTCATAAACCTCCCTTCCAAGCCTTACTCCACTTTGCTATGAATTCGAACATTGGACTTTGCCCCTCACGGCTGGAGTCCACCAACACATTTGTTTTCTTTTTTATGTCATTTACAAAAGTGTCACTGCTCAAAAAAAATCATCTCTCTACTTACAGCTCTACGAATTATTTGATGTTCAGTCATCATATAAAAATACGCTGTCTCCTTAACTCTTACCTCCCCAGCCTCTGCCAACACTTAGCCATACTTTCTGCTGTGCCGCCTTTCCTTAACTCAGGCAGAGAACCTTCATGCCGAAGGTCATGAGAAATGTCAGTCTGTGACTCGAAAAGTCTGTACACGACCTTTTTAATGATGTTACTGGAGCTAACGAAGAGGTAAAAAAGAGCACTGACAACCTCTCAATGCCCCTAACTGCTGTGACCCATTTCCAAAAACAAAGGGCACGGCCTGGGTGCCTGACAGCTGCATACGCAGCACCACTTTGTTCTGTGAGGTATGATCGTTTTAGCACATCACTCTTAGGTTTAACACTAGAGAAAGGCTACAATCCTAAAAGCCTTCATAATAAAACGCTTCAGATGTAATGTAATCTGACAAGCTTTACCCTCCTCTTCCACGCTACCATTCCTACCCGCACAGCAACAAAACACAGGTTTCAAGGCTGTCAATTTTGCTGACTACCGCGGCAAGTACCAGCGGTCCAGCTCCACCCGCCGAGCTAGGTTTTAGGAAAGCCCCTCAAGCAGCTGCTCGGCTTTGAAGGGCGCCAGGGGCACCAGCTCCGGCCTCCCCTCAGACACGCTCCGGGAGGGAGCCTGAGGCAGGGGGGAGCCGCCGCCGAGCCAGGCCCCGCGGTGCGGTGCCGGTGCTGGGGCCGGAACCGGTCGGGCAGCGCCGTACCTTGGTCATGCCAACGCCGACCACAAACACCCGGCGCTGCATCCTGGCGGCAGGACGGGCCCCGGCTTCCCTCACAGAGCCCCAGGTAGCGGCAGCAGCTGAACCGAGCGAAGAAGCGTGACACCGCCACCGCCCCCTTCCCACCCCTTCCTCCTGACGGCGCAGCGCCGAGGGCTCGTCCCCTCACTGCCCCGTCCCCGTCCCCGCCTCCGGCCGGGGCCGAGTGGCGCCATGTTACGGCTGGGGCCGGGGCGGGCTGGGGGGCGGCTGCTGCTGCGCTGGGCCCGCGGAGGGTCCCCCGCGGCCGCCCCGCGGCGGGGCGCGGAGGTGCTGGTCGGCGGGGAGGGCGGCGGTGAGTGCGGGGGGAAGCGGGGCTGGGCCGGGGGCCGCCGCCCGTCCGGCAGGGGGGTCCCCTCCGAGGTACCCCCATGCCCCGAGGGGTGGCCGTGGCCCGCGGAGCCGGCGGGCGGCAGCGCCCGTGGGTGAGGAAGGAGGCGGCCGCCTTCACAAAATGGTCGCAGCCCTGGAAACCCGCCCCGGAGCGCCCAGATCCCAGTTTACAGAGCACAGGTGCAGGGGGCAGAGGTAGATGTGGTCGCGTGCTGCCGCCCGGACCTGGCAACTTTGGGTAAAGTCCTGCCCCCTGAGGGGCTCGTTAGCCGTAAACGAAATGGGGCTGTAATTCCTAAGCAGTTCTGGAGCATGAACTGGGAGTTTGTGGTGCCCACATGCAAACAGCAATTAAAGGTGTTTTTTTTTTTTTTCACTAAGGAGAAAATTGAACACAGTAAGACTGTAAATTAAAACCCGAGATAAGTAGTACTTAAACCAGAAACCTAATTGTTTTTTTTTTTTTCCATTCCTGCAGTGTTTCTAAGACATTCTTGGATGTCATGTTCATTTTTTAAACACCTGCTTATTTGTATTATCTGTAATGCTATCAAATCTTGTTGTCTTGCAACACTGGATTTCATAGGCAGTTTCTTGTCACTAATTTTCCTGGATTTTGCGGCACCTCCACTTTTAAAATAATGGATGGCATTAGAATATACTTACATGCGTTTTCAGGGAAGAGAAGATGCAGCATTTGCAGATATAGTTCCCAGCTGAATTACTGTGTCAGCATATTAAATGAAGTATAACTGAAATTGTCTCCTATTACTAAGGTATTGCTGAAATCCTAATGAACCGACCCCATGCGAGAAATTCATTGGGAAAAGTATTTGTAAATGAAGTGAGTATGGCCCTGGCCTGTAAATGTGTTTGGGATCATGATTGGTAACTAAATGTGATAAGAATAATTGTGGGAAATCGAAAACAAAGGCTTAATCTCTTGCTGAAAGTCAGCAGAGACTGCATTTGGAAGAGGCAGATTGTCGTATGTCCATATTGCAGTAGCTTCAGAAGGGGAGCAGACACATACTGCCATTATTTAAGGCAGCTAACTCAGATTCAAGTTAATATCATCACTTGAGTAATTACAACAAAATCATACTCATTGTCAGACCATAGCAGAGCTTTGGCGCTCTGCTCAAGGTTGATACTTTCCAGCGAGAGTCTGGCTTGTTCCATGTCAGGCAGGAGGGTTTAAGGAACAGCAAGGGTTCATGTTGGACTGGCAGTGAAAAAGAGATGGGGAGACCTGTTTTTCTGAGGCTGTCATGGAAGGCTCCTGCTGGTTCCACATATGTGATTTCCAGGAAATTCCTGGCACCTGCAGAGGAATAAAAAGGGGGGAAAAATTAAAAAGGCATATAGATTAGGAGCTTGCTATAATTTTTGTATATACATCTATGTGCTTAAAGTTTTTCTTCTTTTGTTTGTACTCTTTCCCTCATAGCTTTTTAGCGCTCTGGAACAGCTCCGCTTTGATGAGAAAGTTCGTGTAGTAGTGTTCAAGAGCGAAGTGAAAGGCGTATTTTGTGCTGGTAGGTAACAGGTTCTGCAAACTACTATTAAAAAATTGATGGCTGCTAGGGTTGTGTGCAGATCAGATTGTGTAGAAAAGCAGCTGGAAATGAATGCTAAAAGAAAAACAGGTTAGCTTTTGAGTAGCAAATAACACATTCTCTCTTTTGCCTGTTCTCTCTGCTTCAGCAGTGAAGATGTGTGACAGTGAGCCACACAGGCTCTGTGGCTCACACCCTTTCCTCTCTGTGCTACCCTTTGTTTTCCATTTATAATCACCTTTAAGCCCAGGTACCTCAGGTATTGGAGTCCTTGTTTTCCAGTTTTATGGATTAGGATCAGACATCGGTACTCCTCTGAAATTTGTTCACAGCGCATACCCTAGCCACTGCTCCAACCCAAATATCTACATTCCAGAGCTTCCTATGACCTTACTTAACCAGAATACTGCATTTCAAGACTTCTGAAGTGGTCTCTCCTGAGGGGTGGCAGGAGGGAGTACAGTTCAGACATTTCTTCCCTGTTTGTGGATTCTTACCTTTTTCTCTCGTGCAATTTAGGTGCGGACTTAAAGGAGCGTGCAAAGATGGATGATGCAGAAGTTGGACATTTTGTTAAAAGGCTGAGAAATCTAATGGATGAAATAGGTAAATGATTATCTCAATTGGAAAATTTGTCTCTGACTGGCTCCTCAGGTGGCTCCAGCTTAGACCTGATAAAAAGAGCTGATTAGACCTAAATACTAACTATACTGCTGCCACTCCAAGGACAAGATTACATTTCAGTACTGACTTCTCTATGATGAAGAGCAGTGCACAAACATACGTATAAGTATCTGCTTTTAACAAAGCATTATATATAAAATTCCATGTAATCCTCGGGAAACAGTGCTAGACAAAATGAGTGACGTTGGTTGTCCCGCTTTTAATATATACTCAAAAGCACTCCTGATACTGTGCTGACCCAAAACCAAGGGACTTGGACCTCTGAATGTATTTGCTGAATGCCAGGTTTCTTATACCTGATACTTCCCACCCCTCACTTCTTGGGTCTCACTACGGAAATACCAAAGTCAAATCCGACTGATACCAGTCAGAACAGCAGGACAGTCAGAATGGAGAACTACTAAATGCTTTAGAATTTAGGCATTTAAAAAAATTCCAGAAGTGAGTGCAACAGAATTCTGGAAACTATAATCTGTATTGTCTTCTCTAGCTGCCCTGCCTGTACCCACAATTGCTGCAATAGATGGCTACGCATTGGGCGGTGGACTAGAAATGGCGTTAGCTTGTGACCTTCGAGTAGCAGGTTTGTGTGTTGCTTAATGTAGGGTTCTTCTTGTAATCAGTGACTATATTTTAAAAAGAGCATATTCTTGTGATAGCTGACTTACTAGAAGCCAGTAGGCTAAGAGAGGAACTGACACAGTTCAGGAAATGAGTAGGCATTTGTCCAGATACTGTGATGCTTGGTTTCTATTGGGGAAGTAATTTCCTTGCATAAAAAATAAAGCCTATTTTTAGACAATATTACGATTCCTCCAGAAAACTGTTGATGGGATTCAATAGTCCTTATGTAGTATTGCATCAGTACTTTGGTTAGATCTAACACTTCCTCCTTAAATCAACTTGGAGCAAAAGCCTTGCTTCTTCTATTTCCATTCTTCTATCCATTATATTTCATCTACTGTGGGCCCCAGGTTCATTTTTCTATATAAAAATGCTTCATTAGGGGTAAGCAGCCATATTATACATCCCTCTTGAGACAGATGTTGATTAAGCAATTTCTAGCAACTTGGAAAAAAGTAACTAAACCCCATACTTTCTTTTTGTTGTTATTAAATAGCTTCATCAGCTAAAATGGGCCTTATTGAGACCACAAGAGGGCTTCTTCCAGGAGCAGGTACCTTCATTATATATTCAGTCTCTTTCTCAGCTGTACAGCAAATATTTTGCCATTAGAGCACCTGAAATGTGTTCTGTTTTGGTTTTGAGTTTAAATAACATCTTCTAGTGACCCAGGAAATCTCTGAATTCTGTTCCAAGTACTGTCTCTGACTTGCTGTCAACCTAGGAAAGTCCCTTTACTCTTTTTCCAATTTATCAAAATATTCACAAGGATGCTAAAGACTTTCAGATGCTTTGCAAATGTTGACGTGTTCAGCAAATGGTTAAAAGAAATATATAACCCCTTTATTTTTCAGACTTCCTTGTTACATAAAGAGACAAAATTCTGTTGCTTCTACGGGCATTTCTAGAAATGGAAAACAGTGTTTTTGCTCTTGTCATAAGGTGGAACCCAGCGTCTGCCCAGATGCGTTGGAGTAGGTCTTGCAAAGGAACTCATTTTCACGGGTAGACAAATTGATGGACAAGAAGCCTTCTCCATGGGATTAGTAAATCACGCAGTGCCGCAGAATGAGCAGGGAGATGCAGCTTACCAGAGAGCATTAACTTTGGCTAAAGAAATCCTTCCTCAGGTCAGTATGTTATTCGTATTGTCAATACAAAGAAGTAATTTCTGCTTCCCTTAAGAATGAACAAACAACTGAAATTCCATTTTGTGAAATATTAAAGTCTTGGTACCTGAAAAAGTCTAGTTCTGTCCTTTCTTGTGAATGCAGCTTCTGTAGGAACTTAGCATCCAGTTGCTTAACCCATAGGACAGCTTTACCTCCCAGACCCGCAGGACATTGACAGCTTGCAGTGTGTACATCTAATAACTGTAGATAATGACAAATTGGATTTTAGAAGGACTTAACTTACTTACTGTAAATTGCTATAGATAAAAAAACCTCAATTGGAGGTAGGGTAGTGCTACCACTATAACTACTGTTGTATTGTGAACCAATGTGGCTTCAATTATTTTAAAGTTTGTTGCTTTTTTTTGGTTTTGTTTTTAATAAAGGCTCCAATTGCTGTGAAAATGGGAAAACTGGCAATAAACAGAGGAATAGAGGTAATTTTTTTTTTTAAATACTGAGGTAAAGGAAGCAGATAAGCAGCTCTTTGAAATTACTACAGTAAAAACGTTTACAACAGATGAACTGTAATCCTTGTTTAAAAAAGGCATTTAGACCCTTTTCAGGGTTTTTTAAAGATTTGCTTTAAAGACAAAATTCATACAGGATTTTGTTCTACAGATTGTAGCACTCCAGTTCTAATACAGTAGTGAAGTTTCATGCCAGTCACTAAAAATGAATGTTTGTTTTGAAGGTGTATCTCTTTCCTTCCCTCTCGTCTGCAGGTTGATATTGCATCAGGGATGGCCATTGAAGGGATGTGTTATGCCCAGGTAGGTTACCTTCGGACTGTGTGCCCAAAAAGAGTAATTACTGCACATTTTCTAAAGACAGATATTCCCAGCATCCTATTGTATTTTCTCCTCTACAACAGAAGACAGCTAAACAGCTAAATCTGAAGCTCTGAGAACTCAAGTGCAGTTCCAGATGTCTGTATTATAGTGTTAACTGTTCATGCATAGCTGCCTCTCTCACACTGCCTGAGACCAAAGTCCATCCTTAAATAAATAACCTTCAGTGGGAAGTAACTGTATAATCCTGCAGTTTCAGCAGTACATTAATTACAGTGTGAGTTTTACTAACAGTTTTCATCTTAAAATTAGATTCCTCCCATAGTCGTTCTTTCTGACAGGTTTTGGGAGCAGGTACCTTTCTCAATTAACCATTTAACTGCTGTGCCTCAGGACTACTAAATGAACGGAAAACTTTTTCTATGTAATTCTCTTGATTTCTGATCTTGTCTTGGACACGTTGCTTGTGATTCTACTACAACCTAGTCTCTTTATTTACATAATAGCTTTTCTTTCAATGGTACATCTTGCAATCTGCAAAGGGTCTGAGACCACTACTGCCAAATTAATTTGTATTTTAAAATGACATTAAATTTGTCAAATACATGCTTTTTTTTTTTTTTTTTTTTAAAAACACAGAATATTCCCACAAGAGACCGTCAGGAAGGGATGGCTGCCTTCAAGGAGAAACGACCACCTCGGTTTATTGGCAAATAATGCTTCCTAGCTTCTCCCTTCCTACCTCCCCAGCACCCCTCCACCCCCTTTTTTTAATGATAAAGTACGCAAGTAGGCACAAAGAGGGACCTGCTCATTTCTTGGGATTATTTTTATGACTGCACTCTGTATACTTGGCTCCTTGCCCTGGACTGCATTTTTGAATACTCCACTGGATCATTTGCTCTTCTCAAATAAAGATTTAACTTTGTACATCTGATCTTCTTAAAGAACATACATCTTTCCTTTCCTTGTTCTGAAGGTGAAACAAGCTGGCACTAAGGCAGTACAGGGCCTCAGCTTGTTAACTGATTATTAATGTCAGGATAGACTGCCCCTACGAACCTCTGATTTATAGGTTGAATTCATGGCTCTAGCTTCGAACCTAATTCTCATGCATGCTGCTCAGTTCCCCTTTTGTGGCTGAGCTGATGACTGCAGAATAATGTGTGTGGGCTAGGGTGGGGAGCAGAGCTGCTGTTTTCGGAGGCAGCATATTCGCACAGCCTGATCAATGTAACTTTTGATGGATTCTTTTCAGCCAGCCAGCTCTGAGGAATGCTGAATTACAAACAGTAGTCTGGTGTTTACTGCAACTGAAGGGGTATAAAAACTATTTCTAAACTTTGTTCCTAACAGTACAGAGAGGCATTTAAAGTCTAAACATCTGAACCTAGCTTCCTTCTTAGAAAATAAGGGTTCAAGTTCTCCTTACAGAGGACTCACAAGCTGTGCTTTCCTCAGGACTAGCACCACTGGCCTTTACGATGAGACCCTGAAAGCAACCCAGTATTTCCTTAACAGTTTGTGAATGGCTATAACAACCATACATGTATTTATACCTGCAGCTATCCATTTAATTTGTCTTGTGGCAAGTTTAAGTCTCCATAGCACAAGGTATTTGAATCTAAACTAGTAGATCAGCAGGGGTTCTCACCATCAGCAGCTCTCTGGTTTTTCTCTTGTATTATATAAAAGCTGCAATTCACCTTCCTCAGTTAATATTACATTACCTAGCAGCTGAAGTGAAAAATTGGAGAAGTTTATTTTAGGGAATTCCCAACCACTTCTGATTGCCCCTTTTCTGACCTAGGTTTTTATTATCTCTGCACATTTCCTTCCTTCCCTCAGTTCCATCATTCAGCATCTCTGTTGAAACATAAAATTAAGTCTGCTGTGGCAGCAAAAGCTCAAGAAAGCAAAAATTAATGCAGTAGCCATTCTAATTCACCTATCACTGTGGAAGTCTTATCTACAGGGCCTGATTTAAAGATAGAAGGTCCTGTTTCTCTGAGTTCAGAAAGAAAACCTCTTAATTCACAGAAGACTGAACAGAAAGAGACTATAAAGCAGCCATGGACTCACCGTGCAGATAAAAGCCTCATTTTCAAATTTTACTGCAGTTTTTTGGTGGTATTTTGTGTACAGGAAAGAAACTGGCCTCCGATGCCCACAAATATGCTGCACCTAAACGTCAACAGAATAATGTAAAACCTCCACACAGCAACGCTCTTCCAAGTAATCAGACAGAGCAAGCAGTATTACCTCAGAGCCATGGTGTTTAACTCCAGTCTGTCACGAGCAGTGCAAAACACTGCTATTACTCCACTCAGCTGAACCTGTTTGGTATCAATGCTTCAGAAAATGAAACATCAGCATGCAAGGCCTGAATGTGCACATACACATGGCTACCAGCTAGTCTATGCCAAACATCTCGGGCATGTCACCTTTCTCCCATCACTTTTTTCCCCTCTGTTGCCCAACTGGACGTTGAAGCTTCCTTCTCCATGTTCTTAGAGGCTCTCCAGCACTCAGAGATGCCACAAAATTTAGCTCTACAGCTTCCAACTTTCCTGGACTGCAGCCTTCAAGCAAGAGTGAATTAATAGAGAAATAAGCTTTTAGCAAATACATTAAAAGTTATCAACATACACTTGCAAAATTCAGCTTACCGTATCAGAAACGGGCACCACTTTGTAACATGATGGTCTTGAATCAAACCACAACTTCACTAGTGCCAAAACCTTAATACTGTGCATGAAGTAGCCTTACCAGACTACACATGTACAAGTTTCCTACGTAAAGGTCTGCAAAGGTAAAGCAGAGTCATTATCTTCAGCCTTAACAAAAAGTTGACAAATGCCACTGGTGAAATACACGAGTTCAGAAGTTGCTTCCAGAATTACTCCACCTTAGCAGGAACTGCTGAAGCTGCCCAGCAATGCGAAGAGACCTTTCTGTAGGCGGCACACACAAGTAAATTGTTAGTTAAGTAGATTTACACCTTGTTGCCATTCATATTTTTCTGCTTAAAAGAGCTCTGCTCACTGTTTGCCTGAAGCATGTGGGAACAAAACAAGGGTATGGAAAATCATCTACAGTCTCTCTGGTTGCAGAATTTCATGAAGAAACATCTTCGCCATCTGGACCGGCACCAGCATCCCATTCATTTTGTGCAGCACATAGTAGCAGCGTTTTAGTTAAGATCCTTCACCAAGTTCTCCTGTTATTAGGAAAGAACAGTGTTGGAAAGAAGAGCTGTCATGTTTATTTTAAATTGTCATGGTACCAGCTGATTTATACGCATTCCATTAACACCACTGCTGACAGGCTGCCTGGGCCACTTCATACAATGGAATTGTCATGGCAGAAGCCCCATAGCAGACATCTCAGAAGGGTGGTGGATAAAAGCTTGCAGGCCATTTTTTCATGTTTTAAACCACCTTCACAATTCAAATTACAATCAATTTCATTTCTTTCTGAATCAAGAAAACACTATATAACCAGATACACATAGGAAAATTATACTAGCCAAATCATACCTTCATACAAACAGCAGTTACACAACATGACACTGGTAAAGGTACTGGATCAGTCCATTTTGAAATTGCTGAAAAACACAATAACTAGATTACTGAAGATTAGAGGTGATATTTTTATTTGAAGAATGAGAATTGGGGAGGGAGAGGAAGGGAAGGAGTTAAAAATAGTAAAATATGGTCATCCTGAAGAAGCCATCTCTCCTAGTAAGCTACCAAACGTAAGTTCTCTTTAAACTGCATCACCAATATATTTACAGAAGAGTCTAAGAATGTCAGTCAGTTGTCATGGAAATACGGACTGTAACCAGATAAACAGAAACAATGTTTGAAATAAAAGTGAATTTGAACCAACATGCAGTTTGCTTCCATCACTTGTATTTTATCAGGCATCCATATGCTGTGCAATACGTTTCATTCAACACATCATTTGAAACCCACAGGTAACCAAGAAAGAAGTGAGTTGTTACAATTAGCATCTTTATGTAAAATTTCACACTTCACAGAACAATGCAATTGACACAGGGTTTACATAGAACATTAGGCATTATTTTGCACTGTGATGACTTGGAAATATTATTCACTGCACAATACTGACAGAATATTTACAGAAAACAGAGCAATCATTAGTCTCTTATAAATAAGGTGACCAAATATCCTGGGCCTCCTATCTCAACATGCGATCCCCCTCGTGATGAGGACAGGTCAGTACTTTGCTCTTACGAGCCTTCTCTTTCCCTACCAGTCTTCCAAAAAGAAAAGAAAGATCCCCCACACAACCAAAAGTAGTCAAACAACGGCAAAATCCCCTTCATGTTATCAAGTTTAAAATCTCAAGCTTAGCTCATTCTTTTAGAACTGTGGTTCCTATCAAATCTGTTTCTATTGCTTTATTTTAGTGAGTTTCCACTTTCCCTGATGCAGTGCTGATCTCAACCTTACTGAGAGCACAGAGGACTCAGGAGAGCTCAACTGCAAAAAGGCATCGTTCTAGCAGCAAGGAAAACAAAAGAACACAGCTTGCAGGCAAAAGGAAAAGGAAGCTGAAGTCCCCATTTGTGTTTAGAAGGATTATGAGACGATGGACATTTTGGTCGCCTTAGTTACAAGTCTCATTTGTAACTTGCATGCATGTACTTTTGTAATCTGTAGAAGTGTTGAATATCACAACCACACACAGCTCTATTCAAACACCGAACTGGTAACCAGTTTTATAAACAGCAATCATAGGGATGCAATAGCTTTCTGTCCCAGAAGTCACAAAACAAGATATTCCTAGGAGTCTTTTTTTTAATTTTTTTTTTTCCTCCAGATGTGCATATTGATCTATTGATCTGTTCGAGTCCCATCTCTTTGTAGCCAGTAGTAACCCTACAGGTATGACCAGCTCAAGCAGTGACCCTTTACAAGTTGCATATGCGGTTGCCATTAAAGTTGACATTCACCAAAGGTTACCATACATGGTTCTGGGTACCACAATTATCGGCAAATCACTTTAATGGTGACCACTATATTACAAGTTACTCCAACTACACACACATCAGAAAGGATTATTACAGAGACAATACTTTACACTCTTATACCTGCAGCTTTCAGTTGGGTTTATTTTGTTGCTGTTTTCTACATGGAGGTGGTCTCCCGTGACGCATAATGTGTTTTTCCAAACTATCTAGGATGGCAATAGCAATCCTCTGGACGTGTGGATCAGTCTGGACGTTTTCCTTGATGTTGTATAAGTGCTGTAAGCCGCCTTCTTCAATTAACATGCTGCAGTACCTGGTAGCTGTAATAAGATAAAAAAGGTAATCCAAAAAAACGTATCTAGGGTGGGAGTAGCAGATATTGTAAACACTGATTCAAATCCACTTTCATCTCCTATGAGGCAGGCAGCATTTAAGACACTTCCTGAAGTCTTGTAGAGTAAATAAGAAACAGGCCCTTTGAAAACATTTTGCCAAATGCTACTTACATTGACTAGTATAGAAAATAGTTTAACTAGGATAAGTTGCTATGAGAGCCTTTTCAAGATAAAATTACACTTTTATTTCCATTTTTGTTACTGCTTTTAAGAAGTCTACATCAGTTGCAGTGTTATCACATGCAGAGATCAGCTATAAAAAGTCACAGCTGTAACGTAACACACAAGCTTCAGAAGCTGTCACAAAAAGGTCACAATGACTGTAATGCAGTCCACAGGGCATGACAGCAGATGTGCTTAACTTCACCATTCACCTAAGTGATGCAACACCTGACCTGTTTAAATGCTGATAATAAACTTTTCACTGGGGATCACATTTGCTGTGGCGCTACTAACATTTTAGGTAAGTTAGCTCACTGAGGTGTGAAACAGGAAAAGGAGAAAAAAAAATGAATGCCATTAATTCCAGACCACTTTTCATTCCCACGTAAAAGAGGAGAGCAAAATAAAATGTATCTCCAATCCAGGATGAAATGTCATCGTGGTGCCAAGCTTAAGAATTTTCCCCATATAAATTTCATATTTCAGAATCAAATAATTTTTCCCTCAGCGTACATTATTACATTTGCTAACAAGCATTTAGTTTCTTTGCAACTTTCTCCAGAAGCTTCTGGCACCAATTGCCATCAGAACTAAACTTTAGGATATATATTCAGGATGTACATATATAAATATATCAGGGCTATACTTTTTTGATCTCAAATCGGGCATATGTCACCCAGTTATTCACAGCCTTTGCATTCTACAGTGCAGTTACTCACTGTCAGTACAAACCTCTGTGGCATGTTGAAAGCTCAGAGGTTAGGGCAGCACAAAATAAACGCTAAAAATAAATAGAACAAATAAGACTATACCGAGCTAACAGAGCTGAGGCACAAAGAGGGGAAGAAAGCTTGCTTTAATTTCATTAAGACAGGATTAAGGTGTCTTAATGAAAAACTGTTATTCAAAGTCTGACGACTAAAACAGCTTTGTCAGAACAGTCCTACTTCACCATAGGAAAAGTCCTTATGGGCCTCGGGACAGAGTACCCTAAGAACATCTCTTTACAGTTCTGAGCTCTATAAAGAGCAGAAAAAACATATTTTATGTGCAGTTATATATCATGCCATGTTATTGCTTGGTCCTGAATAGATGCATTTTCACTGTAAAAACAGTGATTTATGGGACAGGGATAAACAAGCATTGAGATACTGCTGTCGGGAAGATTAAAACACTGGCACAGAAAATATTTTTAATACTGCAGAGGAAAGCTGCTTTATACATGGTAGAAGTTAATGAAAATATACATACTTGTGTCATCTACATTTATTTTTTTTAAAAGTCATTAAAAAGTCAGGAAGGTTTGTCCAGCCTTACCCTTTAGGTATGCTCAGGGGACCAGGGGACTTATTTCCTTCCCCAATGCTTGTGCATTTCATCATGCACTACTACCAAAGCATTTTAAAAAGAAGATGCTGGTGTTCTCATTTTGCAGATGGGAAAAGCAGATTAAGAAATAGTCCTTCATGTAACAGCAAGTTATTGCAAAAAGGCGATTAGGGACTGGGATTACCTAAAACTTCTGTTCTCGTGGTAAGAGATAGCTACCTGCTGTAATCCTTGTTCTCGTTTAATTTGGAAGTAGTTTGTTGCCCATTACTAATATTGACATTTCTGAATAAAAATACCTGTGCAAGCTGCAAATGTAGTTAATCTTAACATGTCTACATTCTGGAATTAATACTGTGCATTTAACAGTAAAATTCCATTAAATAAAATAGATTTATATAGCTTTTATAATTTTCTTTTCCTGCCGCATTTAGTAAAAGCCTCAGTGTAGTTTCTCCAAAGGATCAGGAATGAAAATCATAGGAATTCCTATTATTCCCACTTCATTCTAATGATTGATATGCTAGGAAATAACAATTTTAAGGGTAATTTTATCTTAATACATACGATTTTTGCTGCAGACGTGCTGCATGGCCCACACTGCCCATAACTGGACACCAGGTGTCATGAAACAGCCAAGTAGTGGAAAAAATGGATTAAAAGACCTATTTTTAAAAAAGAGAAAGAGAGAGAGCAGCATCTCAATCAGCATCTCACTTTGCTACCAGATATTACTTTTTCTTCACAGATCACATGTTGTCTACTCATTCACTGACAAATGTAACTGGGACAGACATTTGATAAACTGGAGTTTTAGATGTAAAAAGTGACTACCTTTTGATGTTTAAGACAATAACCAGCAAAAATATAGATAGCGGATACATGGTATTCTTTTACCATTGCATTTAGATGCCTCTTACACATTAAAAATAGGAGTAAACAGCGTAAATAATGATTAAATGGACAGTAATTATCTAGTTGTACTTTTTGGCCTCAAGTCCCTTTATCTAGGACAGACAGTGCTAACCCAGTGCACGCCAATATAATCTTAGTGGTTAATCTTTGTGTTTAAGTCCTTTAGACGTGGATGTGAACATCTTTAATAGAAATGCAGGCAGAACAACATTACATTTATCTTTCACAGGAGTCCCTACCCTTCTTTGGTCAGAAAAGGAAAACCAGCATGCTGTGTATTTTGAGCTGATAGGCATTTTTCTGCTGGACAAAACCACGTCTGGCTAGCAGCTCACTTTGCTTCAGAACAAGTTTTAAACTTAGTTCAATTCTACTGTATTTTCCAAACTCTAAGTCAAGACAATAGTTACCTGTAAGCCACCATCTCACACTCTGGAGTCGGCCAGTTCAAAATGGCAGAATGCTGCAAAATACAGAACAAAGAACTGTCAATGTTAAATACAAACATACAAAAATAGAAGAGCACGATAAACTGCACCGTCATTTCAGTACCAGCTGTTCGAGGAGAGAGGTCCTCTGGCTGCGACTTAATGTCCAGGCTTGCTCTCCTCGAGATATTAAATGAGCAATAATCCCTGCTGCAAAATAGCTGACTTCCACCTCCACGCTGTGCAATAATTTACTGATGTGGTCTATAAAGTCTTTCCACATTAATTCAGAATGGAGTTCTTTAACTTCTGCTATATTATTCTGGAGGGGAGGGAAACAGAGGGGAAGGAAAAAAAAAGAAAATATTATCAGGGAGATGAACATACGAATTTGAACTACATAGTGTATGTAAACACGTATAAACACCAGGATGAGGTCTTCATATGTTCAGGTGACAGTCAGATACCAAAATGCTACTTCTGTTTTTAAAACTTTTCCAGTTTAATGCAGAAATTTGCCTTAGAATACAGAAGTTTTCTCCTAAGTAATTTTGGGCCATTAACATGCAGATTACACTAACTTAAAGGCTACTTTTAACATTTCTCAAACACGGTCAATTTCAGTAAACTTCACCAGGTGCACAATTCTGAATTCCATTAATTTTCAATTAACTTTTGCATTTAGACATACATGAAGCCTCACTCACTGCCCTTTCATAAAAGCTTTTTGTTTAGTGTAATCATCAATTTCAACACAATCAGTGCTTTTGGAGAATTGACAAAACAGTCTGAAACAACGTCACTTGTGAATAATGAACACTCTCAAGATTAAATTAATGTAAAAACATTAGACAAATTTTCAGATTAACATGGGGAAAAAAAAAGATCAAATTTTAACAATACAGATTTCAGACTTTTCGTTTGTCTCACCAGAAGTCCAAGAACTTTCTGTTGGATGGATGATTCCGATGGAAAAGACTGTGGAAAAAAAGAAACTATATGTAACTGTTTATGCTTATTACTGAAACAATTTTAATTATAAACCTTGTCTGACAATCCGCAGGGAGAACTGTACTACTCACCTCTAAGACTCTCATGAAAAGTTCTAGTCCTTGATTTTCAATGAAGTGCCGACACGTTGTTGGAGATTCATCAGTGAGGTTCCAAAGCGCACTCAGTGTGAACTTGAGAGTAGTATCTACAAGATTCTGATTTGTTTTCTGCTTAACTATTTGTAAAAGTTGCTGGAAAAAACAAACAAACAAAATGAAATCCTAGTTATGATTGTATAATCAAAAAGCATATTGGCTCCTCTGCTTGTTTCTGTGCAGACTTGGGTAATGCAAACTGCATTTATAAGCAGAATAAAGACCTAAACTATAAAGACACAAACTATACAAAATAAAATTGCTATTAAACCTTTTTTCCCCGCTTTTGAACATGATTGCATGCTTGAGTAATTCCTCTTTTTTCACCATAATTACATGTGTGATATGTATGTATGATTACTGATGGACACTGACAGCACTAACAATTTATTTCAAATATTCTTTTCAAGGATCTTTAGGCTTATAGAATGAATTTGAAGCCAAGAATTTATTGCTATTTTACTTCATATTAACTGTATCAAGTTTTCCCAGTTTGGCTTCTTTTCATCTATGCTATTATGTCTCATAACCATTGTGCCTGATATCATCTCTAGCAAATTCTCTAGCCTTTTCTGTTCCAAAGAACTTGCAGATGAATACAGGTTAATGTGTTCTTAGAATTCTATCTACTTATTTTTGTTTTATATCTTTAGGAATACTGTCAGCATGCATAGCTCAAGAGGATGGTATTTTTTTACTGTCAAGAAAGTATTTGACTTACCCTAACAATGAAAAGCTCTGCACCAAGTTGGGCTGTTTGCTCTGTCGAAAGCTATAAATAAATAAAACCATCATCAACGCTTTTTTTAAATATACTTTAGAAATACTATCTGATCATTTCAAAGTTTAAATTTTGTACCTTTGCAGCAAGAATGGAAATTATGGCTACAGCCATCCTTTGCATATTTTGATCTTCATGATTACACAGCCACTGCATAACAAGTTTGGCTGCTTCAAATCTGAAAGTTAAACATAAGTTTTGTTTTCTCAAGTCTTGTAAGTCTTAACAAAAGAAAGATATACACAGAAGACACTTCAGATAGAAATGCATGCAAGACCAAAGAAACCAGAAGTGTGCCTTGTATCAAAAAGGTAGAAATACATCAGGAAATTACATGTATTGCATGAACCTCGGTCATCTTCAAGCTGTTTGCTTAGGATATCTTACTTCTATTATACATCAAAGTGCACAGGAATTACTTCCAAAGAAGGAAGAAAAATTTGACACAATATTCTGAAACAGCAGACCAACATACTTAAAAGCCTTTGAGCAAAACATCCAAGTAGAAAAGTATCGGCAAAAAACAATCCCACAGTCCCCCAGAGAAATTCTGACTTCTGTTACACGATTAGTGGTAGACCTATGCAGGTGAAGCAAAAAATACCCGCATACCAGAGGTTTTTATTACAGACCTACAGTCAAAACTATTGTGTATTACAGGCCCAAAATACCACAGGCCACACGAATTAACACATTAGAATGATTTAAACTGGGAAAACTGAGACCAGAAACAAACCCTGTGGTCATCAAGTCTCTAGAGCATCCATGACTTTCCAAAGACCAAGAAATCATAAACATACCTAAGTATTAAAAAAACAACAGAGAAAAATATTCTGCAATGCTACAGCTCATTTTAACTGACATAAAACTTGCCTGTTAAATGGAACATCCTGAAGGATTCTGTCACTGCACAGTGAAAGAAGACAATTCTTCTGCAGCTATAAGAAATGAAAAAGAATGATTACAGAGACACATTTCAGAATACCTTCTTGCTATGAATCATTAAACATATTTCCACAAGCAAAATGATCATAACTAAAAAAAGAGTCAGTTTAACGGAAAAAAAGAACTTTAGGGTAAAATTATTCCTTCACCATGGGGCAAACACTCTCCTCACTGAGAAGATACCATAAAATTCTGTTTGGGCTTTGATTCTAATCTTTTGTCAAATAATAAGGAAGAAGTTTGATTTAAAGCTTTACAACCAACTTTTTACTCTTGATTAATATCTCATGTACAGGCTTGCTAAAGATGTCTCCTTCAAGTTAGGTCAGTAACAAATTAAAAGGCAGGCAAATATACCAATACAGACAGCAGACTGTATGACAACTTTGCACCTAAATAAATCTCTTTCCTCTTATATTTAAGTTTATGCACATACAAAATGAATTAAGCAGTTCTGAAAACACTACATTTTTCTTCAAACCTGTATCTCAAACAGAGAAGGAGGGCTAGCTGAATATTCAAGCCCCATTAAAGTTGAATGTGGAAGTAGGAATAAATAAATAAATAAAACACTACACACACACACAAAAAAAAAAACAAAACACCACGATACTTTCAGACACTGACCAGAACATTTGGTAGGACATATATATAACTGTAGCTATAACTCTTGATATCTAAGGAAACCCTATGCAAGATACCAAATGAAGGCTCATTTACCTCCTATGATTTAACCTTAAAAATTGACGTTTTCAATACTGTGATTTTGGGCAAGTATCACTATGTCACTCAACACTGCCCAAACAGATGAGACTTTTCCTAGCGCTAGTAATATGGCATGCTATGTTATTGTTAACAGTAGCTGGATCAACGATAAAACTCTCAGACAACTCCAGCCACACTGCAGATCACTCAAAACCTTGCTTAGTAACTAGACACAATGGATTTCCACATTGACTCTTTGAAGGAAGTGTGATCCTTCAACACATCATCCGTTCTTTATTAAGCAAAAACCTTTAAATAATCTTAAGGAAATAATTTGTATCCACATATCCAAAGTTTGCCTGAAGAGATGTTTGTTTTTAAAATAGGACAGTATAACCACTGTGCATTTCTGCTTAATCCTGCCTGATAATGGTTTTGTTAGGGTAAAAATCATAGTTTTGCCAGATATCCAACATCACCTCTTGGTTTCCATTTTGCCACATGCAAGGAAACATTCACTCTTCTCAGCAAGATCGCCTCTAACGACGACCAACTCACCCAACAGTATTTTCTACTTTATTTGCAAGTTTAATTTCATGAAAGTCTTTTTGAGAAGCCACATTATGGTAACATTGATTCTATTAAGTACAGTCCTATAGGGCAGGAAGAACAAAAGGAAGTAATATTTACTTAAATCCTGCACAAATGGATCTATATGAGTACTTGCTTACAGCTGCTCTTGAGGTCATGAGATGTGGAGAAATCTCTCTTAAGATCCACAATACAGAGAAACCTACAGAAAATAAAGAAATTTCATCTTTTACCTGTTGATGATTTGGAAAATGTTCCATGGCCTTCAGAAGCAAGTGAGTGACATCAGCCAGAAGTCGCACAGGCATGCCCGCTGCTAAGTCTTGCTTGGTTAGGTTAAAGACACACGCACTTGCTGCTAACTGCACAGGCAAATTCAGGGGGTGATTTCTCATTCCAATAACCACAAGCTGAAATGCAAGAGTTTTACCCACATTACTTACATACACGTTTGTGCACATACCTCAAGAGCAATCCACTGTTGCTTCAGGCCACGACGATGACTAACTTCTGCCTCCTCTTTACTTAAATGAAAAAACTCATCTGGTATGATTTTAATTCTCAGAAAGAACATTTCCTTCTGCTCAATGACTGAAAGCTGACAACTTCTATTTCTCCAAGTCCTTTTGCACTGTCTGCAGCAGCCCCTCAGAGGAGATCATAGAATTGCAGAATCAACTAGGTTGGAAAAGACCTTCGAGATCACCAAGTCCAACCATCAACCTGACCTACCAAGTCCCATCACTAAACCACGTCCCTTAGTGCCACGTCCACACCTCTCTTAAATACCTCCAGGGATGGGGGTATTCCCACCACTTCTCTTGGCAGCCCATTCCAATGCTTAACCAACCTCTCTGTGAAGAAAGTCTTCCTCATATCCAGCCTAAACCTCCCCTGATGGAACTTGAGAGCATTTCCTCATGTTCTATCACTTGCCACCTGAAAAAAAAGAGACTGACACCCTCCTCACTGCATCCTCCCTTCAGGTAATTGTAGAAAATGATGAGGTCTCCCCACAGACTCCTCTTCTCCAGACAATCCCAATTCCCTCAGCTACTTCTTCTAAGTCTTTGTTTTCTAGTCCATTCACAAGCTTTGTTGCTCTTTTCTGCACACACTCGAGCAACTCAACACCATTCTTGTAGTGAGGGGCCCAAAACTTAACACAATATTCAATGTTATTCTAGCAACATAAAGCCAATTCCTAGAATGGGTTTCTAAGGAAGTTTCAGGAATTGCCACTAGTTAGAGCCCAATGTATGACTCTAACAATTATTTGTTCATTTGTTCATGCTACCAAACTGGAAGATGGCAGTGGTGAGAAATATCCCTTCCCTATTATTGTTCTTTTGTACGTACCAGCAGAAGGCATGGTTGTACATGGGGAATAAAACCAGACAAACCTTTGATTTGACCCAAGATAGATATGTTCTAAAGACCTAATTCAGCACCTGAAGAAAACTTCAAATCATTCAAAACTACTAATGATGCTAATAAATTTAGACACTAAATTAGTGCAAACCAATTTTAGGTAACATAAAACACTATTAGGGCATCACCTCCATCATTAACTCATTGTTAATTTTTATCCATCATTAAAAATTTTAGCCTTAAAAATCACAACGGAAGTGTAAAAGTTTAAAAATAATTTTTAACGGGGTTTTGGGGATGGCCTCTTTACAATCAGTTCAGGAAACAATGCAAGACCTTCTCATCAAGACTATATTATTTTACCTTTAAAATTTCAGGCTTTGTTTTTTCCATCACATGTGTCAAGCTGAATAAATGAAAGAGTGCTTCTCTCACAAAGAAGGCCCGTTCACTGTAACGCTTCAGTGCTTCAGAAATCTGAGTCTCATTTGCTTCTCCTGACACCTACAAACAGAGGAATCATCTTTAGTTCAAGATATCATCATTTACTTTAAGAATTTTGTTCACAAAATTGCAAAGCCACAGTTTCAAAAGTGCTGATGTTTCAGCCAAAGCCTTGAGTAAGCAAATGATTACATTATCTGCCCATATTAATCCAGAACTATGTGATCTTCAAACATTCTTTGTAAAGGATCCCCTTTATAAGACAGAATTAGGTTTCAGACACCACTATAAGCACATCCATATGAAACCACTAAGTAAAAGTAGCACTTTGTGACTAACAAAAACTGCTTATGAAACAGCAAATGCCTAAAAGTAGTATACGAAACTGAATGCTCTGTCAAATAAACTGACAAACATATTTTAGCTGATATCTTTCGCTCAGGGTTCTAGCTCTGCCAATAAAAAATATTTCCATTTTTTGTCTACATCAGGTTTCCTATAAGCTAGATCTGTAGCAATACCTTTCCAGCACTGTATTAAAGAACTAACTCATATGCGCTGCAAAAGAAAACATTCTTTAAAAGTTTTAACATGGATTTAAAGTCTGCTAACACTAAACTAATTTAGGTGAATAGTGCATTAGAAGCTACTGACTGTTGACTAATATAAGCTTAAGTTTAGAATACTAAATCAGCAACTAGCTGAAAATTTTTCCACCTCTCAACCTACTGCATCTTCCATTTTACTGTATTTAACCTACTTTGTATCTGCATGTTGTGTAACCGTAGGCTTGTTCCTCAGTCCTACTACTTTTAGAATCATTGCTGCAAACACTGTTTTTTGGTTTTAATTCTCAGGGAAGCACACGGAACTTGTTCTACCTAATTTGTCACGTAAGGGAAAGCAAACGTTCACAGATGCAAGTGTCACTTTTCATGCATCTTGTATCATATGGAACCAAATTTTTCATAACTTGCTAGACCAGGAAGATATTACAGCCTTGAGAGAAGTGATACCATCTCGGACTTTGGTTTATGCTCTCTACCAACTAGAGCAGGGCAATCATATTTACTGACACGTTCTGCAGCCAGTTATATGCTACATGAAGAATTCCACTCAGCTTCATGGTTTCAACTACAATGTTTGTCTCGTGTTTAATCTCTCAAGAACTTTCTATAGCCAAATGATATAGGACTGCTGTAAAGATAACAATATTTTACTTTGACTGACTCCACAAGGGTTGTGTCCTGACTGTTCTTTAGTAGTATCGAGACTAAACAGACGAATAGTTCAGTACAGTCACTAATGAATTCCAGGTCACAAAGTAAAAAAGAAGAAAAAAAGACTGTACCTTTTCATAGCACAGTCATAGCATGTATTCTATACAGCTAATGCCTATTTCTAAGGATTATATTGAATTATTTAATACCAAATTTGAGGTTTCATTTCTTGATGCCATACACCGATCACGTCAAATGGGAACTTGCTTTCTCCAACAAATCTTTCAGCATTCATACGCACTGCTGTCAGCTGTGACAACCAGGTACACAGGAGACTTGGCCATTAACAATTGTCAAAAGTTCCAGGTAAAAATTATTATTAAAAAATTGTCATTGCTGTGTTATCTAATTTGCATATAACAAGGGCATTCTAACTTTTTTTAACTGAATTGCAAAACTCAACTTGCTTAGGAGACATATGGCCACATTATGCAAACTCTTCCTCGTTCCCTCTGCAGTTCCCTTTCGCGACCTCCATAAGACCTTTCAAGACCTTCAAAAGACCTTTCAAGGTAGGCAGAAATATTGTAATCAGGAAATAGAAGAGGTGATGGAACACAACAGCAGCTCAGTTATTAAGTTTTATTGTATCTGCTGTGTTAATCATGAACTGCTCAAAGTTTATGCAAATTGTAACTCTCCCTCTTACATATTGCTGCCTTATGCTAGACACTGGGCTGGAAACCCAAGAATATTATTCCAGTAAATGACTTGACTAGACCTAGTTCAGCTGTCTTAGATCTAGTAGGTTAAATCAGGACTCGATGCTCACTAAAATGGCACAGAAAATAGATGTTGTGTTTTTTTTTTTTACAATAGTATTATTTAAATCTAGCAGTTTCTGTTCCAGAATTAAGTAGGAATTGGACATGAAGTCACTAATTACAACTCACAGTTAAAATACTAACTTACAGCCTCCTTCTGAAACACCTACATATATTTATTACAAATAATTAGTTCTATTTTTCCTGAACATTCTAATTTTTCAGCAAAATTAATTCTCCCACTTAACCTTTAGATTTCCTTCTCCTGTTAGGAATTCTGAGTAGCCGGCATCAGTAGCTAGCAGTCCTACAAACTGCATTGTTGGCCGTTGCTGGATAAATGCTTCTACTGCCTTATCTGTAACATGCTTCCTTCCAGAAATGTCCAGAGACACGAGGTTAGGCAAGATATCTTTCTGTTCCAGCAAACGAAGTGCTATGTCTGATGTGAACTGTTTGTCATCTGAAATATCAAGGTGATTCAGATATTTTAGTTCTCTTATAACATCCAGAATCTGCGTTGTGGTCATTTTCAAGCATTTCAGGTGGTGCATGGTCAAAGATTTCAGTCGGTCTTTGCAGGTGAGGAGTGCTGTTATGTCAGTAACAGAGGTGTTGGATATATCCAGACTTTCTAACCTAGGGAGCGATGCAACATCTGCCAAGTCCTCATTGTAGAACAGAACATTGGTAATACTTAATGCACGAAGCCCAGACAGTTGACTGAAGCACCTCTCGTATGGGTCTTCCAAAGAAAGAGTTAGTGAGTTCAGCACAAGGCATTGAAGGTTTTGTTGGATCCATTTATTGCTGCCAAGTCCGCTTATAATGTCCGTGATTGTTATATCTGCATTCACCCCAGTAGCATCAAGTTCTACTAGCTTGTGATGGCAGAACGCTTTCCGGAAAGCCACGGCAGAGATTTTGGCTTTGCGGATACAAGCTCGTTTCAAACGCATTTGGTTGCCTCGGAAGATGCCCACAGTTCCATCATTCAGAAGCCCTGTTGGAAAACAGCATTAGTGTTTGCTTCTAGCATCATACACCACTATTATGAGCCCAAAGGGAAACAAGTAAGAAGTGTTAACAGAGATTAATTGCAAAATAGGATATTCTCGGATCACTATGCTGCTGAATTTTTTATTTGAGCTTCTGCTTTTGCGATTATGATCTCACTTTTGGATAATCTCAGGTCAAAGAATAGGACAGCTAAATTAAGACGTACTGGATACACAATGCACGTTTCGGTCAGAAGACAGAACACACAACAAAATAAAATGTAGCTATAATTTGAAAACATTCAGTCTACAGCCTGCATTTTCTGAATTTTCTCACTGCAACTGGTTAGAAACGTGCTAAAAACTAAATTTCAAATTTTCTTGAAGTTTTTCTTCCCTGGTCACAGTTCTGTTAACCTCAACATAGTGCCAGCAATTAATGATCCACTTCCATCTTGCTTTAACTCAACTGAATACTATAGCATTCGACTGAATTTATAGGTAGGATCAATACACTATACTAAGCTGATTAAGTTATTTTATATGTCCTTCATGAAGAAGGTAGGAGTGTTGCTCAGAAACAAGCTAAATGTGAGAAAGAAACCTAGAAAGTGTTTCAAAGAGGAGAAACAGGAGGACAAGAGTGGGAAGGAGAGAAAGACAGCAGTGAAAAAAGGAAATACAATAGCCTCGTTTGAGATTATTATCTTCTGCTCTGTAGCAAGATGACTGCGTAAGTAGTCTTTTCCTGCAGCATACTGACAAAACACTAACTGAAAAATTTAGTTCCATGCACAGGATTATCTGAAATACATCAGAAACACCAAGATATCTTATTTTTGTCTCATCAATAGAGTGATTACTAATTTATAAAAAGCCCTGAGAGAAGGCTATGGGTACACAAGCATACACACAGAAGAAGTAGGAAGTACACGTCCTTCTAATTTTGCTCCAGAGGGTTATAAATGCCAATGTCCCCGGTTTGCATCTTCAGGCACAATGAAGATTGTAAAGACATTGAGAACACAATATATTTGAATAAAAGCATCATTGCCACTACAGTCTGTCTAGATTTAAGTCATGAGCTAGTAATTGCCTCTGTGATGAAGTTAAATTAATATTAAGATTTGCAGACCTTTCTAAAGAACATTTCAGACCAGGTAACATGTATCTTTTGTAGAGAAAGCGAACATATAATATGAGACAATTTGTACTCAGGAAAAAAAATAAAGTGCAATAAATAAATATAATTTGGTTCAAATATAACTAAATTACTTATCAAATATAACTAAATTACTTAGTAATTTTTGCTAATCTTTTTAATTACGGATCAAGTCAGGCTCTCCCACTGACCTACCTTTGCCACACACCATTTATCTAGAATCCACTTTTTTTTTTTCTTTTTTCTTTGACTTCCTGCACTCTGACACAGTGTTTGTGACGTTTCTGTGTCTGAAACTGCCCTCGTCACTGCTAGTACTGGTAATACATTTCTGTTCCTTGAATCCGATTTCTTGGGACTACTCTAAATAACTACTTATCAGAAAGTAATGCATGCTGAAGATGGAGAGGTTTGGGGAGTTGCATGTTTTGTTTTGTTGTTTTGGTTTTTTTTTAGGACTATCTCTTCTGTTACACTCAGCTGGCAACAGCTGGAGGGAACTACAACACCAGTATCTGGACAAAGGCAGCCAGCCACATCTGCACCTACAGGATAGGGCTCTTGGTGTGTTTAAAGCAATTTTTCCAGTGTCACGTCTCATCTCTAAAGTCTGCAGAAATCGGTCTCCTGGCTCTTCTGTAGGATATTCTATACATTCACTGTCCTCATGCCAAGAAGCTTTTAATGACACATACTTAACATTTTCCTTTGTCATGCTTAAAAGTAAGCAAACAAGATGGCAGGTCTCTCTTCAAAAGCCTGACAAAACATACTAGGCCTGTAGTAACACATAAGAACACCACAAGGTGCTTTTCATACCTTTTATGCTAGTCTTGAAACTGACTGCCTTTTAGCAAAGAATTCCACTGCAAGAAAAGTACTAAAAGCAATGAAAAACTATTTTAATGAAAAATCAGAAGATTATTTCATAGTTTAATTGTATGGACACATAGTAAAGAGAACGTAATTCAGTTAATTGGTCTGCAGGAGATACTGAAATATGTGAGCACTGCTAGAAGTAGAATTAAATCTTTTAAAAAGTGATTGAAAGGTCTGTTAAAGAATGCTCACTTAAAAGAATATTTAATTAAAATCATAAACATGGGACAAAGAACTTTTGATTCAGAACTATCTATCCAGCAACATCCAGCTGAACCTGTGGCAAAACCAAAATAACAGAAATTCTCTATTCAGAGATTAAGGAACACATTTTAAATAGCTCCAACATCAGACTCTACTAGAAAACACACCCTAGCTGCAGTGCCACATTCCAGTAAAATATTTTCCACCGATGACCCACAAATAATTGTTTTACCATGAAATGCCATCGTCTGCAGCAATCGATCAGCCACTTCTTGAGGAAACATTCCTGGCTCCTGCAGGCACAGTGTTCCATCTTGCCTTTCTGTGCAGAACTTCTCTAGGTTAGCAGTAAGGAAATTCAAACAGATGTCAAGCAAAGAATAGGGAGAAGCTTCCTCCTGTCGTATGCAAAACACAATGAAACAAAGGCGATTTAGTCAAATCATTTTGCTGTCTATGTCTCCAACATTCCTCCACAACGTTATTTTTGGTTAAATCATTATTTTTTGTTAGTCTGACTCACATTTGAACGGGCAAATATTATACACGAGATGCTCTCCTTAGAACCGCAGTAAACTTGTGAGTTGGGTCACACAACACAAGACCTGCCAAACTGGGGGGCAGCCTCCTCCCACGGTCACCCCGAGAGCCACAGCCAGTCTGTCTGCTGTACGTAAATCCTGCCTGCGTTCACTGGGCAATAAAAGTATTTTCCCAATTTCTGATGACAGAATTTGAATTTATGACATTTGCTGGTAATTAATCGATCAAGACAGACTGAAAGAACTATTGTTTTAATCAAACATTACTTCTTGATATAATTGCTTTTAATCTTCCATTTAAATCTACCCACACTAGAAGTCTACCACAAACTTACATTAGGAATGTAGATAAATCTCATGTATGGTTAGGAGCAATTTCTGATACTGAAAAGTGCAGCTAAAGCTTCGGATCAAAAAAAAAAGAAAACTCAAAGATCCAAATTTTGTGCTGCAATGAAATAACAATTATTGCAGTATTCTTTCTGATAAAAGATACCATTTTCCACCCCTTTTTATGATAAGGACCTGGAAATTATCTATAGAGAACATTGGGCACAATGGGGACAAGGCAGAATATAAACTTCACATTTTCCTTCAGAGAGAGATTGCATATTGACACATGAAAATCTCAACTTTTTTTTTTGGTCGGTTGGTTTGGTTGTTTGGGTTTTTTTATTTATTTATTATTATTATTATTTTTTATTCAGCGCCTAATAATAGCTTACTGTTTTCAGTCTCCCAGATTAATCAACATAAAGAATGACTCGCAGCCCTGTGAATCATCCGCAGCGCTACACAAAAGAAGGCTGAGTGACTGGTACATACTCCCCCGGATAATTTTGAAAATAACAGCATCAACTCTTGCCACATCTCATCTGTAGGAAGAATTGTAGCTTGCCTTTGATACTGAAAGTTCTGGATAATTTCACCTTTCTTTGCTAGTTCATTTAACTTCTCTTCTGTTGCTTCACTTGCCTAATATTCTCATAGCAAAAGTAGAGAAATAGATAAAAGGTTATGTAGAAGAAATATAAAGAAAATGACAGAAATACATCTTCTAAAATAAGGTGCACCTATTTAGGGTAGGGCTGGAATGGAGCTTATCTTTAATGAATCGTGAACTGCCAACAAAGAGAGACTGCAGTTTAATAGCTCCTGAAGACTTAAGTACAGGTTTGGGAACTAAAAACTCCAAATTATTCAAATACAAGCTCTTTCTGCAGCTTTTGACATGCAACTTCCACCCCTTTGACTTGATTTCACTAAGCGCTTAAATTCTGCTCAACTTGATTGTTAAATATTATTGTTGAAGAAACAGGAGTTATTTTGTGATGTGACTTGCTCCCTTTACCAGAAAACAGCAATTTTGGCTGCCTCCCACCATAAACTGATATGAAGAGGAGGGACAGAATTTGGAGTTGTTAACATCTTTTGTTTCTTTACAATGTGCAATAATGCCTGAAATGCTTCTAGAGAGAAAAAAAAATGGTTATTTTAAAATAATATATTTTTTTTAAGGAATAGAGAAAGTATTTTTTCTAAGCTGAAATTAATACACATGGCAAGGACCTATAAGACAGCTGCCGATTCAAACAAAAATCAGAATCCTTATTCAAAAGCATATGAAAATTATTCTCACTTAAGCAAAGACAGCCTCGTCTCTCATTAGCTCTTGTGCTTCTAATCTGATGCTTAAACATGACAAAAACCAGAATACAGGCTCTGTTCATTCCTTCTGGCACTGTTGCATAATTTCTGCCAGAAAAGCTAAAACACTTCCATATATCAGTGAGCAAACTCCGATGAGAATTTTTAGCCATGCAGATAGGCTGCTAGCATATGACTCAGACAGCTATTTTTTCAGCCTATACCTCTAGCTAGCCAATCTAACCTGGAGATATTGTTTATTTTTTTGTAATAAAATAATCACTTTAGAAGTCCATGCAGGACTCCCCTCTAGCTATAAAGGGCCAAAATCCACAAGCAGGGATCAGTCACACTTGGAACAGCAGAGTACCACTTCTATCGACCTCACTTACACCAGCTGCAGGAGACGTTTGTAACACTTCTTCAACATGTTGCAAAAGACTTACCAAACACACCTAGCAAAGGCTCTGGAGGTAACCTGGACAGTCAGGGGAAACATTTTTTACCTGCATCTAATAATATCCCTTGACAAGCACCATAAAAGTAATTTCCTAGGTTGTCTGCTACTGAAGTAGAATAGCTTGAATGCAACCTGCAAACCTTTCCGTGAGCAAGTGGCACTCCTTTTCTTAACTTCTTACTTTGAGAGAATATTGCCCAGTTAAGGAGCTCATAATAAAAGCCTGCAGTTGTATTTGAACACCTACAGGAGTACGATTTCAGTGTTTCCCTTCTTTACTTATGCTTTTGAATGTCAGCTTGAAAACAAAGCTGGCAGTTGTTTTTCAGTTCATTTCACTTTCTGGTTATTTCAATTTCAAATACTTCAATTGAATGCTGTAAATATGTGTCAACTACAGCTCAAGATTACTGTATTTCGTAAGGATCATTCAGAACCATTTCAGTAGAACTTTTACTGTCTAGATTTGACATTTTCATGGCCATCTTAACCATCTGATGTTCCCACATACATAACGGTTTCTTTCATTCCATCAGACTAACTCGAGTGACCAGACTAAAGTCTCCAAAAGACAGGATTATGTGTTATATGACACAAGGCTGGGTGCCTTCATTCCTTTTACTAATATATGTTTTAGCTAATGTGACACATCTAAAGTCAACTAGCTTATGGAATAGTACTGGTAATGGAATAGTTGGGGATGGGATTTTTAATGCTTTTTTCTTTAAAATTTCTTTTAAAATCTTCCAAAAAAAAAAAAAGAAGATAACTTTGTAAGTGCTTAATAAAACCAAGGCAAACAAACAAACAAAGAGGTGGGGGGAAGGAGAGTAAAGCACATGGCCATTGGCATCTAGCAGTAATCCAATACACTAGCAGACTGAAATGCAATCCCACCCCTAATATGGCATTACCTAGTTCAGCTTATAGTGTACGTCACTAGTACAGTTGGAAAGGTTCTCACAAATAACACAATTCTTCATACTTTCTTTTAAAAACTCTTTGTATTGACATTAACTATTGCCAGACTATATCTACCTCTATATTTCAAAATGCAGTTACGAAGGAAAAGAAGAGCTTAAAGGGACATATTGAAGTACCTAGAATAAATTAGAGAATCTTAAGCCCAACTTTATGCCTAGATTAATTGAGTAGGAGTACCCAGACAAAATCCTGTTCTTTCAGAAGAGCATCATCATGCAACCACCTGCTTATACAACAGTAACAAAAAAGAGACAGATTTAACTGATGTTTCCCATCAGTAATTGCAATCTAACTTTGCAGGAAAACTAAATCCCACTGCTGTGTGGGCCTTTTTCACTATAGGCATTGTGATGATCCTACCAACTCCAGCCTGAAAGATCCAGTTCTTTCTAGCTTTGTGTCTCAGTCATTAAAAATCAAATCTTCCCCCCAGCCCCCCAGGTAGCTTTTGATCAGTTTCCCCTCAGTAAACCCGTATAAAGCCTTGGAAGACAGACTACAATTTCAGCTGCAGGAGAACTATTTCTAAGTCTCCAATTTTTGCACCCAATTACTGACTCAGTATGACAAGACTCAAGTGCAAGAGGTCACTGTATGCTCTGCCAGGCCCATCTGCTTTTCTTCCCTGAAAGCTCAAGGAAGGAGACGGGGGTACAGGATAAGGGACTTTTCAAATAGTGGCAATTATTTCTCTCAAGAAGTTAGCAGGACAATAAATGGTAGCAGAGCCTTGGTTTTTAGCCCTAAAGATTTACTTTCTTAAAATGAACATGCCTAAAATGACCAAGAAATACTAGCAGCTCAATAACATTCCTCAGAATTCTCCTGAGCACTAATAAGGGCGGTGAAAAATAAACAGATGGTTCAGTGATTTATGCTACGAAAAATGCTCGAGGATTATCCTACTTAAATTAACAGAATGAAACAAAATTAGGCAATTTATTAACCAGACTCACCGAATGATTATGCACAAAACTCAAATTTATTATTTTCATTAATTATTCTGGCACAAGTGGGATCATACTGATTAAAGTTGCTAGCGATACAAAGTTGGCAGAGGCCACAAGGCATCTAAAATTAAATAGTGCCACATTAAAGCTACATAATAAGACCACGTACTCGAAAACTAATATAAAGAACTTCCGATACGAGTTCATCAATTAGAAATGACTGGAGAGAACCTGAAGGGTTCGCTTAACCACAAGGAAACACAGGCAGCCAAAGAAGGTATCAGGAGAAGCATCAAGCAAAAATACGGAACTGTTATGCCATTTTCAAGGCACTAGCAGATCTCGTGGGGCCATTTATGTTAAGAGATATCTACACCACCTCAGTTTGAACCTAACAGCTACCAGAATATGCTGGGGGGGAAAAAGCATGTTGGGAGGAGGAGGCAAAACCAGCTTATTAGCCTCACAGATCAAAAGGTGAGAGAAGATATGAACGCTGCCTGGAAATGTGGCATAGGAAGGAACAAAGGTATGAAGGTGATGCACAATGCCGGCACGACAACAAAGGTGCATAGAGTCGCCATGAATCAGAGTTTTGCCACAGGTTTAAATGTCGGCACCCAGCTCCCAAAGAACCAAACTCGCAGTCCTCTGAAGACAACAACAGGCACAGGGGGTACCTACTTTTAAAATAAAGATCAAAAGCTTACTTAGGCGACTAAGTTATGCTTTTATTAACTACGGTCTATTAGACAGCCCAGGAGGTTCCTGGTGGTGTTTCAAAAGCAAATATGCACACTCATCTCCCGAGCAGGGAGCAGCACCACGCACGGCCTGCCTGTAACAGAGGGGCTGCCTTCTCCCTCCGCCAGCTGCAGCAGAGCCGTACCGGGCCGAGCCGGGCCGGGCCGGGCCGGGCCGGGCCCGAGCTCTGGGGCCGGCCGCGGGTGCCCCTGTCACGGCCGCTGCCGGCGGCGCCCCTCAGCGGCGGGGCGGGACGGGGGCTGCAGGCGCTCGCGCTCAGGGTCTCGCGCCCGCTCCGGCCAACGGCCGCGGCCGCCTGAGGGAGCCGGGCGGCCATACCGGCCCCTCGCCCGCTGCCCCAGCACCTCAGCACCCCGCCGCCGGCAGCCAGCACCCCGGGGCAACCCACCTGCCCCGCCGAGGGACGGCGGCCCCCTTCCCCTCCCCTCAGCGCCCCTCACTCACCATCGCGGCGCTGGGTGCCGGAGGCGAGCGCCCAGCCAGCCGGGTACCGCAGCTTGCGGCTGCCTCTTTTTTTTTTTTTCTTCCCTTTCCACCCCCCTCCCGGTGCTTGCTCCCCCCCCCGACCTGGAAGTGAATGCAGCGCCGGACCCGCCTCCCTTAAAGCAGCCGCAGCGGGCAGAGGACAGCCAGCCCTGCTCTGCGAACGGCAGGGCCAGCGCCGGGGGCTGTAACTCGCCAAAAAGCGCTGGCCCGGCCTGCCTGACCCTCCCCTGGGCTCGTTTTGGGAGGACAAAGCAGGTCCGGAGCTCAGCCTCACCTCCATGCTTTTGCACAAAGATCAGCCTCTTGCAATTCAATGTTTCCTGCCCCAAATTGTGTCTGGGTAATATGAATAGCGAGCTGCTCCCATACAATAGGTCTTGCTTTCTGCTTCGAAGTTGGACAGGAGCTTTGCTATCAGCTTTTATACAAAATAATGTCGGCTTTCAGATACAGTAACAGCGATGAAGACCTCTTTCCCAACAAATATTACTGTATTTACACTTGGTGAAGAGAACACAGTTATTTTTTGTTTCAGAATACACAGTGATACAATTGCTCTGTCCAGTTAAAATGAAATTACAAAAAGTTTACTGTTACATCTTTTAAGCAAAACAGCACACACATCAACATTAAGGAGAAATTACTAATATAATTTACATTTGTCATTAAAAGATGACAAAATATTTTGCAACCATCAAATAATTTTATCCGTTAAAGGACTACACAGCAAAGGTCAGTTTTAGGCACAATTCTTTAGTCTGGGATTTTGACATATTTGCTCAATCACTTCAACCTGAGTATCACTGTATGTCTTTACCTTCTTTTTGTCATTCCATCTGACTTTATGATAGGAACTGTTTTTCTTTTCCTCTCTGGGCTCAGTGAAAACTTTGAAGTCACAGAACAGATTCCCCGCTCAGTGTAATTTCTTGGTCTGCCCCAGTGTACTGAGGAGCCGCAGCAGCCTCACAGTGCCACTTTGCTCCTACATTGTGGAGGCCATACAGCTGACCCAACCTCTGCATTATAAACTGCAAAGACAAAATCCCTGTGAGAACAGACTCTTCAGAGATTTAAACCAGTTGAACTCAAGAGTTCCTACTGAGCTTGTGCGAACTGAATTTTTTCAAAGCCTGATTTTCAGAGAAACAGTACAAAAGCAGTTCATCTTCCAAAAGCATCTCCAGAACATAAGAGGACCTGACAGGTAGCAGTCAGCATGGACTAAAAACGTGTATTTTCTTACTTGCATTCTCACAGACGTGTCAGTGCTTTTGCTTGATGCACTTCAGAGACGAGATATAAGCTTCGTGTGGACCACGTGTAATAACCCCAACCCAAACACTGAAAAGCCTGACAAGTTTTAAGGAAATACTACAGGAATAATGTGAACAGAAGTTACAAGTGGAATTTTGATAGCACGCCCAGCAGGTGGTGCCAGCAGTCCGACCCACAATGGTTCTAGCAATTAGCTCTAGCAGTTAACAGACAATCCGGTTTCCCCCTATGGGAGACTATACACAAGATTTAACTGAGTTTTATTTATCCCAAAAGCTTGACAAGCCTGTGTGATGCTACTGAAATCATTTGGGACAAAGCAACTGTTTGAAAATAATTTTAACTAAGCAATTTGTCATATACATTTCTAATGTGCTGCTATACTCTCAGAAAATTGTTTGTGCTGGAAACCGCTGGAACTGGATACTGTGCCGTATTTCGTACGAGTACCCTAGTATCACACTGTCTAGCACTGTAAATTCATCCATAACTGAAGAACTAGGTCATGTAATGTGTCATGAACTGCTTACCAGTCTCTCTAAGTGCTTTCAACAACCCCGGCACTTTCTGCTCACACGTACTGGGATGCAGGATTCCCATCTCTTCAGAAGGCATCCGCAAGGTCAGTTTTTGTACCACAAGGAGGTTGCTGGTAAAGGTTGTTAGCAGCAACACGTCTGTCCTAAAATTGAGTTGAAAAATTATTCAGCTGTAAATCCCAGACAAAAGCATGCAGGCAGCAAGTTGTGGAGTTGGTAGTAAAGCCCTGGCTCCTTGGTTGTGCAGTGTATTAATGCATACACTAATATCTCGAGTTTTTATCTCGATTTGATGACTGTGTGTAAAACCTCAGTAATACGTATCCTAATGGCCCAAACCTTGGCAAGTAAAATATCGCAGATGTATTATTATATTTTGGGACTCCGCAGAAGGCTCCCGTGCCAGGGCTGGATTCTTACGGCTCAGCTGGCACCGGGGCTGGGAGGAGGACGCGGAGGAGGAGAACGAGGAGGAAGAGGAGGAGGAGAGGGAGGAAGAGGAGGCGCCCGGGGGCGGCTCCGTCAGCGCGGCGGCATGGCCGGCCTCATCAACTTCGAGGACGAGGAGGAGGTGAGGGAGTACCTGGCGAACCTGCACGTCGAGTACAGCTACCAGTGCTTCAAGGAGAAGGACCCGGAGGGTAAGCGGCTCCAGGGCGACCCCGGGCCGCGGGGCCCGGCGGCTGCCCGCTGACCGGCGGTGCCTTGCAGGCTGCCAGCGGCTCGCCGACTACCTGGACGCCGTGAGGAAGGACTTCCAGGCGGCGGCGCGGGTGCTGCGCGACAACTGCGAGGCTCACGGGCACGGCGAGAGCTGCTACAAGCTGGGGGCCTACCAGGCCATCGGCAAAGGTGGGCACAGCCGGGGGCCGGCTGCTGGTCTGGCCGCCTTCCCTTTTCCGGGCCCGGCCGGGTCCTCCCGTTTGTCCCCTCAGCGCCCTCAGGCGCCGCGGGCTCGGTGCGCCGGGGCTCTCCCGCCCTCGGAATCATGGCTTTATTCCCCCCCCCTTTTTTTTTCCTTTAATCCCATACTGCCGAACACCTGCACGCCCTGCCCCTTTTATGGCCGTATCATAAAAGCTGGGGAAGGAGGAAAAACCTTAAACTGCTTCCTAATAAATTTTAAGCTGCCACATATATTATTTCTTTACTATTATGCATATAAGTGGTAAGTATATCCACCACTGAATGTCGCTGTTACCAAAATTTTGATTTATGCGTGTCTGGCTGTTCTTTCTTACAGAAAGTAAGGCAGAAATAGACTTAAAGCTGGTAGCTCTGCTTACAGGCACGTAATTAGGCCCTGTATCCACCTGACATTGCGTTGTCATTGCATGCAGTTAAACTACTGGGTCGTCTTTTAAATAACGGTACCAGTGAGGAATATGACATTTGTACTGTAGTTTGAAACTAGTTAACAATCTCAGCACTTGTACAGGTGTACTAGCAAAAGAATACTTTGCCTAGTGGAAGTTGTTTGGGAATCTTTATACGCGCTGGTGAAAAGAGTTTTGTCTGCATAAGCTATTGTGATTACTGAGAATTGGATGAGGGTTTCCTAACTTGAAGACTAGCAAAGTGTTTGGAACTGAGAGAGCAATAGTGTTTCTGAAGTCCTAAATTTTGACTGTTGTATCTCAAGTGAGGGCTGCTGTCTTTCCCAGAGAGCACTGGGAAGCATGCTGCAAAGCAGAGAGCTCTCATGTGTTTCAAGTTGTCCTTACAGTAATCTTGGTTTCTTGGCTGACAGGTGGACTCGACCCCGATTTGAAAGCTGCCTACAACTCCTTTTTGAAGTCATGTGAGAAAGGTGGGAAGAAGTCAGTAAATGCCTGTCATAACGTTGGGCTGTTGGCCCACGATGGGAAGGTGAATGGTGATAAACCTGACCCAGTTGTTGCTAGAGACTATTACACAAAGGCCTGTGATGGCAATTTTGCTCCTAGCTGCTTCAACCTCAGTGTGATATATCTCCAAGGAGCGCCTGGGATCCCTAAGGACATGAACCGTGCTTTGAAGTACTCACTGAAAGGGTGTGAGCTGGGTCACATATGGGCCTGTGCCAATGCCAGCCGAATGTACAAACTCGGAGATGGCATTGAGAAGAATGATGCCAAGGCAGAGCATTTGAAAAACAGAGCAAAACAGTTGCATAAAGAACAGAAAGAAGCTTCAAGTTCTTTAACATTTGGGGAGTAAAACTGTCAGTTGCAGTTACCAAGAATGCAGTTTTAAATGGCAAGTTAATTTGTTATTTAAATCATATGAGCATATGGTTTTCACTCAATAAACGTCCTGTAAGTATTTGCATACGCAAATAAGATTATATTTTTCTGGATGCAATAAATGTGACCAACTCTGTGCCTTTCTGCTTTTTTAAATACATATGTTCTTAAGTGTATTGTTTAGATTCCTCTCTTCTTTAAGGAAGAAAAAATCTTCTGGCCTTTTTGAAGTTTGTCCTCATGGTTTCAAGCATGGTAGGCTCTCCCCCCATTTGCTGCTTCAGTACTGAGGCTTATGCTAGGACCAGCTCTAACACACTCACACAAACACACTGGTCTGCTCTAAGGCTGCTTTGTACCACAGGGCTGGCTTGAGAAACTTAAGGAGGTTTATTCTCTGAAGGTAACATTTGTGGTTGAGAGCTGGGAGTGCACAGCCAGTGACCCCTGGTGAAACGGGGGCTGTGCTTTGCCTCAACTTTCAGTCTTGCTGTTTCAACAAAAGCACGGTGAAGATAAAGTGCTTCTTAGAGTTACAGGAAAGTGAGGAATATGGTCTCTATTTTCTGTAGTCCGTATAGAATATAGGAATAGTCTCTATTCCGTAAGAATATATTGTGTATTTTGGATATAAAAATCCATGGTGACAGGTGGAAGTAAGCTTCAGTGCATTACAGCATCAGACAAAACAAAGAACAATCATGCAGAGTGAGATCTGAAAAGCTAGTCCATAACATCCACTTGTTTTCTCCAATGCAAACGTTTATAACCAACAACCGTAACTCTGTGCTCAGCTCAGGCTGAATCGACTGCTGCTGTGTAAAGGTTTATGCCCTTCAGAGGCTCTTGTGGATCTCACAGATTTTCTGAGCTATCTAACCACTGGCTAGACCAAGCACACATCTTGAGCTGCTTTCACATACTGCTTAAGTCTCACTACTTTCACTTTAAAAGCATGCTAATTTTGCAGGTTTTGGACACAGAAATACTATCCTTTGCTTTGTGAGAGGTTCATCCAGGCTTCCTGTTATCCTGGACAGTGCCTGTTGCTGTCTGCAGTGATTCCAGGTTTAGAGTCAATTCTGCCTTAGGTCTATAGAGTTTGAAGCTTTTCCTGGTTAGTTTAGAGCTAGAAACATTTTGGTCATGTCCAGATGATGGCAAGTCCAAAACAGAAATGAGTCTATATGGCAGTGTGTACATAAAGACATCTCTGCCTATAGCTCTTGTAAAGAAATGGACAGGAAAGAGAGAAGCAGGAGTGAAAGGAAATTAATTAACTTTGTTGGGCAGATGAGCTGAAGGGGCTGAGTTTAAAGAGAGCTGCTTCAGACTGTGGAAGAAAAAAGTAAAAGAGCTGGGAATTGACCTAGATATACTGAATTACAGGTAAGTATCCAAGGCAGAAGATTCCCTTTCAGATAAGACACGCACATGGGTTTTAAAAGCCTGAATGTTGTTTTCAGCATCTTGTGAACCAGTTAGTCAGTGTATATGTGACTTCCACGTGTGCCTGGCTGCTTTAGGATCGCTCTCCAGTCCACAGCGATAACCCCCCTGCTCAATTACACAATAATTGTTTTAGTTTTCAGCCAGCTTTTGAAACATTATGTTCTACTTTTTTTCTGATAGGTTCAGGAAACAAGGTGCCAACTGGTTAGATGCTGGACTCCAATTAAACGTGATCACATAGATTATGTATATACAAACCATAATTATACACCTTCTGACACAGCAGTCTAAATATGTAGGGCAGTATATGTAAATATATTAATGCAATCACCATCTGGTATGATTTTGGTGTGTATGCGTACATGTAAAGCTTGTGATACGCATGTGTACGTTTTGCTGTAGAAGTACTGCTGATTTACAACGTGAATGCTCTATATGCTTACTGTTTGAATAAATCTACAGAGGCACAGTGGTAAAATTGGTACACTGGAACAACAGATGGCAGTATATGGCAAACATTCTTGCATACCTTAGGTGTAAGGCCTATGACTCTGTTTTCAGCAGCCTGCAAAAAAATCAGTGGTGACAAAAGTGAGATTAATTTTCCTGTTAAGGCAGTTACCATTTTATAGCATTTCACGAAAGCAGAGCTGTTTTAGAGAAACACTTGGGAAAGGTAAGTAAATGTTACCTGTGCAGTAAGAGCGTGGCAGTCTAGTAAAAAAATAGTTTGGAGTTGGGTGTACAAGAGTAAGCAATTACAGGTGGCTCCAGGCATTGGGGAATAGGATGGAATTTTAAGCCCTGATCTTTCTTTGGAGTTCATAATGCTCACTGCCTCCGAGCAGCTTGTTCAGATCCTCAGTCCAAAAGAACCTGCCACTCTGGTACAGGCTTTCTTCCAAGAGGACTAACGATTGGCAGTGATCCCCCTGGGAACTTCCAGACAGCACAGCGAGCAGGCACCTGGGAACGTCCTGAATAAAAGTGACACACATTGCAGATAATTAAAGCCACGTATAATGTGCATGTTGAAGGGATTTTTTTTTTTCATAGCACTTGAAAACTCACAGGAACTTAGAGACTTTAAATATTATGAAATGAACTTCGTGTAAAAGGCATCAAATGTGTTAGCACATATAAGTTTATGAAGTATAATTCAATTTTGTACCGATAGTTAAAAAGCAAGCCCAAATTAAGGATTACTCTTCTGTTACACTAAAACATCATCAAAAACAGTTTGCTGCCTGCATGGGACACGGCTGTATCTTTTTTACACAGATGCTGATTATGCTTTAACAGACGCATTAGGTATGTAAGGACCGCTCCTATTAGACTCCAGAGTCTCATAGGACTCCAGAATGATGAAACATCAAAACTGATCAGCCTGCTGCATTTGGCACGTTATAAATTATATGTAGTTAATGAGGTTCCCAGCAATCTATTCTCAACGGTGTTCAGGAGACATAATCGAAATTTGTTATGAGGTGAAAATTGTACTGCAAATCTTGGTTTATAACCATCTTGCTCTGATATTACGAGGGTATTATCAAAAAGCCAGTATCTTCCTGCCTTTTCTTTTTTTTTTTTTTTCTTTTTGTAACAGCTTCCTGATGTTACAAAGGTTAAATTTTATGTCCTCTTGGGAAGAAAATTGTTCCACCAATGCCTCTGACGTCATAAAGAAAGTGTGATAGACACATGATTATAATAGCATACCTGGAAATATGGAAGACCTGTTGATCTCTGCAGGATCGGTGGATTATTTTCGAAGTGGATCAGTTTAAATCAGCTTCACAGCTCCTAAACCACTGTCTGTTTTCTCTTTCATTTGTTTGTATTGATGTAAGCATACAGCCAACTTCCTTTAAAAAAGCAGCAATATACTTGAAAAGGAATGGTGACTAACTCTAATTAATTAAATACACTTATGAATACACGGCTTTAAATCATGAAAGCATTCACTGCAGGATGCGTCCTGCAGCTGTGAAAAGATCGCTAATGGAGCGCTGTTTCTGTACTGAGACGTGAAAAACACTGGCACCACATCATGTTGTGTCCTGTCATTTGGATTCATTCTGGACAAAAGAGGCTGCCAGGTGAAGAAGCTGCATGACCTCGTGGTAACAGAAAAAGACTTGTTCTGGTGGTTGTTTCTGCGTTATATTGTAATAAAAGCAGTTTTGCAGCTTGCTAACCTTTATTCAGCTGTGAGTAACAACTTCTTTCTGCAGCGTATGTGTGAAGGTAGCGTAGGGCCTTCTTAGAGCTGTGAACGCCCACCCAGACGGATGGTCTGGGAGACTTTGCATGTTAATCACCCCACCGAGAAAGCAAAAAAATACTGTATTCTTGATACAGTATGAACTTTTTGTGCAATGTGGAAAGAAATTCACTCTTGGCAATCTTTCATTATCATGAGAGGGAGAGAGAAGAACTCACCCAGGTAACTTCTCTCCTCCTTTGGTAGATGGAGGAGGAAGAATTCCTCCTTCCCTTGTGCTTTTCAGCATTGCATTCATTAGACCTCAGGCTGAGACAGTTTTGCTCAGGGTTGGGCTTTTTCAAGGCTGCAGAAAGAAGGCAGAGGGAGGAAAAGGGGTCAGGGCATAGCAAGAAACAGAACAGAAAATAAGCAAGATATCCAGTCATTTTACTACTGCAATAATTTGTGTTGAACTAACATCCAGGGATTCATTTCAAGTCCGGGTTAGGCCATTTGTACATGTCCATAATTACACCCCTGATCCAGAGACCCGCAGTCCGAGATTCAGGATTGTGCGAAGTCCCTGGTACATATCTCTGTCAAACATTAGTATCATGCTCTGATTTTCCAGACACTGTATCAACAGTATGGCCCAGAATCTGCATAAGACAGATTTCTGCAAGACTCTTAAGACTTTAATGATCTAATTCTGTGCCAATTTTTTCATATCTCATTTCTTATTCCATATCTGTAGCCTCCCAGTGCTTTCATTTTCAGTATCCACTCTTGAAGCAAACACAATAACCACTAATTATACTAAGTTAAGACTAAATCGTGTATTCCTAGTTTGTTGTTATTGCCTTCTACTCTAACACTAGTTACAATTACCAGCGGTATAAAAGTTCCAAATATGATATTTTATACTTCTTATATACAAACTTTGTTTTACAGCCTTCTTTGTAATTTGGTAATTGGTTTTGTAATATAGTCTTATTTGTAATCCATTTTTTCCCCTAGATCAACTAGTAAGAGATTTGTGTGATGTGAAATTACAAAATTAAGGCCACTTTAGTGTGCCAATTACAGATGGGGATTTGTGAACAGCATAATGGTAATGCACACATCCACTCAAATCATGAGTGTGGTGGGAGTTCTCTCTAAGATCTCATTCTGTCAATGCAAAACTGAAATACGGTGCTTTAAATATACCCTGGAGAGTTTTTCTTAGCAACTGAGAGGCTTCTAGTAAAACAGAAGAAATAAAAAAGATGAGCCCCCCCATGTTTATACAGCAGTTGTCACCCAAAGCATTCCAGTGCATTTCATGAATCACAAGAAACACAGAATTGCTTCTCAGCTCACGGAGCCATTACATACAAGGCTGGGATGGGAAAGCCATAGAAGAAAAATGTTAATTGTTTGGCCGTGATGTAATTTCCTAATTTGAAGATGAGGCTACCCCAACTTATGTAAAAACATCCTTATTCTGACAGCCCTCTTTTGACACTTGATGGCTTGCTCTGAACATTTCATTGTCTCAGGAAATGCACTGAAAAGGAGCAAGCTGATTTCCTTCCAGCTGTCCTGTGGCTGGAAGTACTCCATGTTCCTATAGAGCTTCCTGCCCAAGAAATGCTAATTGTTCTACGACAACCATTTTTGCAAACTCCCGAGAAGGAAATCTGTATTATGTCTATCGTATGTGAGAGAAGAACAAGCACTGAATGGTTATTGACTTACTTAAGGTCAGGCAGTATCAGAGACGGCCCAAACTGATAATTCTCCAAACAATGTTCAGCATGGCAAGGACCTGTCAATTCTTCACAAGCCAAGAAACACTAAGATAGGAAACTTGCCTTTGAGTGTTATTCTGATAATATTTGTGGAATATTATTCCAGAAAGATGCAATAACCACCTCAGCACAAGTGTTTGTTATTAATAACGGCTCAAAAGAGATAAGCTGTGACACTGCAAGCAGCCTTTTGTGGCTGTGTTATCTTCAGGGAAGTTGTCTGCCTTTTCTCTATGGCATTGTTTTGCTTATTTGTTCTGCAATTGGTACAAAGGAAATGTATAGTATCTTATTTTAAAGGTAAGCTGAGATATAGTGAAGTTAGTTGTAACAGGGACCTATAGCCAGAAGGTATTTCCTTATGTTTCCCTACACACACCTGTATGTGTCTCTAGAGATCTCTCCCTAAGAACGAAAAGCATTCAAGCCTTTCAAACGCAGGGTGATTTTGCCTTAAACATTGTGCAGATACAAGCTGCCACTTAAGGCTATACTTACCCTATAGCATATTTCTAGAAACGGTTTATGTATACTATTTTGCCATTATATTTTGCCATACTATTTTTGCCGTTCTTTGGGGAACATTTTCAAGCAAAGGTTTTGATCCGTGACTTGAATAAATAAATAATCTCCGCTTGATTTCAACGAATATTTTGCCTCAACATTTTATAATACTGAGCCCAGAATACTTGCTGTCATCCCACAAGCAGATACGTTGCAACACTGTGTGAGAACTTTGAGCCGATGTGGAAAAGTTTTACATTTTAGAAGCACCAGTGAAAATGTTGCCTTCTGGAGAGCCAAAGGTGAAGACTTTTATTAGAGCACAATGACAGCATCGCACACACGAGCTGGGAAAATGGCATATAGAGGTAAGTGAAGACACCTGGTGCTCAGGAGCTTACTGCTAGCACTGCTGAAGAGCAGAAAATTTCAGGTGCCTCACGCTTCGTTTAGTGCTCTTGAAAGGCATTAACATTGCCTGGGGACACAAAGGGACAGAAAAAGTAACATCTTTTGATGTTTAAGAATGAAAGAACAAAGGTTTTTTATTCAATTCTTGTTCACTAGGCTGAATCAGATACTGTGCGACTGGGAAACAGATGCAACCTTGAAATCTAATTGTACTGAACCTTAATACTAACAGCTCTGGAAACATTTCTTTCAGAGCGGTCCGTGTGCAATCTGGGATATAGGACATTTCTCCTCTGCTTTTGTCATGACACTGCAAATTGATCAGATGACTGTCTGGAGAGGAATTGATTAAATACTTTCTGTGCTTGGAGGCTTGAACTAATAAGTGACAAACAAATGCTGCTTCTTGTTGGAAATTGCCTTGTGCGATACTGCCTAGCCTATGAATGTGGTTAAAGCCAAGGGACTCTGCGCACTTTCTCCAGCACATCAAGCGTCATTTTCTCTCAGCTGGGACCTATGAGGTGTTTAAAAGGACTTGCTGGAGTGTAACTTGTCTTGGCCTAAACACTCCAAGAAGCTGGTTCATATTAGAGCTGTTGAAGAAAAACAGTATCAATATACTAAAAAGGCAGAAAAATATACTAAAGGCAGAAAAGAAGAGGGTCTCACACCAAAAATGAACCAGAATAAATTGCATAGCCAAGGAATTATTTCTAGTTAGAACTTACATGTCCTTAAACAACATGCACTTGTCCTTAAACAACACGTGAATAATTCAAAATGAATTCTATTTTTTCTCATTGCTCAATACGTTAAAGAAAAAAGGACAAGTAATTAAATTTGGCTCTTGAAGCATCTCCTGATCCCAGGGAAGCATCAGATCAAACCGCTTTCTCCCCTAATGTCTCTAGAGTACAGCAAGAGCTATGGTAACCCTATGTGAAACAGAAATCTTTCTAGGACTATGTATAGATACTACACTGCCTTGTTTGGAGTAAAACAGGTGATAATTTCCAGAGCTTGCTCCAAGGTAGGTGTGTTTCTAAAGTAAATCGTCACAATCCAAAAATCTATTTTGCCAGTTTAGCAAAGGAATCAGATCCAAGTCACAGCATATTCAGGTCTTTCCTGGAATATAAGCCCGTCAGATCAAACTTGTTCTCAAATACCTGCAGAGTTTCTGAACTCACTCACAACTTCAAGATCTCATCTGTTAATTCCTCTATAATCTGTAGGGGGTGAAATTCCCAATAGGAATATTCCCCGATAGCACCAGCATACTGCTGTTAATGTGCCACTACACTTACTGAACAAGGCCCTGCACAGAGTTCAGACCTCTGCCTGGCAGAGGTGAGGGCTGGGACAGAAACGTGGCTTTTCATCACGGACATCTTCACCTTCTGTCTGTAGCCATGGCTGAATCGGTGCATAGGTGCACAGACAAGTCAGATGTGAGAAAACAAGTAAGTTTTTTCATTTAGGCACAGCTGTGCATTTATTTGATGGGATTGCAGTAGCTGTTTGAAGCTCTCCCAAACCCATTAAAGGCTGAAGAGCGCCCCAGCACTTTAGCTTACAGGTGGCCTAAGCGCTCAGAACGGATAAAAGAGTAGAGCTATCCATCTATATTAAAAAAAAAAAAAAGAAAAAAAAAGAAAAAAGGACACTAACCCCACAACAAAACCCAAACGTTCTCGTGATCTGGCAAGCCTTTTGTGTGCTGCCCTCTCTCCATGCTGTTCAGCTGTATTTTTCTTATTTTCCTGTGGGAGGACTGTTCCCTTGGCTACCAGTGCTGGCCTCTAATAGTTGGCATTTGGGCACTCGAGCTAATAGGATGAAAATATTTCTCTTTCTTTCATTTCTGCAGGAACAGAGGGGCGCAACTGGAAATGTTTCTGGCAGGCAGCAGCTCCAGGGGATACAGCTTCATCGACTTGGCTTCTTTTGCCCTGCTGCCAGGTAGATCCATGCCTGCCTTCGTCCCCACACCTCATCCCTTCTGCATGCTGCTCCAGTAGGTCCCTCTCTTTGTGCTTGCCAGAGAAGAGCTGAGGTTTGGGTTTCTCTGCCCTTCTGCACATGAGACCACATGCTACCATCAGCTCCAATCAGATGTATTTCATTTTAGCCACATGCATCACCAGCAGCAGTACATCAGGAGGTATAACATGCACAGCCATGCGAACAGGAGGGACGGGTCAGAGCAGACACAGCTAATGCCCAGGAGCTATAGTCAGTGTCTCTTAATCTTTGCTTTTTGTATTAAGGACATTGTTGCTTTTGCATTAGAGGAATGAGAATGGTCCTGTCTCCTCTTGAGACCTCAACACTCTGCATTCGTTTGCCATCAAGTGCTCCATGAACCTCCGTTTCATTAAAGCCTCTGCGTAGTAACCTTTGCACAATAACCTGCTCTCTGTAGTCCCTCCATAGTCTGATTCTGCTCTCATTTAAATTACTGTTACACTGAGGGAATCAATTACATCTTTTTCTATAGTTAAGTGCCTGGAGCAAACTAATGTCCTTCCACAGTCATGAAATGCAACAAAGGGACACTAATTCAGAGGGCAAGGTGAGGCTTGCAGTCTCTATGGAAACTGGAGACCAGCCTAATGAAAGAGCAGACGAGGAAGCAAGAATACAGGTCCAGCAGATGAACAGAAAGCATTGGGTCTCAGACAAAAGTTGAGAAAACGAGGCAGTAAACATGGCAAGTTGGCAAAGAGTTGTACATTAGATAGCTGGGAACCTGGTAAGGACTTGGGGTTAATACACAATCACTAAACTCTGTGGCACAGCAAAACCAAATATTGACACCACTAACCTATGCTGGGAGAAAGGGAGAGTCACAACACACAAAGCCCATACTGCTTTTATATTTTTACCATGTTTTCCTGCTGTCACAATACCAGATGGAAATAGGTGAAAAGCTGATAATTTAGGGATGCACCTGGTGCACATGCAAGCAAGGCTGCTGGCTTTGAAAGCCTGCAAGAAAGTCTCAGAGGACAGAGAAGGCATCTTGGGGCAGCCCTTATGAAGAGGTGATGCAGAGCACAAGAGACATTCGTAGGAGAACTGCATTCAGGGTTTAGCTGTTCTCCAGGAATTTGCACCATTCGTGCATAGTTCAAGAAAATAGACAGAAGCGCTGATTAGCAGGTTTGTTTGCTAAGCCTGCATGGTTTGCTAAGCTTTGCATTAGCTGCTGGGAAGATGTGAGGTCTGAAACCTCTCTTTTTCAGAGGCCAAAGGGATTAAACCATATTGTCTTGCTGTTCGAAAAGTGCTATAGTTTTCCTCCACTTTAGCATCTAGAAATCACAACCAAAGAACTGCCTCGAATCCAAAGCATGGAAGTGCTGGGGTTCTCGTGAGCCAAGTTTATCGAGTTAAGCAACCAGCCCAGACTGCAACAGCTCATATCCTCCTATTAAACAAAGTAAACTCTCCATTTTATTTCTACAAAGCCTCTCTCTGTTCTGAGGTTTTGCAAAGGCTGCTATTTCCCAGTGGTCCTTTGTGGTCAGCCCATGACCTGAGGCTCTGCACTTCCTGGTTTGTGCAAGAGGCAACGCTTTCAAGCATGTCATGGGCTTGTTCAAGGCACAGCAGTGCACACTTACACCAGACACTTCTCTTCAGCATATTGACCACTGCTGACCCATTTTCCATCATGAAAACATCATTGTATTTAGATGCACAAGTCATACGCATTCTTGCTGATGACACAAGGTAATTTTGCATGAATATTCTCCAGGGGAAATCAAATCTTATTGCATTATGAGTGATATTAAAACAAATCACACTGGGACACTAATATGCATATTAATAAAGTGTGTGCTATATAGAAGCCTGGGTAAATTGAGCTAGAAGGCACCTTGAGGTTATGCAGTCTGTATCTTTGTCCCAAGCCAGAATTATCTGTATTTATCATAAATGACAGCTACCTGCCCTGTCTAACCTATACTAGAGGCTTCACAATCCCTGCAGGCAGTCTTTTCTTGTGTTCACTCGTCTTCCCAGCAGAAAACTCATGATTTCCTCAACCACCATGGAACAGCGAAGGAATGCAGCAAAAGGACAATATGCAACCAAGCAAGAATCACCCTGTTCCAACAGCAGCACTCACTGCCAGGGCTCTGGCAGGAGTCTAAGGGAAGTCCCACTCAGTTCAAGCATTTATTTAGAGTTGATTACAGTGGGGTATCGTCTACAACCAGGTGAAAAACAGCAGTTCATTCAGCATGATGGGAAGGGCAGACAAGATATGATTCCTCAGCATCAGAGGAGATAACTAGCAAAGGGTCAGTGTAAAAATGTGGTTCATTGCAATGAAAGAGAGGTGGAATAAATGAGTAGCCACTTTTGTTAGCAGTGAGGATTGGCCCAGATTTATTCTTCACTGCATTAAAGTAACTGCTCTTCATTTTTATTGTTGGTGCTGTTGTTACAATAACATGCTAGAAATTAACTATTTTATTTACTTATTTGTAAGAAAAGAGATTTTCCTGCCATGTGATATGCTGCTGTTTTCATACCAATAAAAGATTTCATCAATAAAAGATTTCATCAGCAATCCCAGCCAGCTGACAAAAATATGGGATTAGAGGAAAGGCAAACAGTGGAAACCTACTGCTCCCAATTTCTGTTCTAGGAAAGGTGCTATAAAGTGCAATGCATCTCGATTTTATTTCAAACACTTTTAAATAAAAACTGTATGCTCTCTAATGGCTGTGGTCCAGTTCCCTAGAAAAGAGAGGCTATGGCAGAGCATCCATTGCTGGCACCAACAGCCCTGCTCTGTCACCTCCCTGGGAAGCACAGCCAAGAGGCCAAAGCTGTTGCTCTGACTAAGCAGCCTGAGTTGTTTTTCCAGCCCTAATCTGGTAAATGTGCCTAAAAGGGTTTGTTTGATATGATGGAAGAGGAAAAATACATCGTCCTCTGCACAAATGGCTTAATCTATCGTTTTTCAGCCTAATAACCTCCCATTTCAGACAAAGGGAATCGGAGGAAACCCAGTGAGGACCATGTAATAACAGAACTGAAGCACTAAACACTACGATCACAGGAACTGGCAAATTCTAAAGAAAACACATTTATGAAAATAAATAATTTTGCAGACTCTTCAGTAGCTGTTATTCATGTGGAGAAAAACAGAAACTGCCTCTTCCTAAGCTCCCAGGCACTCAAAGCAAAGGCTAACCCTCCTGCTCCCAAGAGTTTTGGCCCACTTTCCACATTCGCTTGGTTAGCTGTTATCTCTTGTGTCTACACCCCGGCCAAGCCCTCTCACACAGCTTTACCCGCACATTACTTCATCCCTCACATCTCAGAGTTTGCAGTTTAAAATCCCAAGCACTAGCTTGATAGTTCCAGCAAACACTAGGAAGGATTGTCAGACTCCGTGACTCCTAAACCCCTTGCCTTGGGCCTCCCTGGTGCAGCGGTGCTGCTATGGAGCATCTCCGACCGCCAGCTGCTCTCAAGCAAAAAACATTGCCTAATGAAAAGAGCCCCTGCAGAGACACATTTTGTCATCGATTCAAGAAAGAAATCAACACATTTGTATATATTAAAGGGAGCAATCTCCATTAAAAAGCAGAGGGATGAGACAACTGTGTCCTTCGTACTTGCTACTATCCACGGTTTATAATGTTTTAGTCTCTGCTTTAAGCCTCTCTCTCCAAGCTGATGGGCTCATACAAGAGATCAGCCCCATCCATCTGCCCTTACCGGAAACCCCCAGGCAATGGCCAGACCCTGTTGGGGAGGCACCTTCTCCAAAAGTACCTCACAGAGTAGCAAGGAAGAGAAAGATTGATTTTTTTTAATTTTTTTTTTTCTCCCCTGTGAATAGTTCAGAGTGAGCTGAAGATGCAGTGAGGGTCAGCTTGATCACACTGCCCCAGTACATGCTTGCATTTGTTGATTTAAGAAAAACAAGTTATATTGATGGGGTTCGTGGTTCCTCTGATTGCCGGAAGAATTGAATAACACCAGTTGAAATCAGACTAGCAATTGAAGTCCAGTGCTTTGTGCAGGTGTCTTTGTAAAAATAAATAAATAAATAATCAGAAGAAACAGTGTGAATCATTAGCAGCCTCTTTGTCTGGTGATTTCTTGTGGTTTGTTTTACTGAAATGAAACTTTATTGGGATATCTCTGCAAGTAATTTGTTTTCCTCATGGTGTGGTTACTAGAATTTGCACCTCAACTCCAAGTTATCCTGTGGTACTTTGGAAGAAAATCTTGGAAAATCTGTTAAACCAAGAGTAACTAACTACTGATGATGTACAATTTTCTTTGATCTCTTTAACTTTAGTTCCTACATGCCAATTAAATTTGTAACTCATAACTTTGACAGTACACACCAGATTCCTTCTTACACTGGTGTGCAGTCAGAGAACTGTGAGGAGGTGTCCTCAGCTCCTTCAGGCGTGCAGATGTGTTGGGCAAGGCCAAGCTTCTCCCGCTTGGCATGCACTGGGCAGTCCCCAGCAGCAGTGGCACAGGCTGCCCTCGGTGCCTGCTGAAAGTTCCCCAGGACCATGTGTGGTGTTAGTACAGGGACGCCCATGGCAAATAGCATGCCCAGGAAGGGGGACTTGTGCTTCTGAGCATACCTATAAAAATATTGCACCCAACTGAACATGCTCTATCTAAAATCAATTTTTTCTTACACTCTGCAAACTCAATGGAAGTCAAGTTAAGCCCATCTGTTTCAAAACCTGACTAATGTTGCTTCCACTCTTTCCATAACAAGAGTTCATCCCCCTCTCCCTTGAATAGGAACACATCAGCCCTGGAGTTTGATTAGCGGTAATCAGAAAACATCCGCTCTTGGAGGTAGGCGGTGGGAGGCTTTTCCATTAAAATGGATTTTAAGAACAACATGCTCCTCTGTCAGAAGGACAAATGCATCTTTTGAGGAATATGAGCTATAAAATCCATTTCAGTTTTTCTTCAAGGATAGTAATGCTATCAGAAAATAAGGTCTCTTAATTGTAGAAGGGATTCATTTCTGCTCTTTGGAACTAAATATATTCAATGTCACTAAAGAAATACTGGAGAGCTTTTTACAGGGAGAGTGGTAGTACTGCCAGTGACCACCAGAAGTCCAAAATCAGTCTCTCCATTCCTGCTAGCATGCCCAAAAAGCATCAGTGAATTGGTAGCCTTGAATAAGCCTCAGGTAGACTGAATGGCCTTTGGTTTATGCTTTGCTGCCGGTACTGGTTCTTTTTAACATGCATGAACTGGGGAAATCTACCCTGAAGGCAAACCTGGACAGCAAACTAAAGGTGTGCTCATAACTGGGGCTGACTTAGGCACATCAGTGCCAGCCTGGCGGAATAATGCAGCCCTCCCAACCTGCTGATTCCCCTGGATGGTGAGCCAGTGTGCTTGGGGTACAGGAGCACATGGGGAAACATGCTGTCTGCCTGGGGGCACACCTGTAGGGAGCAATGGGGGGCTGGCAGCTCTGAAACACCCTTTCCATTTCCTGGCACATAGGAACCCCGATCAGGGCAGAACCCAAAATGTTGCATTGACACCAGGTGGGAAATGGGTGCAGCAGCACGGCAGGTGCAGTGAGGATAAACCTGTGCTGAATGTGTGAGAGCCCACTGGCCTCCCAGCTGGGAAACTGTGCTGGGACCCAGCTCAGCCCAGTTTGGGTTTAAAACACAGCTTCAGGGGCTGTGGTGTGGTGAGCCATACCTGGCACAGAAGCAACCCAAAGAATACTGAAACAGGACAGCGCATGGAGGAGCAGGATGATTATTTCTTCTCGTTATTAGCAGTGCCTAACTGAGATAACTGATTTTTATTCATTCTGCCTCCAAGTTTCTGCTATCTTTAATGCTTTTTGAAATACAAGCGTTAGAACTAAAATCCTCCCTGATAGCTTAGCTTTCTCACCTTCCAGTTAAATTCTAAGGATGTTCCTACTTCTCATTTGTCAAGTTCCTGCTAAAGCCAGGAGAAGGCAAGGTTTTGTATTCCTGTTACATCTAAATCTAAACTGTAAGCAGAATTATAAACAACTACAAACCTATTTCATATGCTATAAAAAGCTTAGAAAAGTACATCTGTGCACCTCTGTGTCCTTTTCATACTTTCACCTCTCTGCTTCTATTTCTCTAAATTGAAAGATAAAAACATTAATCTATTCCTTGGGGCTCTTGAGAGGATTCATCAGTTAATATTTATGCAGCAAACTGGAGTAAGTGCTGTTTCAGTGCTAAGCATCATTATTGTTCTCTTCCTCTTCAGCACATTATGTACATCCCAAGTAGATCAGATAAATACTGAAATTAAGTGTCCTCAATGTAAGGGAAGTGAGAAATGTAACAACTGATAGATAGCCACTAATTAAGTGTTTGCTGTGGGTGGTTTCTGTATCTAACAAAACAGCCCACTAAGTTTTGCAGAATTAAATATATTTTTTTACTCATTTGAGCAAGTACTGTCTGCGGCAAAGAAGCTCTGAGAATATCTCTAAATTAAACACGCTGTGTGTTTCCATATGATTTGTGGTTCGCAAACTACACATACAGTAAAACACACAAGAAATGAGATCTGCAAAGAATCACTGAGGAGGTTTCCGTATTTTAGAGTGAAAACCTACCTGCTGCTTCAGTTTGATTCTGGTTTAGGAAGTGGCCACTGTAGGAGGGGACAGCCATAGAGAGGCAGAGCAACAGCTGGTCTGGAGCTCAGTACTGGGAAACATCCCGCGCTGGAAGAGGAAAATCAGAAAGAAAAATTAAAATCAGAACAAAGACAAATACCAGAACACACAACCCAGCAGATGGCATCGTGCAGTGGGAGGAGAAGCAGGGGTGAGCAGTGGCACGCTCTGCTCAGTTGGGCAAGCTCTCTGCTTCCCCCGCCTGCGCCAGCACAAAGCCAAGGTTTGCAGGACCCACGGTGTGCTTTCGCCCCCCTCTCCTAACAAAAAGGAGAGGCCCAGGAGCCCTTCAGGCTGTGCCTTCCCAGTGCAGGGGCAGCCACCGTATTCCCTCTATCCCACCTTCATCTAAATGCTGACACCCTCCTTTCTTTTTTTTTTTTTTCCTCAGTCACCATCAAAAATAACCCTTCATTGCTCCAACATCCCATGTGATTGTTTACCTCTCCACCCTGTCCATCTTTGCAATTTCTAGAGGGACTAAGCACTATGTCCACAGCTTTTTTGATGGGATTTAGATTTAGTCCCAATATCATGAAAGTCTTCTCATTTGGTCCATCCCAAAGCATAGCTGGTGGTTGTGTTTCTACACCTCTCCAGAACATCTTGGGTTTGCTTTTGGGACAGCTTGCCATCACTTAGAAATTGATCATGGTGTAGCATGGGGTTATTTTCTAGCTGAGGCTGGCATGAATGGTGCAAGTACTTAAACTGAAATAGTGTAACAGAAAAAGGGTTTTCATACTGCATCACAGTCTGACAGAAAATCAAAAAATTGCAGGGCAGTAATCACAGCCACTGTCTGCTCAACTGAGCATCAGCACCCAGCTGGGTATGGCAGCGAGGGTGCAAAGGGAAACAGAATTTTGTGCAGATTTTTTTTTGCAATTGAAATCCTTTTAGGGTAATAAAACACACATGAGACTCGCTTCAGCCTATGAAACCTGATTTGCGTTTCTTTTCCAGAAACAGCTTCATAAGAGCATTCTTCTGGACACGGCCTTCAGATGAGGAGAGGGGACTTTTACTCCTGCTTACGCAGATAGAGAGTTGAAACACTCTTCCATGGAAACCCCATACCCATTTAAGAAAGGGTTTATTCAAGGGACTAAGTCCCACTAACTGCTGGCCTGAATGGCTGAGTCCACTGTGTGAGCAGCTCCTCCCTGCACCTCTCTACATCCTCTACATCACAAGGGCCTTCCATCCCGCTCTTCCAACCTCCAGCTAAAGCTGCTTCTTTCCAGAGTGAATCTGCAGTGGGTGACTTGCAAAATGGCAATCCTGTCGGAATTTAGGGATTTGGCCTTTCAGTTGTGCAAACTGAGGTCCTGTTTTACTGAGTAAAAGCATTTTCATTATTACAGTAGTAAAACCTAAGACCTCTAGCACACACCTTGATCCTGTGGCCCTGGGTACTTACGCTTCCTGGCATTAGTCAGTTCCTGAAAGGTAACTTCCTCTGAGTCTCAGGGCCATCTTCCCTGTGGTTGTCCTCTCTGATGGAGCTGATTCCACCTTTCAGAGCCAGGCCTCTGGAGCATCCTCTGTCCCTACTGAGAAGAAATAATGGCAAGCTCTCTGCTGTATTAGTTCTGCTTTTTTTTTTTTTTTTAATTATGACAATCGTTTCACCCATTCAACCCATTGCTTGCAGTTCAAATGCCTCCCCCTGCTACACCAGTTTAGACGTACAGCTATGTACCAGAAACATCTCCCTCCTGGTGCTGTGCAAATGTCTGATGGCTTTGTTGGAAAGCATTATGAGCAAGAAGAGGGTCAAATAGCAAAGGTAGCAGCAGCTTTCATGATGGGTAGTTCTGGATCTTTGCTTACCCTTATCAATACCAAGGGATATTTGTTTTATTTTTTCTGCTGATTTCAGTAATGTAAGGCTGACATAGTATGCTTGCCAAAGTGTGAGATGATCTGCATTACATATCTTCCATAAACGCTTGTGGGAACTTTGAGAGATGGACAAAATCTTAATGCACCTCTTTGCTTTTCAGTGTTTCCCTACCGTTAACAGTAAGCACATTGCAGTACTGCAATTTGGGATTCATCTTACCTACCTATAAATATCTGAAAGGCAGGCCTCTGCTCGAAGACAGCCATCTGGGTCCCTTCCAACAGCAAATGACAGGAACACATGTTGTTACAGGGTAAAATATCTATCCTGGGCCAAGATGAATTGCTGTGTGCTGAGTACTGTCTTCTTCCATTGGTTAGAGAAGTGTGGATGAATAGCTAAAACTGTGTAATTAATTTTTAGATAGTTAAAATAAGGTGAGACAAATCTAGTCTTTGCTGCTGTATCTGTTTTGCTTTGCTTTCAAAAGATCTGCTTGGTTTTTACAAAACATGAGCAAGTTTCTTGCTTTCAGGACTAAGTTGTTAAGATTAAAAAATAAACTTCCTCCTCCACTGGCACATTGTTTTCTTCCCTAGCCATCTACTACTGTTTTTTTTTCCCCCCCCTCCTTCCTGCAACGTACCAGGCTGTGGGCACTCTGAGGTAGTGGCTGCATTGAAATGAACCTTTGCAAGGGTTTAAGATGGAAATTCTGAATTCAGCAATCATGATGTTTGAAATGAATAGTCAATCATGCACAGACACGCTGCTGGAAAGTTTACATTTGTCTATTCATTGCCCTTCCTCAATTACCAGCTTGAAAAAACATCTTCTGTTCTACCAGTCCACACTGCAGGGAGCCAATGTACAACTTGTGTTGGGCTGTTTTGCCCTTGACTGGCTTTTGCTTTTAATAAGAGAAGCGTATGCAAAATCCTATTCTTACCTAGTGCTCTATTTAGCAGTCCTTAACTAAAACTGCAAACAAGGAGGCCCTATCAACTGACAACATTACTATCAATTACACCATAAAGAAGAAGAAAAATAGACTTCTAAAAATAAGAGACTAATTGTAGCAGTAAATGTTACCTGCAATTAATTTGAAGGTCTCTCAGAGGAACCCAGAATGGAAAGCCATATGTTATAGTCGACACCTGATGCTGGAGAGACCTTGCCCTTTACACTTACTTGCTGTATTTTAACTATTTTGCTTGTACATCAGGATTTGGGCTGGGGAGAGTTTTTGTCTTGTTTTGCTAATTTAAACTTAAAATTAGACTAGGCCATATTTTAAAAATCTTATTTTTCTTTTAACCTAGAGTATTGCAATCTTATTTTTCTTTTTAACCTAGAGTATTGCATGACCTCATCTTACTTTCTCACTTGTATTTTTATCTTTCTGGCTGAAGGGAGCTGGGGAGCACACAAGGAGGGGACAGGCACGTTTGCATGCCAGAGTTGTTCTCTGCTGGAGAGCAGTGACAATCAAAACTGCTCAAGTGTTTTACTGGCTACTTGGCAAACACTGATTTTAGAAGTACTCCAAGAGGAACTACAGGGAATGAAAAGAATACTGAGGCTGCAAGCTCCACCAGGCAAACAGGTGGAAATGATTGCAAAACTGGAATCAACAGGTCTCTGGACAACCACGGTTGAGTTGGAGACTGTCGGTGTAGCTCTTGTAGAGGGAAATCTCCTCTCAAGCCTCCTGTGCAAGCTCCTGGGAGACAAACCCTGGCAAAGCATTCAGCAGTCATCTTACCCGACGTTGTTACAAGTATGAAAAAATAGTCAAACATGCTTTAAAATCAGGGAGGAGCACAGCATGTAAGTGGTGCTAGAAACCAATGGGCTGTGGTGGAAGGGAAGGAGGACACACCGCCTGAGTGCTGTCACTGGTGCCTGCCTGATGGTGTAAGTAGGAAGGTGGTAAGAGGAGGGCTCCCAGAAGAGCCTGGGAGCAGGGCTGTGTAATGAAGTTACCACATGACATGATGAAACAATTAAAGGTCACTGAGATCATGCAAAAGAAACTGGAATACTAAACCTGCCTCTTAAGCCTCTTAATGAGTTCTTAACCATCCCAGTATCACTGATGCTCACATGAATAAAAGAATGCTTTTGTTTCATAACAATAAATGCCTTGTTAGCTAGCCCCCACTTCTGTTCCATGGTAATTTAAATTAATGACATTTATGTCTTTTCTTTAAAGAAATGGTTATTGCAGCTTTCTCATGGTGCCAAAAGAAAGAAGTCTATTGTTCTTCATGCTATTACAATTATTATTTTTTTTAAGTCTAAGTTGTTTTTTATTCACTGGAACAGGGAATATGAATAGCAAAAGAGAATTACATTTGCATTGCATAAAATAAAGGCAAAACCACTCTTGTGGAGTCTTTACATACACTCGGCAAACATTTTTTAAATTCCCATATTCCCAAAACATTCTCATACACATTGAGGTTCGGCAGCTTGTTCAAAGGAAAATTTGCTTTGTTATTATTTATACTGTTTGCCTACTGAAATGATAAGCTTTCTGCTCCTTCCAGGAAGATTCTGGGTAATCTGAAAGGATCAGAGTTGTATATATTTCCTGTGGTCGTAATTTTCTAGTCATTAAATATTACAAGCTTTCTTTCGCCTTTCCCCCGGAAGATAAGATTTTGGTTTTTGCCCAGCATTACAAATGGTCACATTTCTAAGAAACATTATAACAGCTCAGTCTTTATCTTTGTAGGGCTCTGTTTCAGCCCTATAGGAGGACTGCAAATGCTCTGTAACATAATCTGTCAGATACATTAAAATCCTGTGAATTAGAGCTAATTGTAAAAATCCAGGAATAAAGAGAAAGTAACCTACTGCCTGACCACTCCTGCAATAGTAGATACAGTATCTTACCCATCACTTGTGCTTCAAGTTGTTTATTTTGATCTGGTGATGGAAAGGTTATTGGAAATCACAGAAAACCTAGAGAATGTAGGTGCTGAGAGCCAGTGGCGTGGTGTACTCAGGGAGGTAGCCAGAGAGCAGTTGTCAGTGGTGTGCACGAGGCGAGGGCAGTACCTAGGCTTTATGGATGGAGGCCTTCTTTTGCAGTACTTGGGCTCATCAAAATGGGATTTTCTCAGCTTTTTCTCAGAGAGATTATCTGAATCGTTAATTGTCTGGGAAGAAAAAAAAATTGCTAGAATTTTGTTGAACAAATTGGATTTCGTGATCTACATACCTGTATTGCTAATTAATTCGCATTCCCAGCTCTCCTTCGCATTACCTATGAATTTACCTCACTCTAATAATTCAGTATCTTTTAAAATTTGACTTGAATGAAGCAATCTTTTTCCTAATCTAACTCCAATTGTTTCTAATTTGGGAGTCAGAAATGCCTGAGTACATCACTAATATCCCTCAACACTCTTCAGTTTTCACTTAGCCACTGGAGAATACTTTAGTGGTTGAGTGTCGGTTTTTAATTACATGACTGTGTTGGAAAAGCTGCTTTATTTCAGTCCTCTACCCTTCTGAGCCACATAAACAGAACCGGAAATCTGAACTGCTATTTGAAAAATGGCTATTGTAAGACAACGTGTGTACAATGGCAGTTTGCATACTTTTTTATCACTTGAAATCACATGGCGCCCAGATGTGCAGTATGCTGTTGTCCAAAATGCTAAAACATTAGAATCATATTCTGGAATTGCGCTGAGGGAGTTACAATGCACTTTCTCTGATAATTGGTATGTACAAGTAGGTTAGGTTTCATTTACAGAAAGCACCTAGCAAGATAAATGCTCACTCCAATTGCATCAAGTCACATTAAGCAAGATTTTTAATTACATCCAGGTATCTGGAGGTGCAGTACAGTGCCTAATTTGCAGGGGCTAGAGAAGAAACATGCTATGGTGTGTTCCATAAACCTCACTTCAGCTTTGTTAAGACTGGCCCATCTTGTTGCTCTTTTCCAGCTCCTTCCCTCAGCTTTCTCGCCAGCATTTCAGGCTGGCTGTAAGCCACACGGCCACAATAGCACAGTCCTGAAGCTGAGCAAATGGAGATATCAGCACAGAGGCAGGGCTTTGCTAACCTATTGTTTGGAGATGGTACTTTCCTAGGAAGAACAGAGTGAGGTCATGTCTGTTCATAAAAATGTGTAGGCAGACCTCTAGATATCAAGGTAAATTCAATTATTCCTGCAAATTGCTGGCACTTGGAGCAAAACAGAAATTAATAGCAAATCTGGCCTTAAAACTGTTTATCTGTTGTGCTATTCAGGACTCAGCAAATGTTCTCAGCCAGCAAACCCACTGGGAATCCACTTGTTCTGGCTATCAGGCCCAGGACCATAAATCACCGTAGTAGAAATAACTAGCAGTGAACATCAGCATGATTTAGCATTGTAGAGCTCTGCAGAGGCAATACAGTTGCTAGAGGGATTAAACCCATTTTATGGGCTTTGGGTTTGCACTGAGTCTTGGCAAACAGAAGCTGGGCCACCAAGTACACGCTGAGGACTTCAGCGAAATCTTTAGTGAATAAAGTTAGTGGGAGCTCCCTGTCACTTTCTGTTAACCTGCTGTACTGATACAAGCCTTCTGCTCCAGATTGTGCTTCTCTGGAGTCCCTGAAGAAGGCTTTGGAACCGGCAAGCTCGATGGGAAACTGTGTCGATGCTCATCGATCCTCCAGCTACACCTTCAGAAAAAAGCATCCGTGCTAGTAGTCCCCCTCAGTATTTTCCAGTGCTGGTCTCGCACTGGAAAGCGCAAACAGAGCAGAAAACACCATCCATCTTTCCTAGCACCAAACAAGGATGAGATGTTCCCCAATTTACTTATGTGAGCAGCACAGCACCTTAGTAATTAGTAGTACGGGGATTTCTCATTCTGCCAGGCCTAATGAACATTAGTAATGTTGAGGAATACTGCTGTGAATAGCCAAACATTGCTGTAGTTGTTTATCAAAGAGAATTTTCAATCTAGGTCAGACACGATGGGTTAAAAAAACAGTTTATCAAGCAGTATTGGGTAAAATAAAGGACCTGCTGTAAAAACAAAACACAGGAAAGCTACTATGCATGGTGTTAACTTAAAGAATTTCATCTTTAAATGTCATTTAATATCTTTGTGAGGCATTCTATTTTGGTACTCTCATGCCACAGAATTTGATCAGTTTGCATTAATAACAACCGTATGTTAATACTGCAAACAATTCTGTCCTGTATTTTTTTCTCCTAGATCTATATTCACATCGGTGTCTTCACAGAAGTCCTTAGACAGGAAAGTAACAGCAACATAGTGGATTAGCTCAAGTGAAACCAAGCTGGTCATGTTTTCATATGGATTAAAGCCTTTTCCCAGGTCCTGGTATTTTGCATTTTTGCCTACACTGAGCTACCAGTAACAAATAAAAAGCAGTCCTAAAACAGCCCTGTCAATATGATCAGACTGTTTACAAAAATCATGAGGTTTTTAAATAACTGTTTATGTCCTGGAGGTTTGGCAAGAGGGAAGACCCCAGCAGGCAGAATCTCAAGCCCTCCCCACCGAAGAACACAGCAATAGCTGTTCTTTTCTAGTTTCCAGCAAAACGTTTGTTATAAAGCTGGGAGTGAGGCCAGGTGTGGTCACAAACAAATTTGTGAAGGTGAAATACTTATTTGCTGAAAGTAATTGCTTCCTATTATGATTACCATAGCAATTAGTGTAATTCTCTAGAACACTGCGTAACATCTAATTTACTGGAGAAGAACAGCAAATAAATAACTCTGTCTGCTCCAGAAAACACATTAGTACCAAATCTGGTTTGCTACGTGGACAGCAGGGGAGCTGCACTGTCCTTAGCACTTCACTCTTGCTTTTAAATGCTTGGCTTAGCCAAAGTTGGAGTCAATTAGGTCGCTGTCCCTTAGCAACCACAGCTGGCTTCAGGAGCAAAGCACTTGGGAGCGGACGATGCCTGACTGCTAAACATCGCCACTACAGCACACCCAGGACCACTCTCTCCTGCTTACAAGCGGGGAGACTGGGGCGCAGAAACAGAATCAAATGCTCTTTTAAAGAAGTGTTCGCATCCAATTTTTCAAGCTACTACAGGAGCTTTATCTCCCTCTGATTTCCCACCATCCCCTCGCTCACACAGACTGCTTTCTGAAGAAGTGTTTGAGACAGTAAGGACAGAGGTAAGCACCTAAGTGTGTCTCAACGCATCTAGTTGCTAACAGCACCAAAGCCAACTGCAGTTAAACACCTACGTACTGCAGATGTCCCCGTGGACCCCTCCTTCTGTGTACTCACATGCAGCACTTGGGTGCTTTTGAAAATGCATCCCTCTTTGCTTAATATTATTGGATCTCAGTCCTACCTGTGCTTCAGCTGTCTCGTACCTTCATCTAACACTATTGGAAAATATTACGCATGCTGGTCTGCCACCAACTGCAATGTGGGGCTTCGTTTTTACTAATTAGAGTTGGATTTTCTTCAAAAAGGTGCTTGCTTCAGCTGTGAAAGTTGTCCTGGAGTTTTGCCATCAAGCACAACACCACAGTATTCCAGGGATTAAATCCCATCTCACCCTGACTACTTCAACAATCAACCTTTTTTTTTTGTCTGTTAAGATTTCTTTAAGTTGAGTCTAGCCATATGGAGAGAACCCTGCAGATATCACAGTTCACCAGTGACTGATGTTGGAGTATTTTAAAGTAGGTACTTAGGATGTCCCTGCATAAATTAGGAAGTTTTGAATGAAAATATTACTGTAATTGTACATTTCCTGTAAGTTATGGAACTTTGGTATTTCAAAAGTGGTGGACACTTCAAACAGTGGTGACGAAAATATTCCTTTATGTAAAAGTACTTCGACTAACTCATTTTTCCCTCTCCTCAAGATATTCTAACTCATTGGATTTATAAAACCCCCACAATCCTCTATCTACTCTTGTAGCATGCAGGAAGTACTGGAGAAGGGGCTGGGCCCACAGAGCCCAGAGCAGACATTCTGTCCTAGACCTTGATGCATACCCACAGCACAAATAATTAAATATGTGCTAAAGGTTATTTGAGAAAATAAAGTGTATAAGACAGAAAAGTGACAAATTTTGAAGGATCCTTAGTTAAGATTCAGGGCCTAATTCTGATATTGTTTAAAGCTGTTTAAACCAGGGGCTCTAAAAGAACCAAGGCCAACGTACACCGGTGCATAAGAGCGCAGCATCAGGCATCTTCTGCTTACAGCTGTCAGCTGACAAAAGCACTCTTGAATGACAGATGCAGAGCAGAAGGGTCAGGGCCACACAGCACTGTCCAAGACTGAGAGAAGTGTGTTTTCCCCTAGGAGTTTAAACAGGTTTGAAAAACATTTGACACGTATTACAGGAACTCCCAGTGCAAGCTGAAGCCCAGTGCGGCTGGTCTCAGAGCAGTCTCAGACTGGTGAGGATAGTTTTGCTCTGATATTCTAGCACCCAGCTAAACTGTTCCAATCTGGAAGATCAAATAGATGCAGCTGAAAATACTGGTAGCCAACTATTTCTCATTTCTTTTTGCAGCTGGAAAATGCTGTAGAAAACAGAGGAAATTAATTTGGCTGCCACATGTGACGCTTTCCTGGTAGCCCTTAGGTATTTTGTTCAGCCCCAACACACAGGAAAGAAAAATGTCTCAATGTATTCAGTGAGGATCCAATTCTCCACTTGTCACACTTGGCAGCAAATCACACATGGCAGCAAAGCTCTGACTGGCAGGAGAGTGCCGCTGCTGCTGCCCAGGGAAGAGCAGTTCTCTCTTGCTACACCATTCATCTAATCTATCGCTCTACTGACCTGCTTATTGATCATTCCCTGGAGGTCCAGCTTTACAAACAGCACCTGCCAGGGATGCAGGTATGCCATAGAAATGGAGTCAACAGGTATGAAGTAGAATCTGCAGCTACGGGACATAGGCAGCTAAAGAGCAATTGCCTCCCCTGGGCAACTCAAAGCAGTAAACAGAAGCAATCCACAGGAAAAGCCAGATTCCTTTCCTCACAATCGCAATATCACAAGTCTACATCTACCTGAATCCCTCGCTGCCTCATCTCTTAGCCTCTGATCAGTTATGTTCAAGGCTGCATATCAGCTGCGTACATTTTGCGTACATTTCTCTTCCCTGCTGCCCAACCAAAGCTGTCATACCAAGTTGCCCCGTGCTGCTGTGGATCCTTTTCCATGCTAAAAAACTTGTGCATTTCTATTAGTCATGGACCTGAGTGTCTTCTTATGGAACAAAGGATTTTGAACTGAAGGAAATGGCACAGGATCAACGTAGACAGCGGAATAAGAAATGCTTAGAGTCCTGTCTAATAACACTCGTAGGCTTTAGAATACGATGTTCAGAGCTCCTGGGAACTGCAGTCATAGCAAAGGCAGCGAGGTGGGAAGTGATCATTTCAATGTAAACAAGGAAAGTTCTGTAAAACTGCTAACACAGAGCTAGCAACTACTTAGGGATTCAAGGCTTCTGTGTCTGAAGTTCTTGTGTTTTGAAAATGAAATTATAAGATCCAACAATATTCCTGGTATATTAGACACATATTAATTACGTTCTATAGAGAAATGAGATGACATTTAAATTGCTTCCAGTAATATAATTGCACAATGAAACTACTATATTTCCTTATGCTAAAATAAGAAACGATGATTATGGCAATGTTTTTGTTTTAATAAGATATATGTATATATTAAATTTACACTCCTGATTAGCACAAAATAATGGACAAACATTGCAAACTCAGTTTATGCTTAGCAATACTGTAACTGCTCCTCAACTGTCAGAGAAACATGTGCTCCCTGGTTTTTCCCTTCCAGTTCCCTTCTTAAGCACGTGCAGCATTCCTGCCTCCCTCAAAATTTGTTCTGTAAAAGGCTGCTATGTGCCTTTGATACTGTGGGATCCTATTCTTCCTAGTCATTAGACTTGAAAGTCTATCTGTTACCCAAATATTTGTTAAAATATTCACATCCCATATTGGTTTCAAGACTTACCTTGAATAAGCTCAGAAGAGCTTAGATTCTGAAAGTTACCTGGGATTAATAGAGTGTTTTCCACTCAAACCCCACAGTCTTACATACTGATCTGAACATAGCATTCCTGAAAGGATAAATTGGAAAAATGTAAATGTTAGGGGAGGCATGAGCCAGAAAAGAAAACACTAAGTACTTTCCCTGTATCATCTTATGCTGTGGGACTGGAAATCCACACAACCACTGTTCTATCTTGAAGAAACAAGGAAAAATTTTTAAAAAGTGAAAAGACTAGAAATAACTTTCCCCCAAATCTTTCCCTCACATTTCTATTGCTGTGTTAGACACCAGAAAAAAAAGCATAGAAGTGGGTGAATATTTGGATTTTAATTTGCCATTAAAAATGAAGTCACAAGGGAGACTAACGCAAGCACTGCTGAGAATGATAGTGTGAGCTGTGGCAGTTGCACATAGATAACATGAAAGCAGCCTGCACTGAATACTTCTGTTACCGGGGTACATCCACATCCCCTCTGGAGCACTAAGCCCCATGTTCCCCAAGTGCAAAACCATTTTGTCTCTCGCCTGGTCCTTCTTTTCTTCTTTATGTGCTTTTCAAATAGTACAAGAAAACAGATGGACTACCACTGGCACTACGCCTCTCAGCTTTGTCCCAGCCTGAACCAAGGGACTTCTTGCAATTTATGATAAAGCTGGACCTGGGCCTCTACTGCCCAGTGTCCTTGACAGGACAGATCAATACAGCTTTACAGATTGTATCTCTGAGGTAAACAACCAGACAGACCAAGGACTAATGCCTTCAGCAGGCTTTCTGTTATCTCATGTCTGCTTTTGAAAGAGTCTTTTCCAACTCCATCCTTTCCCAATGTGCATGCTTGTTGCTCCTCTATTTCCCTTTTCCTCTTCCTGTATGTTACTGTGTGGAATTAGCAGTGGACGCTGAACACCATTCAGATGCAGCTCAATGATTTGCCAGGGAATCCTCTCTACAGGTGTTTGAATACCCCAAGAGCAACTTTCAGATTTAATTCAGTCTCATTATATCACTGAAACAGAGTTCTGCACTTTTATTATTCTCTGTCCTGGGATACTTTATGCTTCCTTTTGCTATTCCAAAAAGATATGGATGCAGATGCAGAAAACATAACATTTTGTGACATTTTTATTTTTGGCTGGCTCATAATTAACAGTTACTGGGCGAGTTAAATTATTATTCCACTTCCCTTGACTAACACTTCAAAGTGACTGCTCAGTGCAACAACATTTTTTTTTTTTTTTTTTAAAAAAGGGTATTGTAGTCTTCTGAGTAACTTGGAAAATTGCATTATTGAAATGCTACTGCTGCCACTGAGGACTCTTCAGCTCCTCATCTAACTTACTGTTGCCAAGTTGATAAATATGAAACACCACCTGTTGATAACCTGCAAGGAACACTCTTTTCCTCAAGTGGAGCAAGCTCTCCAGTTGAGATGCATTGGAGGGACCTTTACAACAACTGCCACCCATTAGCTTGCTAATCAGCAGCAAAGTGAAAAGTCAGACCCAAAATCTCCATCCCAAAATTCATTAGAACTTGAAGGAAGTCACTTGCATGTTACTCACCAGTAGGTCTGACGTACATTTGCTGTCAACATTATGATCCTTTTGTGTTTTGTTTTGTTTTTCTTTACAGAATAGATGATGTTTGTGAGAGGTATTTTCCATACTGACTTGAAGCTTTAAATTCATATGCAGAAGAATAGTAAGTGATAATGGTGGATCACAGGAATGAAAAGTGGAGTCAGAGGGGAAAAGGGTGTAACAATTAGAGATTTCCCCTGCCATCCGAGAACCCCAGCCCTATCCTCTTCTACCTCCCTTTCACCTCCCTGCACATACCCCATTTTTTCAAATTGCTGTCACAGTAATTAACTCACTTTCACTCAGTTTTCCCATTAGTGAGCTAGACTCCCTATCCCTCCCAAGTGATCTGATCACTCTATCTCCAAAAAATGTAGTTAACACACCTGAAAATGCTCCATGACTGTCATACACACTTTGCCAGTTCTTCTCTATAGGTCCTTGTTTGCTGTATGCATTCCCAATTATCTGCCTTCTAAGGTCTGCCAAGGCAGCATGTGCATGTGAGTTGGCCAAACACTAGGTCACACCACTCAAGGGTTTATAGAGATGAAGTTTTCACATTTTCAGACTGAACTTTCAAATTTCTTACCTAGAAAGAAATCAACTGAGAAATGCAATTTGTGTATATTGTTTTTGTCTCTTACGTGAAATGAATATCCTTCATGTGTTGGCTTAGGTGCATTTACCTCCACATTTCCTCATCATGAATGCAGTGTAGGTGCAG